>NC_056692.1:25695168-26295168 GCF_018350215.1 Panthera leo
TAAATTATATCTTGCTTAATTGCAAAATTTCAAAGAAAAATAAAATCCCTGTCTGTACTTAAAAAATGCTGCCAACACTTCTCTGTAGACCAAGAGTGATTCTTGGTTTGTTTGCAAAACAATGTTGTGTTCCACAACATCTTCACCCACACTCAACTTCCGTGGCTCAGACAGCTGGCAGGTCCCAGAGAGAGCATATGGATGATGCCCTAATAGCATCTGCCCAGTTGTTCTAATCACATATTTGGTAGACAGCTGAAAGGCCCACATTCAACTTTACTAAGTTTATATGACTAATTCTAAATTTACTGTAAACACTTTTTTATCCAAAGCCCTTTCAGATGCTTATTAATACTTAACAATAATTGCGTAAGTATTTCTCTCAATTCTAATTTCCAGAGCTTCTTAAAAACCAACAAATAAAACATGTTTCCAATTAATTAGGAGAAACCAATCTGTACAATTTAGTTATCATCATTAGTTCTCTAATATCCCAAGGAATAGTCAATACAACTCATCAGAATAGCACAAAACTGATTCTTAACTACTTCTTGCCTGGAGCACTGTAGCAGTATCCAAGTTGGTCCCACAAACCTAAGTCTCTGATGCTGCCAGGTCACTCTGTTTCCAAGAACCTTTGATATATCCCATTTTACAACATGAAGTCTAAATACTGTGAATGAAGATTCACAATTCTGGCCATGTTTCTTGTATATCCCTTCTGTAAGCACCTGCACTCAAGTCAAATTGACCTTTTTGGTTCAGTCAGTCTCCAAGCAGTGGAGGTTCTAGCTTCTGAAGTCAGTATCAAGAAACAGGTCTCCTGAGGTCTTATGAGAGTTTTTCTTCATAAAGTCAATGAAAGAAAAGGGTTCTGCTTGAAACAGGAAAAGCAGGAGGCTGTTTTATGCAGTTAGATTCAGGAAGTATTCATCACTTTGATGGATGCTAGTTCCTTAGTTATATTTTAATAATATTGGAGGGTTGGAAAACTAGCATTTTGGGATAGATGTGACTCTGCCTCAGAGGTGGCTCCTCTGTGTAAGGATAAGGTCCATATCTGTCAGGCCATGGTGAGATAATATTATTATGCCAACAACGTTCACAGACAACAAGCCAACAGAGTTGGGACAGTAGTAACTCTTGGCTCCTGGGCAGGTGTGTTGCCTCTGTTGCCAGATAGCATCATGTATTTGGCTAAAGGTCACCCATGATTTCCTTCTGGAGTCCATGCCATACACACTCTGTCATAGGCAGATAGATAAAAAGTAGGGTTTTAGGTTTGTCAGTAGAAAAGTTAGCATCAATTTTGGAAGCCATGGATCCAACCTTTGCTTGCTGATTTGCATGCCAAGCTGTGGTCTGATTTTAAACTTAAGGGGTGATTTCATATTTATACTTGTCTCCAAGAGTCCTAGAAGCATTTGCCATCATCTGGATCTATCTTCCTATGAAAAGTACATGTTCTCTTTAACATGAACTCTGTTAGCTCTTCAGCGCATTAATGCTCTTGGAAAAATTGTTTATAATAATTTAAATAATACCTTTAATTTAGGAGGAAATTGCAACAACCCTATAATACGTTCAGTAAATATGTAAACCCCATTTTACAGATGGAGAAATTGAGACTCAGACTATTAGATTATTTTGTCAAGGTAAACCAGTAAGTGGTGGGTATAGGACTAGAGCCCGCATTTCTTGACTTATATTCTACTTTTTTCTTCACTTTTCTCACTCTCTGTAAGTGGTGGGATTTCAGTATTTGCCTCATGCATGAGATCTGTAGCTGTACAAGATGTTTGGAATCCTAGGTTCTAGAGGAAACTCTGCCACCAACCAGCTATGCTGACTTTTTATAAGACCGTTTAATCTTTCTCTTACAGTATTTCTAAGATCCTTCCCAGTGAAAAAATACAATGTGTTTTTAATTTTATGATCCTTATTCCATTTAAGCAAAGTAATAGTCATATCATAGACATTAGACAGTTCTCACCTGGAATTTTTTATTTCATTTCTTAATAATATCCCTGAAAACAAGAAGCGAGGAGTTTCTGACTTCATTTTAATTTTAAAAATTTATCTCCTGCCCCTCTGCCTTGGTTTTACTCAGCTTTGAATTAGCTATTGAAATCAGTAAGCTGAGGTACAAATTATAATTCATTAAGCAAACTCATAATCTATTTTACATTGTTCAAATGAAATTATATTCCAAACTCTTACACTTTTAAGTGTGAACAATTTATTTTTGAGGTTTTAAAAGAAATCCTAAACACAGGAGTGCTATTCTACTTTGCCTATGCCTAACTTATTATTTCTACACAAAGACCTTTCTTCCTTGAGGCCTGTGAGCCCCCAGGTTTTCTCAGCATAGTGGTCTGCACGTCTCTGTTTTTCTTTCCCTGGGAGTGCTGATTAGTGACTTGCGGTGTGGATTCTGATTTATCGCAGACCAGAGCTGCCCCTTAGGGGCTGAGCAGAAACACTCATGAAGGAGCCCTGATTAAAAAGAGTGGTAATGAAGACAAATGTTTCAGAGGGAGTTGAGAGAAAACCAGTCTTTGGCATTCCCCGTAGCTCCTCTGAGCTTTTGAAAAGGAGGCAGTGGTAGCCAAAGGAAATATTTCTCCTTTGTTGTTTATTTCTCATGGCACTGGAAACATTTTTCTTTTCCTCCTGGGTGTTCTAATTCTCACTTGTTAACTGCTTTCCATGCAGGGTTGCAATTAACCCCTGGCAGATTCCTCACCAGGTTCCCCTTATAGCCACTCCATCCCCAAAGAAGTCTTTAATGCTTTGACCTATAACCATTTTTAAATTCTTCAGACTTGACACTTGTGCCTAATTTCTCAGATCATTAAATCACACTTCTGGGTTTTTTTTTTTTTTTTTCCCAATGATTTTTACTAAATTTGATGTTAGGTAGATGCCCATAATCACCTTTCCTTCTTCTTGGTTTTTGTAAGACAGAATGCCAGTGGAAAAACCAAATTCTCAAATTCTCTTGGTAATTTTAATCAAAACTAGGTCAAAAGTTTCATATCTTATGTCCATAACTAAAGACACTATTCCAGAATTACTTGAGTCTAGGTGGGACCTTTGCAAATAAGTGTCATGGCTTGATCGGGGTCTTTGGGCATGACCAAATCAGTAGTCCCACCATGTGTGGCCATGTGAGCTATAATCCACTGCCCTGGTCAAACGTAACCAATATCCTGTTTTCTTTCAGAAGAATCACTAACATAGGAATTAATGCTAAGGATCTAGATTGTTTCTGACAGGCTTACACCATGAGTCTCTGAACTACACTGAATGGTCAGAGTATCATATTCGGAACACATAGAAAGATAAAGTACCTTGGAAGCTATGAAGTAGTCTGGTGAGCAGGAGCAAACCACTATGCATGCATCTGGTTAGTGGGCTGCATACTTTGTTCAGTGCTGAGGAGGATGCAGTATTCAAGGAGGAAAGAAGGAAAGGCAAGGAATAGAAGATAGAGTCTGCCTCCTGCCCGTCTTTATTAGCAGATCTGCATGCATTAACAGGAAGATATCAGAGCATCCAAGCAAAATTCAGGAAATGCTACCCCACCCCTGACTGATCTGGCCTACTAAAAGGTTTGATTTCCAGAGGCAAGTAGTGGTTTCTTATTGAATCAAGTGGATCCCTTTTTTCAGAGTCTCAGCGTACTTAGAGAACCTTGTCAAACGTCTAAGGCTAAAGGAAAATTTCAGTCTAATCCTATCAGATGAACAAAGCTGATTAAAACAATCATTAGTGTGAGAAGAGCCTTTCAAGTTACCCTTGTGGCATTTTTATTTCTATCCTAAGGCAAAACAAAAACAAGGAAACAAATAACAACAACAAATAATTATGAGCTTAATATTTCTCAAATATAAGGGAGTATTAGAGGTTATTCCATGCTGACAAACATATGAGATTAAAGATCAACATTAAAGATTAAAGAGCACTCACTGAGAGAACACTGGGTAAAACCTTTCACACTTAGGTTGTTTCTATTGAGGTTCAGTCCCTCTGAACTCTTCTTCAACTATAAAGGCGAGGTCAAGGTCTGAGTCTAGGCTAAACGATGTCAAGTACAGGGCTGTAGGAAAGGCCAAAAATTGCTGCAGCTCATCTGGCAACAGATGAAGATTCAGGCTGCTGGAGTAATGGCCAAGATCGTAGGATTACTTCAGGAGCATGCTCCAGGGTAGTAGAATTCCATGCAAATTAGAGCCGTTTGACATTACCTCCCTGTTAACTGGGGAAGAAAGACTCTTTTAGTAATTTCCAAGACTGTACCAAATTCCCCCCAAGTACTGATGGACTCTTCCTGGTCTTAAATACTGGCATACTGTTCTTTATTTTTCCTGGCTTCAAACAGGCATATTAAGATTTCATGGATATCTGAATCTTTCTTTGAGTATCTGGGAACACATCAGAGAAATCAGATAGAAAAGAGGGAAAAGGAAATAGGTTATTTCCTTAGCCTTTTGAAGCAAGTGAATTGGAAGGATGCTTTCTGTGACGTTCATTGGCCCACAACTGCCTAGAATCTCCAAAACACCATCTTTTGTTCCTTATTGTGTAATCTTTAACAAAGTATTTCACAGACAGATTTAGCGCATGATTTTCACATATGTATTCCCAGGATCCATGGAGCCAAGTTGGGAGAGACCAAAGCCTTAGAAGACTTCAAAGTAATTTGAAATTGAGGGATGTACTAGGGAAGGAATCACACACAGGGAGAGGTGGAATTTGCCTGATTTGGAATAGTCTGTTTGAGTTCAGTGTGGTCAGCCAGTAGGGTTAGGTACGGGTCAGGTTCAGTACAGCACCAGTTTACACACATTTCTTCAAAAGATGAATAGAGGAAATACAATTTTATAAGTAAGAAAATTGAGGTTTTGCCAGAATTTACTCAGCTGATTGGCCGGTTGAGCCAGGATTCAAAACCATCATAGTCTGACTCCAGAGCCCTCACCTTTTTTTTTTTTAAGTTTATTTATTTATTTTGAGAGAGCACACACACACAAGCAGGCGGGGACAGAGAGAGACAGAGGGGGAGAGAGAGAATCCCCAGCAAGAGACAGAGGGAGAGAGAGAGAATCCCCAGCAAGCTCCATGCTCAGCGTGGACCCCAACATGGGGCTTGATCTCATGATCACAAGATCATGACCTGAGCCAATATCAAGAGTCAGATGCTTAACCAACTGAACCACCCAAGTGCTCCCAGAGCCCTCACTTTTTATAACAAGATATCCTACCTCCCTGTGTGACTTTGGTCAGTCAATCCATTTAGATAACATGAGAGTTGAAATGTACGATATCTAGATTCTTTTCTTTCTGCAATTCTAAAAAAGTATTATAAAGTTGGGAGAACTCTCTCATGGTGAAACATTTGAGAGGACCTGAAGTAGAGATTGTAATACCATTTCAAGTTAATGACAGCTAGCATCAATTCCGCATATATGTAATTAAATTTACAAACAGCTCAATTAATCCTCAAAACAGTCCTTCTGACATAGGTTTATTGTCCCTAAGAAAGATCATAATTATTCATAAAGAGTTGGCTATATTAAAGATGTAAAAGACAGTTGCTTAGATTTCAAATGGCCGTAGTTATTGTAGTATACTACTTGTGGCTCATAAAATTAATAAAAAATTTGGAGTCAGGAAGCAACAAATTTTTTAAGGAAATGTTTCTCTAGATTAGTAGTCTGTGCTTTTCTCATACATAATTTTTTTAATAAAATATTTTTTGTATGTATGTATGTATGTATTTATAAATTCCAGTATGGTTAACATACAGTGTTATGTTAGTTTCAGATGTACAATATGGTGATTCAACAATTCTATACATGACTCAGTGCTCATCACAGTAAGAGTGCTCTGAATCCCCTTCATCTATTTTACCCATCTTTCCCCTCCCCTCTGGCAGCCTGGTTTTTGGTTGGTCTCTTTTTTCCTTTGTTTTGTTTCTTGAATTCCACATATGAGTGAAATCACATGGTGTTTGTCTTTCTCTGACTTATTCCACTTAGCCATATACCCTCCAGTTCCATCCATGTTTTGCAAATGGCAAGATTTCATTCTTTTTATGGCTGAATAATCTTCCATGGTATATATATTCACAGCTTCTTTATCCATTCATCTACCGATGGACACTTCAGTTGCTCCCACATCTTAAATGTTGTAAATAATGGTGCAATGAACATAGGAATGTATTATCTTTTCAAATAAGTGTTTTTGTTTTCTTTAAGTAAATACCTGGTAGTGCAATTACTGGATTGTATGGTAATTCTTTTAATAAAATATTTTTAAGTTGTATTAAAAGTCATACATTTTCTTTATAATTTGAATTCATGTTATTAGACCTCTCTCTTGCAAATAGCTCCAAATTAAAGGTATGAAGTTTCCAGTAGCTTGAGGTCTGCAGAATGTGACTTGGGATAACTTCAGGACCATCTGAGAGAGTGACAATACCTAAACTATGTGTCATGCACCCTATTTCATACTTCTCATAGTGACACTGGGAGGTATTTGGTATTATTTTCATTGTAACAAATGATTACAAATGAAGAGTTGTTTCTTAACAGTTGGTGCTTTTTGTCACTTAGTCCTAATTGTCTTAATTCAAGGACATACTTTGAGTGCTGGGGAGCTGGTTTAAGGATGACTTTTCTGCAGTAATCAAATTACATCAGTGTCAAGTGCCCACTAATTATGAAGAAATTTATATCTGCATTAGGTAAATGTCATTTCACCACAGTAGCCTGAAATGAGCTATTTATTCCTTTAGTTAGCATACCATCTCATTGTAAGTATTAGAAGCAAGCTATTGATAAAATTTAGACCCACGTCCATTTGTTCTTTAGCAGGAAATGGCTACAGGATGGTCAGTACTTCTAGAGATCTGAAGAGAAATGCCCTGCTTCATTTTTTATCTGATCAGCTAACTTGTCGCCTTGAAGTCCTACGTATTCACTATGGCAGGGTTGGCAAACTACTGCTACCACCTGTTTATGTTCAGCCCATGGGTTAAGAATTGTTTTCACGTTTCTCAATGGTAGAAAAAATCAAAATACCAAGAATGTGTTATTAAACCTGAAAATTATATGAAATTCAAATTTTAGTGCCTATAAATAATGTTTTTATGGAACACAGCCATATTCATTCATTTATGTATAGTCTAGGGCTGCTTTTTCACTAGGATAGCAGAGTTGAGTAGTTGTAACAGAGACCATATGGCCAAAAGATACTTCCTGTCTGGTTCATTACAGAAATGTTTGCCAACCACTGATTATAAGATCAAATCCAAACTCTTTCCTAGCATGGTGTACAAAACCTTTATGCTCTGGCTTCTGCATACCTCTTCTGCTTCATCTGTACTCTTTCTCTCTGATAAGCAGCCTAAGGTCTAACTGTTCTGAGCTAACCATTCTGAATTACCAGAACTTCTTAGACTCTGGCATGATTTCTACATATCTAAATATTTCCCCATGCTATTCCCTCTGTATGAAATCCTTTCTTTCCATCCTGAGCACCCCTAGCATTCGTCTTCCATTCTTTTGGTTTAAACATCCTTTCTGTGCAACCCTAGCATTATGTGCTCTGTTTCCACCTTGAACACCTTCACTGTACAGAAAGCTTTTAAAAGACAGATGTTGTCTCCTGTTCACCTTTGTAGCCCTAGTAGAGTTTCTCAACCTAAACACTATTGGCCTTTTGGACTGAATAATTCTCTGTTGTGGGGCTGTTCTGTGAAATTGTAGGATGTTGAGCAGTACCCCCAGCATCTACCCGTTAAAATACTAGTAGCCTTCCCCATCCCCTGCCCCATTGTGGCAATCAAATGTCTCCAATCATTGCCAGATGTTTCCTGATGGTCAGAATTGTCCCCATTTAAGAACTACTGCCCTAGAACTTTCCACAGTCACTAGCCCATAGTGGATACTGAATAAATCTTGAATTACATATTGTACACTTCAAATGGATGATTTATACAGTGTGTTGTCTCTCAATAAAGCTGTTTTTTAATAAAAAAGATTTGGTTTACTATTAGTTATTACTAATGGTATTATTATGGTGTTTTTTTTGTTTTTGTCTTCTAGAATAGTTGCCAGTGCAACTGATTGCACCATGTACTGTACTAGTTGATCCCAAATCTACATTGTCTTATTTAATACTGACCTCAGGCGTGGGAAGTGGCCCGATTTTTCTCGTTACTTTTTTAGGAAATGCAGACACAAAAAGATTTATTAATTTACTCAAAAGTCATGTGACTAGTAAGCGTGTATGAAGGAATATAGAGGACTCAGCTCTTGTCTGGTTTTATTTTATTTTTTTAGTATTTATTTATTTTTGAAAAAGAGAGAGGGAGAGGGGGAAGGACAGAGAGAGAGGAAGACAGAGGGTCCAAAGTGGGCTCTGCACTGACCACAGAGAGCCTGACACGGGGCTCAAACTCACAGACCATGAGATCATGAGCTGAGCTGAAATCTAGAGTTGTACGCTTAACCAACTGAGCCACTCAGACACCCCCATCTCTCGTCTGGTTTTAAAACTTGTGTTCATATCACTTGACCAATTTGCTTCCACAGCCAGATGTTAGCCACAAGAAGCCTAACTTCTTAGATTAGGTAAAAATGCATGTACCTACCAAAGACAGTGTATGTAGGTAGTAAATATGAACAGTTTCTAAATAATGGGAGCATTATTTTTGTTCAAAATACTAAATAGTGCGTTTCTTATCAGTAGAATAGCATACATGCTGTATGGTGGGTTTTTTAATTTTGTTGTAGTTGTAGCTGTTAGGGTTGGTTTGTTTTTAGTGTTATACCAAGGGGACACTGATTTCTCTTCCATATCTTTAGATCCTGAGGTGGTGGGGAATCTATTCTAAAACATCATAAAGACCTAATTTTTATCCTAAAACAAAAACAAAAGAAAATCAATAGGTGGCATTATCAGTTCCATCTTTCACTTTGCTTTGGAGCAATGCACTAAAACAAATATAATGTGTAAGACTGGTAATCTTTAGAATGGTACTGTACAATAGAACTTTCTGCAGTGATAGATATATGCTGTTTAGAGCCCTTGCCATCCAATATGATAGCCACATATGGTTGATATAACTGAAGACCTGAATTTTTAATTTAATTTTAATTGAAATCTGAATAGCCATGTGTGTCTAGTGGCTATGATATTGGACAGCATAGCTTTAGAAGTCTTTACTTTTTCTAAAAAAAATTTTTAATGTTCATTTATTTAAAAAATTTTTTTAAATGTTTATTTTTGAGAGAGAGAGACAGTGTGAGTGGGGGAGGAGCAGAGAGAGAGAGGGAGACAAAATCTGAAACAGGCTCCAGGCTCTGAGCTGTCAGCACAGAGCCCCACGCAGGGCTCGAACTTGGGATGGGTGAGATCATGACCTAGGCCAAAGTCAGATGCTTAACCGA
The DNA here is from genome assembly GCF_018350215.1 of Panthera leo. NCBI lineage: Eukaryota > Metazoa > Chordata > Mammalia > Carnivora > Felidae > Panthera > Panthera leo. The sequence goes on from NC_056692.1 coordinate 25,704,630, forward strand.
CTGAACCACCCAGGCACCCCTCATGTTTATTTATTTTTGAGAGAGAGAGAGAGGGAGAGAGGGAGAGAGAGAGGGAGAACATGAACAGGCGGGGGATGAGCAGAGATAGAGGGAGACACAGAATCTAAAGCAGGCTCCAGGCTCCAAGCTGTCAGCACAGAGCCCAGTGCGGGGCTCAAACTCACAAACTACGAGATCATGACCTGAACTGAAGTCAGATGCTTAACTGACTGAGTCACCCAGGCGCCCCTAGAAGTTTTAGCTTTGATAAAGCCACACACCTAAGCTTAACCCCAGGGAATATCTTAAGGGATCAGAGACCCCAGTTTCAGACTGAATAAATTATCACTGTTGAATACATACAGAAGAGTGTAGGATATCTATTTTTATAGTATACAATTTAAAAGGTTACTGTTATATTCAGCTATGTGACTTGTAGAGGACAAAATTACTCTGTAAGGGGTAAACTCACATTGCAGTGTTAATTCAACATTGATGCACATCTTCTAGTAAGCAATTTTGTACTTTTCTGATGACTTGATTCCTATAGTGATAAGTTCTCCATTAAGGAGTAATGTTGAGACATTGAGGAATAAAATGAATAATATGCTATGTTTAATTGTTTTAGGTACTTAAGAATTATTGTGGCAATAAGAGGCTTTTGCTTTGTTGAAATTCTAGAATCATTTACTAGAATATTTGTTTTTTGTCTTGGTCCACATGAGAGCTACATTTTACTAATTCAACAGGAAACTAACAAAATTTTTCTTGAGTATATTGTAGAGTATTTTCAGAAGATGCAATGTTTTAGAATATTCTTTTCATATCTGTGATATTTTACTTATGCTGATGAAAATAAAAATGATGTTACATTGGTATATTTTCATGAGCAATACACTCTTAAAAAGGAGAAAAATATTTCAAAGTCCATCTTAAATTAATAATTTGTAATTTTGGGCAAGTTATATTTAAACCCATTTTATGCCTTTGCCTGTATTTGTTTATTAAATCTGTTGGATCTAGGAAAAAAGCAACTTCGGTATAATGGAGACAGAGATGAGTTTTATTATTCTCGCATTTTTAAGAGTTATTGTTAATTTTTTATTTATATTTTATCCCAGTACTTACCTTGTATTAATTGCTCGTAATTGAAGTTCTTAAATATAGATGTATTTTTCACTTGATCTTAGCCAAAAGGCCAAGAAGCAATAGGTGCATTCTTAAAGATTATTCGTTTTTCTCCTTATAGTTACAGATGATCTAATCTAAAAATTTGGAAGAGTTAAAAATAAGTTTAAAGATATTTTTTTCCCTTTTCTACTTGTTCCTTTTAAGAAAGTGTGATAAGGTTAAGGATGTCTGTGATCTGTGATCTGGCCAAAAGACTTTCACAAATACTGTTTCCATATTTGTGGCTTTGGTGTTTCCTCTTACACATGTGTCTTCCTTCTTCAGTTTCCTACCCTGTCAAGAGAGAATTGGTTGCTCCATTTGTATTCTGTGCATATAACAGATGGGCTCAGTGGGGGCTTTGTCTATAGCAGAAACCATAATGTCCAGGAATTGGTGGGATAATTAAGAAATTTCCTTCAAAGAATTCCTTGTGCAGACTGCTTATTAGAAAAGATGTAAGTGCTATTATTGACGGTTTCCTAGGTCTCAAATATGCAGCATAGTTGAGTGTGATTAGAAGTTTCCACGTCCCATGCTTTAGGGGGTACAAAAATGAAAAAAGCATGCTTCCTGACCCCCAGGAATTCAGAATTCAGAATTCAGGTGATAAGGAAAAAAACTCTAGTGACTATAGCAGAAGGCAGATCAAGTCCTCTTAGAGTACATAGGAGGGAAAGACTAGTTTTAACCGGGGTAAGTCAGAGAAAGTTTAGTGGGGAAAGTGCCATTTGAACTAGAATCTGGAGAATAGTTAGAATTTTGATAGGTGAAGATTGAGAAAAGGGGCTCGCTCCTCTAGAAACAAAGGCACCAAGGTGTACATGTACTGGACTAATTTGAGGACAAATTTGAATCTGCTTTGAATATATAGGAAACGATATGTGAAGGGAACTTGTGGAGGTCTCAGCTATCTAGGGAGGTTCGGACCAGACTGTGGAAGGAGAGTGCTGGTAGAAGAGTTGGAATAGGGGACAAGGAATGAAAGGTTTTTGAGGTAGGCAAGTGATGAGTTTAGAAAGCTTATTCTAGCAGCAGAATTGAATAGATGTGGGAAAGACTAAAGAAAACCATTAAGTGGTTATCACAGTCAAACATTTATCGGGTAATCACAACTGAGGCTTAATTTGTAAAACCACATGAAAGTTGCTAAGCTTTCCTTTCCCCCCACCCCCACCCCCACAGGAGAAATAGTGCTCTGGCATTCAGCCCTGTTAGCAGACCTTTATATAACTTTGAAATACAAAAGAGAGAGAGAGAGAGAGAGAGAGAGAGAGAGAGAGAAAAGAACACTTTCATTATAAAGTCCGTAAAAAGCTAATTTGTGATTTTTAATTAGTAGATAGATAGTTCTTACGTAAGACTCTTGTGTCAGTTCTTTTCCTTATGAAATGACTAAATGACATCGGGCACGTTACAGATTGTAATGTAGTGATTTGATAGTGCATCATTTAAGATACATTTTGTCCTAATCTGCAAGAGTCCTGACACTGTTAAGTAAGCAAAAAGCATGCCTCCCTGCGCCCTTTGTTCGAGTGATTTTTTTCAAAAGTATAATAGTGAAGTGGTGCAGGTGTGAAGCCAAGTGAGAGACCCATTGCTGCTGCTACTACTTTTCATTATCAGTATGATCACTACTCTTTGCTTGACTCTGGCCCACCTGCACAAATGGACTGGGCTGGTTCATTCAGATAAGGTAGTGAGCGTTGATGCCCCTCTACCCTGACTCTTTATATCAGTATATACATATTACATTCTTTAACCAAAGCCTTTTACGTTTGTGTATGAGACATTTGATTTTTTAAGGTTCAACATTCATGGATAGGTTGAATCACCTGTTTTAGACTATAAGCTTAATCTAATCTCATTAAACAACTATAATCTTTAATCCCATTAAACAATTATACTCAGATACTCAAGTTCTTAAAAGAAGTTAGTTGAGAGTACAGTTTATAAAAATGGACTATTTTTACTCTCATTTCCTCCCTTACTTGCTCCTTTTCACTGTACGCATACCCCTTCTCATTGTTTTATGGGTCACATGTAAGATTCTGTTGCTTAATTTTTAAAAGTGAGCTATCACTTATTAAGGTTCTTGGCTAATAAGCACTCTGTATATATTATTTCATTTACTCTTCTTGACAATTCTATGAGGTGTTAATTATTACAGTTTTAGTGATTAGGAGACAGAAACGCAGAGAGGTTAGGTAACTTGCCCAAGGACACCAAGTTAGTAATTGGCAGAGCCAAATTTAAAACCAGATCTGAATGAATGAAGCCGTTGTCTTAACCACTATACTTCCTTAACCAGTGTGCCTGCCTTGGTGCCAGGTGACGTGACCCCAGTTTTGGTAACAGAGGAACACTGGTCTAAAGTGATGTCTCCATACGGGAGTCATAGAATTTTAAGAATGGAAGGGTATATGGAGGTCATCAGCCCTCATGTAAAACAAAAGTCCTGTGTATCTAATAAGTGCTCTCTATTTAATTAGATTCATATAGTGCCTGAAGTAGTAGTAATCAGTGTGTGTGCATCCTATGTGTGTGTGTTGTTGGGGGAGGTAGTCATCATCAGACAAAGATTGCTTTGTAGGTGCAGGTGAAGGCAGAAAGAGGCAGTCTGTGGAATAACGTACTTGGAGGATCTCCGCTTTTCCATGTACTGTGTCTGATTTGATGACGTCTGTGATTTTGCTTCAAAACAGTACAGGAGGAGGGAAGTGGACATGGATGTGGATGGGGCAGGATCGTCCATGGTTTGATGGTTGTTGGCTTGTGCAATGGATGCTTGGGTTTTATTACATTTTTTTGTCTATTTTGGTGTATGTTCAAAATTCTCCATAATAGAATGTTTTAAAATGTTCTTTGAAAGCACTGTTTTCATGATTTTGTAGTGGTTAGATTATGTATATGTCTTCTTATTCAAAACTCTCTTGGATGTTTTAGTCAAAAGAAGCATTTTTTTCTAGCATTTGTTCTCTGTAAAAAAACTCCTTCATCTCTTTTTCTGATTATTTGTTAGAGAAAGAACCCAGCGTTCCCAGTGAGGAAGGTGAAGTTAACAGTCAGCTGCCTACATGGCTACAGTATTGGGATAATTTATCTAATTTCTCTTATGAGTAACTTCTCTTTGACATTATTTTTGAACTCAAAGACTTGCTTGCATTGTTCTTGTTAGTAAAAAAATCGCTAGGATGTACTTAGTAATTGGAGTCAGCTGCACTTAAGACTGTTCCGCCAGACTGTTATTTTAGCCTTCACTAGTAGGGTTTTTAACACCAGTTTGACCTTACTTTGAAACATTCTCAAAATACCATACTTTAATATCGATTTATATACTTTCATATTAAAGCAGGGCAGGGTCCCTGGGGAAAAAAAAAATAATGAAACTCTTACTTCCCCCAAATATAGGAATAAAGGTAGATTTTTCGGATTTTGCTTTTTAGAAAAAAGTAGGGAAAGAGTTTGGGTTAAGTTTTCCTTTGGTCAGGTATAGCGATTGCAAACGTATTCTAAAGTACGCAAGTCACAGAATGGAAGGATGCCTTCCAGTTCAGGGGGCCGATTCCCACGGCCTGCGTGCCTTACTACTGACTGCTTAAGGATAAAGACTCGTTCCTCAGTTCGTAGCACCGAGTAGATGCTCCATGAATTTGTTTCTGACTGGCAAGTACTAAATGCCCATTACATCATGCCAATTATATTTGAGACAAGTGAAGCTCAAAGTTTATAAACTATTTCTAAAAATAAATTCTTAATTTTTGTTCATTCCAGAGAGGTGTGTTTCCTGATTCCTTTCTTCTCTTTGCTTTTTTTTTTTTGCCATTGTCCTTATTTTTTGGCCACTGGTAAACTCCCACATAGGAGAATGTCAGAGGCAGAATAAAGCCAGAGTGTAGTTCTTCTTTTTTTAAGTAGATTGAGAGGGTTATAGTACTCTCAGGACATCACTTTTTTCTCTGAAGACACATCCGTCAGCAACTCCATATAAGGCAACTGGACTCCCTCCCTTCTCTTCTGAGCCTTCTGCTTGTATGTCTAGATACCATAATAGATCCAATGCCTGTGAAGACCTGGAACACTTCAGACAATAACTCAGACTTGTTTTGTTATGCTATATTTAGGAATTGAGCGAGTGTTTTATAATGAAATATCTCTCCATGCATTCTGCATTGTCTAGTGATACAAAACCCTCAGGCACCCAATAAGCAGCCCTTTTTAAGTTTAAAATGGTGGCTACTTTAGTTATTACCTTTCTGAAATGTTCGGCCCAGTATTTTTCATGAAAATAATAGGATCTGTGAAACATTAAAATTTTGTAATGGTTGATCCTCACTAGCTAAAAATGAGCTCTTTAACGACAGCATTTCTCTGCATGTTCTGGAGGTATAAGTTCTTGAGCATTTAAGTTTGCTTTAATTAACCCTTTATTTTTCTTGACTTTTCCACATTAGCTGTTGGAATTATTTGTGAGTTGCTGAGGAAGCTAAAGGTTAAAGATAGTTTCTTAGGAAGTTGATTTACATCAAAGAATTACTTCATGTAGATTAACTGAAATAATGATACCAGTAAGATTTCCAGACCAGGATCATTACAGGATTTTGAGTAGGCCCGCAGAGACAAATTGCTCTAAACCTGTTTGACTCACCACCATAAGGTTTAAAACATAAAAATATAAAAGTGTTTGAATTTTTCTGTTTCCTTATCAGAAATATTCATTTAGACCATAACAACTGTTAGAACAAGATAACAACTCCAGGCCAGCTGTCAAATGTTTACCATTATCAAAACTCTCCCTGGAGGGAGATGCAACTTTGGCTCGCCTCACCGGCAGTAATTTAATTTTTCCTTCATTCTGACTCGGAAATGGCAGCATTTTTCAAAGCTTCCTCCCACTGATGGCTGAAATTTTCCTTGTGAAATGATTTCCACCAGTCTTGAATCTTTCTTGTTTCTGCCGTCTTCACCTTTGCTGATGGTTCTGCAACTCATCACCAGCTATGCAAACTGACAGTTCACATCCTGGGGCAGCAGCAGGGGCTGGCCTGCAGAAAGGAGCAGCCTGACCAAATTTACGCTCACAAGATCTCTTAATTCACAAAAGCATTTGCTCTAGTTCCTGTTCTCTGCTGCAGGGGCTATGGAGAGGGAGTGGGGGATGGGGCAGGACCATTGGGAGAATGTTCTGAAGAGAAGAGAGGCTCTCTTCACACTCTACTGAGTACACAGACTTTGGAGATGAAAAACAGACGGAGAGAGGCATTTCCAACCATCTTGCTGATCTGTGCAGGAGTTCATTGAACTGTACAGCATAGCACCAGACCCTTGTGTCATTTAATGTTACTTTTTAAAATTGTTCTTAAATGTTCAGCACAAATATCCCTCCCTTTTACTTAAGTTGACAAAGAATATGAAAACAACAACAAAAAAAGAAATTAAAAAGCCAGATATTGCAATGAGAATGACCAGAAATCGTTTTCCTCTCTGTAGAGTTCTGTTTAATATGAAAGTCCTCTTAACAAGAGTGGACAGAGGAAGTTTTAGGTTTGATTTGAACTTCATGTACGTGACATATTTCATTTTTTCCTTCTCTCACAAGTTTCAGCCCAGGCACTTGTTTGAAAAACCACCAAACCTTCTCTGGCTGCTTCTAAGATACTCCTGGAATTTGAGGTTGCCTTTTATCTTCTTCTTGGCAGAGACCTTTTTTTTTTTTCTTTCTTTTTTTTTTTTTTTTTTTGAGAGAGAGAGAGAGAGAGAGCAGGGGAGGGGCAGAAAGAGAGAGGGAGAGAGAATCCCAAGCAGGCTGCATGCTGTCAGCAGAGAGCCCAATGCGGGGCACAAACCCATGAACCGTGAAGTCATGACCTGAGCCAAAATCAAGAGTTGAAGGCTCAACCGCCTGAGCCACCCAGTAGAGACATATTTTTGTACTTTTCCCTGGAGTGCCTCGACTCCTCTACAGAGGACTCATCCCTGGTGTGTCTAGTCTACCCTAGACACGCAGTTGGTACATTACCATTCCATAGCGCAAGGTCACTTATGTACTTGTGTACCAGTTTGGCTCAGTCTGAAAATTGCTTTCAAACACAGATTGTTTAAAATGACTGACCTCTTAGGTTTATTTCTACCCACTCCCTCCCCAGAGGTCTAAAACGACCTAATCAAATTGGTAGGTTGTTTTCATGGCTTTGAAAATAAAACTATAATTAAAGTAAAAACAACAAAATCCTGAGCTAGAGAGGCAAATTTGAATTTTAGGCTTTGCTCTTGCACCGACTTTGTTCTTCAAGATTTCTTCCTTGTAACCCCCACAATCACAGCAAAAAGATGGGATTATGGCTGATAACAAAATCAAGTCCCTAATTTGGACCCCACTAATTTAGAAGGTTTGATCATGCTCAATTATAGGTGATCTTTGAACTACCTGTGAGTAAAGTATGTTATGCAAGTGGTGTTTTAAACCATATCTCAGAGAGGAACATTCACTTATTGAAGAAAATGAAAACATTTCAAACACTGGTATGTATGCAGTTAGTTGTATACAACATTCCCAATTGCAGGTGTTTCTTATATCAAAGTAGCTTTAACAGACTTCTCCCACTCAGCAAGTATTCTTGTTAAGTATAACTCTCCTGTTTCCTTGTTTGAGACTGGCCATTTCTCTAATTGCCTGAATTAGGGTTACTTTTATGTTCTGAACAATGCTGTGGGAATACACACTTAAGGGGCTTACAAGTTGGTTGGGGGTGCAAAGACCAATACAAGGTAGTAGTCTGCTAAATTCCAGAGAAAGCACTATAAAAAGTAAGTGTTGTAGGAATTTTAGATCAGTACAGATATTAGGAAGGTTTTGAAAACAACACATGTATATATAAACACATGGGAGGGAGGTTTTTTGTTTTTCGTTTTTCATTTCCAGAGCTTGATACATCGTTTGCCACATAAAATGTTTACCTGATAAACCTCTGTCGATTTTGGTTTCTTCTTATAATACCTATCTTTTCTTGAGTATTTCTTATGTACCAGACATTTTGTGCAGACACTGTTCCAAACTCTGTTTTAAACTATTCAAGGAGGGTTCAAAAACTCCGATTCACTGGCTAAGTTTAAGTGGTAGGGGCCATGGCAAATTACCTGTGTTTCAGGTTGCTGCTGCCGCCACGTTCCATGTCGCCACTGCAGAAACGTGCGTGGACTTGGTATTGCCAGACCTTCCATTTAGTCAAGAGAGACAGGAAATTCACATTTTTATGGATATTTCCTGATTTTAAAAACAGTATAGGCCAAGTAAACGTTTGTGACTTTTACATTATAATACTCAACCCCGTTTTATCCTCACAACATCCCTGAAAAATAGGGATAATTATTTGTACTTGCCCACCTTCAACACGGCTAATAAGTAGCAAAAGTAGCACAAGTGGAATCTACCCCGGGTCTGTCTCCAACAGCTCCAGCGTTACCGCGCTCCTTCCTTCCAATCTTCCTGTAGATTCACCGGAGTGGTGGTGGTGATAGTTTTTGGCAGAAAAGTCGTCTTTGGTTAAAGCCATGCCCTTATCAAAATTATCTCATCAGGTAATGCTGTACCAGAGTGTCATCTTCCAGAGAACAGTTATTTATGGCTTTGGGGAGAATTAATTATAATAGGAAGCTGTTGGTGACTGTAAGTATCAAACAAAAGCTCTGTCGCCTTTGCTGCGGATTTATTATTTCAAACCCATGGTACTTCTAGAAAAGCTACACAAATATTCTATCGTTGGTAGAGTTCTTCAAGTTTCACAAAGAGTGGCCAAAGTATTTGTGGCAATTTTACAAGGCCTGACCTTGCCAGAGAGAGAGAAATCATTAGTTCTCAGGATCTACTAAACATTTAAGCACTTTTGTTAAAATTCTCAATGAACTTTGTGGCCTGAAGGAGTTAACACACCTCCACAAACCTGCTTTCAGCTGGTAAGATCAGGCCCATTATTATTATTATATACAGCTGTAAAAAGCTGGTTACATAGCATAAATTGCATTGAGACACTTAGGCCACAAGATTACTCAAGAAGAATTGTATTGCTTGTTCAGTCATATATTTTGATCTTTATTGCTAGTAGTTTATTCTCATGAGAGTTGGGGATTAGCCTTCCTTTTAATGTAAAAAGTGTATCTATGAGGGTAAAAATATAAAATGAAAATAGATTTTTAATGGCAACTTTGGTTCTTAGCATTAATTTTACATGCATTTTTCATTCTGAACTTTTAAACAGTTTTGAGAAACGCATGAGAGATTTGTGAACAGGGGCAAGAGAGGGTCAAATGTATCAAATCCTTGGATTCCAGCAAATGTAGGATTTGTGGAAGAGCAGAGAAGCACACATGTGTTGGGAATGTAAATTAAAATAAAACCTTGGTGGAGACTTTGAGAAGTGAGTGCACCACACTATGGCAAATGTCGGAGGCGTTTATCTTCTTAATAAATTAACCAAATATTAAAATAAACATTAATTTAATCAGTCTGCATTTTTTCCTCTCTGGATGAAAGTGTTTCAGGAAAAATCATAAAAGAATCTATGGTAGCTCAGAGAGGTTAAACTCAACAGTTGTTTTCTTTGAAGTCCCTGGCCATGAGGTTAATTGCCAAAACTGCTTGTGGAAAAGGTGGTAACAATTTAACAAGACTGTACAACTGCAGAGACGTAGATGAATATCAGGTGTTTGCAGATGTTTTTTCCTAACAGGAAAGGGGGTGGGGAGGAGAGGAGGAAAAGAATGAGAAACAGGGAAAGAGAGAGGCCTGAGTAAAGTCCCAACTAAACAGCCAATAATTCTTTGTTTGCTTAGCCAATCATCCTGTAATTGGCCAGGAGGTTAATAGGAGTCTATTGATTGGTCAGGAGGAGTGCTTACGGTGGCTGTTTTTACAGTATGCTCCCAGACAGAAGGCTGCAATTACTGGAGCTCTCATTCCCACTCTTTAGGGCCATTGCTGCTCTGATTTATGAAAGCTGAGCAGGTTGCTGTTGGCAGTTTATGTTTTAAGTGTTGCCTTCTGGGTCTTTGCTGCTTATGGGTCAGTGTGCTATTTCTCATCATTTATTGTGGTCATTTGAATAGGTAAGCTTATTTATGGCTTATTGAAGTAGGAATACATTAAAAACAATAACCACCACCCACATGGTGGAAAGTGGGAACAATCATACTCGAAGTGTGATCGAGCCCTACCTGCTCTAGAAATAGAAATTCTGCTACCGGCATAGAGTTTACAGTAGTTCCAGAAATCAGTCGTCTTTTCTTTACCTGCCTTCAAGAGATGTGTTTCTCACCTCCTCGTAATTTATACTAATTGATTACACTTGGATTTTGCTTTTGACTTCTAATAATTAAATTTGCTCACTGATATTTTAGAGTTAAGGAAACTGAGGCCTTGTTTAAAATGTCTTAAACCATTGAGACGCCTTCTGGAGCTTGCAACGGGGTTCTTCTGTCTTAACCCACCCTGACCTGGTCCTGACCTTAGCATTACTAATAAGGTACTTACTTCATCATTTCATTTCTCACTTGCTAAACCTGACTATAAATCCTTCCGTTACTCAAGATCTTGGTTTCCCACCCTTGTTCAGACCTTCTTTTGTCCTTCAGAGTTCCCTGGGAGCCCAGGTGAAGGGGAGTAAATCTTTACTGATGATAAGGCCCCTGAGCCACAGAATTCTGTGTAGCTGCATCCAGACCACTGGATTTCACCTCCGCTTCCAGCTTGTCACTTAGGGCTGTGGTGACCACAGCTACCGTGGCTACTGTTTACTTCCTCCTGTTTCTTCTACTCTTTTAATTTCACTGCTACTACTTAAAAATGTTAAAGTCTTCTGCAGATCCTCTCATTGCTTTGAAAGCTCTCCATCATTCAGCATTCATGTCTTGAATGACTGCTCTATTAGCAGACACCCCCTGGAAGTGCCATGGACACAGTGGTGGTGACGACAGACCACAGCTGTGTGTACCGATCGTGCCCCCGCGAACATGATGAACATTCCTTATCCCGCCTGATTTTCTGTAAAAAGTATGGCAACCACCAACCCCACAGAGTGACACAGTACAAGAAGAGCAAGGATCCTCCATATGCCCACTGGAAGCAATGTTAGGGACAGGAAGCAAAGTGGTGATGGCAGGTAGCCGAAGTAAATTTCCCTCAAAAAAGGCTAAGTCAGCCAAGAACATGGTGCTGAGGTTTGGCTGTTGAGCCCAACAGCAGATCTCAGAGAATGTTGGCCAGGAAAAGATGCAAGCATTTTGAACTGGGAGGAGATAAAAGGAAGGGCCAGACATCCAGTTCTAAGCTTCATGTTTCATTTTGTTAGGAAGAGTGTAAAATATTGAGGGTATGTTTAAAATCCTAAAAGACCACAACTATCCCAATACTGCAGATTCCTGGTCATTTTCCTTTTGGAAAGAAAGACACCCTCTAGTTTGATGAGTACACCTTCCTCTACAAAGCTGTGAAAGGTATGGTTGCCCCACCTGAGGCTATGGATCTATAGACAACCTCCCAGGGATTTCTTTTCTGCAAGGGAGCCACTTATGACTGAACTGTTGTTATTTGTGCTGCCTGGACATTGCAAGAGAGATTTCCTTTCCTTCTTACTTCTTTTAAAAATGTGCTTCTATCGTCCTATTCTGACTCAGTTTTTCTCATCCTCCCGAGCTCACTAGCACTCAAAAGAACCTTGATGGTTTTCTCTCTGGTCAGTTGTACATGGAGCCCTCTTTCTCTTCTGTTGCCTCTGCAAATATGGGTGACTTTTGCCTTCCCTCCTCGCACCACCTCCCGCTCATTACCTTACTTTAGAGGTCTATTCTGATTGGGATTACATCTTTTAGGAGAGTCTATTCAAGTCTTCTGACCTATTGTTACCATAATGTTATGATGTAGGAGAGTGTAGTCTCTCAGTGTGGTAATTATGGTTCAAGTAAAGCAAAATGTTAGTAGCTAAATCTCTTGTAGGGTAGTTTGGCACTGGTTCCACTAGACTTTGAGAATATCACTCCTGCCTTTCTTCATTCATATCTAGGCAAGATTACCTTTTCTCTCAGTCTGTTTGCTATGTTACTCTTTTTCCCATAAATATCAGAGGGAAGGAGATGACTCTGTGTGCTTTAAAGATCTGACTTCACCAAACCCTTAAAGTAATGTGACCTCTCCTTTTTACTTAATTTGGAATTCATAAGAGAAAATAGCTTAGTACTTTCAGACTGATGGCATGTATTTTATCTTTTGCTTTTACCATAATCCAAAAATCTAGAGACCCAGAGAAAGGTCCCTGAAATGCATTCTCTGTTGTATGCATTTAGAATCCTTGTATTGTTTGTTTTCTTGTTTTTGCTAGACATTACTGCTGACCTCATTATCAACTTTTATATCACAACTCAATAGCATTTATAAGATTCTTTAGTAGCACAGCTATGTTCAAACTTCTGTCTTCCCATTTGGGGGTAGAATCTGCTACTGTTTTCCAAAGGAATTAACAACCACCACCACTGACAACAAATTTGAATGATCCATGTTATGAAACAAGCCAGTTTAAAGGGCTCATCGTTTTAGTGTCCTTTCCTTGTTGATAATTGAATTATGAAAAAAGGAGAATAAACAGACAATTCATTCTTTTAGAGAAGGGAAGCAAGGTCTGAGTAAAGAAGTGTGGGGTCATTCCCTAAGACCACTTTGTTCTCTTTAAGTACCCTTCATTTAGATATTTGTCACACTGCCTTCCTTCAATTTTGTTTTGTTTTGAGCTGGCCATGCCCTTTGCTGGATGAGCATGTGTAAAAACAGAAGGGAATAAACCATAAGAGACTCTTAATGATAGAGAACAAACTGAAGGCTGATGGAGGGAAGTAGGTGGGGGGATGGGCTAGATGGTGATTGGTATTAAGGAGGACACTTGTGATGTGTTGTATGTAAGTGATGAATCACTAAATTCTACTCCTGAAACCAACATTGCACTGTATGTTAACTAACTGGAATTTAAATAAAGATCTGAAAAAAAGGGGGGGGGGGAGGGAAGGAAGGAAGGACGGAAAACTCAGGTAATACAGCAAGCAGATATTGTGAACTGAGATACAAATACAATATTTGGAGATACAATTATTTTAAAAACTTTGGGCTCTGACTCAGTCATGACACATTAACCTTTTTGGGAAAACTCAGGGAAATTTTTTGGTGAAATTCTGTGATTTTTGTTTTCGCAGTTCTGGACACAACTCCCCACCACAGACTCACATTCTTGAGAACTAAAACATGACATTGGTTAATCACTGGAATATTTATTATTTAATGTGTTCACTGTACGAAGGAATAAAATTTATTGTGAATGAAGGTACAGGCGCTAAGTATAATCTTATTTTTTTAATGTAAATCTCAAGTATTCCTTTGATTGAATGTGACCTTTTTTTTTTTTTTTTTAAGACAAAAGAAGTCATTTCAGAGATGTGTTCCTGTCTACACTTTTCCTTGAAACGATCTTTTGAGTATAGAAGAGTGGCCAATAAACAAAACGGAATTTTTAATGAGACTTTTCAGGCTTTGTGGAAGGTTTGTGTGTGCTTCACTCGTGTGAGATGACCTCAGCAAACTCATTTTACTACACGATGGAAAAAAAAAAAGTATACGAAGCTTACACATGATAAAAATGTTTCTCCATCCTAGAGCATGGATTCAAGTAACTTTGACAGAGTAAAAAAACTATTAAGCATAGTTTGATATGAATTTTGGTGAAAGTTATCAGAGACCCAAACAGTGGTGGACCAACCAAACTGGTATCTTTATAGGAAAAAAAAAATGAATTGGGACAATAAATATGTCCTGAGGCTTTAGCGGCATCAGAAAAGATTTGTGCTTTGTTCTTTGTGATTTTATTACTTTATTGGCACAAGGGAGCATTTGTGCTCAAAAATGGATAATTCACATAAATCTTTCTCTATTTAATCAAGCTTAAATTACAGGTTAAACGTAGTGGCAAAAGAAAAAAAAAAAAAGCTACAGAAAAAGTGTAATACCTAACTTGAATCTTAGTTTAAATTTGCCACCCAATGCTGAGTTTTCACATGTGTCTAGGGGCAGACTCCTCTGGTATTTGTCAATAAGCAAAAGAAAAACACTGGCTTTCAAATACCAGGCCTTTGGTGAACTGGCGACAGTCGTGCGAGCGAGAATGTTCGAATGACTTCAGCTCTTTCCAGCTTCATTATGTCAGGCTGGCAGATCGCATATGGCATTATGGAAATCAGCAAATGAAAACCATATTGATCAGCATTGAGAACAAATGTAAAAAAGGTGGTCTTGAGGAGGAGCCGGGGAGAAGAATGCTTTCCTGGTCAACCTGATAGGCCCTTGTTAGGGCCTTTTAATCATTTATTAACGGAACCCTCCTTCTTCCCTTTCCACTCAGATTACCTCAGCCACAGAGCATCCTGCTCCATTTATCTTTTAATGTTTCCTTTATTTAATTTATTCTTAAGCTCTAAGTTATACTCTTATTTCAGAATTGAGTTTTACTTTTCATGGGATTGTTTTAAGTGACTGAAATGACTTTTCCCAACAAGCTCACCAGGCATTCAAAGGGAGAAACGCATTTGCTGAGATTCACCTATCAGCAAATAATTTACTTGGTATGCACCACAACCAGAAGCAGAGAGACAGAGAGAGACAGTCAGCCAGACATTAAAAAAAGAGTAAAATCGGAGTCGTTCCTAAACTTAATTCTCTTGTTAAGGTTTGGGTCAGTGTTTCAATTTTAAAGTCTCTTTCTCAGGGTTTGGAATTTAGCCTGGTAAAATTACTTTAGGTCTAAAACTGGGATCTGTCACCTTTCCTTTCCTTTCCTTCTTCATTCTGTGATTTCAGTAGAAAGCTGCAGCTTTCTTTTATCGTGTTGCTTTGGAAGGAAACTTAGAGCAGTATTCTGTCTGCCTGCATGAGATAGAGAAATGGAAGGCTGTGTTTGTGGAGGATTCAGTTTTCCAGGAGTTTCCTCACCTGAAATGCATCTTGGGTTTTGGAAGGTTTGCTGCTTTTCCTAAATCACATTCAGACCTAGGTTTGAACGGGTCTTCTCTCCCTGCCTCTTCCCTCCCCCAACGCCTGCCTCCCCTTACATTTTTATGTCCAGGTTTACCATTTGGAAAGAAATTGCCAAGATGTTTTCCTCGTACAGAACCGTGTCCTTTCGTAGTTGATGAGTAACCTGTGAATGTGATTCTTCAGAATGCTGATTGGCACATGACAATACTTGTTTCTTCCCTGCCTTGAAGCATAAATCACTCCTAAAAAAGATTCACACACACACAAAAAACCCAGAATATGGATAGAAGTGGATGCCCCAAACTGCTGCATACGAAACAGCTCTATGATGGACTCCTCCACGAGTTATTTAGCCAGTTGACAAAACTGAGTATTTGCCTTTTTTTTTTTCCTTTTGAAACCACCTTAAAAAAAAAAAAAACACTTCCACAATAAACAACTGAGGTTCACTTTCCTATAAATTTAGCATTGAATTCTGGAATAGGTATTTCTAAAAAAAAAAAAAAAGGTTAATCTCTGGGTGCCGTGGGTGATCGAATCATTGAACTTTCTTTTTGCTCTGGACTCCTTGTCTGTGGCCGTTTAGCATGATTATTTTTATCTTCACTTTGCTAGGTTTCCTTTGCTTCCTGAGCATTTTGAGGAAACATCACTGATTTGGATATCAAAAGATATACAACATGTAGATCTCATTTAGCTAAGTAGAATCGGGAATTTTATTTTGGTTTTCCCTTGGGACCCCAGAGACACATTCAATAATATATTTGAAAAACCCATAGCTAAAATCTGTGTTTTTCCTTCTTGCATACTCATTGATTTCTAAGTGCTTTTCCTCATAGACTCACATTACTATCCCCCTTTCCTTTCTGGGCTCTACATCAAACAGTGTAGGAATTACAGCAGGAGTGCTATCTGTGGAAGACTTGCCCTCCTTGTTTGTTGCAGAAGAGCAGAACATTAAACAGTGAGTGGACTATGCAGAAATGCTCTCCCTCTCCAGTGTTTTTTTTCTTCCCTCCCTGTCTCCCTCCCTCTTTTTTCCACTCTTCCCTCTCCTTCTCTTCCCCTCTTTCTCTCGCTCTCCCCATTCCCAATGGGAGTGTTGTTTATAGAGCATTATAATTTATAACTGAAGAGAGTGGATTTAATTTCAGTGGAGAGGCTCGCCAGCAGGGCGCCAGCCTGCAATCATATGAATCAGCAAGCTGCAAACTCTATTGAATGGAAAGTATTATCGCTGGCCACAAACGGACACTGTTTCTCCTAAACAACTCCCTTGGTGCAGGAAGACCTTGTCTTCATTCATCTATTTTACATATCTACTTCTGTTTTAATTTTGCCATTTCCTAAAAGTGTTTTCTCTTTAGATTGCAACTTTTCTCTACCTTATTTCCTGACCCAACATTGGAAACTGCCATTGTATATTTCTGGCTGATTTGATATTTCTTCTATCTCCATCCTTACATTATCTGACTTTAGTTTTCCCTTTGCTTCTCCTTCCTGCAAGTGTGTGTTTTTTTTTTTTTTAATGGGAGCTGTTAAACATACAAATAAGACTATGATGAACCATTAGCATTAATATTGTAAAAAGCTAGCCAGTTTTAATCACCTAATGTTTTATTTAATCGTGGATATTTTCCTTATACTTGGATTTTTTTTTTCTGTATTCATGGAAAGATTTATTTTCCTGTCCTTCAAATCTAGGAGATAACTTCTTATTCTTGACATGACCCACCAAATCTCTTGTAATGTCAGTACTGTACTTTATGCCAAGTTTTCCAAGTGCTTCAGTCATGTTTCAGAAAGTGCTAGAATATGTGTATGACTTTTTGTGGTTGGTATTTATTTTAGTGCAACATTGGCCGCTTCCATGTAGTTAAGCTAAATCTCTGAATAATTTTAAAAATCAAGTTAGACCTAAAGTCTGGTACCTTTATCAAAAGCATTTTACTGACTTCATGTAGCTATTATAATTGGGAATTTTTGGTAGTAAATCTTTAACTGAGATTAGACAGATTGCATTAATATTACATCAAATATCAGGCTGTCTTTATCTAGACTTTTGAATAATTTCCACACTCCTCTCTCAACAATGAAATAAATTCAAGTTGTACAAATAGCCGGTTGGCTGATACTGTTATTTGCTTAAAAGGAGAGAGGGGTAGTACGTGAGTCAGTAAGGAAGCTCCAATAAAGGAATTCTATTTAGACATCGGTGGAAAAGCCAGAGTAGTCTATGTTTGTTTAAAATAAGGGCCTAATGTATTTGAAAAATACTATAAATACAAAAGTTAGCAAATAACCCAAATGCTAAAAACTCAGAAATTTGATATGAAGTTCACATGTCGTATTGTCAGAAATGCATTTATTTTTTATGTATATATAGGGAGAAATTATTTATATATGAGCTTGCATATTTTCTTGACACAATTTAACATCAACAAATCAAAATACATGTAGCCATAATTTTTCTCATTTAAAGCACAAACTTATGAATCCATATGTATTCATAAATTTTTCTCCTTTAAAGCCTAAGAATAGAGTTATAGTCTCCACTGTCTCAGCTAGGGATTTTTTTTTTTTTTTTTGCCTTTGATTACTCAATAAGAATTACACATAGGAACAGAAAATCAATATGTTTACTTCTGCTTATTTTCAAAATTGAATGTTGCTATGGTTTAATATCAGAGAAGGCATACCCAGGGTCAGCCTAAAGAGGTTTCGTTTGGTTTAGTTTTAAATTGCTTATGGTG
Source organism: Panthera leo (assembly GCF_018350215.1). NCBI lineage: Eukaryota > Metazoa > Chordata > Mammalia > Carnivora > Felidae > Panthera > Panthera leo. The sequence goes on from NC_056692.1 coordinate 25,722,615, forward strand.
GTAGTTGTTACCTCTAACAACAATTAATTATCAACAAAAGTAAAATTTCCTATCAGTCCGTTTTTATTCCAAGAAGCGGTATGTGAAATGAGGAAGAAGGTTGCAGGTGAATGTATTTCTAAATCCTTTCACTCCTGACTTAAAACCGTTAGTTGGTAAGCCGTCATGACTCCGGGTATGTGGATTTTTATTAAATTAAGATTAGGAAAAAGTACTTGCAGCTCAGTAATGAATATCTTTACAAAGAAATATTGTGCATTTTTAACATCCTTGAGGATGCGGGAGATCTACAGCGAAGCGCAAGCATTTCAGTAAGGTTGCAATGGCTCAACAATAGTGAAAAGACCCTGGGCTTCGTTGTTCCTTTTCAGAGTCAGGGAAAGGGAGGGCCTTTGTCTTTTCACTTGAGTGCTGTGGGCTTAGTTCTTGTGTTTTGGTTGTTTGGGGGGTGGGTATTTTTACCTAAATGATATCCCCCTCTTTATCTATAATACAAGATTCAAGACAATCATGGGGGTTTTGTGCCTTATTCTGATTAATTCCTGTTTTTAAAAAATGCAACCATGAGAACTCTCAAAACCCAGTCCCAGAACAGGTAAATTCTGTTTGCCTATTGTATGGAAAGGATTCATTTCTCTAAATTATCACCATTGTTAAATTAATTCCTTTGAGAATTTTCTGAAATTGAAGTAGAAGAAAAAATGGGTAGTTATCTTTGATTTAAATAAAAGTATATATTGAAAATAGAACCATCTATAAATACATTCATCCAAAATCATTATATGCTACTAGATTCAAAAATACAGAGTAAGTGCAGGAAAGTACAGTTCCCTGAAAAGTTGCTCTTTTGGCCGAAAGCAGGGTGGTGGTTGGTTTTTTGTATTATTTATTTGCACAATTGTTGCCCGTTATAGTGATGTGACTTCTTAACATATCTGATTCCTTGATCAGAAAAACTTTATCAAATAGTCTGAGTGGATTTTGAAAATGTTCTTGGGTGACCTTGCAGAAGTCCCTACCCTGGTCTTAAAGAGAATATGTTGCATTTACATAATTGCTATTGGCTTTCTTGTCTGTCAGGGGTTCCAAGTGTTGCTTTAATAAAACACGTTTGGGCATGGAGGCCGACATTTACGTTTCCCCTCCCTGTAACTCTGCTTCTGGACCGTGTGCTTGGCCGACTTAGCAAAGCTTAGAAGTCAGCTGCATCCGTGTGAGCCAACTCTGCTTTGACTGGGAGCAATTGAGTACACCATTTGTTTTCTTTTCTAAATATCACAAAAGTTGTATTTCTTATTCAACTACGGCTTTTTTAAAAAATTGCCTTGGGCCAAGGGTTTACCAATTTTTCTAACATCTATACTTCCAAAATATAAAAAAGGTCATGTCCTTGTTACTGATTGCAGTGGATAACACTGTGGCCGTGCTAGTTAAAACTGTGACCTGGGTAGGGGGATGGGGAAATGCCCTACTGGTGGCTGCTTTCCTCATTTTTTGGAACTTTGATGTGTTTCTGCAACTGATATAAATGCAGGGGTGTTCAGGGAGAGGCAGCTGGCTGGCAGCAACAGATTAAAATATTTCTGACCCACAAAAGTAACCAAATGCCCATATTTCTTCATTTAACATAATTAATACCTTGTATTTCCATTGACTTTGATAAAGTGGCCTTCCTCCTCCCACCCCATCCCCCTTCCCTCTGTCAACTTTCGGAAGACTGCAAGAGATCTATAGTTAAAATACTCTACAGATGATGAAGGATAGCATGTCTTAAAAAAGCTAACATCAAAAGTCTCAATTAGGTTGCTGCCTAGCAGGAAGCTTATAACCACATTAAAATGGAAAAGTTATTTCATTTTTAGTATACTGTATTTCAGCAGCAAGGGTTGCAATCTAAGAGCAATATGAAACATTTTGGTCTGGCTGCCAAGTAAATCCACGTTTTGTTATAAATGTGTAATTACAGGAAATATATGAAAAGTGTTAAACATCTCTTATCAAATATTGTTAAAGAGGAATTTGGTGCATGTGGAATTTAGAAAAAGCCTGGGATGGATTTCACTCATGGTTGCAAGGTCTACTTGTATTTAATTTAAAGCAGTTGTCCATGTTTCATTATCACAGAACACACTGTTTTTCAGTTTATTTGTTAAATATAGTGCCACAGAGACAGTGACACAAAAAAAATGCCTGTAGGTTTAGGCAAAATTTGATCAGTCATGTGACTATATCAGTGTCTTTTTTTCTACATTTTTGTACCTCAGTGTACACACTTCTGAGTGAAAAGACAGACAATACGTTAACTTTGAACAACCTAAGCAATGGTTGAGCAAGCCATCTGGAAAGGTGATGTCAGCTGAGGGCAAGGGTGGTTGCTGGTTGACGGTAGTGCTCCACCCCTGCCCCCCAACACACACACCAGCCTCGCAAACCCAGTTTCATGGTGCCTGAGTTGCTGTCTGGTTGGTTGAACTCCTTCTCCTCAGCTGATATTTAACTAGTAGCTTGTGCTGGAAAAGTATCAGTACTGCCTTCCCTGGCCTTTTATAAACACGATTGCTAGACAAAGATGAACAGCACTGATCTGCTATGATGGACAGAATTCAATTAGGTTACTCTCTCAGAGGGAAAAAAGTGCACATTTGATGCCATAACTAAATTGGATTCCTTCTAAGAAATCCTAAATTTGTGTATAATAGATAAATGTAGAGCTGATTTATATATACATGCTGAATGTAGATTTGGTTGATAGAACATATAATTTAGTCTGTATGTGGATGGTTTTACTATCCCAAGTGGTATGTATGTATCCTGATCCTGTGCAGTTTTTTTTAAGTGAAAAGTAAAGATGTCATATCAGAAAACATCCTGGGTAAGGAGACAGTGACTGCAGTGTGTTTGGAGCCGCCATTCGAACAGGTGTGTGTACAGTTCACATAAGAAGGGGAAGCCCCAGAAGACTGTGATTCTTACTAGGATGGGGGTGGATAGAGAATCATGTCATGAGGGATGATTCTCACAGTGGAATTGCAGAAGTGCTCTTGACAGCTGGGTTTCTTTTTATTTCCAACCAATAGAGGTTTCACATGTGTTTACTTCCACAGAAAGGGAATTTACTCATATTATATGGCTACAGAGGAAGGACAGACACACACACCATATTTTATCTGGAGACGTCCTGACAGGATTCCTCACTATCTTTTTCTGTGCTACAATCTGTTGTACAGCAGCTAAGACCGAGATGATCCCAGTAATAAACCTTATTGGTATGGTTCACTGATTTTTTTGGACTCTGCATTTATTTTAGCAGACTTCTCTGATAGCTTTTTGCAGTTTTCAGCTTTTTGTTGTTGAAAACAAAAATAATAAGTAAACCAGTTCAGGGATATATTTCTCTTTCTGAAACTGATTCCATGTCATAGTGCCCTCCTTAGGGAGGAGCTATATCTCCAGCCAAGGCTGGAACCTGAGGAGCCACTCCTGATGGAATATGAGAACGAACAAAGTACTGTTTACATTCTTAATGTTCCTGTCTTTTCTTAGTGTAAGAGACATTCAAGAGGACCATCATAGTGTTAGAATTTTTTCCTGAAAAAAATTACATACCTATCTTGTTCAAGTTTTGTACGTAGTTCTGGAGGTAAAGATCATGATAACATTCTATTCACATTCATGTAATAAGTGAGCCCCTATTGTGTGATAAAATAGTGAATGCCTAGAATGAATTTACCGGAGTAGATTTTGTCCCCATTATATGAATGAAGCACTACAGCACACATGATAAATATTATTGAATAACACATTTTTTCTATACTAAAAGTTAGGGGGTCGATGCTTCTTAAGTATCAGGAGATAGGATAGTTGTTTTTTTTTTTTTTTAAATACTTGACCAAGATATTTTAAAGTTTGAAGGAATAGCTACAATACATTATTCCAATGCAGAGCTGCCCAGATTTTTTATTTAAAGATTTTATTCCAGAGTCCCTTCTGGAGTATAGTTTAAGAAATGGTAATATGCCATTTATCTAGGAGTCAAAAAAACAAAACAAATAAACCGAAGTTTTAACTGAAATGACCATATCCTTAGGCACTGAGATCAATAATAAGGATGTGACTTTTTTTTTTTTTTTTTTTTTTTTTTTTTTGGAGACCTGGATATTGGGAAATTTAGAAAACCTTTAATGGAAGACAGTAAAAGTACCAGGGAATCATGTGTATGGTGATTCTGAAACAGTGACATGATACTGAACTGTCTTCTAAATCATCAAAGAAATAAATTATGGTCAGTATAGTTTTTGTATTAAGTATAGTTCATAATTTTCTAGTTCCTTATAACTTTGTATTCACATATAACAGACATGATACCTCTTCATTAGTAAGAACCCCAGAGCATGTTATCTCCTTTTGGACTACTTCCATAATCTGTTTTGAGAATGCTGAACCAGATAAACCGTAGGATGGGTATTCAGATTGAAAGGTGGCAATCCCTAGTTGGTTCTCCATTGCGATATCTGTCGAAGAAACAGAACACTCAGCAGGCCTACCTGGGGAAGGCATGCCATGATAGTTTCTATCTATCCACTAGATTCTTACTGCTTGCAATGACTTTTCTTCTCCCTATAGTTTCTTCAGTTATTTGATATGTTTCAAAAGAAACCCCGTTAGGGCCCAGAGTACTTACATTGGAGACTTTTTCCCAAAGGAAGCCCTGGGATCCAAAGGAATTAGTACAAACGCACCTAAGAACTCCAGTGCCCTGCAGAAAATAACATCCTTACTGCCCACAATTACTTAGCTTAGCCTCACCTACTTCAATTAAATGTCATACACTCTGAGCGAGATATGTGATTTTTTTTTAATTATTCTAATTTATAGAGAACTCTTCACTTGCATTGCCTCAGTTAATCCTTGAAAGAACCCAGGTAGGAATTGTTACTTTATGTTGTATGGACGATTTTGAACTGAGGCTTAGCATTGTTAAGTAATTTCAGCATGGTGACTAAGTGTTAGAGCTGGGAGTCAAATGGAGGTTCTGTAAATCCAAATACTGTCTCTCCACTGTGTGACACTGCCTGATTCTTTGTGATGGTAATGATCATGGTGAAAGCAGGTAATTGCTACTCGGGCTTCTCAATGAACAAAGGAAATTAAGTCTCTGATAAGTTTTCCCCTATTATTGCTGGTTTAGGAGATGCCCCTGCTCAGTTCCTTTTCATCCTTGCTAAACAAAACACCCTTCCCCGGAGCTCCTTTTGGCAGGTTATCAACAAGCAGAAGGCTTGAATGCTGTGGCATATTTTTGTCCTGTAAACTAGCTTATATAACTGACAGCTTCATCAGTCTTCCCTTCCAACTGCGTACTTCTAGTTAAAAGGCAATTTGCAGTAGGGCCTCAAAATGTGAAGTTCCAACCCAATGATCATTTTGTTTTGTGAACTAGGTTGATATTTATTGAAACCTTAACTGTGTTCTTAGCAGTGAGGGAGATGAGAAAATTTTGTTGCTTTCTCCATTCAAGTGCTTTAGTTGGGAAAGATGAGGCATAAATGAATTTGAATTACTTAAAAGATGAAGAAATACCAGAAGGCATTATGTGACCAATTGCAAAATTAATGGTACAGATAATAAATGCTTTGCATTCAGGGAAGGGGGAATCATAGTCTTAGAATTGTAGCACTGATAGAGTCCTTATCAAATCTTACCACCTTGAGAGAAGGTAAAATTCAGTAAGATTGATGTGTAGGCTTAAATTTATATAACAGGATCTTGCCAGATCTAGAATTCAACTCTCCCTAGCCTGGAATCACTTAGATTTTTGAGAGAGAAAAGTGAAATCTCACCGTTAGTATTTTTTAAGCTTCTGACAGGTAACTTTTAATCTGCTATCTATTGAGTACCCTGGTGTACACTGGGCACAAGGTACTAGGTACTGTAATAAAAAAAAAAGATCCCTGACACAAGTAGTTTACAATCAGATGGGGTAGAAATATTTATAGTTAACTGGACTACAGGGTAAACTTACATAAATGCCACTAAAGAGCCATATATATATATATATATATATATATATATATATATATATATATATATATATATATATATATATATATATAGTGTGTGTGTGTGTGTGTGAGATGGAAGTCCCAAGGTATGGGGAGAAATCCTGTTTATGGGGACTAAGGCTTCTTGTAGGGGATACATTTGAATGGCTGGTAGTTTTTGGAAGGGCATTCTGTGCAAAGAGAAGTGCTGTGATTTACTGTCTGTTGTTTAGTGCTTTCACAATTAGTTACTATTTTCCTTTACTCTTTCTAATCTCACCTGTTCCCCATACCTATTTTTCACCATCTTAGCTACTTCTTACGGGGTTTTGCCTTGCTAAAACCTCCTTTTAAAAAAAAAAATGAAGTGTAGTTGACAATGTTGTATTAGGTTCAGGTATAGTGATTTGATAATTCTATACATTACTCAGTGCTCCCCATGCTAAGTGTAGTTGTTACCATCTGTCACCATACAACAGTATTATGGCATTGTCGACTACATTTCCTATGCTGTACTTTCCGTGACTTGCTTATTTTATAACTGGAAGTTTGTACCTCTTAATCCCCTTCACCTGTTTCTCCCATTCCTTCACCCACCTGCCTTCTGGCAACCACCAGTTTGTCCTCTGTATTTAGGAGTCTGTTTGTAGGGTTGCCTGGGTGGCTCAGTCGGTTAAGCGTCTGACTTCAGCTCATGTCATGATCTCACAGTTTGTGACCTCAAGGCCTGCATCAGGCTCTGTGCTGACAGCTCAGAGCCTGGAGCCTGCTTCAGATTCTGTGTCTCCCTTTCTCTCTGCCCCTCCCCCTCACTCGCTCGCTCTCTCGCTCTCTCTCTCTCTCTCTCTCAAAGATAAATAAATACTAAAAAAAAATTGTTTGTTTGTAAAAACTACTTTTTGATATTTGCTGTAACTAAAGTTTACTCCCTCTCCTCTTTGGTATAATATGGCACTGTCTGTCTCCTGATTCTAGAAATAATTTGATTTCTCCATTGGCTTTTATCATTCATAGGAAACAACTGAAATTTATGCCTCTTGACAAAATTCAGCATTAGCTTGTTTCATTGGCTGCATCGATCTTGACTTTTTTCTGATCTGTCTTCCTTTTTCTGTCTTCATTTCTCTGACTCTTGGCTTTTTTTTTTTTTTCTCTATCCCTCCACAGTTTTTCCCATGTAACTTCTATACACTGGAAGATCTTTTTGATGATTTTTAGACACCAAATACATATCTATTTACACCTGTTACGTGGAGCTGTCTTGTCCCTGGAGCCTTTTCTATTTCTCTCGTCTTACATTTTGTATTTAACATTTAATTACCATGCTGCAAAATGGTTTGACATCATTTTGTGTTTTTTTAAAAAAAGGCAATCAAATAAAAGTTAATTTATTTTGAACAGCAATTTTGAATCATTAATGACTGCTTGGAGATTAGGTCATAATTTTCTCACCTTACTCAAATATTTATCTCTAATTTTTTTCCTGCCAAAGTCTAGAATTCCACAGTGTCTTTCTGCAGTAATTTAATTAGGCCACAAGTTTGAGGTTTAATGATGGATCAAAAAATGTATGATATGCTTCAGAGATCAAGACAGCAAATTGATTACTGTTGTAGCAAAGGTTGGCAAATGTGGGAGAGGGAGCAGGTACTGCCCTGTGCTGCAGGATCTGAGTCAATGATCAAGGTCAGCCTTAGTTCATTAACTTCCTCTGAGGGCTTATAGTCATTGTAAATATGACTCCTCATACCTTATATTCGAAATACAATATAGTACAGTTTTGAAATGACTTATGTCCACTTCAGTAATGCCCTGAGGTGATATAGGATGTTGAAAGATCTACAGTAGCGTAAGCTAATTTCTGGTAATTTTGCCTAGTTTTCTAGTGCCTGCAAATAGAAAATCTCACCCCTAAAGATGTGTGTGAATAAGCATGTCCCCATCTATGGACACATCAGGCAGGGGTCTGCTCTTAACCTAATTATCTAAAATGGTCCTCTGTTTTAAGGAGCAGAATGCAGGGATTCTCATTGTACTCTCAGCTAACACATTATTGAAAGTTGAAATGTGTTTCATGCTGATTTTTAAGACCTCACAATCAAGAAGTGTGTTCTTTCAATATTTCTAACAGCCATTTCATTCCTATGTTTAGGCAATACCATAAATTGTTTTCACCATAAATTTCTAGTAAGCTTACTTTTAGCTGGTTTTTAAATATTTCACATGAAGCAAAATGGTAAATCACTTTAAACTTAACAGTTTTTATGAAATCTAGAATGAAGATAACATTTTGTGTGTCCAGGTCTTTACACACAAGTATAGTAACTTGGTTTGGGATTCTGCACACAGCTAACCTAACTGTGCTATGAGACAGGATTCTTTTGTTTAAGGATTTCTTAATGTACTTTAGAAATTCTCAACACCAACCTTCATAAATAAACAACATCATAAAAATAAATATACTTCTTCATTTGTTATACAGATGTTAAAGACCATTTGAGGAGCAGAGTGTGGTACTGGTGATAAGATAGTGAACTGGCATTTTTTAAAGCTAAGGATATTTGGGGATATCCAACAATTTTTTACTAATCTCCTTTAAAAGACACTTAACAGAAGACCAAGCAGGAAGGGAAGGAAGAAAAGATAGTTGTAAAGAGAGAGGGAGGGAGGCAAACCATAATAGACTCTTAAATACAGAGAACAAACTAAGGGTTGATGGGGGTTGGGGGGCAGGGGAGAGGAGGAAATGCGTGGTGGGCATTGAGGAGGGCACTTGTTAGGATGAGTGAGCACTGGGTGTTGTATGTAAGCGATGAGTCACAGGAATCTACCCCCCAAACCAGGAGGGTATACACTGTTTACACTGTATATTAGCCAACTTAAAAATAAATTATATTTAAAACAAAAAGAGAGATTATGTTCCTTTTAATTTCTGTAAGTTGATTTTAATAAAGGTGAAATAATTAACATTCATTCTCTGAGTGTTAATTGGATACTCCATACATAGAATTTTATAAGGCCTTCAATGAATGGAGGTACCAGACATACCCTCCCACCTAAAACAAATGGATAATTACATGATACAATAGCTGTCAAGGTATTGGGTATGAGGCAGTTAAGGACAGTGATCCCCAAGAGATGGGAAATAAATGAAGTAAGTCCTACAATTGTACTGGCTCATTGCCAACACATATTCTGGGGAGGGGGACATCCAGGTGGAGCACAGCAGTTTATCTGAGTGGAAGAGATGAAGCTAGGAGTTTGGGGAGGCCAAGATGTATAGTATGCACAGGGCAGAGTACCAGAGAGGAGAAAGCTGCATGGCTAGAGAACTGTAGAGATCTGCAGAGATCTCTAACCTTCAGCTGAGTATTGTTTGGCACATGAGAAGCTACCCAGGGCCCAGGAAAGAACCACCTAAAAAGATTAGAGGGAATAATTCATTAGAGCTCACACAGGACTGCAAAGAAGTTTCTGTTCCCACTAGCCACAGTGGAAAATCTTATTATTTACAGGCAAGTGGGGAAAATACTCAGAAGCTTTTTGTCTCCACAGTGGGACAGAATTTTTCCTAGACTGTTGTCCTAGACTGTTCCAGGCCTGCCTAACAAAGCTTAAAAGCACATCATAATCAAATTGCTTAGAGCCAGTGATAAAGAGAAAAACATTGTAAGCTTTTTATACTATATATGAAGTGTTATAATATTCCTTAAGGGTAAACTTTGATAAAATATATGATATAAACCCTAAAGTAACCATTAAAATACCAAAGATTTATATAGCTAATAAGCCAACAAATGAGATAAAAGGAATCATAAAAATACTCAATCCAAAAGAAGTTAGAAAGGAAGAAAAAAGAGGAAACAAAAAACATGAACAAATGGAAAACATAGCAATATGGTCAATTTAAAGCAAACCTTATCAAAAAACATATTAAATGTAAATGGCCTAATACCCAATTAAAAGACAAATTACCAGCTTGGATAAAAAAGGAAGATTCCACTATCTGCTACCTGTAAGAAACACAAACACAACTTAACACAACTTAACACAAAAACATAAATAGGACAAAAGATATGGAAATAACAATATACTATGTTAACATTAATCAAAAGAGAACAGCAATGGTTATTTTAAAAAACAAAATAACCAGAAGAAAGAATATTATTACAGAATAAGGAAACAATCATAGTGTTAAGGGTGTTAATTTATGAAGAGGACCTATCAATTCTAAACGTTTATGTGCCTGATTACAGAGCTTCAAAACATGAAACAAAATGAACTGCAACCAAATCAGGTAAACACAAAATTATAATTGGAGATTTCAACATCCCTCTCTCAATAATTGACAGAAGAATAGGGAATCAACAAGGACATGGAAGACTTGAATTAACTAATAGCCAACTTAATCTAATTGATATCTATTTATATCTATATCTGTATTTATATCTATATAGTTATATATCTCTTCCACTACCACCAGCTGAACCACCTTCTTTTCAAGGCATATAAAATATTTCTATGATAATCCATATTCTGGGCCATAAAGAAAGCCTTGATAAATTTAAAGAATTTAAATCATACAAAGTATGTTCTCTGGCTACAGTGAAATTAAATTAGAAATCAATAACCACAATTCTAACTATTTCAATAATTAGAAATTATTTTGAACTGAGTGAAAATAAGACACAACATATCAAAATTTGCGGGATATACTAAGGCAGTACTTAGAGGAAAATTTATAGCACTAAAATGCCTGTGTTAGAAAATAAGATCTCATATCAGCTCCTATCTTAGTAAACTAGAATAAGGATCAAAGTGGCAATTAATTTAAAATGGAAAAACAATAGAGAAAATCAATATAAGATTAGTTTCTTAGTTTTGACACTAAAAGTGTGGTCCAGGGGCACCCAGGTGGCTCAGTCAGTTGAGCGTCCGACTCTTAGCTTGATTCGGGTCATGATCTCACAGTTTGTGACTTCGAGCTCTGCCTCAGGCTCTGCGCTTACAGTGTAGAACCTGCTTGGGATTCTCTCTTTCCCTCTCTCTCTGCCCCTTCCCTGCTCACACTCTCTCAAAATAAATAAACTTTAAAAAGTATGGTCCATAAAAGAAAAAATTAATAAATTGGACTTCATCAAAATTGAGAACATATGTTCTTATAATGATACTATTAATGGAATACCACACACTAGGAGAAGATATTTTCAAATCACATATCTGATAAAAGAATATGTAAATATGTAAAAACCCAAACTCAATAAGAAAACAGTGAAAGAAAAATTGGGAAGTGAGATGAACAGATTTCACTGAAGAAGAAATACAGATGGCAAATAAATACATGCAAAGATGATCAACATCAGTAGTCATTAAGGAATTGCAAATTAAAACCATAATGAGGTACCACTACATACTTAGTAGATTGTCTAATGTTAAAACCTGCTGACTATACCAAGTTTTAGCAAGATCATAGAGCAACTGGAGCTCACATACATTATTGGAAATATAGAATCATAGAAACATTTTGGAATATAATTTGGCAGTTTCTTAAGACATTAAACATATACCTACCATATGTCCTAGCCATTCTACTCCTAAATATTTAACCAAGAGAAATGAAAGCATGTGTCTATACAAAGACTCATGCATCAGAATGTAACAGAGGCTATGTTTGTAGTAGCCAAGAACTGCAGACAACTCAAATGTCCATCAAGTCACTGGGTAAACAAATTGCTATTCATCCACAAAATGGAATACTACTCAGCAATAAAAAGGAATGGATTTTTGATAAATGCAGTAACATGGCTGGGTTTCAAAATAAATAAAAGGAACCAGACCAAAGAAACCATACTGTATGGTTTCATTCATATAAAATCCTAAAAAAGGCTAACAAATTTATGGTAATATAAAGCCAATGAATGGTTTCCTGCATATGTAGTGGGGCAGGGGAGAGAGATGGATCACAAAAGGGCATTAAGGAAGTCTTGGCCATGATGGGTATGTTCATTATCTTGATTGTGGTGATGGTTTCATAGGTGTATACATATATTAGGACATCAAATTGTATACTTTAAATATGCACAGTTTATTCATGTCAGTTAAACTTAAATTTTCAAGGATGGCATTGTGTATACCCTCATTCTAATTCTGTTCAACAATGCTGTTTTGAGATTTTTGGTTTAGTGTTCCAATTAATCTCTTAGGTCTCTCACCTGGAGGTTAAACATTATCTAGCCATTGTACTTGCCTTGTTTCCAAACCCATCACTATTTAGTGAGAAAACCAAATCCAGGGCATTTTTGATTCTGTAGTAAACCAATAAAATGGATGTATTACTTAAGAACACATGTAAGAGCTACTAAATGGATAATCTTTTGTCTTACACTTCTGCATCTTATAATAAAATGAACATTAGACACTGTATCTTTGAATGTTTAGGTTACTGTTTTGCTTTTTGGACTCTAAAATACAGACTCAAATCCTAAACATTAAAAAAAAAATTACCTCCCAAACTCACAGATTCTGGCTCTTGTATGTTTGGTGAGCTATACACACCCAGTCTGCCATCTTATGCCTTGGAAGTCCTGCTTGGGCATTGTATTTTGAAATCTGTATTACAAAGTCTTTTATCCTTTTATTAGTTTAGTACTTTAAGCCTTAGACATAAGAAAGAAGACTATCAGTGAAAATCAATTGAAATGCAGTTAGATAAAGATCTGTTGTACAAGGCAGAAGGCTTAGTTGCAGCACAATATAATCAATTAGGACCCTCCAGCTGCATACAGAGTTTTACCCAGCCAATCACTTTTCACACGTTTCCTCCATTAGCTTGACTAGAGTTCTTTTTTTTTTTTTTAATGTGAATTATGATGAATGAGATTGTTGTTATGAATAGAGAAGATGGGTCATTAACCTACAGAAACCAGACTATGCTGGCGTTTAGTGATTAGGGCTTTCTGCTCCTGCTATCAATAAAGTATAAATTTATCTGTCTCAAACTGCAATTGGGAAGCTGTAGCCATTGTTATCTAATTCATTTAACAATGTTATAATCGTAAATTGTTTTTGTTCATCTGGATACTTTACATAACTTTTAAGTTAGTTGTGAGGGTGAAGGAATATAATTTATTAAATAGCAGTGGGAAATTTTTCATGGCTTAAAATCCAATAAATAGCCCTCAGGAATTAGTACTCCCAAATTTAGCAACCTGGGTATAGCCCTTCAAGATGTCAAAAAGCAGAAATAATGAAGTTTTCATACCCTACATGAAGATGCTGGAGGTTTGCAAAGTAATGACTATTAGCTTATTACAGAAGTCCTGTGGTTGTTAAATTCTAAAAATTAAGTGACTGCTTTTCCTGGGCTTGGGTTGAGGAATTCAAGAGGGAGGAAAACAGTTGCAGTTTAATGTATCTGCTAAGTGACTAAGATGGGTTACTGGTAAATTGGGCCAATCAGCCTAATATTAGCATGTTTTATGAAAAAAAAATCAATCCTTAGAAAACCTTTACCAGAATAAATTAATAGAAGAGGTCCTCCTATAAACTGTTGATTTATAAGCAAATATGAGGGGTTTTTTGCTCTTAAAATAGTTTTTGATTTTCGTTATTTTAACTTTTTCCTATTCCGGTCTCCTGTTGTCACAGAAAAAGGCATGTGTGCGTGCATGCGTGCGTGCGTGCGTGTGTGTGTGTGTGTCTAGATTATTGGGCATACTCAGCCCTCACAGATGTCAGTGCATGAATAGAAAAATTTCATTGTCTGCAGGCATGAATAATTTTAACGTTGGATGGAAAGGCAGAAACTGTTGACTGATTGTGGTGGATACCAAAGAAAACCCCAGTAGAGACGCTGTTCTTGAAGTTTAATGTTCAAGCATACCAGCCTTTGAGGTCCATTGATGAAAAGACTTTTGTATTTTGTGCCATGAGGGTGGGGGAGAAGTACTCAGTACTAGAAGAGTTAATAAACACCAAGAGCTGTGCTCATCTTGTAGCTTTAGTAAGCTTTAATCTGTAAGCTTGATTACCTCCTAACCCTCTATCTCTTGCCTCCCCCTTCAAGCACTGCAGGAGCTTTATGGTGGTATTAGTGGCACTTTGCCCAACATTGGCTTTAGGGAAATCATTCTACAAGAAAGAAAAGCAGAAAAGGATCTGTCTGTTGTGTGAGGTCATTAACACAAGAATAACCTTATGAGTTCTAGAGGGCAGGAGGGATGTCTGTCTTTACTAGAAATTTGCAGGTGGAGTATCACTATCCTTTTCTTGAAGCCCAACTTGTTCCAGGCCTGGTGGCATACATCATCTGGAAGAGCTCTCTTCAGATACTTTCAGCAGGATACCAGTTGTGTATCATGGAGAGCCCTTTGTATTTGCTGGGATATTTCATAAAAACATGTTTGCAAGCTATAGCTTCTAGGATTCTTTTTTAGAGACACTCACACAGAGTGGCTGTGGAATTAATTCTCAGTATTGAGAATATTGTAGTGTCTGAGACCAGATTCAGTGCTCCCTGTTTTGCCAAATGTCATTAAGTCATTAGTGTAGGGGACTTGCTGTGAAGGACTGATTAAAAGCTCAGAGAGGCCTTTGTACATTTTTATATTAATCCCAAGAGCTTTACAATATTCTCTCTTTTTTTTCTAATGAGTAGTTTGAGAAGATAATATTATTTCACTTAAAAAATTTTGAAAGATAAACAAAGAAAATGATTATGGCCACAGGTAAGAGATTAAATGATTCAGCTAACAAGCTGTAATAAATAAATACTGAGCTAATATACTGTTACACTGGGAGCCACTGGGTAGAAATAACGTTGTTTGAATTTAAACACTGTGTTATCAGAGGATGTAAAAGAAACAGTGAAAATTGTCACTGTTACTGTTACCCCCGGGTGTCACCAAAGAACAGGTGTGCCTTACAAGTCTGAGTAAACAACTCAGAGGGACTCTTGCAGCAAGTAATGGGCAAGTGTTGGCTGACACTTGCTACCTTTATCAGGAGCATTGGTCCTGTGCTGTGTGTCTGTGCAATGGACCAAAAAGCAGCAGTCCAGCCTCACAGATGGTTTTGCCTACAACTGGCTTTGTTCTTTAGGCACAGAATAAAATTGAATTGAGGGGGAAGTAAAATGACCATGTAGAGCCCAAGGATAGAATATAAGCTCTCTAGAGCCTTATCTTCTGTCCGTGAATTCCCAGTAGCTGCAATAGTCCCTGGCAGATAATGGTGATTTGATATGAAATTTGAATTCATTAATTGCCATGACTGATAAGAGACAAGAGATGATCGGATCCGGGCCTTATACTTCTATGGTAAGACCTAGAATACTGCAGGCCCACTGGTGGTGGTCAAGCGAAGGATTTAAGCAGCTCAGAACAAAGTATGGAGTTGCGAGGAGATAATGCCAACCACAGCTCAGAACTGGGAAGCTACTCACTGCAGGTTACGTTCGTTCTCTTTGAACCTTTGTTCAACCATTTATGGATCGATATACCCAGAAACATGGGTTCATTCTAATTGTGACTTGTTGAAGGAATTGTTTCCTTAATACAAGAACCTTCTTTTGAGGTCCTCCTCCTCTTCAAGTGTTGAATGCCATTTAAAAATTTTTGCTATTATAGTTTTCCATTAAGAAATTTCCTCCATTTTAAAATTTATAGTTTCTTGCTTTTAGAAAACTTTGGTCATTTGCATATTTACACATTTCATGTGTCAGTGGCCAAGTTGTCCATGATAGGAAAATTCATTGGCAAAAGCCTCACAAGAACAAAGGCTTAAACCTGGTCTTAAGTGTGGCTTTTAGAAAAATGTGTTTTCTTTTTTTTTTTAAGTTTATTTATTTATTTATTTATTTTTTGGTAATCTCTACACCCAACATGGGGCTTGAACCCACAATCAAGAGTTGTATGCTCAGGGCGCCTGGGTGGCTCAGTCAGTTGAGTGTCCAACTTTGGCTCAGGTCGTGATCTCACAGTCCGTGAGTTTGAGCCCCACATCGAGCTGTGTGCTGGCTTTGTGGAGCCTGCTTGGGATTCTGTCTCTCTCCCTGTCTCTGCCCCTCCCCTGCTTGTGTTCTTTCTTTCTCTCAAAAAAACAAAAACAAAAACAAAGAAAAACAGTTATGTGCTCTACCTGCTGAGCCACCCAGGCACCCCTAGACAAATGTGTTTTCCAATATGTTGTTCCATATTAGTAAGAGATGTCTCCTTATCTTGGTAGTTCAAAATAAAAATATTATTTTAATTTAAATATCTTTCATTAAAATATATTATTTTAATTCATATGATGCTTCAAGCTAAATATTGTATAACAGACTTATAAAAATACTATAAACGTATGTTTGTTATTTTTTAACATGAGGTTTGCTAAGAGTAATGATAATTAAAAAGTAATTTATCCCTGGGAAATCACAGGTAAGGTTATATGTAAAAATTAATTCTAAATAGGATCATAAATATAAAGAGCTAAAACTGTAAACTTTAAGAAGAAAAACTAGGAGCATATCTATTTGTTCTTGATTTTGGCAGAGATTTTTAGATGGGATGCAAAACCTTGAACCAGAAAAAGTAACTGACACATCAGACTAAGTCAAAATTGTAAATGCTTGCCCTTGGAAAACTATTGTTAAGAAAATGAAAAGGCAAGCCACAGACTGGAAGAAAATCTTCTCAGAACATATACATTTGATCCTCTTCCTCACAGATTCCATATTTGCGAGTTTACCCGTGTACCAAAATTTATTTGTAACCCCAAACCAAAACCTGTTTGCTGTGCTTTCTTGGACAGATGGGTAAAGCTGCAAAAAATTTCAATTGCCTGACATGCACTTTCTCAACTGACTTCAAATAATGTGACACTTGCTTTGCCTTATTTGAGCTCTCATGCTATGGTTAAATGTCCTTTTTCTGATCTATTTAGTGTTACATTTTTTTTGCATTGTTGTGTTTTTGTTAGTGATTTCACCATTTAAAACAACCCCCAAGCATAGTGCTGAAGTCCTATCTAGTGTTCCTAAGTGCAGGAAGGCTGCAATGTGCCTCACACACACACAAAAAAAATAGATATGTTACTTGAACTTAGTTCGTGTATGAGTTATAATTCTGTTGGCCATGAGTACAATGCTAATGAATTAACAATACGATACATACAGAAAAAGGAAGAGGAATTCATTGATCCGTACATGAAGCTGCTCTGGGAAATGCTAGAGTAACATCTAGCAGGGAAAGCAGCTAAATTTGTGGATTTAGGAGATGACAACTGATAAAAATTGTGGTGGACAGTATTGTTAAAAAGGTAAAGTTATATACAAATTAATTCTAAATGGTATCATAAACCTAAAGTAAGAGCTAAAACTGAAAAGAGCTTTATAGTCACATTACCCAGGGTCAGGAAAACCTTACACCGATTTTGATTAGTGCCGGCTGGCTTGCATATTTCCAAAGACAGTATAGCACAAAAATGCTAAATTTGTAATCAAGGAAAGTTCTGTAGATTGGGAGGTTGCAGAAAAATTTTTTTTAAATACCTGCTAAGTGATAGGAAAAAAAGTTAAGTGGATGAGAAGGTTTTTGATGCTTTATTGTTATTATTATCATTACTATTATTATTAATATTGAAGTGTAATTGACATACAATATCCTGTTAGTTTCAGGTGTATATCATAGTAGTGCAGTATTTTAATATATTATGAAATGATCCTCACGATAAGTTTAGTTATCATCTGTCACCATACAAAGCTATTACAGTATTAGTGCCTATATTCTCTATGCTGTATTTTATATTCCCATGACTTATGTATTTTATAACTGGAAGTTTGTACCTCTTAATCCCTTTCGCCTATTTTGCCCACCTCCCTCAAACTCTCTGGTAACCAACAGTTTGTTTACTGTATCTATGAGTTTGTTTTGGTTTTGTTTCTTTTATTTTTTAAATTCCACATATAAGTGAAATCCTATGGTGTTTGTCTTTCTCTGTCTGACTTCTGCATAGTACCCTCTAGGTCCATCCATGTTGTTACAAATGGCATTCTTTTTTATGGCTGAGTCAAATTCACACACACCACATCTTCTTTATCCATTCATCTATCAATGGACACTTGAGTTGCTTCCGTATCTTGGCTATTGTAAATAATGCTGCATTGAACATAGGAGTGCATATATCTCTTCAAATTGGGGTTTTTATTTTCTTTGCATAAATACCCAGAAGTAGAATTGGTAGATTATATGATACTTATATTTTTAATTTTTTGAGGCACTTCTATACTGTTTTCCACTGTGGCCGCACCAATTTACATTCCCACCAAGAGTATACAAGGGTTCACTTTTCTCCACATCCTCAACAACACTTGTTTTTTTAATTCTTTTTTATAATTGCTGATCTGACAGGTATGAGGTGATATCTCCTGATCTTGATTTGCATATCCCTGATAGTGATGTTGAACATTTTTTTTATTTGCCTGTTGGCCATTCAATGCTTTTGAGACTAGTTTTCAACGCTGATGAGACATTGGCAAATGAACCATATAATGTAAATGGCATTTCATTTGATGACAGTGTTGTGATCCCAAGCTCACAGGAATCTTGCTCTAGTTTTCCCTTAGGAAATTTCTCTTATAACTCAATAATGAGAAACACAATTCAAAATGTGGGCAAAGAGACTTCACCAAAGAAGATTTTAAAAGTGACAAATAAGTATATAAAAAGGTACTCTGACACTGGGGAAATGATACTGTATGCTATGAGAAGGACTAAAATTTAAAAGACTACTAATACCAAGTGTTGATGAGGTTATGGAGAAACTGCAGAACGCTTATGCATTATTGTTGGAAATGCAAAATGGTATAGCCACTTTGTAAACTAGTTTGGTAGTTTCTTATAAACATACATCTACCATATGATTCCACCATTCCACTCATAGGTATTTACTCAAAAGAAATGAAAACATACATTTATTCAAAGACTTGTACTCAGATGTTCATTGCAGCTTCATTCATAATAGCCAAAACCTTGAAACAAACCAAATGTTCATCAGCTTATGAACAGACAACAAAAGCTGTGTTCTATCCCTGCTTAGCAATAAAAGGAAAGGGAGTACTGATTGATACACGTAACAAAGCACATGAATTGGAAAAGCATTAGGTTAAGTTAAAAAAGACAGACATAAAACACGACACATGATTCCATTTATATGAAATTCTAGAAAAGGCAAAACTGTAGAGATAGAATGCAGATCAGTGAATGTCAGGGGCCAGGAGTTGGGAGACAGGTATTGACTTCTGAAAGACACGTGCAGACCTTTTGGAGTGATGGAAATATTCTATATCTTGACTGTGGTGATTGATTGCATATTATATACATTAAAAAAAACCTCTCATATTAATGCCCTTCTGAAGCTAATTAAAACAACAGCAACAATAAAACTTACCAGAACCGATAAGGCCCAGCATAATAAAATTGTGCCTACTTTTTTTCAACTTAAAACAAATAAAAGGGTTGGGTTTTTTTTTTGTATTTGAATTTATAGGTCTTCAGCCCAACAAGGGCTACTGATCATGTGGAGTTATCTTCATATAAGCCAGTAATAATTAAAATTTTTCTTTTTTTGAATAGCTAATGGGCTAATGGTTTAAATACTTATCCATATTCTAGTATGTTCTTCTCTTCTATGACCATGCTGTGACCTCTGAAAACAAAAGTTAGAGATCGGAAGTAACTAACTGACAATTACAGTGGTTGATACACTCCAGTTTAAATAGAAGTGTCCTCGGTTAAAATATGGTTCATTCATCGGTCAAACTGTCCTTATTTCCTTTAATTGAATTAAGATGGACAAATGAGAGATGTGTGCAAGACAGAAAAAAAATCCTTTCACAAATCACTGTTATCCTCCCTTTGAGTGTAAAACGAATCAATTAAAAGCATGTCAAAGTATCTTTCACTCTTGAACAACTTTAAAGCAGAAAACATTTTACAAAAATAAAAATTTGAGTGAGAAATGGAGAGAAACTGGTTACTTTTTATAGTTAAACATAATTTAATTTTATCTCCAAGAACTGTGGATTATATTACTTTATATGCTCTCGTTTGGTTACAAATTATAACTGTGCTACAAAGCCTTCATCTTTCATTTTATCTTCAACTTGGAAATAGAAGAAAATAGAAAATAGAAGAAAACAGTCAATTCACAGTTGTCTATACACAATTTGGTTTCATCTGTACATATACTACATAGTATTCCTGGAGGAGGGATGTGGGAGTAGGATAGAAGGTAAAATGTAATTTTTATTTTTACACCTAGTTAGGCAGCTAGTTTGAAAAATGTGGCATCCCTACTCTTTCTATTCCATTAAATTATTATTGATTTGTACTATATCTTATGTGTGGATTCATACACATTCTATAAAGTAATTTTTAACCTGTGCATTAAAGTGAATTTTATTAAAATTAGTTATGTGCTCCTGTATTTTACCTCTATTTTCACTAGTCTACACATGCAAATCTATACCACTTAACTCAGAGCCTGCTTCCTGTTTGTAATTTGTATCTTTTCATACTTAAATATATTTTTCCAGCTCTCTAAATTTGCTTATAGATAGGCTCATAATTTGTGTTGTTTATTCATTTGAATTTTTTTGTTTTTAATGTTTTTAATCTTAATAGACTCAAAATTCAAACCTGTAATACAAAAGAGTACATAATGAAAAACCTCTCTTCTTAACATTACCAGTTTTTTCATCCTTCCAGATATGTTTTATGCAATATATATTCGGGTTAAAGGGAAAAAACTGAAGCAAACTTTATAAATTGGGGCCAGGATCAAAATTTCAAAAATGTTAGAGTACTGCCAGTTTCTCCCTGTTGATTTGTATAGAATCACCTTGACAACATAAACCAGATCTAAGCTTTTAAGCGTTATCAGTGACATCAAGATAGACTCTTCAATAGGAGATTTTAAGAACTTAAAATACTCTGAATGTCAGGCTTTTGGAGTTTCTTTTCTCTGGACTTGATGTCTATGACATGTGTTCCAGGCTAGAATTCTGGTATGTCTGTGAAATTTCTCTCTTGTCATTTATCTTTTAGTATGGACCATGCCAGTGAAAGACAGCATAGATATGAATTATTGAGTAGACTGATCCTAACACATCTAGCCAGGGGATTTTCCCTTACTTTTATAATCTATACTTTATTTTTTTTTATTAAAGTTTATTTATTTTTGAGAGAGAGAAACAAACAGAATGTGAGCGGGGAGGGTGCAGAGAGAGAGGGAGACACAGAATCCAAAGCAGGCTCCAGGCTCTGAGCTGTCAGCACAGAGCCCAACGTGGGGCTCGAACTCACAGACCACGAGATCATGACCTGAGCCGAAATCGGACGCTTAACTGACTGAGCCACCCAGGTGCTCCTATAGTCTATACTTTAAAAAAATGTCCTAAAATACCCAGGGCTGAGAATACTAATTTTCCCCCTTCCATAACAAATAAATAAATAAAAATTTATAGACATAGGAGAGGAAACTAAAATCCAGAAGAACATTGGCAAACATGCTCAGGGTTATTTATTGATGGTTTTGCTCATTGGCAGTATATAGTGTGTGTCACTTGTCATTAGCAGTAACAATTTCAGCACGTTATGTTCTCTTTTTATTTACTCTGGTGGCAACATGTTTCTGAACAGGGCCACTGGCTGTGGGTCAAGAGGTCAGTCTTTGAGGTTAAGAGTGGATGGGGTCATTTGCTATTAACCTAAGATTAGCAGCTAAGTTTTTTCTCTTTTTTTTTCTTTTTAGCAGATTGCCTCCTATTTGTGTAACATGCCAAATTAATCTTGCCCAATTTTAGAAGAACTTCTTTCTGATCTGAATTTTAGTTAAGTATTCATAAAGGTGTTTTTTCTATACAGATCTCCTACCAGACCCTTTTTCTAGTCCATGAAGCAATGTGAACTTTTTGTAAGATTTAAAAAATTTCTTACCCTCAGCATCCATTTCCCAATGTACAAATGCAGCTATTTTTTTTTAATAGTTTTCAACTTTTACATTTTTTCCCACCCATTTGCATACCAAACTAACCGATCCACGGCACAATTTTAGGATTTCAGAGATGTGTTCTCCCCTGAGATAGCCTGTCTCCTTGCTATTAAACAATGTCCAACTTTTAAACTAGCAAGTTTTGTTATTGTTATAGTTGTTTAATTTTAGGGCCCTATTTAGATGGTTCCCGGATATCTGAAACCTTCTTGTTCTACCTTTCAGCAAAAAGAATCACCTGTTATAATGTAGTTTCATCAGTTGCCCTGTAAAAAGTGTTCTCTGTGGAATTTCCCCCATGAGAATTTCTACACAATTCCTAGTTTATATCCTGGTGTAAACCACAAACCTGTTCCAGTTGGTAAGTCAGTGTTAGGTCTCTTATACCAAAGTTGTTTCTCTTCTGTCTTAGCTCATTTGATTACTAAAAAGACATTTTACTTGCCTTTAAAAAACTTTATTGCTATTGATGATTTGCTTTCTTTCTCTCTATAACCTTAGCAGTAGGGCTTAGCCTGTGGATAAGCTTATAATGAATACACTGTGGGTGGAAGGTACAACAAGCAGGGAAAGTTCTTTAACACAGACTTCTCAGAGTGCAATGTTGAGCTTAATGGGTAAAAAGGAGAGGAAGTAATATATGTACATAAAAACTTCAATTAAATTTATGGTAAGAGAGAGATTAAAATCAACTGGATTTTTAATAATATTATGCAGTAAGGAACAGCAGACTTCAAAGGGCATGCCTTTTGTTGCTAAGTTCCTTTATATGCTTGGTGTTCAGGAAGGTAGAGAATATTTAAGGAAAGCTTTCTGGAGATAAGGTATCCAGGATGAGGAGCAATTCAGGTAGACAGTATAGCATAAGTAAAGGTTTAGAGACAAGAAAAGCCATGGTATATTCAAAGGTCTCATAAGGAGGTTGACATTGCCATAATATAAATTCCTAGGCAGAGAGTTATAGGAGATGAATCCAGAACAGTGTGTGGGAATGGAGAAGGGTTTTAAGCAGAAGAGGAGTGATATAATCAGGCTTGCATTTTATTTTATTTTATTTTAATTTATTTTATTTTTTTATTTTTATTTTTCCTTTTTGCCTAACTTCTTTGATTTTATTATTTATATTTTATAGTTGACATATATTCGTTTCAGGTGTACAACATAGTGATTCAGCAATTATATGTTACAGAATGCTCCAGTTGGTAGCTATAGAGAAGGCAGATTTGAAGAAAGGTTAAAACTGGAGTCAGGGAGAACACGCATAGTATTGACCTGACCTAGGACAGCGGTAAACGGAAGTAGAAAGTTGAGAAGTGTTTAGCAGTAAAAATTGTCAGACGTGGTGATTGGATATCAGTCATGGGGAAGGGGGAGGAGTTTAAATATGAATCTCAGGTTTCTGTCTGTGCTTATTGAATGGAAGAGAAAATATAAGGGACAAGCAGATAAATGGGGAACTTAATACTTTAAATTTTAGCAATATTGAAAGTGATGTACCTATAAGAACCAAGGTAGAACACCTGGCTCTGAGTAAAAATATGTGAGTTATCAGTGTAGATGAAAGAGAAATTGTATGGAATGAGAAAAATAGTTGGTCAGGAGCAGACCCTGAAAATCAGCAAAATATTAGAGGCCTTCAAAAGATGATTTGTTCAGAAGGAGCTGTCAGAGAATCAGGACTAGAACCCAAAAGTACATTGCCACCAGAAGTGATGGGGGTAGTGGGTGGGGAGGATATCAAACAGCAGTGTCATTAAATATAGGATAGTACAATGATCCTGGCTAATAAAGATAGAAATATACATTGGATTTAGCAATTAGCAAGTCATTGGGGCATTAGCAAGAATAGTTTTGAGTATAGCAATCAAAATGAGAGCCACACTACCACAAATTATGGAGTGAATAGAAATGACTAGGGAGTGAGAAAATAGGACATGGGAACTCATTTTCAAAAGGGTTTGTTTTTTCTTTTAAAAAACTTGAGCTTATTCATAGTCTGAGGGAAGGATGTAGAATCAGGGGATGAATTAGAAATTGAAGAGAGATCAGATGCCTGACAGAGCAAGATCCTGAGCAAGCAGGAGGAGATTGGGTTGGAGATCTTGAAAAGAAGGAGGGAGAGCTCAGATTTATGTAATAGGAAGAAATAGCTCTAGGTGGATGAGGATATATTTATATGTGAAGACAGTCAGTTGAGGGATTTAGTTGGTTGGCCCCAAGCTCATATTATCTCCCTTCTCTTGCCTTCTGTGCAATTAAGAATAATTATTCTTCTCGCCTCTGCTCGATTTTTACTTTTTTAAAGACATATACATACATAGTCTGTAACCATAAAAATTTTAATATCACAGCCATAGAAAAAGAAAATAGAGGATACCCGTTAACATACTTGCAGAGTTAACAGTGTGGTATAACCTTTCACCCCTCTTCTGTGTGTATGAGTGTATTTTTAAAGTGACTATGTAGTATTCTGTAATTTATTTAACCAGTCTCGTGTTAATAAATACTTTATTTGTTCCTTTGCTTTTGTTTGTTTCACTATTGTTAGCTTTGTTTTTTGCTTTTATAAACAATGAATTCCTTGTACATTTTGGTACATTTATGTTATTATTTTCTCAGGATAAATTTTCCAGCAGTAGAATGGCTGCTCCATCAAGTATGTGTTCTGTTAGAGTTTTTGATGTACGTTGACCAAATCACTTTCCAAACAGATTGTCACATTTGCACTACCATAAAAGTATAAGAGAATGGTTTCTCTTTACTCTCTTAACTGTTTGCCAACCCAGTATGCAAAAGTGGTGTCTTTTAAGTTTGCATTTCTTCTTCTTTTTTTTTTTTTAATGTTTTTTAATGTTTATTTTGAGAGAGAGAGAGAGAGAGAGACAGAGTGTGAGTGGGGGAGGGGCAGAGAGAGAGGGAGACACAGAATCCGAGGCAGGCTCCAGGCTCCGAGCTGTCAGCACAGAGCCCGACACGGGACTTGAACTCACAAACTGTGATATCATGACCTGAGCAGAAGTCGGACGCTTAACTGACTGAGCCACCCAGGCGCCCTGAGTTTGCATTTCTTTGACGTTGAATACTTTTTATTTGTTTTGATCGTTTAAGAGGATATATTTTAATTTGAGTATTTTTCACTCATTTCTTGAATAATCAAAAGTATAAGAAATTAATTGCAATTATAATTATAAATTATAAGAAGTTTTAATCATGACTTATAAGTATCTGTGATATAGCAATAATAAGGCCTTTTTGGCTTAGAAGAAAATCAAAAGGTCAATGACATGGAGACTACTAAAAAGTTGGTTGGAGAAACTCTTTTAGTAAAAATGATGTTATAAGTCTATACCTTGATGATAAACTATTGGAAAAACAAAAGAGAAAAAAAACAGAAAAGAAAATTTGGAATATATGACAAAGATCAAAAATAGGACAAACATCTCCCTGGACCAAAATTGGAACAGAAATGTAAGGGGCCAAGAGGTGGAGAATATGGGTGTTAGTGTCTGAAAGATGGCTCAAGTGTCTGGGAGTTAGACTTCTACAGAAGGACTGTTGCCAAGAGCTGTGGCTTGTTTGAAACTGAATGCCCAAGAAGGTGGGAAGACAAAGACCGCCTTAGGAACTGACTCATTTTCTGATTTGGATTTTTCCCAGTGTTACCAAGGGATCTGATCCCTATCTGATCCCTAGTTGTTCAATATAAGACCAAATTCTGGACTGGAGTTTTAGAGATTCCACAGAGGCAGCCATTAAACTGGAAGACAAGGAGTGGTATACTCATAGAGAAAGCAGAAATAAATCACTGTAACTCAGATCAAAGGTGAGCCTACAAATCAAATGTCAAAATCCATAAAATAAAGTAATGTATTAATACCAAAAAAGACAGACAATAAAGTCAGCAGATAGGAGATGAATTCACTCAGATGAAAGGAAAACAATAGAAAAATCTGAAAGAAAACCTTTATATTTCAAATTTTCAAAAGGATAAAGGAATAGCTTTATAAAACAAATCATAAAATGAAGCCAGCAGAAATGAAATTAGACAAGAATAAATGAATATGAGAAAAAAATCACTTCAGAATATTAGTAATAAAATAATAAAGACATTGACATTTTAAAACTCAGTAACAATTTCAGGCTGTGTTTTTGGATAGTCGTTCTCAGAAAGCAGCACAGAGATATAAACATGTGAAAGAGTTAAGAAACAAGGAGTTGAGAAACTTCAATATATATTTAATAAGAGTTCCAAAATAATAAGAAACAATGTTCACATTATAACTAAGAATTTTACAGAATTGGAGAGATTTAGTCCTCAAATTGAAAGTTTAACTTGAGCAGAATATATATAAATAAATTCACGTCTGTATGCTTTATAGTAAAATTGAAGACCACTGTTTTAAAAAGCTAATAGAGAGAAAAGACATATTACCTACATAGGTATGAAAATTACATAGATCATAGACTTCTATTGGATGGCATTAGATGCCAGAAAATAATGTGGTAATATACCAAAGTGCTGAGCAAAAATAATTCTTAAATAACAATTCTATACCCAGCTAAAATTAGCATTCAGTACTTTCACACTATAGTAAATATTTACTACTGTCTTGTACTTGCTGAAAAGAAAATCCTTTAAAGATGTACTTTATCACAACATTGTGAATTCAGAGGAAAAGAGTGATGTGCACGATAGAGAATTATGTTGGTAATTAACTTTGAATGTTATAATAGTAATATAATAACATTACTTTTCATGTGATGATATATATTTGTATGAAACTACAATCCCAGACAATAAGGACAAGATGTGGGGCTGTTCAGCATCAATTAAAGCATATTTAGGACAAATACTGTGATACTAAGTAACTTAGGGAAATGAATAGTTGTGTACAGCGTGAGAAAAATTAAGGGTAAGCCATTAATAAAAATACAATCTGTAGCTTTCAAATGTAGAGAGAAAAATGATTATAGAAAAGCAGTAGAAATAAACTAGGCACACCTGGGTGACTCACTCAATTAAGCAACCAGCTCTTGATCTCATCTCAGGTCTTGATCTCAATGTCTTGAGTTGGGCTCCATGCTGGGCATGATACCTACTTACAAAAAAAGGAAAGAAAAAGAAATTAAGTAAATAAAAGTGCAATAGAAGGCACAGAAGAACGAAGCATACAAAATAAGATGGTAGAGGGGCACCTGGGTGGCTCAATTGGTTGAGCATCCAACTCTTGATCTTGGCTCAAGTCATGATCTCACGGTTATGGGATCGAGCCCCGCATCAGGCTCTGCACCAATGATGAGGAGCCTGTTTGGAATTCTCTCTCACTCTCTCTCTGCCCCTCCCCTACTCGTGCACACGCATGCACTCTCTCTCTCTTTCTCTCTCTCTCTCACTCTCTCCCACAAAATAAATAAACATTAAAAAAATAAGGTGGTAGAATTAAGCCCTAGAATATCAATAATTAAGATAAATATAAAAAGATACAATATTGAATTTTCAAAAATCTAATTATATTCTGCTTACAAATAAAGTATATCTGGAGGTCGTGCCATCAGCTTGTGCCAATGGTGTGAAATTTTCATTCAGGATCTGCAATAGCAGGAGCAACAAATGGCTTCATTTTCTTTTCCTCATTATTCCAAATATGTTTGTGTCAGAGAAATAAAATATTGCTTTGTGATTTCACAGATTTTGTCATTAGTTAATCAGAGTTCATAGAAGCTTCAAAGATCCCATCAGTTAATTCCCCCAGCACTCGAAATTGTCATTGTGCTAAAGCTGATTGAAATTCTGATCTGCCTTTAAAGCAATTCCAGACCTCAAGCTTCTGAGGATTTTAAAAAGATATACTAAGTATGTGACGCTTAAATTCATAGGCTAAATTTCCTTTTGGATTGTTTTTCAAAGACTGAAAATGCCTGTCAGGAAATATTTTCTCTTTCCATCTCCCAGCTTCCCTATTTGTCAACTATTCTATCCTGACCTCTAAGATGGGGTTCACATTTTAATTACAGTTATGTATGGCAGTCTCCATCTGCCATAGCCAGCCAGCCAGCCTGCAGGCTTGACAGGAGAGAAAGAGACAACCTAATACAGGACCTCTTTTTGACAAGCTATCTTGCTACTTTCCCTTTACCATTAGAGTCTCAAAATAATAATCTGTTGCAATGACTAAATGACCCAGTAAACCATCAAATACTATAAATCTTCAGTTTTTGTAGGTGTATCACTTTAAGCATCAACAATCAAGTTCTTTTTAATTAAATTTCTTCATTTTCCACATATGCCATTGGTCCTTATGGCCAGAAGGACTTAGTATAGTTTATGAAAGTTGTAAAAATTTGCTGTTTACTCTCTTATTCCCATTTAACTGCAGATGAAATATTCATGGTTTAGGATAAATTCATCATTTAGGATAAATTCCCTCCCATCCCTGTGGGTCCCTCTCTCCCAACTAACTGTTCTCTCCCTAAGAATATTTCTAAACTTTTAGTTCGTTGTGACTAGAAAGTTATCCACAGATTAAACATAGATTTATTCTGGTTGGTAATGAGCATCATAAGTGATCTGATTAGATCCTTAGGAATGATTATTGGTAGGCTATAGTAATAAAACCCAAACCGCTTTTCTTTTTGTCCTGTTAAGGTACAGGAATCTAAATTTTTTTCTTTATGGACATTAACATCAGAAGCATATATACGTAGTCTTAAAACTGAAAATATAACTTCTTTTTACCTCTTGTATAATTATACAGGCCATTGCCTCTGCAGTTCTACCTAGAGAACTTTTGGGGTTCATACTTGTACAAGGGAAAACTAATTTATTGCTGCTGATAAATTCTTGCTCTGACCCTCGCTGGAAATCACTGCAGTCTGAATTACTGAAGAGAAGCTATTCCATAACACAGTGAATCTCAGAATTTATTTTTTCAACTGATACTTCCAGCTCTGGATTCTGTGACATTTGCCCAAAGGGAAACACCGGCCCCTTGGATTATACTGTGCATCCATTGTCTGAACTGTCACAGCAATAGCGCGTAAAGCTGTTTGCATAGCGTGCTAACTCTATCAGGGTCAGTTCCAGTCTGTGGCCGCTAAAAATGAAAACCATGCCCCAACCGGGACAAGAGCAGGGTCAACAGCTGGCAAAGGATATGGCAATCATTTATATAAATATGCTTTCTCAAGCCCACAAAAACAAAAAACCCCAACCCAACAGCTGGGAAGGGTTGGAAGTAGCCCCAAGGCTGGTTAGTCCCCTTCCAGATGGGGAGGTTAGACTGGGGCTAGCCAGACTGCTCCACATAGACTTCCGATTCGCATTAGAAATGAAAAGAGGAGAGGAAAGGGAAAAGGAAGAAAGGCTACAAGCATGACTGCTCTGTTTTTCACCTAACTTAATCAAATAAGTGAAGACTTTCCGAGACGGAAGGCTTGCATTTATCGGTATTCATTTTTTCTGTTTATCATAGTGTCTAATACACGTCTTAACTGCTTAAACAGAAAGCATATATGCTCTAAAGTATAGTTTATATATAATGTCATGGTTATTTGTAGACAGATTGAAGAACCGATCTCAGATTTATATCCTGTTTACATCTTCCAAACACTTATGTAGAACATTCAATGCTAGAGAAGATAATAATTGTGGTGTTGGCTCACTCCCAGAACTTTATCCAAGGGATAGGGTTCATTTTTGTAATTTGATTTGCTTTATAATACATCGTTATTGCACATCTAATATATCCAACAGAAAAACGAATACCATTTTCCTGAGTTCATCTTAAGGTTGCATACCATGAGACAAAGTATTATTTTTATAACCTGTTGTTGCTACAAGAGGCAAAGGTGGAGAGTATATGACTTTCAAACTCTTCCAGAGTGACATAGTGAAATAAAAGACACCACAATGACGATGAAAAATTTGTTCTCATTATCTAGAAATGGGCAGCCTCCTCCCTAATAATGGAAAGTTCTGCTGAAGCCAAATTGAATGGCAAGCAGCACTTTCCTCCTCTCCAGCCTTATATTTGCTTAAGGGAAAGCTTACATAATGAATACATTTTTTTAGGTGTAGGATGAGCTCATGCTATTGGAATCCATAAAGAGACATAAATTAGGGTCTTTTGCCAAAATGGAGACGTTGTCTTAGAGAATGCTAGTCTGACACAGAAGTTAAATAACACTTTTTCCTTCTTGTAATGATCCGCCTGAAACAAACATTTTAGCTTTACTCATGGAATGTAACAACTAGAAGGAACTTTTAGTGATCATCTAAGATACTTCCTCTCATCTTCCCGCCAGAGTAGTGGAGATCACAAAGGCAGGGTGTGTAGCTGGTGGATGCGGTGGACCCCTAGTCAGGCATGCATACATACAGACCCGGGGCTTAGGAAGAACAGCGCTAGTCCAAGCTGGGTAAAGAGCTATAGAAGCCTGAGATCATCAGTGCCGTCTGCTGATCCCAGATACACCCCAATTTACTCTGTAACTGTGCTTGCTTTCCACTCTGGTCTGTAGCCCTAGAGGATCAAAGCAAGTGTTTCTCAAGCATCAACATTTTATTAGATATTCTGGTGGTTTCTAGATGATGTTTTAGTCAGGTTATTTCCATGGATAAGTAATAAGGTAAGTGTGCTAAGAATGTGTCAGGAGTCTATCCTCGCTGTGTATGTAGTACTAGATGTTAAGCATTCGGAGGGCAAGAAAACTAGGTCTTACTCATTTGTATCCACAGAGTCTTGCACATACGAGTGTCTAGTCGATGTTTGCTGATGGGAAATTTAAATAAGGTACAGGAAATGCTGATTTTGAAATCATTGTCTCATTTAAATGTTTTCTTCTAGAATACCTACAGTCGCTTAATGTTGAATTTTTTGAGGGGGGGGCCGCCAGTTCAGTTATGTTTTATAGGAGAGGGAGAGTATGGCAAAGGGGTTTCTGACAAATTGTCATTGCTATCCCTGCTATTTTCTGTGCCGGTACCCAGCCCTTTTTAAAAAGTTTCTGTGCACTTACTTCTGGTTAATCTATTTAACTTGAATACATGTTCAATTCATCTCAAACATCTTCCTAGCATTTATCTACAAACTTTAAGTATAAAAGCAAGACTGAGGCTTAGAAGTGTGCTCAGAATTTAAGAACTAGTGGCTTAATTTCCTGACTCTGAGTATCTAAATGTTTCCTTAGATTGATGCAGATTAGTTTAACATAATTGGAAGTTTGAAAGGTGCATGCTTCTAAAGCTTTTAAGGTAATGATACTTAGAAATCACTGATTCTTCCCTGATGACTAAGGTCTCTAATATATGTTTACAAACTCCAAAGACTTTTGAATATATTTTTATCATACTTTGGTTACTAGTAATATATAATGGAAACAAATATTTTTCTTCATTTTGTAATTTTTAGTGAAGAAAAGTATTTGGTAGAGGCTTCTGAATTTAAAGTAGCTCTGTATCTTCTTTTTATGTTTCTTAAAACTTTCCCACTCTACAATTCATTATGGTCTTGCTAGGATATACCAGGAAGATGGTTTTTCCTTCCATTTTCTCTTCCTCTTCTAGCCATTTGTGTACCATGTACAACCATATAAGACATACGTTTATATCTGTTCTGTTGAACTGAATGTATATGACACCAGCCAGCCTTACTCTTCCTCTCCATCCTGCCATGGCTATAACTACTTCCCTATCAAATATTAGAAAAACAGAGAGAGGAGACCAGTATGTGGTATTAATCAATGACATCTTGACACTATATGACTGCCACTTTCCTCTCTTCTTTTAAAGGCAAATAGTACCAAGATAAATTTAGGATATGATTGACACCATTGTTTAGATGTGCATGTGATTCAATGTGGTTATCTAATCATATCTGTTCTTCTAATTTGTGGCCTGACTGCTTTGCCAAAGGTTTATTAGGACTAGGATAATAACCATGATATGTAAGTCAAAAGAAATACTTTCAGTATGGACAAATGTTGATTTTAAACAGTGAAGGCAAACAGTAATGAATTACTAATACTATAGCCCCTTCCTCAGAAACAGTGACAGGTTAATTTTGATGAGATCTCTATGATCTTTCTAAGTGTCTCCATGCCAGTAATGTTGTTGTAAGCATTAGATCCTATCTCTATCCGTTTTCAAAAAGTCCTGTAAAGTTAGTTGCTTAAAAGTACCTGAAAACATCTTTCTAGACTTCCACCTTACTTCAGGGCCTAGGGTCATAACCTCTTAACCTTATAGGTTATAGGTCTCTTGCTTTTTGATCTTTCTTGGTTCCTTAGTTTTTGCCTACTTCCTCCACAACATTCAAGCCTTGTTATATAAGGAAATTGGAAACACCAATTTTAGATGAGATAAGAGTTACCCTCTCTTCCAGAATAATGCAAAAGGATGATTTTAAATAGAAACATGCTTGGGGAAAATGTGACAAAACTAACTACAGCATCCTGTCTAAGCCAGTTTGAAGTAGAAGGCCCTTCATTTCTTATACTCCCTTTCAAAAACAAAAAACCTTAGAATTTACTGTTGACTTAGTGATAAAAGTTTTATTTAGGTCAGCACAGCTTGTTTAAGGTATCAGAAGGAGTCAAAGTAGTTTGAATGAATGCGAATTGGATTAATAAAATCAGTCAGTTAGCCTATCGTTCTTGCCCTACTGGTCAGCGTATTATTGGATAATCGTAACAGCTAACATCCCTATGGCACTTACTGTTGACAAAGCATATCATCTTTATCATTTTATAGCCATATCAATTTAGTGTGAGAGAGACTATCTTCATTTCACAGTAGAGAACCTGAGCTTCAGAAGAGGTCCTCAACTTGCCCAAGGCCAGACAAAAATCAATGGCAGAGCTGATGTGGAAATGTTAGCCTCCTGGATCCTGATCCTTTGCAGCCAACCGTTCCTAGTAGAGGGGCTTTAGAAGTAGAGCGAATTTCTTTTAATTCTCAACTAGGGTGGTGGTATGATATCTTCAGTTGTTTGGCTGACTCACCAGCTCTCATGACAGTAATATCTTTTTGGTATTACCCTGTTTCTGTTTCAGCCAATATTTGGGTTTTATTTCTTTGCCACACCTATGGGGACAGGTACAGGTAGACTGAATTTATAGTTCTTTCTATGAAGACACTTCTCTGAGCTAATACTCAAGTGCTGAAATTCCAAACAGAATTGGAAAATTCTAGACCACAAAAACCCCTCACATAGGATTTTAAAGTCAAAGAGAAGCTCCGAGGACAAGTATTTGTCTTTGATCCTTACTCAGGAAGTACTATTTACCCATCCACCAGGCAGAGCATAAGAGGACATATGGTAAAAAAAATTTTAAGTCATTATTCAGTTGTCTTTTAGCGCTGCTAAAATTATGAGATCTTGCTTTTAAAAAATTAAGTTGAAATTTAACCTAAACCTAAAATCAAACATGACAGCAGTATTTCTTCTGAAATGCAGACTGACATTTGCAAATATCTACCAGTATCAGAATTAGAGGGAGGAGCCTTATGAACGAAAATCATACTTCCATCCTGTATTAATCACATACTTGTCTGACTCACAATAGCACTGAAGCATGTGTATGTGTGTGTATTTGTTCTGAATTTATTTTTATTTTATCTGACTTGCCAGCTGAATAAGGGGGCAAGGAATGTAATGTGCAAATCTTCCATTGCCACTGGAGAAAGGATCCAAGAGGAATTCCTCAAGCTGAGAACATGAGCTGTGAGCAACATGTTTAAATAGCTAAATATCCAAAGGTTGAGTCAAGTCCATTTATTACTGGGGGGACACTCTCTTCCTTGAGGCTTAACCGAGTCCTTTTGACTTAGACTATAACAGATGTGGTGCTAGAGGAGGTGAGAGACTTGAGGTCCTGGCGAGTTTGCCCAAGTTGTGGTTAATAGTGAGAGAGAATGCTGTGGCCCCCTTCATGAAGTACATTTCATGTTCTGCCTGAAAAAGCCATGGACTTTTAAAGAAAGGCTTTTCTGTATTCTCCAGTGAAATGAGGGGAGAATTGGAAAAAGGAAACTGACATTTTTCCAATGTGGCAGACACCATTCTGGGTACTTTCAGAAGTAACACACTTCATTCTACCAGGACTCCTAGTAGGTAGTGATTTTTTTCTCTCCATTTTGCAGATGAGGAAACTGATGATGTCTGAGATAGCTTGCCCAGTCTAACACCGCTTAAAAGATTGAAATCAATATTTGATCCCAGATCTGGCTTCAAAACCCAGGCTTTTCTCAAATGCCTTGATATTACTCAAAGCATTAACTAGAGCTCTCAACAGAGTTTACTTTCCTTGATTTTTCTTGTTTTTCTGCTCTAGGCTATCTGGGCTAATTATTCCATTAGTTAGAATAAGAATGCTTTGGGTCCCAAATTTTGTTTGATCTCTGGATGGGCCAAGTTAATTTTTTGCAAAGCAAAACTGAGAATTATATGGCATCACATTGGCTGGCCATTATGACAAAAGTGTGAGAGATGAGCTAAGAGTGTGTCTGACTCAATGCCAGGCCAGAAAAACAACTCAACAGCACATGCCCTGTTGCTTTTACATGGTGGAAGTATCCAAAAGAGATAAAAGTAATGTGTCTATAGTAGAAATAAACAGCCTGAATAACTTGTATGAAGTCCATAGCTTTTCAACAGGAAAGCTGACTCTTATGTATCTGTCCTGTTTCAATTTAGGTAATCAAGGTACTGAATTTTCTCTAAGCAGGTTTATATTTATAATATCAGCATTGAGACTAGGGTGGTCTTCATCCTCTGTTGTGAGTCAGGACTCATATTAAATTATACATGATTACTGGAGAAGTTTGCTAATGCCTGTGTTTATCACCTCTCTCTTGAAAAAAAAAAAATTTTTTTTGTACCTCCTAGATCTAAAAGGAAAGAGTTTTTCATATAATTTCAAAACTTTTTTTTTCCAATGTAAGCACCTTACTGTGCCTGTCTTTAGTCTCTGTTGGTTGTAATCAACAGGTATATGCTTTTATCTCTTCCACCTCTTTTTCATTCAATATTTGGAAAATAAACTTTTGTTTATCACCATACTTCTCATTTTCAAGAATAATTTTAAGCCATCAATAATTATCCTTCATTCATACCATAGTAATGTTCTCTGAGTGAGCAGATTGAGTTTGGTGTGAAGAAATAATATGAAGTCTTGGGGCGCCTGGGTGGCTCAGTCGGTTGGGCAGCCGACTTCGGCTCAGGTCATGATCTCGCTGTCCGTGAGTTCGAGCCCCGCGTCGGGCTCTGTGCTGACCACGCAGAGCCTGGAGCCTGTTTCGGATTCTGTGTCTCC
The DNA here is from genome assembly GCF_018350215.1 of Panthera leo. NCBI lineage: Eukaryota > Metazoa > Chordata > Mammalia > Carnivora > Felidae > Panthera > Panthera leo. Next base: position 25,758,002 of record NC_056692.1, read on the forward strand.
CTCTCTCTCTGACCCTCCCCCGTTCATGCTCTGTCTCTCTCTGTCTCAAAAATAAATAAACGTTAAAAAAAAAAAAAAAAAAAAAAAAAAGAAATAATATGAAGTCTTTTAAAAATCATTTTTGAAGAGTAAAGATTAATGAAGAGAACTAAGTGTAAATCCAGTCAGGAAGAAACTTCTGTGCAGAGTCGTTAAGAAGAGGCTTCCAGAGTACATCTTCCCTTCTCTCTCCCTTAGCAGTTCTTCATTCCTATTTTTATTTTATTTTACTTTTGTCTTCCTGACTTCTGGGGGACAGTCGGGGCACAAAAGAGACAGTTTATGAAGTACTTAACAGTTTCCACATTGTCATCTGTGTAAAATCAGGAAAAGAATAATTAACAGATGTATCATAGAATAGTTAGGGAGAACAGTGATCAAAAAGGGCTTGAAAAGATAGTTCAAAATTCATGGAAACTTCCAGCTACATATTTTGTCTTCTGTTTATCTTTGTAAACTTTTTTTTTTCCAGGTTGAGTGTGATTCTTTCTTCCCAGCTGGAACTTTCAGCTTTGTCCCTAGGACCAAAGGCTCAATCAGTATCACTTTGCAGAGAACGTTTTCAGTGTCCTGGTATCCTCAGCTTGTGAGGTAGAGGGACAGACAGCGCTGCCTGTGGCCCTGAGCTAATTAAATGAGTGGTTGTCGGAGCTCTGACGTGACAGAGGGGAAAGGGCAGAGAATGGAACCAAGAGATCATTCAAAATGGGGTTCAAGCTGTGAACGGGGCCTGGCCCCCTTCTTTCACAGCTGGGGTTTTGGCTGTGTGTCCTTCGGGTTGTTCAGCATGGTGACCCTGGCCGCCTGTGATTTACTAACTGTTTTACAAACATTTCCTCACTCTGGGAGGTTTGATATACTCTTCATCCTCCTCAGCTCACCAGAGTCATTCAGTCTCTGAGCCAAACCTGCATTTGTTTACAACTTTTCCGGAAATTTTCACAGAGGGGGAAGAAAAAACCTTCCCTCCTCTTCCAGTGTTTTATTTTTAAGTCAACACTTTCCCCAAGTTTATTTGTGCTAAACCAAATTCTCCTACAAGGTATTGCTCTATATTCAAATGGGAATTGCTGCATTTCTATAAATAGAATGAAGGTCATGTGAACGAGCTCAGAAAAATCTAGATATCACATTTTACTGGACCTTTACATTTAGTTCACTATTTTTTGAAAATAATATTCTATGTTTGGATTTGTCTTTTTTTCCCACATTCATATTAAGACTGACCATTATGTGAAACATTAAATTTGGGAAACATTGAGTGGAATCTTTCTAAAACTAAAATACCCATGTTAAAAATAACAAAATTTCGTGTTGTTTCATCATTGTAACTTTCTTTAAAACAGAGTTTATAGCCCTTACATTAAATATATCTAGGATATAATTACCTTGGAAACATAGTGCCAGGATTTTTTTCTTTAAATCTAATTCCCATTGTATTGTTCAGTCTTTACATTGGCTGAGAAGGAAAGGATCCTTGGAACTTAATAAACATCAAGAATAATGTGAAAAAAAGCTAAAGAATGAGAGGATAAAAGATTAGGAAGTCCAATTCCATCAGAAATCAAAGGCTAACTCCTGGTTCACACTAAGAAGAAATTAAGTAGCAAGTTCTGACAAATCCACAGTGGATTTCGCCTATCTGTTCCTTTTCCTAGCCCAGTGTTAAAGTAGAAGCAAACTTATAAGACTCTCTTATTAAACAGTGACTTTCTTTGGAACTTACCTGCCTGGGAAATGCAAGAAGTATTATTTTTCTCTTTTCTACCTGTCAAAAAAAGGTTGAAACTGAAAGAAAAAAACCAAATAAGTATTATTTCTTTTCTCCTTTTCTGTCTTCTAGAGCCAGAACAGAGCATATCCTAAGCTGGATACAGCTAATGACTAGTTTCCTGAGAAAATGTGTTTTAGGAAGGAAAAATTGTTTTATTTCAACAAATCCATCTGGACTTCCTGGTAGGCCTCCCACATTGTCAACATCAATAACATTTATTTGTTGACCAACAGAAGACCACCAGAATGAGGCATTTGCATTTCTGCCTATTTCTAAGTGGACAGGAAAGATAGCTGGTAAGAGAACTAGTATGAAGGAAATGGCAAACAAACACTATAGGTGATCCTGTGTGACATTCAGGAACTATTGCAGACTTCCAGTGCTCAAGACCGTCTCCTCAGCCATAATGTCATTGACCTTGACATACTCAGAACAAATTGGTCTTTGTGATTGCTACCACATGCTGTAGGGCCTGCTAACCCTCCCGTTGGTCTAGAGTGAAGGGGGCAGGAGAAAGAGCTACTCATCAGAGAATATGTTTCTTGCATGTTCTATAGAGCCTTGCCCAGCATGCTTTTCCCACTCTGGTTAGTCTTAAAATGGCTAATTTAAAGTTGCATAAGTGTTGTAGGACCTATGGAGCGTACCTTGTTTTACCCAAGTACTTCCTGAATGAATAGTCTCTGTATTCTTAGGGTGTGAATTGTGTCAGGAGCAGAGTTTAAGGCTGACACAATCAGAAGGACAGCTTTGGTGCTCAGTTAGAAAGATAATTTTTGCCCCAAAGCGCTTTACACTATCTGTACCCCTCAGACCAGTAGATCTGTGCTTTTAAAGGGGAAACAGTATCTCTTTCCCACCTGAAGAGTCAACTTATTTCTGAATTGTACTTCTCTTTTCCTTTTGTAGGTTTTTCATTTATCTGAGGAGCATAGGTTTTAGCCAGTAAAAGTTTTTATAGGCTCTTCTGTTTCTAGCACCCTCGTTATAGGTATTTAATAACTGTTGAGTGAATGAATGAATGAATGAATGAGTGCTGCACCACTCAAGATGTGTGGGATAAGCGATAATCCCAACAAAAGCCTTGCTCACAACCAAATCATCACCTTTGAAATGCATCCTTAAGTCTGTCTTGCCTTTGATTTCTAGCCTAAAACTGATACATTAACTTTTGTGATGTTGTCCACCTTGACGTGCAGTGGGGTATGACTACATGTCAGAACAGCTGACACTCAGAGCATACTGGGGTGTTCTTTACTCATCGTGTGTATGGTGTTCCCCATATCCTGTGTCAGCGCCGTGCAGATGATTCTTGAGCACTGGGAATAAGTTTCTTTATGTTTGAAAATAAGTAAGTCCATATTATATCTTGCTTTGTACACACACACACACACATCTATAAATTATTCCAGTTCTTTTCTGGCACTATGAAAAACTATAATATTAACTAAAACCACTTTTCTATATTAGAAAATTGTGGGGAGGTTTTTCCCTGTGAATGTATGAGTTTTTATTTTGATTCTAGCTAGTTCCTTTTTTGAAAAAAAATCTAGTTCTTTTTTTAACTTGAAGAACTCTGTAGAGATCCAAAATAATTTTGTTTTGAAAGGACAGATATATTAGGGGAACAACTGACATGTAAGCTACCAAAGGAGTGTGTTTTTCAAGTATTTCTTTATTGGAAGATACAGTTTTCATATTTGTTTTTGCCACCTTTTCCAAGTTTTCTGCACATGAACTCTTGCAGTGTGCCAAAAGAGCAGAAATGTTCTTTAACCTTTTGTCTGCCACATGCATAAGATTTTCCTTCCCTGCCCTCATACTGCTGTACCTGCTGCTCTCCAGCCCGTGTTTTTCTCACTGATTTGTATGATAGACATCGTCTCCTTGTCAGTGCATATTGTACATACATATCCACCTTATTCTTTTTACTGTCTTCATAGTAATAATGATAATATTTCTAGAGGCAGGTGTATAGCTGTAGGATATATGTATTGATGGATGAGGAAACTGAGTTAAAGAAAGCTTACAACCACATCCAAGGTTACAAAAACACTAAAAACCAAGACTGGATCCAACCAAGATGCTCTGGCTCCTTAGCTTGTGCTCCTGATCACCCAGCTCTTTTCAACAGTATTCTATTAAATGGAGATACTACAATTTATTTGACTGCTTCTCTACCAATGGTTGTTTAAAAATCTTTGCTTTTACAAGCAAATCTGCAGCGAACATCTTTCTACATATTTCCTTGTGCACTAAGTAGCATCTTAAAAGTATGGATATAACTGCCCTCTCCACCCACTCTTACCCCAGGCAATCCCTGGATTGCTCCAGAACCCAGAAATGGAGAAAATCTGCCCTCTCCTGTGGCTCAAGGAAATTCAGCTGGCAGAGGATCCATTTTTCAAAGTTTTCTTGGAGCTGTGAGATTTAAACTAAGACCAACTAATGTATATATACATATTTGTGTCTTCTTTGGTGGGAAGTGGTGGGAAGGATAATGTTTCTGTTTTTACTGAAGTTTTATTAGTAACATGGCTGAAAACATTGGCTTTGTAAAATTCTCTGTAAGATCCTTGCATGTAAGCAGAATCAGAAAAAGAAAAGTATTATTAGTATTGTTAATCTTACTTTCATAGGAACCTCGATAAAAACAAAAACAAACAGGACGTAATCTTGATTACCTCTTGAAGTTATCTTTAAAGTATATAGTAAGGATAGTAAGTAGGGCTCTTTTTAAAATCCTCTCAAAGGGGTGCCTGGGTGGCTCAGTTGGTTAAGCATCTGACTCTTGACGTCTGCTCAGGTCATGATCTCACGGTTCGTGAGTTTGAGCCCCGGGTCGGGCTCTGCACTGACAGTGTGGAGCCTGCTTGGGATTCTCTTTCTCTCCCTCTCTCTCTGTCCCTCCCCTGCTTGCATACACTCTGTCTCTCAAAATAAATAAATAAACGTAACAACAAAAAAAGTACATCCAGCCACCTGTGTAAGATTTTATAGATTGGTACACTTAGGGACTCAAAAACAAGTTCAAAGAAATGCCTCTGTGAATCTAGGGTGGAAATAATCTGTTTTTACCTTTGGCTTTACCTCTTACCTGTTAGATCTGAATAAACAACTCTTATTTAATATTTTAGAAAATGATCTGTAAAAAGTTTATTGACTTCAACTTACTATTTCAAGTCTAAATTCCAAATGGGGAGGTTTCATGGATTCCCAGACTTTCCAGAGGCAGGTGGCTTCCTATTCCACTTCCCTGTGCTTGGTATTTCAGTGACTATATTGCTTACTTACATATATTATTTGAATTTTCACTGTATTTCATTTTCTTCTAAAGCTGAGCTCTCTTCTCCTTCCAGGAACAAGAGACATTTCTTCCCAATGCTCTGCTAATGCCTTGCTAATGCTCTGACTCAGCCTGACTTGAAATCCATAGTTTTGTTTTTGAACACTAGTAATGATTAATATTGAAGACCCAAAGAAAGGAAATGCTATAGTTTCATTAGAGAGCCGAGATAGTAAGTTTTCATGAGAAGTGTGTTTGGGACGTTTCTTATCTTCAGCTTGATTTCAGCTTGAATCTCATTAGCCCTGTTTAACGTGAGGATGTTCTCGGAAAAGGAAGAGGGAGAAAGGCGCATGGTCGTCCTAAATGCTAATGTCAAAGACTCTTCTTTTATGAACCTATTAGGCCTGTGCTTCTGTGAGGAAAGCAGGTATCCATGTTGTTGACACTCCCCGGAGAGGGCCTCAAACACATTTTGTTCCCAAACAGAATTAGAAGGAAAAAGCCTGCTTAGCTGTCTTTCCTGTTTAAAATACAGCTGCCCCTGCAGCAGAGCCGTCGTCAGCTCACCAGGGCTCTCTGCAAACTTGGGACAAGCCTATGATCGAAGTGGTGTTCAGTGGTTTTTTTGCTAAAGGAAAAGTGCTCTAAGGGGGGTAGGGGAAGATGTATCTCTTGTACGGCTCAGATCCTTTGGGTATTTAATGTACAGTTTCAACAAAGGACATTCAGAATTATACCTCTGGTTCAAAATTGCTTAAATGTTGAAACATATGGTCTCATGTTCCATTCGTTAGGAAACAACCAGCTGTTCTCAGCCTGCCAAATCCAAGTAAACATCCACTGTGTGGAAGAGTGAATGTGAAGTGGTTCAGTAAAAACATAAAAGCCGTTTTTGCTGAAGAAGAGGGAACAAAAAAAAAAAGGCCACCCCGAAACAACAGCTAGTGTAAAGTAAAAAAGAAATCCTGTTCTGATAACGTATTTTCCCTGGCTTGTTCACAGTGGACTGTGGAGCAGGAATGGCTCTGGAGAGGTTTCAATTAAAAAAGATTTGTAGGCATCCTTGTTGTCTTCTGTTGGTGAAAATCATGTGATTGTCTCAGTTACAGTGATTACTTTAATAAAATGCAATTATCTGAATAATTAATTTATTTGGCTACTCTACTGTGTCCTCCATTCACAGAGGCCAAAATGTCAAAGATCAAGTAGATTAGGAGAATAGGAAAATTCTCATTATAAAGGCAGAGGGAGGAGGGAAAGGATGGAATATTTGGAATTTCAGTGCAGTGGTTTCTATTTATCTGAAATGTCAAGGGCAGTGTAAAATGTATTTTTAAAATGTGTTTCTGTATGGTTTGTGCCCATTCTTGGCGTGGCTGTAGCTCTACAGAGGCCATTGTTCTTTGAAGAGTATGAGGGGGTGTCTTTGTCCAAAGTGACAAAAAGAAGACTTGGAAGACTGGGCTTCCTTTGTTCCTGTGCGGTGCTGTAAAATTTGGTTTGAAATTAGGACCTCAGGGAAGGACCTTCAATAGAGAGCTTTCATTTCCTGCCAGCATTTTAATCACTCTGGGGTTTAAAGTGGATGGCCGGCCAGCATAATGGCCCTATGTTTAATAGAACAGCTCGTATCTTGAAGGCCAGTTAAGGGATCTGTCATCCGCCCAATATTCGTCTTTTCTGTTTCCTGTCCATTTATGAAGATCACCCACCCTTTTAGGTGGCTTCCCTACACTACTTTGTAGGAGAGCTGCTGCCACTGCTTCTTAAGGAGGCTGAACAGAAACCCAGTTGAATGTGGTCCAGTCTTTAGCCTATGTGGGAAGGTCTGGAGAGTGCTTTAATTAGACATAAAATTTGTTGGGTTTGGGAATTGATTCCATCAGATGCAGAAAGGAAGTGTCACTTTTCTCAAAAGAGGTTCAAATGGATAAAATAGATCATCAGAAATATCGGTACCTACTGATCTGATCGTGTTTACAACATCACTGCTGTGAAAGTTAATGTCATCCTGTCAGGAAGAAGAGTCATTTATACCCTGGAAGGTGCAGTCGCCCAGTGGATTTGATCTTGTTGTATAACAAAGAAATTTGTAGTTTTTGTGAAAGAGTGGCTTTTTAACACTGAGGACTCCTTTTGGAACCATTCAGAAATTGACCTTTACAGTTTATGAAACGATATCCAGAACCCATAAAGGAGTGAATATTGGAGTAAAGTCTTGAAAGATAGGGTCAGCATTAACAAGCTGGGGTTCTGAATTTCTTCTAATTCATACCTTGTGGCCAGGAGTAATGTAGTATCAGTGAAAGCCTCAGATTCACTAAATTCTAATCTAGGACCTGTCACTGCAATTGCTCTGTGACCAGGTGCTAAGCATGGAATTCTCCTTGTGGTGGCAAGTTGAACTAGTTGGCAAAAGCAATTTTAGAGGCAGTTATTAAATCAGATTATAAAGTGTTTCCCTAACTCTGAGCTGTAACATACATGAACGAGGAGTGAAAGAGAAAGGACTTTTTCAGCCACTAACACACTATCCCATTTTACAGCCAGGAGCACCACAAAAGAAACGGGGAACTCACTTTTCATGGGCATTTTCTTCTTTGTAGGTAGATCTAGGGAAACTAAGGAATGTGGAAGAGTTTTCTCTTCTGCTCATCTCAGCCAAGCTTGACCCACACCCACAGAGGTGATGGAAATGAGAGAGAGTCTTCACTGCCTGCAGTCTTCTCAGAGCCAGGGTCCTGGCCCTGGGTGCAGGAAAAGAGAGAAGGGTCAGGTGACTGAAGTATTCTCACTTCTTCAGAAGAAACAGAATGACATTAAAGTTCTTTACAGAAAACTGCTGGAACCAGCTCCCCCTTCACCTTTCCCATCTGTAATCAGTAATCATTGCCTGGTTAGTTCATGTGATAGGCCAGTTGGCCACCAAGTGGTGGTGCCTCCGTACTGACTGTACTTGTGCCCTGGAAGACTTCTCAGACAAGGATTTAAACATCCGGACACTTGCCTGCCTCTTGGAGAGCCACCCTCCCACTGGGTCCCTTCTGACCTCTTTCATCACATTCCTGGCTATACATTTCTTAGCGGCCCAATTTGAGCCCTTTGGAGTTGGCCTCCCTTGGATGAATAGCTGTTTGAAAGCTGATTTAAAGTGAGTGTTGCTCCCCATAAGAGCTATTGGCTGAAAAGGGCACTATCCAGAGCAGCAGAGGTGGCCACAGAAGGTAGGCAGGCTCTCCTGAGGCTGGTTTTGCAGCTGTGCATTGGTCCAGTAGGAATTACGCATCATTAGACTCAGGATCTTTTCTTTGCATTCAGGCCACTTCTCCATCAAAAAGGCCTCCGACATTTCAGCCGGGGAACCATCATTGAACTTATACCAGTCTGTTCCCACACATGAAATGTTATGACTCAAATCACCACTCAGCAGCTCCTCTGAAGGTCTAGGGTGTATTTGCTGGGTAAAATTTTTCAGGCATAGTTTTTGGAGGGAAAGCTGCCCACCAGAGCAGGGCCTTAGCATAAAGTTAATATTGTCAAAGATCTGACTATAATCCGTTTCATTCACTGTTGCAGTTCACTGTGTGGGTGTATCCACAATGTGGGAACCTCATTTCATTGAAGAATCTGAATATTTTGTAAGGATGTGAAGAGTTGCAAATAATCTTTTATATAAGGCTGTGAGGAGGAACAAAGCAGCTAATGTTAGAAAGAACTGGTACACTATTGTTTTCTACCATTTGTAAAACTCAATAGGAATATTCTAGACTTGACAGATTTATATCCTCAACTTGTTGTTCTTTAAAGACTATCCATATCCTGCCCACAAAAGGCATACCTGTGAAAAGATCTGTTCCATTGTAAGGATATCCTCTTTTGAAGCACAAATAGTTTTAAAATAAGATGATATGTGTAATAAGCCCCTAAATTCTTTGTCTTTAGCAAATAATTTGTCTATACCTTTACATTTTTTTTAACATTTATTTATCTTTGAGAGACAGAGGTGGAGAGCAAAGGAGGGAGGAGCAGAGAGAGAGGAAGACATAGAATCCGAAGCAGGCTCCAGGCTCTGAGCTATCAGCACAGAGCCCAAGGTGGGGTTTGAAATCATGAACCCATAAGATCATGACCTGAGCTGAAGTCAGAAGCTTAACTGACTGAGCCACCCAGGTGCCCCTGTCTATACCTTTAAAGAGCTATCCAAAGCCTGCTGTATTAGCAAAAGACATGGCATAGAATAAAGCTTTAATATATATATATATATATATATATACACACACACACATTTTATTTTTAAATTTATTTTTACTTTTTTATTGAAGTATAATTGATATAAAATATTATATTAGTTTTGGGTATACAACATAGTCATTCAACATTTATATACATTACAAAGTGATCGCCATAGTTACTATTTGTAACCATATGGAGGTATACAACATTATTGTGTACATTTCCCATGCTGTATATTACATCCCCATGATTTATTTATAACTGGAAGTTTGTACCTTTTGATCCCCTTCACCCTTTTTAATCTACCCTTTAACCTTCCTCTCCTCTGGCAAGCATCAGTTTGTTCTCTTTATCTGCTTTTATTTTGTTTTGTTTGACTGATTTTTTCCCCCATATATAAGTAAAATCATATGGTATTGTCTTTCTCTTGTCAAACTTATTTCACTTAGCATAATACTCTCAAGCTCCCTTCACATTGTTGCAAAGGGCAGGATTTTATTCTTTTTTATGGCTGAGTAATATTCCATTGTGTTTATATACCACATCTTTTTTATCCATTTATCTATCAGTCGGCACTTAGGTTGCTTCCATATCTTGGCTATTAAAATAATTCTGCAGTGAACATAGGGGTGCATATAATTCAGTACATGTAATTAATTAATATAGCTTTCAATTTAGTGTTTTTATTTTCCTTGGATAAATACAGGAGTAGAATTGCTGGATAATAAGGTAGTTCTAGTTTTAATTTTCTGAGGAAGCTGCATACTGTCTTCCAGAGTGGGTGCACCAGTTTACATTCTCATCAACAGTACATGAGGGTTCCCCGTCACCACATCCTCACAACACTTATTATTTCTCATTTTGTGATAATAGCCATTCTGATAGGGGTGAGGTGATATCTCATTGTGGCTTTCATTTACATTTCCCTGATAATCAGTCAGGTTAAGCATCCTTTCATGTGTTCTTTGGTAAAATATCTATTGAAATCTTTGAGATCTTCTGCCCATTTTTTTTTTTTTTTTGGCCAACTTAAAAAAACAGCTTTTTTGAGATATAGTTCATATAACACAAAATTTACCTTTTAAACTGTACACTTGAATATCTTTTAGTGGATTCATAGAGTCATGCATGAACACCACGATCAATTTTTTTAATATAATTTCTTGTCAAATTGGCTTACATACAACACCCAGTGTTCATCCCAGCAAGTACCTCCTCAATGCCCATCACCCACTTTCCCCTCTCTGTGAATTTTTCTCCCCCTCCCTTCCCCCAACGTCTTCTGTTAAGTTTCCCAAGATCCACCTATTAATGAAAACATGATATCTTTCTGTGACTAACTTATTTCACTTAGCATAATACCCTCCAGTTCCATCCACATTGCTGCAAATGACATGATTTTATTCTTTTTCATTGCCAAGTAGTATTCCATTGTGTATATAAACCACATCTTCTTTATCCGTTCATCAGTTGATGGACATTTAGGCTCTTTCCGTAATTTGGCTATTGTTGAAAGTGCTGCTATAAACATTGGGGTACATGTGCCCCTATGCATCAGCATTCCTGTATCCCTTGTGTAAATTCCTAGCAGTGCTGTTGCTGGGTCATAGGGTAGTTCTATTTTTAATTTTTTGAGGAACCTCCACACTGTTTTCCAGAGTGGCTGCACCAGTTTTTCTGCCCATTTTTAATTGGATAGTTTGTTTTTTGCTGTTGGGTTGTAGGAGTTCTTTGTATATGTTGGATATTAGCCCTTATCAGATATATGATTTGCAAATATTTGCTTCCATTCAGTACGTTGCCTTTCATTTTGCTTATAGTTTTTTCCTCTGTGCAAAAACTTTTTAGTTTGATGTAGTCCTACTTATTTATTTTTGCTTTTCTTGCCCTTGCCTATGGAATCAGGTCAAAAAAATCACAAGGAGTTTACCACCTATATTTTCTTCTAGGAGTTTTATGGTTTTAGGTCTTATATTCAAGTCTTTATTCCATTTCAAGTTTATTTTTTTTATGTTTTTTATGTTTTATTTATTTATTTTGAGAGAGAAAGACAGAGCACAAGCAGGGGAGGGGCAGACAGAGAGGGAGAGAGAGAATCCCAAGGAGGCTCTGCACTGTCAGCGCAGAGTCCAAAGCAGGCTCAAACCCATAAACCGTGAGATCATAACCTGAGCCAAAATCAAGAGTCATATGCTTAACCGACTGAGCCATCCAGGCCCCCCTTTTTTGAGTTAATTTGTATATGGGGGTAAGAAAGTGGTTCAATGTCATTCTTTTGCATGTAGCTGTCCAGTTTTCCCAGCACCGTTTGTTGAAGAGACTGTCTTTTCTCCATTGTGTATTCTTGCCTCTTTGTTGTAGATTAGTTGATCAGGTATGTATGGGTTTATTTGTGGTCTCTCTGTTCTGTTCCATTGATCCATGTGCCTATTGTTGTGCCTGTACCATACAGTTTTGATTACTGTAACTTCGTAGTATAGCTTGAAATGAGGGAGTGGAGTGTGATACCTTCAGGTTTGCTCCTCTTTCCCAAGATTGATTTAGCTGTTTAGGGTCTTTCATGGTTCCATATAAATTTTAGGATTATTTGTTCTACTTCTTTGAAAAATGCTGTTAGTATTTTGGTAGGGATTGCATTGAGTCTGTAGATTGCTTTGAATAGTATGGACATTTCAACAATATTAATTGTTCCACTTCATGTATTTTATTTTTATATATACACTTGAATATATTAAAATTATATATAATAATATAGTAAAATAATGTACATATAAATATATAAACATAATTATGATGTAAGTATATAAAATATAAGTGTGTATGTATATTCAACTCAGTGGAGTTAGTGAAGTGCCTTCACTTTTGCCTGGTTTTAGGCAGTGAGATTTGCACCAGGCTAACTGTAATCAAGACAATTATGAGACTCATTGGTGCTAGTTTCCAGCTTCCATTTCTCTGCAGTTCTTTGACATTACACTAGAAAATGAAGTGGCCTCTGTGGATGCCCCATTTTTAGCCAATAGTATTTGGTTAGCATTGTTTTCATGAGCTCCCTTGGGAAATTTTGCCCCTATCTCTAGATATTTCCAACCTTTCCTTCCAGAACACTTTCCTGAGAGTTCATCCCTTATTTAGTTAATACCTGTTTTATTATATTGTGTGCAGATGTGTTTATGTTTCAGAATTGAATCCAACCAGGTAGTTAACTTCTTTGAGGCAGGACTCATGTCATACTTTTTCTGTGTTCCTTAAAACCTGACAAACTGTTCGACGCATAAACAGGTGTTAATTTCCTTTATGTATTTAATTGTTATCTGTAAATTTCCCATATAAGAAAAGTAAGGCAGGAAGATAATTTTATTATTTGTTTAGTTGACAAGATTTTTGAAGCAACAGTAATACAGTAACCACCTTAGGTCAAGAAGAATGATCTCCTTGCCACTCCTCTACGTTATTGCTCATCTGTCTTCCAGACCTTTAGATGTCTTATATTTGAATGTTTTTTTAAATCACAATTGTTTTTGAAAGTGGTAGAAGAAAAGTAGAGGATGAATGGGCAGACAGATGAATGGCCAGAGGATGAATTTGGAACAGAACTGGATTAGAACTCACAAATTTTGAATTTTTTGGATGTGTTTTAGTATATCATGAATACCAAACTATGGCAGCTCCCAGCATGTGATTGTAAAGGAAGCAGGCAGGCAAGAATGGAATGAGATATCAAATTCTGCCCTCTGCCTTTTTGTAATTGTCACAGAATAGCATAGAAAGATTCTAGTAATGTAGTGCAAAGGGATGAGTAAGGAGTCCTGGCAGCCACATGACTCCTAGAGGGAAAGGCAAGAGAATGATGGCTGTGCATGATTGCTTGATGTAATTGTGGGCAAGAGACCCTAACTCACCACGCAGGATGGCTGGTTTCAAAGCTCATTCCACATACAGGACTGTTTTGATGGAAGTACTCCTTGGATTTTCTGGAAAATACTGAAAGCTGACTATTCAAAAGGACATGCTCTGACTGTAAATGCACTCTACTGATGCTAAGCAGTGTCTAGCATTAACCAGTTTTTGTTAGTTTCATCTCAGAAAATTTACCACTTGCATATATTTAATGCACAGGCTTGCCTTCTAAGAAAAAGAATTCCCACCTGAAGGTCTCCTTCACTCACTACATAAAATTTAAGGAACTTATCAGGATCTCTTTTGATAGCTGGAGCAGATGGGCAGGACATACAACTAACCAGGATTAATTTCACATATTGTCTATTACTATAGTTTTTCTTAATCGACTCTTTGGCTTGATCTAATTCTTTTCAGTTCAGAGAGCTGGCTTCTTAAGAGTAGGGGACAGGGGACAAGTGTCCTTTTGACACTTTGCTTCTCTATGCTTCAGTTTCATATTTTGTGGAGCATCTAAACTAGTTGATTCCTGACCTCTCCCGTAGATCTGTAGTATTAACATATCACTTGAGAAATGCAGGTAACATTTGAATGTAAGTTTCCAAACACTCATATGCAGTGCTCCCCCTGCATAGAGTGGGAACCAATGTCAATTACAGTGCCGACTCTCTAATACAAAGGAACATATTTTCACATATTTTAAAAGTTACCTGAGCTTGGATTAAAATTGTTAGAATTAAAAGAAATGTGTTATATTAACATTAGCCTCTCCCAGTTTCCATCTCTTTCACTTTCACCTCCTTCATTTGCTAACTCCTCTGTTCATGGTGTCCAGGCTCCATTAGATATGAACACCAACAACTCCTGATGCAGCAGCTCTCAACCTTGGCCACACATTAGAATTACTTGGGGACCTTTTAAAAATCCCCACACCCAGGCCATACTCAGAGCAGCTGAGGTTGGAGTGTGGGCAGCAGTATTTCTCAGATTCCCCAGATGATTCTAATGTACAACCAAATTTGAAAACTTCTGTCTTAGTTGGATCTCTTCACTTTTCAGACTATAGTGTGGAAGTCCACTTTTCTAATATATTAAAATATATATTTAGGTTAGTTTTCCCAGTATCACATGTTTTATATTTCAGAATATTTTGCCAAGTATTTTATATTTTATTTGATACTAATCTCTCTGATAGCCATTTCCTTTCCTTTGGAGGTGTAGCATGGTTTCAGATGAGGCAATGTGGCATGAATTTTCTTTTTCTTTTTCATTTTTTTAAAATTTATTTATTTTGAGAGAGAGAGAGTGGGGTTGGGGCAGAGAGAAGGAGAGAGAATTCCAAGCAGGCCCTGCACTGACAGCACAGGGCCCGATGTGGGGCTCGAACTCATGAACCGTGAGATCAGGACCCAAGCCAAAATCAAGAGTTGGACACTCAACTGACTGAGCCACCCACGCACTCCACAGCATGAATTTTCTATTCCCATTTCCTTTGATTAAGCTAGAAGGAATATTCCTTAGTGCTTCATGGGATGTCCAGAAATTGTGTGGCCTGAGACACATGAGTGGATTAAGGTGATATCAATATATTTATTTACAACAGAGGATGCTGCTATTGGAACTTAGGTTACTGTTTTGTCAGATTTGCCTTAACTCAAGTATATACAAGGTTTTGAAGTTCTTTTCTTTCAGAATTGGCTTTACCCAAAATGAAGTTTAAAGTGAAAAAACGGGCGCCTTACTGGCTCAGTTGGTGGAGCATATGACTCTTGATTTTGGGGTTGTAAGTTTGAGCCCCACATTAGGTGTAGAGATTACTTAAAAAAATAAAATCTTTAAAAAAATAAAAAATTTTAAAAAGTGAAAAAAACAGTTCAGAAAGGAGATACTAAATTAAAACTCATGTAGGTTTATATAGCATATGTCATTGTACCTATGAACTCAGCAATTCACTAAATATTTATTGATTTTATATGAAGTAAGATGATTTTCAAATACACTGCTCCACCAAGATACAGAATTTAAATGTGCGTTTGTTAATGATGAATCTGAGCGGTCTCATGCAGGTTTTCCTTTATCTAAATTTCAGGCCTTTATTCTGCAAAGTTGTTTGCCTACCATGTATAGGTTAAAGTTGACACTGATTTTAAAGTGTCCTCTGCTTTTCGTGATAGTGAAAAATCTGGATTCCTGAAAAGAATAGATTCTTTTCCCACCTGGATGATTTCCAATCCTTACAATGGTTTGGAAGCATGTTTGTAAGCATGCTGTGGCCCAGAAATCATTGTGGTTTAGTTTGGTTTGTTCTAGTAATGTAAATTATAGGAAACCTTTCTTGAAAAAGATAAACAGGAACTAAGGGCAGAAATGCTTTTTCCCTTGTCATGATTATTTGGAGCTAGTGAATGGACAAGTAAAGGAAGGGCATATTCCCAAGACTTAGATTCACTCCAGAATTCCTCCTTTTTATCTCAAGTTGGGTTTTATCATTAGGCAGATTATTCATAACTTGTTAATTTGCTTGAGAAATATTGTTTTCAATCAGGTAGCATCCCATACTGCTTTGCTTCTATTCCTCTAAGCCTTTTGTTCCTCCCTTTTTCAAAATGACTTTAAAAAAATTCCTAATGCCAGGCACAGAATAAACTATATGAGAAAAGTGTCACACTTCCTCTAAAAAGTCTTGGTGATTGAGTTTCTTGCTCCTCTGAAAGGCCTTCATGCTTTTGGAGACACATTTATCTTTTTTTTTTTTTTTTTTTTTTCAAATTTATTTATTTATTTTTGAGAGGGAGGGAGAACACAAGCAGGGGAGGGGCAGAGAGAAAGAGGGAGACACAGAATCTGAAGCAGGCTCCAGGCTCTGAGCTGTCAGCACAGAGCCTGACACGGGGCTCGAATTCACAAACTGAGATCATGACACGAGCCAAAGTGAGATGCTTAACCAACTGAGCCATCTAAGCGCCCTGAGGCCTTCATGCTTTTGAATAAACACTGCTATAATTGACCCCTGATAATTTAGGTGGCCTAGTTACTGCCGGAATCCTTGGGATTATCCCCAGGTGGCTCTCCATTTAATATTGCTGTGCTTACAATCTAGTTATGCTGTCATGATCTGGATCTGACCAGAACAACAACCGAGGTGTTTAAAGGAAGAAATGCTAAATGTTGGATCATGAGAAATTAAATCGAGCACTTCATTTCTTGTTCATTTCTTGGAGCTGACTACGCGGACTTTCTCAGTCTGAAGTCCCCTCCCTACTGCCCCATGCCTGGGCTGCTATGAGCCTATTAGCACAGTAATTAGAAGCATGCAGAAGGTTAGATAATACTCTTTTCCCTAGCTGAAGACTATAGCCTGAATTTGGGAGACTGATTGTTGAGATTTTCTTAAATTCTTCTCTTCTATCAAAGTGGCAAATGCTCATTCTGTCTGTCCTCTAGGGTCTGTCCTTTGAGCCAGAGAAAAGGACCCTAAGACCAGTATGGTCTTGGCTTCAGGTCAATTTCACAGAAGTGTGTTGCTAGCTGTTCTAGGACCCTGCACTACAGTGACAGTGGGTAATTACAACTGTGCTGTAATCACTGTGGCCACGCCTCCTTCCTCTCACTAAGGAGTCAGGGCCCTGTCAGCACAGTTGTCTGTGAAAGAACACCATGGATCAAAAAGCCTGATGTTTGTTGTTAAGCAAGCAAGACATCCAGCTGGTGGGCTGAGCATCTCCATTCCATCCTGCCTGTTAGTTCTCTGAGGAAATAGCCTCTTATTCATGTCCTGTTTCATCACATAACTTTTCAGGCCTCAATTTGCTGTGAGGACAGGGACTTAGCGAGGGTAACCATAGGCCCTGATTTACCCAGGTCCTATTTTCACTTGTGCCACTTTAATTATCAGTGGCACTCATTTCCCATTAAGAGTGGACTAGTCTGGATAATGGTCACCCTGGTTGTCACCCAAGGGTAGACTTTGGAGCCAAAAGAAAGAGCCACTAACTGGAATGATACCAGGATGTGTGCTTCTTAAACATTAGAATTAGCCTGAATAACCTGTTGTTTTCAATGCGAATCCAAAAAAAGTTGTAAGGTGTCATCGTCTTTATGTTTACCAACAAAGGAAGGAGCTCTAGAATTAGGATTCTGGCCTCTGACAAATATTTTCATAGGAAACCAGAAAGCCGTGAAGTACAAAATCAGGCAGGTTCTATCGCCTTTTTGATAAAATTTGGCTCTTCTCATGGGGACAGAGGTGGATAGATGATGGTGGACCGAGTTGTCTTCTAAACATACAACCCCTGAGAAGGGAAGCTTATCCAGAATTCCCATGCCTCATGTGGTGCCCATTGGTGCCCCGGAGAGGAACATTCCAGTAATTCCTTTCTGGGCAAATTTCCTTGGGAGTACTGAGAGTTGAGCAGTGTGTATATGTTCAGGACTTTTGGACCAGATCTCAACATAAATGTCTTTCTCTCCCCAAGGTGGTCCGTTGGTTTGGTCTCCATGTGCCCACATCACTAGTGCTGCTAGCTTAGGGAGTTTATGAAATTTTGATATAGAAATTAGGTTGTTGCTTATCTTGTACCTTCTTGCTCATAGTATTGACTGTACCACTGAATTGCTTGAGGCAGATAGCATCTCAGTGATCACTGTGCTATTTCAACTCTCTGCTGCTGACAACATCAGAAGTGTTTTAACAGGGTTTTAATGGGCAGCCTCTGTAGCTCCTTGGAGGGTTGCAAATAGCTGCCGTGAGAAACCCTCTCTGCTGCTCTGGGCTGACATGCCCTCTTTTCTCATCCAGCTGCTGCTTGTTTAGATGGCCGCCTTCCTGGTGACAAGCACTTCTTATTTGGGCTGAACAGAACTAGGACTTGAATTCCAGAGATGAGATTGTGTAATACAAAAAAGGAAAGGTCTCCTAAGGACATTTTCTTCCCATCCTGTTGGGGGCAGGAAAAATAAGGCGGGTTATGGGGGGTAGGGCAAAGAGAGAGGGTCTAACCAGGAATAAGTCTGCCATTCCCAGAACCTTTCAGAGAAAATTCCTGGTGTGTCGTTAAAACTAAAGTGTTCTCATTTGGTGGAGTCACAAGAATCTATTTGGAGAATGCCATGCCCAGAGCCCCTGTTTTCTAGCTTTCCCACATTTTAGAGTTTTATTTAATGGTTGGCAGGCACACAAATGAGGAAGGCACCTTTCCACACATGAAGACAGTTGTTCACTGTTTCATGATACCCTGGGATTTTCTCCACTATTAGGAAACACATCTCAAGAGTTAAAGCACAGTGAATTAATGCTGCTTCGTTTACCTTGGTTCCATTACTTGATCATCTGTTGCAACAAAGTGACTGAATTCCCAACCTAGTAACTTAAAACCTCAAATCCTAGGACGAAAGGGGATGGATATCTACTCTTCCTAGGAGTCTTAGTCTTAGTAGACAATGAGATAGTAAAATGAGGTGGAAAAAAAATGACGTTACATTGACCTCCCAGCCGTGGTGCAATTCGTGATCTCAGTGCCCAGGGTCAGCAGGGTATCCAAAAGGAAACTGGTGAGGGGAATGGAAGAAAAAAAAATGGTGGTCAAAATAATAACGTTTTTAGTGTGATACAAGAACTCAGTCTAATCAGGAGGGCCTCCCCCCCATCTCCGTGCAAGGAGAATATGTCTGCATTCCATTTAGAAAGTTTAGTTATTAGTAGAATCCCTGTGTTTGGAAGTATCAGTGCAGACAGCAGCCACTATAATTGTTTCTCTCTGTCAACTTCCTTTCTCAGGGACATAGAAACAGTAGTTTGCCTGGCTGTTTGAAGGAGATCTAAGAATACTTCCTTCTAATGTGAGAAAGAGGCTGCTTTCACCTCAAGCTCTACCTGCTTGCAATTGGTTTTTATCATTATCACCCTCCACAGTTTTTTCAGGCTGCCTGAGAACAATCTCCTATCAGTCACTTAAGGCCATTTCACAGCCTTCTCTTTCCAAACCAGACTGATAGTACTGGGTTATCATCTGCCCTTCAGAGATTTAAGATTCTTAACTTCTTGTCACCAGCAGAGGCATGACTTTAGCTATTAAGGGATAAATCTGATTATCAAGGTTGGAAGGGAGAAAAACACCTCTGGGACACATTCAGAAATGGATTCTTGGCAAGGCCCAAGCCTGCTTACCCTTTGATTCTCACTCCTAAAGCTGCTGCCGCTCTCCTACCCAAACCAGCATCATAAAAAAGCCTTTTTAGATGCACCTGTGTTTGGGATCTTCGGTAAGGCATTGAGTAAAGAAGACCGCAGTAAACTACCTAGTGTAAAGGGAAAACCATGAGAATATGGCCTAATGGGAGAGCATAATGATGGAGTACAAACCTTAGTGTTCGAGAGAAAGCCAACAGCGCCATTAACTAGCAAGTGGATTTATGTCCCTCTACCTCAGCTTCCTGATTTCTAAAGTGAAAATTATAACGAGAGTTGTGCCTACTCACAGGATTGTCAGGAATTAAATGAGATATTGCACAGTGATACAGCAATAATGTAAATGATGTAAATGAGATACAGCACAGTGCTGGGCACATCGTTGAGAGGCTGGTTAACAGGAGCCAATATTACTATTTCTGTAAGAATACTCATGCCTGGTGCTCAATAAAGGTATGTATAATCCCCCCCCATGTGTTCAAAGTGTCCAATTTTAGGGATTTGTTAGCAGTCACACTGACACAGATTCAAGTATAGAGAACATACAATGGCAGAATAAAATCAGTAAACGAAGACATGAAGGAACAGTGGGGAGCTATAAAACGATCAAAATAAAGACTTTGCATAAGCTGTTGACAGAAAGAGCATCCCTGGGTTTGTCAATTCACACATTTCAAGTTTGAGACTCAATATTTTCTTTTATGGTCTAGAACCAAGAAACCTAAGCTTGATACCTTCCAGTGGTCTTGGGATGGTCCTTCCTTTCTCTAGGTCTCTGTCCCTGTAAGATGGGAATAGATGGTCTCCAGGTTATCTTCCATTCTAAATTGTGTAAGTCTATTGAAAGAGAAATAGAGATAGTAGTATTCCTCTTTTCACAATTGCCTAGCTGTATTTTCCCTGAGGTGAAGATGTTTTGTACATCTGCCTTCATATGTCTTTCTGTGAAATTTCAGATCCTACCTTGTGTCTCTGTATCTTACCAATAAGGTTCTGTGGTTAATTTATTCTGTTCTGTGGCAGATTGGGTGAGTTAAATCATGTGGCAAGTGAGGATTTTTTTTTGTTAAGTAAAGTTCTAGTTCCAACGTGGGGCTTGAACTCACGACCCAGATCAGTAGTCGCGTGCTCTACCTACTGAGCTAGCCGGGTGCCCTGGGAATTTTTTTATTTTCACGGTCTTTTGATTTTTTTTCAATGACCAGTGGCCTTGGTCAAGATGGCCCATGCCTGCTTTACACTCCAGGTTAATTCCTGGCCTCGTGGCCTTTAGCCTCATTCGGCTGCCTTGAGTACAATCATTTGCTACTCCTCTGTTCTTGTGATCTCCTCCACTTTCGTGTTTGCTGCTGCTCCGAACGATGGGGATGTAGTTTGCCTGCGGCAGAGGAGCTAGCCCTCCCGACTTCCCTCAGCGACTGCACTACTCCACACTGGACTTTCCTCACTTTCCGGTTGGTTGTTCCCAAGTTCACTAGTTTAATTCTCCAAATCTGAAGAGTACTGTACCTCCCTTTCTTTAATCATAATTGTAGGTGGTAATTGTGGAACATATTCCTTACAAATACTCATTTTGCTTTCAGTGTGTGACACAGGGTTCCGAGCTGGTTTTTATAAATATTCAAAACAATTTAAAAGTTAGTAGAGATACCTGTAACCAGGTTCTGGAGGACCCACAGGCTACCTGACCCAGTCATTCTTCTATCTGCCGTGGGGCCTGTCTCTCCTTAGGCTAACATGTTTACTTATTTTATCTATCACCTGCCAGTGGCTAGCTACAAGATGTCTTTGACCATGAGTCTTATAAAGGGCTGTACAAGTACCTTTTCATGATGTAAAGTTTTTAAAAATTTAAAACTAGCAATTGGGATACACTTAAAAGGGGGAATATCTTGATTTCTCAGAATACTGCAGGAGGCAAGTTCTATTTGCATCTCTGAGCGCCATTGGTGAGGTGGGCCATGTAATGAAAGACTCAGGTCAAGTATTTTCAAAACAACTGATTTCCTAAACCTGGGTTCCTTGCGATGTGTAAAGTTGTTGCTACAGATGTCACTGGGCAATATGGCTAGAACTCACTTAGAGCCTGATTGCACCCGTAGGGTATCTGCTAAGCACATTATCATGTGCTGGGATTTGAACAGAGGGAGGAAACTGCCATCCTTCAGTTCCCTTCAACCATCTCTAGTTGAGGGCAGAGAAGCATTCGCTTTATAGCAATTTGATAGTCCATCTTTCCTCCTGTACTTGATGATAAGCCTGCTGAGGATAGAAAAGCAGTTTTTAATTTTAATCCTATATCTTTATTATTTACCCATTTATTTATAAGAGGAACTTTTGAGCACTAATTATGTGCCTCTCTCTGCTAGGAACTGTAGGTGATCTAAAGACACACAAAACAAAGTTCTCATTAGTGGGAAAATGGGCTAAGTACACCTATGACTATAAAATAATACCAGAAATACAGGTGAGGCAGTGGGGACATTCAGAGGAAATGGAAATCTATTTCTACTTGAAGTTTCAGGAAAGGCTCCATGGAAGGTATCATTTGAGCTGAGTTTTGTTATACGGAAATAGGGAAAGGAAAGTCATTCCAGGCAGGGAGAACAGTGTTCAGAAAACATGGTGTACATATGGGGAAAACAGATGATTTGGTTTGCCTGTAGGACAGGGTGTGACCAAGAGAGAAGAGAACATTTGAAAAGTAAGTTACACTGGAGAGTATAAGGCTTTGAATACTTTGCGGCGTTTCATGCATCTCTGGAGTCAGTTGATATGTCAGGATTTGAATCTTGCTTCCACTACCTCTTACCACTGAGACCTTGGGTCTGCTCCATAGCATCTCTGCACTTCAGTTTCGTGCTATGAAACCTAACAGGCAAAATGAACTTTAATCCTGTATTTTATTTAACCTAGTATATGTAAAATACCATTTCAAGATTTACTCAATATAAAAAGTAACGGAGGGGTACCTGGGTGTCTCAGTCAGTTGGGTGTCCAACTTCAGCTCAGGTCATGATCTCACAGCTTGTGAGTTTGACCCCGGCATCAGGCTCTGTGCTGATAGTTCAGAGCCTGGAGCCTGTTTCAGATTCTCTCTCTCTCTCTCTCTCTCTCTCTCTCGCTCTCACTCTCGCTCTTGCTCTCTCTCCCCCTCCCCAGCTCATGCTCTGTCTCTCTCTCAAAAATAAACATTAAAAAAGAAAAAAAAATTAATTAATGGAATATTTTACATTCTTTTTTCCATGACGAGTCTTTGAAATCTGCTGTATATTTTATACTTACCAGTACATCTCAATGCAGACTCGCCATATTTCAAATGCTCAACAGCCACACATTGGCAGCACAGATCTACAATCTTTAGAACATTCTTTGACTATACTGCCTTTGGTTTTATGAACACAGAGAAACATGCAAACTGAACTCAAAGTCATTCTATGCTGATATCCATAACTACCATTTACATTTTGACATGACAGAAGTTAATCCAAATAAATTTTGTTCTCAGTTGGCCAGTCACAAGAGATTTGTCAGCAATTATCCAGAATGAAAGCAATCCCTGGTACACGTCCATCCTGGTAGACATGTGAGTTTTGCTCTGGCATGAGGAGTAAGACTCATCTCTCCTTTTATTCTTTCCTGACCAATACTGCCTTTGTATTCAGATTTAACAACCTTGGAGGAACACAGATTATGTGCTCAGTATAATAGTTATCTGAATTCCCTGTACTGATCTAATTCCAATTGCTTCTGCAGTTTACCTTTTATGCTTGTGTTGCTTTTAGCCAGTGACCACTGGGTCAGAGGTCATGACCTCATACACTTCCTCCCAATAGATTCACTGTATCAGTGCTCAATTTGTTAGGATACCTCTAGATCAGTTTATTTAATTTTGCCGCCATTGGCTAATTCATAAAATCATCAGGCCCTTTTTTCTTCTTTCAGTTGGATGGCAAATGGATGATAAAGAAGGAGAAGGAAAAGGAACGGAATACATCAGTTTCTTCAGCATCTTAATTATCTTAGTTTTAAGTTCTTCTATAAATGTGTCTTTGTGGATGTAGTTTTACGAGCTTAAAGCATCTAATTGAAACCAGATCCTTAAATCTCTTTGGATCAGGAGCAGTACTAAGTCCAGAGCATCTTATCCCTACAATCCAGAAACATGTCTGTGTGCTTGTACGTGATACATGTGTAATCAGTTTACTCTCCCAGCTTCTTTTTCCACCTAAGGCCTTAGCAGGACCTAGTATGGTGATGAAGGGGATATTTATTCCTGTTTTAAATGGGTACAATCAAGGAAGGGAGGGTGGGTGCTTAATTATTAGTGATTGTTCAAAGAATCTGTTTCCTTTACATATGGTATTATGGTGGCCACCTATCTATATTCAGCTACAGAATATATGATTCTACCTTTGCCAATTAAGGTTCACTTTTTTCTCTATCGCATGCTGATTCTGATTTGACATTTGCTATACGTTCAAAAATACAGCATGGTGTTTAAAATGCCTGCTGATCACAAATGGTATCTATTGCATACATTTTAACATTCTTGCTGTCACGTTCAAATCCTTTCTGTAGAGAATTCAGGAAATATTTGTCCTGCAATACCTACTTGCCAGGTAACTCCAGCTTTTCAGAAAAAAAGATTGACAATATTTAATGCATTTAAATTATATTAACACTCTTTTTTTTGTGCATAGAGAAGAAAGTGATTAGATTTTAAATGTTTTAACCCTTTGTATGGAGATCTTTCTCAAGAAGATTTTATGCTTTCTTACTTCTTGGGTACACTTTGCTCTAGGACAAGGTCTAGCCATAATAGACATGCAGTTCTCAGTTGTTGAATCGTATTGAATGATTAATTGGTATAAGCATACAATATTGTACTGGCATGTAGATCTTAAATGTTGAGGTTTTTTAAATCTATTTTTTGCTCAGATGCAAAATAGCTTCAATGCTCATTTGTATTTCCTGTAACTTTTCTTTGTCTTTCTGCCATCACAACTGATAACCTTATCTCTTAGAGAAAGAGAGCCAGACAGAAATCTTTTTTTTTTAATGTTTATTTATTTATTTTGAGAGAGAGAAATAAAGAATATGAGCAGGGGAGGGGCAGAGAGAGAGGGAGAGAGAGAATCCCAAGCAGGTTCCACACTGTCAGCACAGAGCCCAATGTGAGGCTTGATCTCATGAACTGTGAGATCATGACCTGAGCCATAATCAATAGACGCTTAACTGACTGAGCTGCCTAGGCATCCCAGACAGAGATTTTTTTATCGACCACATAATATGGTCGATAATAAATATAGCTATAATAGAATATAATATATGCTATATATTATAGCTAAATATAATATAGCTAAATATAGCATATAATAAATATAGCTTTACATTGGACATTTAATCCTTACAGCAACCACCTTGAGCTAGCGCTTACTGTACCCACTATACATGGGAGGGAATTGAGGCTGAGAAAGATGAAGCTGTTTTCTTACTGCTCTCTGTGTACCTGCCTATGTCATTTCTTTCCTTTTTAATTGGTTGCTTCCAGTTCTGAAGGCCAGAAATCTGGGTAACTGGATCAGGCATACAATAAAATATGCTCTGGTGAGTCCTTGTGATGTGAACCTCTGGGTAAAGAATGATGAAGAAAAGGGAGGGGGTTCCAGGTCGGGCATTTATGAGGTATGTTAGGTTAGGTAGGCTCATGCCCCTTTATATAGGTTCGAGTTATGCTGTAGTTAAGGTAATGTTATGCTGTTAGCCAGGATGGGTAGATTTTGGCTAGACCAGTTTTTTGCCTAGGGATAGAGGAATTACATGAAGGAGTCCTCACACACTATTCTAGAAGGGTGCATGTTCCGTAGCCTAACTTGGAAAGGCTAAGCCATCAGTGTTTAGTAGTTTGGTGTCATAGACTGCTCTGAGAAGCCAGTGATATTTATGAGTCCTCTCCAGGAAAACTATGTACAGACACTCATATACAATGTTGCATATGCTTTCAGGGTTTCCAGGACCCCCTTAAAACCCATCCCTGGACCCCAGATTAAGAGAATTCATTTGGCCTCTGGTGGTAGGTGTTAGTCACTAATGCTGTTATCACTGAAATATGTCCCTCAGACCAGAAATTATACTTGAGGACAGAGGAACTGTAGGGACTGTGGGAGATTTGAACCAGGAAAGGGCTTTAGCTGTGGGGCAGAGGGCAGGGAGGTGGCAGATTCGTATTTGTCCTTGAATCGGGTGAGATGAACAAGGAGACAGTAGAGCCAATGCCGGATGCCAGAGAGACTTTACACACCTGGAGGTCACATGCCTGAGAGAAGCACTGAAGCCAAGAAAGCAGAGCCCAGGCAGAGGTCCTGTAGAGTTCTGCCAGTCTGTCAGATTAGAGCACACTGGCCTCAACTCAGGACAGTTCTTTCTGCTCTGAGGAGAGACTTTCAGAATCAGAGAACTGTACTTGGAAAACATGACTTTTGATGCTGTTTATATTTTCTATAATGATTTGTTTTTGCCTTCTCCTTGGTTTTGTGTAAAATTTGCACTAAGTTCAGCATAGAAAGGGAGTTTTGCAAATAAATCCTTGAGCCTTTAGAAAGGGAAGAACAGTGCCTGCAATGGTATTAGCAGCACTTTTCCTCTTACTTGTGAGCGAATAAACCCCCTTCCCCCTGAAATAAAGTGTAAAGGCTTAGCGTCTGGTGTAGACTGGCTTCTCACCTGGAGATTCTCCTCTCAGATTCTCAAAGCTGAAGGGTTTTACATCTTGTTTTCATAAGAATGCCTCTTCCTTTACACTCATTCCTGCATGTTCTTGCTTCACCCCACAAGCCCAGTAGACACTCCAGTAGGACCTTCCTCATTCTAGCAAGTGTGACTCCTGTTGGTAGGTCCAGTCACCTGGCTCTTAACTGAAGCCTTGAACAGTTTCAGGAGGCCTTTCTTATTTTGCTTTGAGATTTTAAGCTCCAGTGGTGTTGAGAAATTATGAAGGAGACTGTAGACACATTGAAGTCTTTAACCAGAGTAGCTGCCTTCACAGGAAACCATAATTTATAGCATGTTTTAAAAGGGTTTGAAAGCACTAAAGTAGTAGGTCCAATAAGTATAGTATTCTCCAAAATCATTGGATGTTACTCTAAAGAATGAAAAGTGTCGCCTTTGAAGTCACAGATCTATTTTCTGTGTCTAAATACAGTAACTTTCTTCTAGGCAGCCCCAGTCTAAGTTGGTGAACCCCATTCTTGTGTTTCTAAAGGTTCTCCAGTAAAGTACCTTGCGTAGCAGAGGAGGGGACATATGTGTCCTCTTTACCCAGTCCCGAATTCTGGAGCCACAACCTTGTCTGTCACGAGCAAAAACTTTTCTTGAAGGTAGGGTTTTATCTTAAAATCAGTGTTGATAATATATTCTCTTTCACATTGTGTATGTTTTGATATATAAATTATTTGCCAGATGACTTTTTTCCCTAAAATTTCCAAGTAAATCAGCTCTCCCTGGCCCACCACTACATACCCCCAGAAATAGTGTAATAACACAAACGTTGGTAGAGGGTTTTTTTTTTAATTGCTTTCTTTTGTTCCCATTTTACAGAAGAGAAACAGGTTTGTAAAGTTCAGGCACTTGCTCAAGTTCATAAACTATGAAGCAGCAAAGTGTTTTAAACCCAGGTCTTTCTTGAGTTCCAAATCTATGGTACAAAACTATGCTGGGTATTAAGGAATGCTATCTTCAAGAGAAGTAAGAGGTAGGTTTAAAAATATTCCACAAAGTTAGAGATTATGAGTTATTCATGGGCAGTGTGCTTGGTTTCCCGGATAGCTTGGAAACAATTTTGGATAAACATGTATGTTTTATGTAATTGTAGATACTGGCAGTAATGTTTCATAACCAAGTACATCATGGCAAACAAGAGTGGGGGGCTAATTTCTTTCAAAACAATTATCTAGCAGGTTAAGAAGGGAGTGTTTTTCTTTTATGGACAGAGAAACAGAGTCTCAAGTTGAAATCTTCATTCCATTTATGGCAGTTTGGCAGACCCTTGAATATAACCAATCCATGACCCATGAATTGGTTCTGCCCTGAAAACCCCTATTGCTTGCGAAGAAAATCTTTAAAAACCTTAAGTTCCTGAGTTTCATTCTGAGGATCCAGGACCAATTTTCTCTTTCTTAAAAGGAAAAAGAACTAAAATGAGAAATTCTTTGCAAGTCCTATTTTATTCTCCATTGTTGTCTCTCTCCTCCGTTGCTGCTTTATTGGCACTTTCAGCCCTTGTGATTATGCATAATGGAAATAATAATTATTATTATTAAAATAACTGTTTTCCTTATTATCATTTCAGAGTCATATATCCATTTAGCAGACCACAGCAGCTAGCCTGAACTAGTATTGTAAGATACAAAATTATGTTGCCTGCATCAGTTGGGAATTTCATGGAATTTGCTTCTATTTGACTATATTTCCAGATGGAACCATGTGCCTAAGTGTTTGTTTTAGGCCTCCAAGAAGTCATTCCTTTGCAATGATCTGTAGCCAGACTGCCCTCCCTTGGGACTAACCTGTGTGACTAATTTGAGTAGGAGTGTGATAAACTTTGTCACCGCTTAAGAAGAGGCTAAAAATACTTCGTGTGTGTGTGTGTGTGTGTGCGTGCGTGTGTGTGTGTGTGTGTGTGTGTGTGTGTGTGTTTCTCCATATTATCTAACAACACTCTTTGAAGGATAATGGAAAGGAGGTGGTGAAGATTAGAAATGGTTGGGAAAGTTCTGAACGCCCAAGCCTCATTTCGGAAGCTTCACACCTTTGAGCCCCAGGGAAGAGCTTTGACCCCAGGCTTTTACAGGTTTTGTTGTAAAATCCAAGCTGCCCAGAACACTTTGTGGCTAATGGCTTTAGCAGAAGTGATTTTACAACTAAAGATGGCCATCAACCAGGCTTGTCTTAGTTCATTGTCCAGATCTAAAAATGATTGTTAATGTGACTTATTTCACCAGTAAAATATTTCTAAGAAGTGTTTCTTTTTGGGTTGCAGTCTTGTGATCAAAACACAGTAAATGGAGGGCTTCCCTACAAGGTGAAGTAGACAGACATGATTTGAAGATGAAGCATACGGTGGTCCCCCCTTATGACGCCTTATGAGCTTGGAGGGATTTGTTCCAAGACCCCCAGTGGATGCCTGAAACCATGGCTAGTACTGAACCCTTCATATACCATGTTTTTTCTATATATACGTACCCATGATAAAGTATAATTTATAAATGAGGCACAGTAAGACATTAACAAGAACTAATAATAAACTAGAATAGTTATAACAATATACTGTAAAAAAAGTTATGTGAATGTGGTCTCTCTCTCAAAATATCTTATTATACTGTATTTGCTCTTCTTGTGATGATGTAAAATGATAAAATGCCTATGGGATGAGATGAAGTGAGGTTAATGACACAGGCATGTGGTGTAGAGTCAGAGGGGATCAACTGCTTCCCAGCCAAAGTTGATGGTGGAAACTGAAGACTAGAGAGGGATTCTTATCTTAGCCTTGACCCTGACTGACTGAGAGACCTTGGACAAGTCATAACCTCCCTTGTCCCATGTTTCTTTAACTGTAAAATAAAAGGATTGGACCAGCTCTTTGATTTTCAGACCTCCCTCTCAAACCTTCCTCCCCAACAACAGAGCCTTTTTTCTAGTGAAATTTTATGCAGGACCCTAGTATATAAAGCAGATACAAGTGGAGATGTTTCCTTAATAGAAGGTTCAGGGAAGAGTCTTCTCTGACCTCAGTTCTGGCCCCCAAGGCATTTCTACTTTATTTGAAAAGAGCTCTTCCAGCTGTGGCATTCTATAATTCTAATGTGAATTGAGCATTATTAATATCATTGGGTTTGGTTTTTTTTCCCTTGGTACCCAAAGCAGGGAGAAAAAAAAATGGTCTTAAATTTTAGCATGACTTAAGTGAATAGAAGATCTAATTCATTGATATTAAAGATGAATACAAGTCTAAATATATGACTATTACAAGTTGTAGAAATTCACAATAGAAACCCTTTCTTCCTTTGCCCCAGAATGCTTGGAGCAAGAATGCAGAGGAGCAGATAAATGATAAACCTTCAACCACTAGACCTCACTTCTCTATATTTCCCCTGGAATACTACTATACAGCTCTCCCTTTTTCCTTCCTCTCTTCTCTCAAGTCCCAGATTACTGCCTGGTTCAGCATTTGAGCCCCAGAAGGGCTTTCCTTGGTTCCTGATATCTTTCTAACTGGAGCCACGTCTGAACCACTCTGATTTCTACCTGTCATCTCCACCAAGACCTTGCAGATTCAATACCAAACTGTTGTGTAGGATTAAACTCTGAGACTTCCAGGAAGAACTTCAGAAAGGATTCCCTTGGTGTTGTTAATTGCAAAATAAACAGATCTGCCTCCCAGGGAGTAGAGTTTCCTTCTCCTTTGGTGGGCTTCCCTCAAGCAATCTAGGAGCTGCTGGGGCCAGATTTACACAGACAATTCCAGACCAGTTTAGAGCTCCCACCTCACCTTCCCAGTCTGCAGAATTTTGCCAACCTGTGCACCAACAGCTAATCATGCTGGCCTTTTCTGAGCCTTGGGCTTCCCCAGTCAACAGTTTTTCCACCGATTGCTAGATCTGTAGCTCTGAGTCAGGATTTCTCCCCCCCCCCCCACCCCAAATAATAATAGCAATACTGTTTAGCATTTTCTGTCAGCCAGGCGCTGTCCTGAGCGCTTTAAATGTGTTAACTCATGGGGGCTCTTTGAGAATGGCCTGACCAAGGCCCAAGTGACAAGATAGGTGCAGAGTTTCCAGAATCCTTCTTGGCTACTTATAGCCAACTGACTTGTAGACAGGCAGGCTGGGCAGATCCCAAATGAGTGCCCTTCAAATGAAAATGTACAGTTTTTGAGAATTTGGATTTTCTTTTTAACAAATGAACCACTTGAGTTGTTTACATATGAAATGATTGCTTGGCAGGTAGAGTTCTTATTATGCCATTATGTTAAAAATTATTAACAAGGGTTTAATTTCATTCCAAACAGATTGTGTCAAGGCGACTGGGAGCTGCAGAAATACAGTGAAATATGAGATTCTTGAGCCTTTAGTAGAGGCTGAGCTAGAGACCCCAGTTAGTCCTACCCTTTTCTAAACAGCCGCAGCCATGAAACTTTCTTGACCTTTTCACCTTTAAACTTTGTTTGAACTTGGAAAGAAGACTTTTGAATTATTAAAAAAAAAAAAAAAAGAAAGAAAGAAAAAAAAGAGAGAGAAGAAAGAAAGACAGGAGAAAAAAGGCCGGGGGAGGCTGTGGAAGACTGGGGTAGAAGGACTGATTATATGTTAGAGTAACAGTAATACTAGGAAAATAACCCTCCTCTTGTGTATGAGTTTCTGCTACTGGGAGCCACGGGGTAATCGGCTCACATGACATACCCAGAGGCTAATGCTAGCCTGTGCTGTTTTTGAACATACTCAAACAAAGGCTGATTATCCAAACAAGAATTTGGACTGCAGCAGTCGGACCAGTTAAATTATAGTTAGTAAAACTTGGCGCCTTATGAGCTTGGAATGTTACAATTGCAGCTGGATCTTCGTTTGTCAGGCAGGCCCCCGAAACAATCAAACCAGAGATTTTTATCTGCCCGGGACTCAGTTTAACTCCTTGGATGCAAAGACAAAGTGCCAACTCTCACGGCTTGGACTCCTGGCCACTTCTGTCTCCCATCCTGCCAGAGTTAATAGGCACAGGCATTTTCGTGGTGTTCCATAGGGAAGTGGTGAAGGCAAGTCGCTTATTTTCTTAGATTTTGTGTTGGAGAGAGGATAATTGTGATTCGTTTATTCCTTTAGCCAACATCTATTAAGTGCTACTATGGACAAAGGCCTCTGCTAGATATTCTGTTTATACAGGCATATCTCACTCTGTTGTGCTTTGCTTTATGGCACTTTGCAGACATTGTGTTTTTTACAAATTGAAGGTTCGTAGCAACCCTGAATTGAACAAGACCATTGGCACCATTTTTCCAACAGCATTTGCTCACTTTGTGTCTCTGTGTCACGTTTTGGCGATTCTTACAATATTTCAAACTTTCATTATTATTTGTTATGGTGATCTGTGATCAGTAATTATGATTCACTGAAAGCTCTGATGGTGGTTAGCATTTTTTAGCAATAAAGTATTTTTAAATTAATGTATGTACAGTGTTTTTTTTAGACAAAATGTTATTGCACACTTAATAGACAACAGTATAGTGTAAACATAACTTTCACATACACTGGGAAACCAAAAACTCATTTGACTTCCTTTTATTATGGTAGTCTGGAACCGAACCTGCAACATCTCTGAGGTATGCCTGTATACAGATGGCTATAATAAGTGCATAAAGCAATCAGCTGTCAAAAGATTATAAAATATTCTGAGTAATTTAGCTAGAGGGGAACATGGAAAATAAAGGCTTTTTGAAGAAAGTGTCATTTGAACTAACTTTGAGGAAAGGTAGGCTTGAATCTTTATTTTTTTATTTTTTAGAGACAGAGAAGAAGAGAGTATACACAAGTGGGAGAGAAGGGCAGAGGGAGAGAGAGAGAGAGAGAGAGAGAGAGAGAGAGAGAGAGAGAGAGAGAGAGAAAGAATCCCAAGCAGGCTCCACACTCAGGGTAGAGCCTGATGTGGGGCTCAATCCTATGACCTCAGGATCATGATCTGAACCAAAATCAAGAGTGGAACACTCAACTGACTGAGCCATCCAGGCACCCTGAATCTTTAAAGGTGACCCTAAATGTGGTTGTATGCAGAGGGAACAGCACAAATAAAGGAATCGAGGCAGGAGAGATGGGGAGTGGATGTGAAGGGAAGGAGGCAGAGAAGGCTGAAGAAGTAGATGAGGACTAAAAGTAGATTGAGAATGGCAGGGCTAAGAGAGTGGCCTTTATCTGCTACATCAAGAAGCCAATAAAAGTTATCTTTCATTTTTACATAGCTGTCTTTAATGATAAGTTAACATGTATTGAAAGTCTACCATCTGTCAGGACACTGAGTCCTCATAATAATTCTCCTCAAGCCTGAGATTCAGAGGAACTACGGAACTTTCCCAAGATCACAGCCCATAAATGGCAATCAAGATTCAAACCTAGACTGACTATAGACCCCACCCCCCGCAGCTCTTAACCACTTTTCTGTTCTACTCTCTATGCCTTTTTAATTTGCTGACTTTATGATCGTAATGCAGAATATAAAAGGCATATTTTTATATGGAAGCAAGAAGCTTGATTCTAATGGATTATCATTATTCTTTAGTTGGATGGCTAGAGTGAAGAGAATTGCTTTGCATGGATGAATTTCTTTGGAGAGAGAAAAAGGCTGCAAGAGTGAGCGTGGGGAAGGGGCAGAGAGAGGAGAGAGAATCCTAAGCAGGCTCCATGCCCAGTGCAGACCCTGATGTGGGGCTCCAACCCATGAGTATGAGATCATGGTACATGGGTGATTTTTTTAAATTTTTTTAATGTTTTATTGATTTTTCAGAGAGAGAGACAGAGAGCATGAGCAGGGGAGGGTCAGAGAGAGAGGGAGACACAGAATCCGAAGCAGGCTCCAGGCTCTGAGCTGTCAGCCAGAGCCTGACATGGGGCTCAAACCCACAAGCTGTGAGATCATGACCTGTGCCAAAGTCAGACGCTTAACCAACTGAGCCACCCAGGTGCCCCTACATGGATGATTTTTATACCAGAGTTCAGTCATACAATTACAATGAACACTTGGAGTTGGTTTAAGCATATGGGTTGTAGTAAGTTCGTGTGAGGAGTATTCTTGACCAATTCCATCAAATGACAGTCTGCTTTCCTAGGTACTTCTGACAGTGATTTTACAGTAGTACAGAGCTGACTTTGGCAGTGAAGGTCTTATGTATTTATGACATTGCCTTTTCTGAGAAACACATTTGATACTATTAGAATATGGCTCCCCACTTCCCGGTTTCCACAGGGCATCTTCACTGTATTCTTATCCTCTGCTGACCCTGCCACTGTCTTGTTTTCTTTCCTGTCCTCTTTGATATACTCTGTTATTGTAAGCCAGGCTTGTGGCTTCTGGGAGGGGTGATTGGCAGGGTCAGTCAGACATAAGCACTGAAACGTGTGTCCCAGAGGTGGAAGCCAGATTTCCTCTCAGGGCCCCGAGGCCAACTCCTGTGATGGCTTCGTGGCTAGAAATAGCAAAAATCGAAATGGATATTGCAGATAGTCCAGGCAAACAAATAAGAAATCCAAATGCTTGGATACTTCAGATTTTTAAATTTATTAGTGGGTATTTTTAACAATAAAAGCAATATTGCATATTTTTTGTCATTTTTTCCTATGTATGGCAGATAGGTTGGGTTTACAGTTCTTATGGGAAGATCAGGTGCTGCTTTAGTGAGCTTATTTTTGAAAAGCCAAAGCAAGAATGAATAAAATAGCAAGTTACCATATTGTAGATAGAGGAAGTTAATTGGCACCAACATCCTTATTTAGCTTGGCTTTAAACAAATTCTCTGCATAGGACACTTGAACAGCGTCACCATGAAGGATAGTTACAAATGCAAGAAGAAAGCCATACGGATGGGGGCAGGGAAGGGGAAAGCGGGTAATTTGTTTGTTTTGTTTTGTTTTTTAATTCAGTGTGTCAGGCCTCTACCAGATAGCTCCAAAACCTTTGAGAAAACTATTGAGATTCTAGAGACAAGCTTTCTATGGCTTATGATACTTTTGGAAATGAGGGTAGCCTAGTGATGAGCAATTCTTCCTTTATAATGTTAATTATTTGCATTTTATCAGTGACTCTAAAATTCATATAATAAGGGAACTTCATTTACTTTGGTGATCATGTTTCAATGTGTTAATGTTTCAGGAGTAGCAGAGGATAACTTGCTACTGTTAAGATCTAGATCATGCTAAAAGTATTAAACTTGGCTTTTGGAGATTAGGTTTTCCCTACTTAAAATTAAGGGCTTCAAGATTTTAATCAAGATAATCTTAAAATGTCTTAAGGTGCAACTTATTCTGGAGGTGGTACCACTTGCAATAGTAAAGGCCAAAGGAGAAATTGTGAGTTAATGTTTACTCTTTCATTACTGTTTTAATCAAATGGCTTTACAACTTGACCTTTTAAATGTGAATATGTTTTTTTAAAAGAACACTCAGGTATGTGGAGCCATAACTGTTGTGTTGGAAGTTCAAAAGACTAAAAGTCTTATCCTTTGAGTTTTAAATATGCATATGATAACAATATTTTGATTGGGGTTTTCTGGGAACACCAGAAATACTGGGAATGACCAGTATTTTGGTATAGGTAGAAAACCAAAACCTTTGGATGCTTGGGAACTGTAACCATGTCATCTCAAAAAATATATATAATAATTTTAAAATAATAATAATAACAGGAGCTACCATTTATTGAATACCTGCTCCATGATAGGTACTTTATATACATAATATGTTATCCTCACAACTATCCTTTCAGGTATAATATTTTTATTTCACAGTTAAGAGAACTGAGCTTAAGAGAAGATAAGTGATAGGGACAGGATTTGAACCCAGGTTTCTCTGACTCCAAAATCTATATTCTTCCCACTGTACCATGATATTAAAAAGGCATGAGTTGTAGGTGATGCTCATTAAAACTTAGCACACATAACCCTAAGAAGTTCTAAGCCAATCTTATCTAATAAAGCAAACCAATTTCATTTACCTGGGTCATGGAGACCTATGACTGAAGGGCTCATTTTAAATTAGCCTTAAACACACTGAAGTATATCTTAACTAAAACCTTCCCCCAAAAGAAGCATTCTTAAGAGGTGCCGAGGATTGTTGTTCTCGATTTTGATGAATTCAAGGGCAAAAATAGGTTAGACATCTGATTAGATTTCAATATGCCACTCTTACTTGGGAATTTTCCTTTGGGCATGAGAGAATTCTTGCCATGAGAAACCATCTGCTCCCTTCCCTCCACTCTCACTCCCCATCTCTCACCCTTTAAAAGAATCCATCCCCAAATCACCATCCAATTAGGCTTTCTTTGGGGGACCCTCAAAATAGTAAACACACTGAATCAGTAGATTTGACATTAGAGGTTTGACTATTTGAAAGGGATTCCAAAAGTCAATGAGGAATTTGCTGTTGCTACTGATTTGTAGGAGCAAGTGGCAAAGCCAGTGAGACAGTCTGTTTGACCATCCAGCACCCACATCTCCCTTTGGCTCTATTTGTCATCTCGTGCCATGATTTAAAACATCCACAACATAACCATCTCTCTTTTTTTTAAATTATCAGTATTTATTATACCTGAAAAGCTGAGGGTGAATTGTTTTTGAAAAATAAATCATATTTTATTTATTTATTTTTTTATAATTTTATTATTTTTTTTAAATTTACATCCAAATTCGTTAGAATATAGTGCAACAATGATTTCAGGAGTAGATTCCTTGGTGCCCCTTACCCATTTAGCCCATCCCCCCTTCCACACCCCCTCCAGTAACCCTCTGTTTGTTCTCCATATTTATGAGTCTCTTATGTTTTGTCCCCCTCCCTGTTTTTATATTATTTTTGTTTCCCTTCCCTTATGTTCATCTGTTTTGTCTCTTAAAGTCCTCATGAGTAAAGTCATATGATATTTGTCTTCCTCTGACTGACTAATTTCGCTTAGCATAATACCCTCTAGTTCCATCCTCGTAGTTGCAAATGGCAAGATACCATTCTTTTTGATTGCTGAGTAATACTCCATTGTATGCATATATATCACATCTTCTTTATCCATTCATCCATCTATGGACATTTGGGCTCTTTCCATACGTTGGCTATTGTTGATAGCGCTGCTATAAACATTGGCATAACCATCTCTTTATGCTAATAATAGAAGAGAAGAGAAAGTAAGCCTATGAAACAATAGTTCTCAGGCAAAATCAATTTTGAAATCATACCCCCCCCCCCTACTAATAGCATTTAGCACATTAGGTATTTGTAAAAGTTTATTGAATAAATGTTCACAATTTCTAAGAAATCTAAGAGCTTTCATGATAATGGAATAAGTTTAGTCTGTGTGTGTGTGTGTGTGTGTGTGTGTGTGTGTGTGTGTGTGTGTATTTTAATTAATGGGGAATGGTTTCCCAGTGATAAGTATATCTAGGACCAGAGTGGCTCTTGTTATCCAAGAGGAAGAAGCCAAAAACATGAGGAAGATAGTATAAAGAATCTGACCCAGAATCTGACCCAGAAGTGACCCTTCAATATGTCCTAGTTAGCCCTCTGACAGATCACTATACCTTAAAACACATAAAGATGTTCATAGTGGTGTTTTAGTAACTAACAAGTCTATTTTAGTCCCAGTCCATATTTGGTTAATGTGGCTAGGCCCAGACTCCAGTCCTTCTCTCTTTATATTTGACACTTTCAACAGGACAAGAACTTCCTCACTGACTAGCCTGTGATGCCTAGATTCTTCCTCCAATTAGAACATCACTGAATGCAAATTATTGCAAAGAGCTGTGGTGGAACCTATACTTACAATACCATGAGATGCAAAGAGCATGGAATTCAGTAAGAACTAAAGGGAAAATTCACATTCAGAATGTCTCTTCTCCCAGCCAACCTGCTTTTTTGCAAAGAGGTTTATCCCACTTTTTCTGAGTCAATGTTGAGTATAGGGAATACCGTTGATTACAGTTCTCTAAAGTTGAGTCTCACTGCTTTTACAAACTAATACCTATTTCTTTCAATAGATTCATGAGAAATGCACTTATAATCGTATATAATGGGTGCATACTACTCCACTGTTTGATATGTCAGGATTTTTTTTTACCAATTCTTTTTTTTTTTTTAAGAATATTCTATTTTAATGTTTTTTTTTTAACATTTATTTTTGAGACAGAGAGAGACAGAGCATGAACGGGGGAGGGGCAGAGAGAGAGGGAGACACAGAATCAGAAGCAGGCTCCAGGCTCTGAGCCATCACCCCAGAGCCCGATGCGGGGCTCGAACTCACGGACTGCAAGATCGTGACCTGAGCTGAAGTCGGACGCTTAACCGACTGAGCCACCCAGGCACCCCTTTTTGCCAATTCTTTGGAAGGTTGTGTCTTTAGAAGACAGTGAAGTAGGGGCACCTGGGTGGCTCAGTCAGTTAAGCATCTGACTTTGGCTCAGGCCATGATCTCACAGTTTGTGAGTTCAAGCCCCATGTTGGGCTCTGTGCTGATGGCTCAGAGCCTGGAGCCTGCTTCAGATTCTGTGGCTCTTTCTCTCTCTGTCCCTACCCTGCTTGCACTCTGTCTCTCTCTCTCTCTCAAAAATAAGTAAACATTAAAAAGTTTTAAGAAAAAAAAGAAGACAAAGAAGTAGGCTTTCAATGGGTTAAAAAAACCAAATAAGGAAAATCCATTCCATCGATGGAAGTAATATGGGCAAAGACATGAATTTGGAAGCAGGGTGACTAGAAGTTAGCAAAAATATGTGTCATAAAAGAATAACAATAGGTAGAATTTAGAAGATAATCTTACTTTTGTGTTAAAAGGGCCTAATGTTCACAGACTTTATTCTGTGTTTTATGAATTGGGACATACAGGGAAAAAGCAATATTTTTAAAGACTTAACTATAATTGCATAGTAGTTTCTGATTTCACTATTCACCTTCCCAAATGCAATGTAATAGACTGTAATTGTAGGCAATCCTTAAACAAGTATTATTGATTTGTATACAAGTGTTTATTTTTAAAAGTGGAAAAGTTGTTTCCAAACAATCTAATGTCAATCAGTTTTTCTCTCTGGTAGAAAATTGTATATGTACAAATCAAAATTATAGAAAGTACTTCTCTGACTGCTGTTCAGTGGTTTCAGATGGTAGGCTTTAACATAACAATATGAGATGTTGGACTATCATAAAAAACAGTTCCTAAGGGAACACCTAAATTTAGTACTTGTTTTTAATGGTAGTGAAGGGTTTCATTGAAAGACAAAACAACAGGAGATTGTTAGTTACTTCTTACTGCCTAGTACAAAGTCATGAGTGTTAGGGAGCTGATGAGCCAGCTCTTTAGGGTCTAGAGACCCATTCTTTGTAGACTCAGTGTAATGTTAACACTGGAAGGCCTCCTCCTCTAACATGTGAAAAAAAACTGAAGTTCTGAGGGTTCAGGTGAGCTCCCCAAGATTCCACAGTGACTGAGAGAGCTGATACTCAGAATGCCAGCCTTCTTACACCCCTATTTAGCCTGTCTCACATAGTGACCAGGGATTCTTTTCTGTCCTGGGAGAACCCTATACCTAACATGACCCCAGACTTGAGTCTAAAGGTAGCATTCAGGAGATGGTTAGAATATGCCAAAAGTAACTAGCAATTAGTCCCTGGGTCTCTCCCTCTACTTCCAAAGCTATCCTAAAGATTTTCTAGGAGCCCCAGTGGCCAAGGGATAGACTAGAGATATCGTATCTGGTAACATTTTGTACGTGGCTCACCTGGCATGGCCTCACTGGAGCTTGTGTACCTGAATTATGTCAGTTGTTGTAGGTCAGCTCTCTTGGTTGGTAAGAGAATTTCCTTTTCCTCTTTGAAATGCAAGTCATGCTTTCATTTTAATATAATATCAACCATTCAGCCTTGACATGATTTAAAATGAATGTGGCTAGTTTTGCTTTTGAGTGTATATGTGTAGAATAACCTAATTGACAAGCAATCATGAAGTTCTCTTTGAGCCTGATGTTATCCCATCATTCGGAGACCCATTTTGGTTAATTTGTTTTTTCATATAGTTTCTGGTGGGAAAAATGCATTACTTTGGTACTAAAATTAACTTGATTGAAATATCTTAGACTTTGTCATTTTCCAGTGGCTCAAAAGGTTATTTCCCAAGTGTTTAATTTTTTAAGTACAGTGTATATTAATTTAACTGCTACTTTCTGACATTCATCATTCCGTGAAAAATTATCACAGCTGCATGCATTGAGCAGATTTTTATTTACACTCCAAATCGTCATTCAATGTAGAGTTATTTAACTTTGAAGATATCATGCAGATTTGATAAAGATGAGGTTTTTAAAAACTTGCACCATTTATTGATTTGCTAAATATAATTTTCACATTTTCTTTATAGTAGTCTATAATATATCTTTCAGAAGGAAACACTTAAAGACTAATGCAATCTACAGGAACTGTTCAATCAGAAATAATGAGTGGAGAGGTCACTTGTCAAGAACATATTGTTTGAAATACTTACATTTAAGGATTTCCAGTCTTTGGGGTAAAAAGTTCTGCCATGAAAAATATGGATTGCATTGGGCTTCTGTATTCTGTACAACATGTCACGATTTTTGCTCCTGGGCTA
Source organism: Panthera leo (assembly GCF_018350215.1). NCBI lineage: Eukaryota > Metazoa > Chordata > Mammalia > Carnivora > Felidae > Panthera > Panthera leo. Next base: position 25,797,797 of record NC_056692.1, read on the forward strand.
AAGATAGAAAGTAAAATAAAATGTTCTTTGTCCATTTAGTTATCCTTGACTCCATGAAATTCTCCAAAGTAATTACTGGTGACCACAATACCACCTACTAGCAAGAGCAGCATTGACCCCGTGCCAACTGCCTTATTGCTGACCACAGCTGCTCTTGACTAGAGCAGATGTTTCTCCTTTTGCCTTGCCAGTAAAATTTTATTGAACAGTTTTGCAAGTATAGAGCAGTATACTCTGCCTGATGAGTGACCAGAGATCTTAGCCACCCTCCTCTCTATCACGAGGCCCCCACTTATAGGTTCCATGTATCTTACCTCCCAGGCCTCTTATAAACTGCAGTCCTCTTGAGTTTGCTTCCCTACCCACCCATGTAATTAAAAAAAAAAACAACCCGTGTGTGTGTGTGTGTGTGTGTGTGTGTGTGTGTGTGTGTATACACATTGGAACTTTGCAAACCAGTTGTGGGTTTGCAAAAAAGGAGTTAGGGTACTTTGTTGGGATGTTTTGTTAGGATATGCTTTTCTGAAATTTTCCACATCTCTTTGGTTTGGATGTTGACTTGGAAATCTCTTTTCAATTAGCTTCTTTTGGAGAGCTTTCTGCCTTCCTGAGTACTTCTTGACTCTTTCCGCATGAAGACAGCCAAGGGAACTTCTTCTGATCCCATCTGTTTGTACCTATCATGGATGGTACCTATTTGAGCCTGAAAACTGGAGCACTTTAAAGGCCTGGTTTTGCTTTTGAGTTGGTTTGGATGATTTAATACAATTTCTCTCCATGTTCTTTGTACAGAGGTAAAGGAATAGATTTTCAAATTGTGGCTGATAATATTTTTTTTAATGGAAATTTAAGGACCACTCCATTCAGTGATTGCAGCCTATTCCCTGGGACCTTCCAAAGAAATCAACTCATAAAGATAATGGCAATTAAGTGTCTAAGCCCCAGTCTGGCATGAATTCCCACAGAGCCTTAGGCCTGGGAAGGACAGGTAAGATGTAAGATCAGAGAACAAAGGCCATATGGTGAGAATTTGCCTGCTTTGTGCTTCCTCAGCCAGGAAGAAGTAGCAGTGACCTGAGTCCCTCAACATCATACTAGGAGCGTGTCGTTGTGGGAATTTATCTAGCCAATTTCGTAGCAGATGATCAGTTCTGATAGCCTGATTTTAAGGCTTCTAACGCATATGATACCAGGACCTCATTGAATATTCCATTTCATCCATATTAAGATACATAGGACAAAGTGAATGACTTCTTTAGATCTATAGATCAAGAAGTTTGAAGCAGTATATTCATTTTTACAATTTCAAACCACTTGACTCATTTAAAATACTAGTATTATGCTATTATGCTCAAATACCTGTAACATAAAGCTTCATGCTTCTTTGATCTTAAAGAGAAGAACTTGTGTAACTTAATGTATATTCTTTCCCTATTTCCTAGACTACTCCTGCAAACTCTTATTTTTAAAATAAGAACCTTGAAAGCACTATCAGTACTGGTAGACTGGGTATTTGGCTCAAGACCAGGGCTTTAATTTTTTTCTTTTTTCTTTTCTTTTTCTTTTCTTTTTTTAATGTTCCCAGGGCAGAGCACTCCTTAAAGTACGATGAGAAAAGCTAATTTTAATCCTCCAAAGGCTTATTTGCTAGCACAAAAGGTCATGAAACACACCCAAAAACTGTATTGCTGAAATCTTAAGGACATCTGAGCAGCAGAGATGGACTCTCCTATCCCAACATAGAATCATGTCCCTGGCTGAAGAAACGGTGTGTTTTAGGAGCACCAATTAATACAAAAGCTACCGAATAAAAAGGTTTTTTTCCCCTAAATCTAAGGGAAAACTCCTTTTTTGTGTTATTTCTGGTGTTTCAAAAGAAAATTCTTTAAGAGTAGCTGTAAAATGGTAGTAGAAGGAGTTATTTTCAAGGATATTCAGATAGCTGCTCTCTGCCCAATAGTTTTATAATTACCATTCCTTAATCTGTGATCTGTCAAAAGGGAGACAGACTTGCTATAGTTAGCTGACAGGCCCATAGAAGACAAAAATGTCATGACCCAATTTTTTAAAGCTTTCTTTTCAGCTGATTTCTTAAGGTATTCAAGTGTCACCTGCCCCCAAATATTAAGAACCAGAAATCAAATTGAATCAGCAATTTGAAGAAGATCCAAAAATAAGGTACTGAATAGCAGCAGCCATTGTAGATCTAGAGAAGACTAGGAAAGACCTTGCTTTTCTATGGCAAGGGTCTTTCCCATGAGTTTGGAGAGTTTTAGAAAAGTTCAGACCCTGGGGCCAATAGAGAGCTTTGGCCTCATGGTTGTCTGTATACAGTAAGACCTCAATGTCCCTAGTTTATTTCTCCTCCTCAGCACATATATGAAGTAAAAGCTTACTAAAGGGAAGAAAACCCAATTTAAAATGTAAGTTTTGATAATTTAAAGTTAAGAAGGAAATTGATAGACAGCTGCTCTTTCACACAGTGTGACCTCAGGGGCACTGTGAAATCAGGGCCTGCTGAGCCATTGGAAGAATTCTCAATATATTGTGTGAGTTTTGATGGGAAGGGGACTGAGAAAAAGGCTTATTTTTCATAAAAAATTGCTTTAGAAACCAAGGTTGTAGCCGAGCACTGCTCTGTGCTATATCAGGCCATAATATCCAGTGAATCATGAAGGCATTAGGGAAACACTGGAGACACCATACGAAACATTGGAGTTAATGTTTGAGATAAGGAAGATGACTGTCTCTGAAAAGAAACTGTAGTAAAAGGGCACACACTCTAATTTTCAGACAACTAAAGGGAATCGCTTTTAGCGACGCTTCCCTTACTTTCTGACGGGCATCCTGTAGAAGGTCGAATGCCAGGACAGAGAGCCAGAGACCAGTTTCCTAAACTCACCAGGAGACCTTGGGCAAGTTACTGCCCATCTCGACTTCCATTTCCTCACCTGAAAATGAGTGATGCACCACAACATCTCTGTGAGCCCTTCTGGTCCAAGGAGTCTTGAATCTGGTTTTTTTGAACATTATCCTACATTGGATAATTTACCCCAAAAGGTTTTATCATTTGTGGCTACTTCCTATCACTGAGAGCACATGCCACTTGGACCACTGAGGATGCCAGCGCCCAAAGCTGCTGTTTCTTCCTAGCCAATAATTCAGATGGCCAGACACCTTCGTCCTCTGCCCCTGCCCCAACAGACTCTTAGCTCAAATGGTCACTTCATTTCCTGTAAGTCTGTGATTCAGTCTTATATCACTGAAGCTGGGTACTGTTTGCCCAACTGGAAGGTGAGCAATGGAGGCCTCAGCCCCTGCAGACTCTGTCAGTGACCTGACCTTCCAGGTGTTGTCTGCCTGGTGACAAGCTGTAGAAGAGTCCAGTCCCTCATTTAACTTCAGCCTGATTCTAATGGATTCGGGATTCCTTGCTGAAAAGAAGACTGGATCCTGGTGTGTCCAAGAGTCTGCCCTTGAAACCTCTGTGTCAATGACTGATATGTTGGTCTCTTGGGACAAAGCTGTACAGCCGAGAGAAGTAGCAGGAGCATCCGATCTCTGTAGGTCATCTGGCCCCTATAAAAAAGCCATAGCAAGTGGGAAAAGGCTAGACTGCTAGGTTCCCAGCTATACTGGATTATTAGACGAAGCCACCCACTCCATCTTTGTTTATAGAACTCATTTTCAGGAATAAGTGTTTTATAGTGAGGTGGAGGTTGTTAAGAAGCTATTTATAATGAAGATCTCAAATATGTGAGCCCTATATCAAGCTTGATCTAAAGGAACTTTGTATGGGTGGCAGTTTAGGAGAAAAAGAGAGAAAAGGATAAGGAAAAAAACTAATAAAAATAGCTGAGATCACTCAACAGTTATCAAGAAACAGATACTACAGTTTTATAACACTAAGTACTAAAAGTATATGCACTCTTAAAAGGCAATTAAAACGTATGCTCTGAAACTATAAAACATTTTCTTTTCATCTGCAACATAGAGGGCAGATTACAACGCATTAATAACGTTTTGTTTAGAGTTCAGTTTCTGATGGTTTCCAAATGTAGTCTGTGTAGATTAACCAGAAGGAGTCCAGTCCCTTTTTTAAGAGCGCTTGTAAAGGAAAGCAATGTGGTAAGATTGTTATGAAAAGAGAGTGTATTTAGGAAATAGCACTTAGCAGGGTCTCTCTGAATGGCTGCCAGGTCAGGAAGCTGAAGTGCAAGGCTTGGCCCTCGTTCAGCCCCCCCAGTCCCAGCTCCTTGACCACACAGTACGTCAGGAACATGTCACAAGCCAGCCAGAAAGACTCAGCCCCGCCCATGGGCCAGCTTGGCACGGCTGCTTTCACATAACCCAGGGCTCCAGAGGGGCCGGAGGCAGGCATTCCAGGGCCACGGGAACATGCAATTTTTTAAAATAGAAATGAAGAACTTAAAAAAAAAAAAAGAGCCTGGGAATCCAACAGTTGCTGAGTCCTTATGGAACATGGTCCCTCATGGAGAATGTCAGAGCTGAAAAGGGCCTTAAGGGTTATCTCGTCTTCTGCCCTTGTCTGATAGACAAGGAAATTGACCTGCCTCAGCAATAGTGGCAGAGCCAAGGGTGGAATCTGTATCTCTCTGCTCTCAGTCTGCTAAGCCTTCCACTTCACTGGGCTAAACCCCATGTCCTAGGAACTCTGTCCTATCTTTAGCGTCCTGCTGTACTGTTTCAGAGCCCTGTGGACATCCTCCTTCTTGGACTTTGGCTGTCCATGATTCGTTGCTCTACTATTTGCCCTTACTACTTGCCTAACTGCTCTGTGTCTCAGCCTCAGTTTTTTCATCTGCAAAATGGAGATATAACATCAGTGTTAAATCCTCATAGAGTTATTACAAGGATTGACTGAATAAATACATGTAACCTTGATAAAGGCTCAATGTTAGCTATTATCTTTAATAATAGCATCTGTTGGCATTGTTACTGTCATTCATATTTTCATTATTATGACTGCTATTGTTTCAACAGTTGCTACATCAGTAGTCACCCTCTGGTGATTGGAGTTGGGGGTGGGGGGGAAGGGGCCTCAGCTCTGTCACTCATAGACTGTCACACCCAGGATGGAAGGGCAATGTAAAGGGGACGATGAGTCATGGATATGTCTGGGCCAGCGCTTCATAAAGTCCTGTCATCACATTCCAACTGAGGAGCAGAAGTTTAGAAGGGTTTTTGTTGTTGTTGTTTGTTTTTGTTCGGGGGGTGGCTTGCTTTTCCAACTTTGTTATGTAATTTTTGTTGAAAGAGACTTTAGAAGTGACTGAGTAATTATATATATAATATATATATTATTAGTATAGTTCAGACTCCTCAGTTAACCTGGGAAAACTGAAGCTCAGAAAGATAAAGTAATTTGCCTTGTGCCTTGCTACCCTAACATCACAACCGACTGGAGCTCTCATCTTATTTATATATAAAAGGAAAACTGGAGGAGAAGAGCCTGAAGATAATACCCACGAGACCTAAATCCTTTGGCCTTTCTTCTACATCAGACCCACTGCTACCTTACTTAAAACCCCAGTTGTGACCTTATTCCTTAGTCAGCATAGAGACAACCCGAAGAAAAAATTCAAGAGATCCAGCCCCTTTCTTAGGTATTATTAGAGAACAACTCCCTATACAAGTTAAATGGATGTTTGTTTTCCATTTAAAACCCTGAAGAGATTTAACCCTGTTGGGCCCTGACTGCCTCACTCACAGCAGTGTCCTCTGTGAGCAGCACAGGCTTCACGTAGTACTAAAAAGACTTACTTTCAGGTTGCTTTAAAAACTCTGATAAGCACATTTCTTTGCTTAATACAAGGCTCACTGGTTTAGAAAGTAAAATTACTTTCCTAGTTTATGCCTCAATTGTCTTTTCCTTGAGTTTTTATCTCTCCCTTGCCCTAGTGTCAAATTGGTTTTCCTGTTTTTCTAAAATGTTTCAAGTACTTGGTAAGATCAGAAAATAAGTACGGTATTAGGTTGCTGGAAAGGTCCTGCATACTTACCAACAACAGTACTATAATAACACCCATGATTATTTACCTACAAAAATCAACCATAAATTCATCCCAGTCTTCAGTTAGAACATTCTAGCGTTTCTTTTTAAGACTTTAAGTTCTGGTGTTGCCTGCTGACACTGAGACAGCCCTGTGTGTCATCCCACTTTCCCTTTCCTTGTACCTTCCTATTTGGGACTTGGTTTGGCTTCATTCATCCCAACTTGCTCTGAAGGCACTAAAGCTGATTTTCAAAGAGCTGTAATTGTCACAGAAAGAGCACAATGACTTATTGAAGTTTCAAATTTTGCTCTGTTTGGAGCCACCGGAGATTGGAACAGATTATCCATCCTCCTCTCTACCCCAGAGTTGGATGAAAATATCAAAGTTTCCCTTTCTCTGGTGTTTGTCAGAAATACCCTCCCCAGCTAATCACATTCCTAATTTTCCAAAGAATAAAAACAAAGCTCAAGAGGTGGCTATTCATCTCAAGGTCACCTGACAAGGTAAGAAGAGAGCTTGGATGTGTGCGCACAAGTTTCTTTCCCCTTACAGCCTCCAAAACACCTCCAGAAATATTCTTTCTTTAGTGCACACATTTCACTTTGCTAAATTTCTTCTTAGTTTGACAATGTCTAGAAAGCATCATGGGAAACTGATGGTGACAACCAATGGGCAGAGACTTATCATCCGTATGTCATCAGTCATACTGTCATCAGTACCCAGAAGTCTTTCTATCCTTCTGTGGAACCACAATGGACACATGCTTGCATCCTGTGGTGTTAGTGTGAGCCCTGAAATTAGAGTAGACTTGGCTTTGCGTGTCCATATCCGTAGTTGGCTTAAGTGTATTGGGGAAAGTTTTTTGCATCAGAGTACTAATTCTTTGGAAGACTTTTATAAACATTTTTTGCTTGACTATGTATGCTGTGTGTAGGGTCTTGGGGCTAAAGATTTCCTGATAGAGCTGCTCATGTGGAGAACCTTACCATAGCTTTGTTTTCCCTGAGCTATTTTTTGTAGGAAGGTCCTGGCAATTGTTTAGATGTTCAGTGAGTAACACCTAATAAAATACTAAGTGGATGGAGTTTGACTCTAAGGGAATTTGAGGCGTTGATGGTTTCCTTGCCAACTCTCTGCAACTTTGCTCCTAGGCTCAGGATAGGAGATGCCACACCATCCTTTTTCCCCTAAAAAATGAGTCATCAAACTGAGAGATTATTTTCTGAAACTCTAAGTCACAAGTATATTATATTTTCTGACTTTGATATTTACTTTTTATGGTTAACAAATGTTTCCTACCCACTGCCAACCTCTACTGGTAGTCACAGAATAAGTTGGCCAGTGGATCGTTGTACAGTTGAAGCTTCCTTTTTAACATGAAAATACTATGTTTCAAAGTGCCTTCCAAGTGACCCTGAACTGGACCAGACTATGTGGAGTCATCAGTCTTACATTTTCAAGTCAAGAAGTAGTTTCTGTTTTGTTGATTTTTTAAAAATTTAATGTCTCTGCCTATGGAGTGCTGTGCATCCAAGGTTGATGCCCACTTGTTGCCTTTAAAACCATTGAGTCTTGGGACTAAAGAGGGATGAGTAGGATATACAGGTGAACAGAGATGGAGCTACACAAAAATAACCATTTCAGAAGAGGCCTGGGGGTTAAGCTGGTTTGTATCCCAAGGCGCAAGAACCCAAAGTAATTTACTCAGCCTCAACCCCAAACCCTGCGGACAGACTTTGAGCAACCTACAAGTAAGGGTTGGACCTTATTTTTGCACATAAGCATGTGTATGAACAATTTCTGGGGGTGAACTCAGGTTCTGTTTAAAGTATTTTCTCTACCAAATCAAGAATTTTGGATTTTTTAAAAATTTAAATTATTCTTTATACTTGTAGAGTGCTTCTACCCACATTATATCCTTTCAAATCCAAACCTGTGAGTTGGGTGTTGTCATCCTCATCTTACCAATGAGGCTTAGCAAAAGAAACTTCTCAAAGATCACATTGCTAATAAAGGGCAAAACTCCGGCATTCAACCCATGCCCTCAGTCATCCCTTCAAGAATACTTTTTACCACATTACCTCCCTTTCAGTGGAATACCTCAGTGGCCCCAGGAGAGTCTTTATCCCCAAATAACAAATATTTTGATCATGTCAAAATATTTTCCTCCTCTAAAACTTAAACGATGCGTTGCCACCTTCAAATAATAGAAATCCAAATTCATTAATTTCTTGTTTAAGGTGACATCGTGCTGTGGGAGGAACATGTAATTTAAGAGCAATCAAATAATTCGGAACATGATTCCGTTCTGTAATAAACGTAGGACCTTCACTTAGTGTCTTCCTTCTGATCAGTCTAAATGAACTGACACAGCACAGTTCGGTTCAAACCGACCTTTCTACCTTACCTCCCACTCCTTCTTAGATGAACCCTCTGTTCATGCCAGATTTAATTATTTATCATCTCTTGAGCATGCCTTCTGTCTTCCCACCGTCATATTTTTGTACACACTGTCTCCTTCCTCTAAATAGCCCTTCTGTCTTCAGTGTCCTTTCATGCACTCCTCTTTAGCCCCCTAGAATTTCTGCTCATCCTTCAAGGTTTAGATCAAATATCACTTCTCCTTGTAGCCTTTCCTGATTGTTCCAGTCAAAAATTGTCTCTCTGAATGTCCATGTCTTTAATAATCACTGCCCTCATGTGGCACTTACCATGTTTTGTCTTATGTTCTTTGTTTATATACTTTGATTATCTTTCGCTCAGATTTTAAACTCATTGCCTCCAGATTGGATATCTAATCTGGATTAGATCATGCTAATACATAGCATGATTCCTGAGAGGTTGTATGGTGTGGTCAAAAGAACACAAATTTTAGAGGAAGGCTTATCTGGGTTTGAATCCTGGGTCTGCCATTTCCTTACTAGCCATTGACCTTAGACAAGTTACTTCACCCACTGAGCCTCTATAAAATATAGGTAATCATACTTAGTTCATGGATTCATTGTGTGGATTAAATGAAGTAACATTTAGAGTGCCTGCCACCAAATAGACACGTAATAAATGTTAGATTCTTTCCCTTGATCACAATAAAAAATGGATTAAGTAAGTAGGATGAAGCCTACTCATGCCATGATTTTCTAAGCAAGAAATTTATTGGTAATAATTTTAGTATATTCGTCTAATATGATATTAGATATTAGAATTTAGTATATTCGTCTAATATGATATAAGATGATTAGTATATTCTCCTAATAATGGAGACTGACATACACTCTCTGTAGTTTATTTGGGAAGGCAGGTGTTACTCTGTAAAAGAATTATGGAACACTGGCTAAATATTGACAGCTGACTGTTCTATCCCATTCCAGCATATGGATTTGTATTTGTAATTCTCCCTAGATAAGATTTTACCGTACCTCTTAATTTTATTAATCCATTCTAAACTGGCAGATGTTGTAGTGAGCCTTGAGCTCTTGGGGATTCTTATTTTGTATCTGATTAAAAGATGAGTTTCTTTCTTAAACCCAAGGGTCTAAGTATATACTGCCCTTCTCTCCTAAACAGCTTATTTGAATGTCAGAAGTAAACTTGTTGTTTTTCTATTGAATACTGAAGAACTTTTATAGTATTGGAGCCCCTTCTAAAATGTTTCCTTCTAGTGGACCGAAGAGTAGTACTAGTAGTACCGGGTAGTATGATCTTAACTTTTTATTTACCTTTTTTTTATTATTTTGGAAGAGGCTTGGAGTAGTGGGCATAACTAATCTGTGTTGGTCTCCCTTCTCAAGGGCACATAGAATTTGAGAACACTGAAATTCAGCCAGTTAATGACCCAGAGTTATGGTCAATGTTCCAGTATGGTTTGTGCTTTGTTCTTATTAGAGTCCAGCGCTGACTTTAATAGCACAGCAGCAATTGTCAGCTCCTATCCATAGGGGACAAGAAAAACAGATCACCTGTTTAAACACTGGAGAAGGTGAGGGTGCCTAAGACTGGTCCATTCTTAGGTTACTGGCTATTACTTTGTGAACTGCTACTCCAGAAAGCAAGGTGGTCAACATAAGAATTTTAATGAAACCATTTAAGTTTTCCACCCATGGGAGTTGGTTCTCTTGTTTTATGTTTTGCTTTTTGTTTGTTTTTCCCCCCTTTCATCAGCCTACCTCCAAGAAGAGGCTCATATTCTTTCTGAGGGAAACAGCCTTAGAATGGGCAGTTGTGCATCATTATTGGCCTAGGACAATCATCTTGGAGATCTCCCTAGACACCAGACACTTGCTATCACCTCTGCTCTCCTGTTGGCTGATCCTCCTAGTGCTTTTAAGGGCACCTGAGGTCATCTTTTTCCCTAGGGGGTGTCCTCTGTGGCACCTTTACTGAACAGAACTGTGGGTTTGACTTCTTTCACTTTGGACTGGCCATAGCTACTATTGATCGAACTGCCGTGTGAGTTGGCACTCTGCAAGTCATTTAACGCAGGTTGTCGCTGATCCTCCCAGCAACCCTTGTCTTATTATTATACCCATTTTACAGATAAGCATGGGAGAAGTTAAGCAACTTGCCCGAGTTGCTGTATGTCAAAGCGAGACTTAACTTCAAAGCCCTGTTTTTCTACTCTGTTTACAGTAAGCTCAAAATGTCCCTGAAACTCTGAAATCCCTGTGGTATTTCACACTAACATTACCAGAAATTCCCAGGGCATTAATGAAGTGATCAGAATTGAACGTGTAGAGGCATTAGCCAATTTGAAAACAGTAGATTTCCACAGTTTTACAAGACAACCCAGAGAAGCCCAAGTTAGACAAATTGGAATCGAAAAGCTTAAGTAAAAAATATTCATCTTAAGGTCATCTGTTTATACTGACACGAAGTCTATGGAAAATGAGGGAGCCAGCATCATGTTTCTGAAATATGCAATTTTACAATGGGAACGTGTTATAAAACGCCCTGCCACTGTTGTTTGCCTTGGGATTTAGGGTGAGAGACATGAAGGCTGACAACTCTCTTCCTGTTGTAGGTCAGAGCTTCAAGGAACTCTGTAATCTTCCCACCAGCTTTACTCTCTCCTGGAACTCACGGGTAAAATTAGATGCTGGCTGGACTTCAGTAGTTGGTTTGAAAGCTTTCAGAGGCCAAGTCAGACAACTGCAGCAGACTGCTTTCTCACAGTGCCACTTGGAAAGACACTTTGTACAGACTAACATAGTTTGGTAAACTGACGAGTGCCTGACAGTTCCGCCATAAAACACCATTAATAACAGTGCCCATAGGAACACAAGAAAATTAGCTTTGTGTGGTTAATCTCCTTGGAAACAGGATAAGACTTTATCTCCCTTTTACCAAGATGCTGCATTTACCTCTTGATGTTGCTCTACTGCGGGTGTACTGTTGAAGTTAAGATAACAACAACAACAACAACAACAACAAACCTCTTTTTGAGGATTTCGACACTCTCAAGTTAGGATTCTTTTTTTATACAGATTCTGACTGACTCTAGGAGGCAAACATGGTGAAAAGGGTGTGGGAAGAAGCCATTTAGAGAATGAGAGCTCTCCCAAACCAACATTGAACACATTTATCTAATTTGACACATTTTGCCTGGAAGTCATAGAAAGAGACTGTGGTGCCCCCGTCAGAATATAAAGAGCTAGAGACTAAAACCAGACTAAAAAGAGCCAACCCATTAGGGAAGTACCTCCCTGGGGAGCGGGTGGGCAGGGAAAGGAGGTTACATGGCAGTTATTAAACACTGAATTAAGAATATGTTCAGAGAGGCTGCTACCCAGGAATATCCTCCTTCCCATATTTAGCTGGGCAGGGGACAGTTAAGGAAAAGGAGTTCTGTTTATTCTCTGCTGCAGGATGCTACCCCCTGACCCTTTATAAGTCAGCCTTGCTTGATTACTTCTTTTAATTCAAGACTCGGAACAGCTTGTAAAGCTTTTTTTTTTTTTTTATCATTCCTTTCCAGAATGTGTGGGCCACACTGTAGCCTGTGCTTTCCCTTTGTCCACATCTGTTTTCCAACCTCATTACTCTTCTGTTATTACATTCATTAAAAAAAAAAAAAAAGAGAGAGAGAGGGAGCTGTTTATTTCTTTTCAGCATGTTTTCCTCCCAGTTTCAAAAGCTAAAATGGTAAATCATGTAATGTTTGATATGACCATCTCCACAAATTCTGGTGGGTGAATGGATGGTTGCTTATATAGGAATTGGTTGAACCTTATTGTTTAAATTAGTTCCACCTAAGCCAGAGTTCACAACTCACGTAATGCTGTTTCAGTGCAGACTACGATTGTCAAGGCTTGTTATTTCTGTATTAGAATGTTATAGCATACTCTCCAGGGCACATAGTAGTAACATGAATTTTTGGCTAATGTGACTCCTGGGCGCTTTAATTTGAGTGTAATTATTTAAGGGCAAGTGGAAGCTAGGAGCCATAGCTTTAGGATTTACAGTGGTTTTACTTCATGAAGAATATGCTAACAGAAATGAGACAAGGGTGCCCATTAACACCATTTCTACTCAACATTGTGTGGAAGTATTAACCAATGGAACGAAGTAAGAGCAAGAGATAGGAGATAGAAGAATTGGAAAGAAAGAGGCATAGCTGACTTTATTTGCAGATGATATGATTTGCAAGAAAGAAAATCCAGGAGAGTCAACGAACAGAATTAATAAAAGAGTTCAACAAGGTTGCTGAATACAGAAATGGATGGTGTTCCTACATGTCAGCAATAACCAATGAAAGAAAAGTCCTATTTGCACTAATGGTCGAAAGCACAAAGAAGCCAGGAATAATCCTGAGAAAAAATACCAAAACATTTACAGAAAATTTATAAAATTGAAGGGATGAAAGAAGACCTAAATAAATGGATATAACATACTCATGTATGAGAAGACTCAATATATTAAAGTTGTCAATTATCCTCAAATTAATTGAGAAATGAAATTCTAATGAAAATCATAATAGGTTTTGAATCAGTCAGAGGCGTGGCAGGAAACCAATGGCACGTATGAAAGTGTTTACTAAAGAGAGTTAATGAAGGGTCTGTTTGCAAATGTTTAGAAAAAGCTTAGGGAAACCAAGAAACCAACAGAGGAAGGTGAAGTACCCTGACCTATCAAAAGATAGAAGCCTTTAGGAGCAACTTGCTGGTTCAGTCGATGGAGCATGTGACTCTTGGTCTCGGTGGGGGGTGAGTTCGGGCTCCATGTTGGGTATAGAAATTACTTCAAAATAAAAAAATCTTAAAAAAAAAAAAAAATAGAAGCCTTTAGCACCCCTGGGTCTGAAACAGCAAGGGGTAGAGCAGTTGTCAGAACCCAGAGAGTGCTGTAGCTGTAGCTTTTGGAGAAGGTATCTGACGGGCCTTCCACAGAGAAATAGCCACTGCTAACCTGGACCTCATGGCAAGAAAGCCAAGGGGCAAAGTACCTGTTTTTCTTGCTCTTCCTTCTCCTGCCATTGACTCTCATTGGCTGCATCTAGGATAAAGGAACCCAGCTGATGCTATCCATCTGGAAGACAGTGCATGGGGATAGAGGAAGATGGAGAAGAGTGGGAAGTGGATCTGAAGGAGCAATCAGAGAATATCCAGTACAGGTTTTTTCATAAAAGTTTTCAAGGTGATCGTGAACTTCATATGGAAGACGAAAGGACCAAAAATAGCAAAGAACAATTTTGGAGAACCGACCAATTATGATTTTCATTAGAATCTCATTTAAGTTCTATCTCTCAGATACCAAAATGTATTATATAAACTGCGGTAATTATATAGAATGGTATTGTTACAGAGGTAGACAAACAATAGAATGAAATCAGCATGTATTTGAAAACTTGAAATGTGATAGAGATAGCATTACAAATCAGTACTGTAAAATGGACTAGTCAATAAATTGTGCTGAGACAAATGGTTACGCATATAGGAATAATTTAGGAAAAATTCATATTAGGACAACAAAACTAAAAACTTTGACCACAAGTGCGGGCAAAGATGTGGAAAGTCATAGGCTGATGGTGGAATATAAATTGATGTAATCGTTTTGGAAGGTATTTTGCAATGTCTGGTTGCAAAGATTCTAGAGCCAGACTACTTCCCATCTATAAGATAGTGATAATAACAGAATCCTCATAAAGTTATTGTGAAAACTAAATGAGTTAACGTAAAAAGTACTTAGCACAATGACACAAAATGAACACTATGTCAGTGTCAGTTATTACCATCATTATTATTTCTAGGATCTGGCAGTTCCACCTCAAGGTTAGGTAGTCCGGAGAAAGTTCTGACTTGAATAAAAGAAGACTCATATAATAATGTTTGTTGCAGATGAACAAAAGCATAGATTTATTAAAAATCATGGTATGTTTGGGGTGCCTGCGTGGCTCAGTTGGTTAAGTGTTTGACTCTTGGTTTTGGCTCAAGACATGATCTCACGGTTCATGGGTTCAAGCCCCACGTCGGACTCTGCGCTGGCAGCATGGAGCCTGCTTGGGATTCTCTCTTTCCCTCTCTCTCTCTCTCTCTGTGCCCCTTCCCTGCTAGCTTTCTCTCTCAAAATAAATAAATAAACATTTTTTTAAATGAGCATTTAAAAAATTATGATAAGTTTATTATGTAGAGTAGAAGTGAGTGAGCATAACTTATCTTTAGCAATGTAGCTAAATCTTAAAAACATGTTGAGGGAGAAAACAGACTGCAAAGGAATGGGAATAGTGTGCTACTGGCAAAGAGGACCGTGGTGGGGTAAGGTACACAGAGATTTCAGCTGTATCTGTAATAGTAAATATCTTTAACAGCCTTTAAAAAAAAATCTGAACTGGAAAGAGAGAGAGCTAAGCAGTAAGTTATGGCCAGGTTTTAAAAACATGAAAGTGATATTAGAAGTATGATAGGAGGAAACTACCTTGTAGGGAAAAGAGTATATTGTCTTTGTAGGCAGACAGCCCTGGGTTCCATTCTACTTTTTTAAAAAATTAGATCTGTCACTTTGTATAAGTTACTTAACATCAGTTACCTCACTGGGATATTTTGAGGATTAATAATATAACATAATGTATATTGTATGTAGCATAGTATATGTATTTTTATATTGAATATAGCAGAACATAGCATATAAAACATAGCATAGTGCCTGATACATAATAGACATTCAATAATCGTTCCATTCTTTTCCCTCTTGTGCAAGGAAGAAAAAGTCTCATCAACATTTTCCTTGGAAAATATTCTAGACCAAATTTCTGCTTCTGTGGGCCTGGTTTCCACAATCTTGTCTTGGCTTCAGTTCATGTTGACTTTAAGTAAGCATTGCCAGTTCATGCCCAAACTTAGTGAAACAAGCTCATTTGATAAGGAAATGAACTTGAGGATCTCACTGCATAAAATCATCGTTCTTTTTCCATCAAGTACTGTATTTCCCAGTGTCTGCGTGTGTAGTGCTGTCTTGGACTTTGGGTAATAAAGAGCTAATGACCACAGTCCTTACCTTTATCCTAAAATCTCTTTGACTATACTGTTTTTTGTAATAAGCACTTGTGAACTTACACCTTCTCTTGCTAGCTGAGCTGGGGAATAGTTCTTCCCCTCAGCCCCATAAAAGATAAACATCTTTATCTTGTGAAAACCCAGTGTTACTTTTCATGAATACTAAACTGTTTCCCTTCTTCATCTCTAATGAGTTGCTATTTGATTATTGTTTTTGTAAAGATACGAAATCCATATGAAAGCCTATGTAGTCAGGGTCAGTTTCTACATGGGAGAAACTTGTCCTCACTGTCATTAAAATTTTATCTATTCTAGGCCGACCCCCTTTGATCATTAACAAGTAATTTGATATTTTTCATATGAACACTTCTGCAACAAGAAGACAGCAAATTAAGGATTGTGGCTTAAGACTTAACCTCTTTTTTACTCTAGTATTTGAGGAGTTACATATGACATTCAATGTTAAAAAGAAAGGCTTTGCAATAGGTAAGGGAGACAGATGGCTTTAAAAACGGAGTGAAAGATCATGGACAAAGAAAATGGCTGGTGTGGATTTTTAAAGGAGATCTTCTCTTGCGTGCTTCTCACAGGGAAACTCACTGTGAGCAATGCCATTTAAGGAAAGGTTTGGGAAAGAAGAATTAGTTTCCAAAGGAAAGTGTGAGAAGCACCTTGAGCTTGAATGATTTAACACTAAACTAAGACCTGGTATCTGAGAAGCTATATCTAAGGGTGGAGAGATGAAACAGGAGGCCTAGGAAAATTTTCCTGTCTGGTGTCCCCAGGGTTTACCAAGATGATCTTGCATGTAGATACTGTTTTCTAAAACTGACATATTTAGGAAATCTCTGTAAAGATCTAATTGCTACAATAACTGTGACTCATAGCCTTTTGCACCTTCCGTTGTTGTGGAGTCCATCCCATGCCGTGTTAGAAATTTTCTATAGTCTAAGCCTATTTAGTCTATTTTCTCCCACTTTGTAAACACCCTTTTTCCATAGTTGCAAATGTCTCCACCATTATTTGTTTCGATTTGTAAATTGCAGAAAGGCTAGAATAAACAGTGTCCTCACACACGCACATCATTTGTTGCCAGAGATTAACCATCTCCGGTCAGAGCTACATTTAAATGGGGACAGTCAGTATTTTCTTAATAAAGCCAAATTTCCAAAAGCAAGTTTCTTTTCTTCTTGTCCCCTCTCTACTAAGATAGGAAAGTTAATTTTTAAATCACCCCAGTGGTTAGTAACTTAGAAGGTAATTAGTAGTGATGCCGAGGCTTTTATTTCTTTGGAAGCTTAAACAGGAGATTGACTGGTCTCTCAGAAGTATTCAGGGCCCTTACAAATAGCTACAGTGGTAGTGACCATGTCTTAACAGTAAATTCCCAACACTTAGCTGTGGTTGGTGGGTGGGTGAGTGAGTGAGTGAGTGAGTGAGTGAATGCTGTGTTGCCCAAAAGTATTATCCTTGGCAAGAAACATAGGATGGAAAAAAAAAAAAAAAAAAAAAGCATGGATGCCCATAGACTTACAGTCTGAGTCTGATTCTGAACTCAAGAACAGAGATGGGGAGGTGAAACATGGAATTTTCCAGAGCATAGCCAGGAAGGGCTATGTAAGAAAGGACTATTTGACCTGAAACATGACCATAGGGTAAGAGATTCTGCTCTCCTTTGTTTTGTTCTCCTCTATGTCCACAAACTTGTCCTATATAGGTCTATGTATTCTCAGAGCTCACTGAAAACCCAACACCCCCACCTTACCCCCCAAAAACTAGGTCATGTATCTCTTGAATGTTTAATATCATGTCCTACATTTTGTGCCTGGAGAAAAACCTTTACTCACTTGTAGATGTCACTCAAGCCACAGATCTTCTGTCATTCACTGAAGATTCAGCATCGCTGGTCATATTTGATTTGGGGGACTGCTTCCACCTTTACTTGTGTCACCCCTGCCCATTTTGCATTCATTCATTCATTCAGTACTTTCGTTAACTAAAGATTCTCTTGACTACTCAGAGATGAAAATGAATAAGACATATTCTCCATCTCCGAGGTATATCCTTATTCCAGTTAGGAAGAGAGAGTTATATAGCCTGTCTGTCCCTCCTTCCCCTTTTGTATCACCACCAACAACCACCCACCCCACTACCACATTTTTTTAGTCTTTTTTTGCTTTCCCTTTACTAGATTCACATTATTATTTTCATAGTAAAAAAAACACATAACATAAAAATTTGCCATCTTAACCTTTTTTAAGTATACAGTACAGTTGTATTGACCTTATGCATATTGTTGTGCAATGCATCTCTAATAATTTTTCATCACAGAAGCAGAACCACTGGTATAGAATAAGGTATCCATTATTGGGACTAGACCTATATCTGACCTTGTATGATTGTGGTAGCTGTTTAAGAAATCTGTTGCCTTTCAGTCTCATGGTGGGCCTGAATGGAGATCAGGGCTGATGTTGGGAAGAAAGCTTAATGTGAAGTGACAGAGTAAAAGGACAAACTCTAACCCATGAGGCAAACTGGAACCCATGTCTGTTTCTCAGGGCTGGTAGCCATGATGAAATGGGTGATCTGGAGCAGGCACTGACATTCCTCATTACAGAGCTGCACATGCACTTGGCCCAGGACACAAAGAATCTGAAGGAGGATATCTGGTGAGAGCTGGGGGATATGCAGGCCTGGTGGGTTGGCCAGCACATTAGCAACAGAATGCACAAGATGCCACAGTGCCACGCGCCCAACATTTAACCTTCAGAGTGTAATGACGGCTGCTGCACGTCCATCTTTTGAATCTCATATAAATCTTTCTTATAGACAAGCCTAACTCATAGCCATATAGGGAAGGAAATTCTGGGAAATATAGTTCCAGCTTATATAAGTTGAGTCAGTACAAAGCCACCACAAGACTTAATTATTTTTTAAGAGCTTTAGGAACAAATTCTTACTCAGCAAGGATGCAGAATATAAGAACAATATATAAAAAGCACTTGTATATCTATGTAGTAGTAATGAGAAAACCAAAAACAAAACTAAGAAAACAATTCCATTTACAGTAGCATCAAAAGGATTAAAACATTTAGGAATAAATTTTTTAAAAGAAGTGTAAGGGCACCTGGGTGGCTCAGTTGGTTAAATGTCTGACTATGGATTTTGGCTCATGGTTCGTGAGATCAAGCCCCACACTGGGCTCTGTGCTAACAATGCAGAGGATTCCTTGTTTCCCTCTCTCTCTGCCTCTCCCCCACTCACACACATACTCTCTCTCTCACTCTCAAAATAAATGAACATGAAAAAAAATTTGAAAGAAATATAAACTTTATACTCTGAAAATGCAAAGTGTTAAATTACAGAAGACTTCAATAAATGCAAAGACATGTTGTGGATGGAAAGACAATATTGTTAAGAGGGCAGTGCTTGCTAGGAATTTATCCAAGGGATACAGGAGTACTGATGCATAGGGGCACTTGTACCCCAATGTTTATAGCAGCACTCTCAACAATAGCCAAATTATGGAAAGAGCCTAAATGTCCATCAACTGATGAATGGATAAAGAAATTGTGGTTTGTATACACAATGGAATACTACGTGGCAATGAGAAAGAATGAAATATGGCCTTTTGTAGCAACGTGGATGGAGCTGGAGAGTGTGATGCTAAGTGAAATAAGCCATACAGAGAAAGACAGATACCATATGGTTTCACTCTTATGTGGATCCTGAGAAACTTAACAGAAACCCATGGGGGAGGGGAAGGAAAAAAAAAAAAAAAGAGGTTAGAGTGGGAGAGAGCCAAAGCATAAGAGACTGTTAAAAACTGAGAACAAACTGAGGGTTGATGGGGGGTGGGAGGGAGGGGAGGGTGGGTGATGGGTATTGAGGAGGGCACCTTTTGGGATGAGCACTGGGTGTTGTATGGAAACCAATTTGACAATAAATTTCATATATTAAAAAAAAAAGAGAGAGAGCAGTGCTCCCCAAATTGATTTACATATTCAGTGAAATCCCTGTCAAAATCCCAGCCGACTTCTATGTAGAAATTGATAAGCAGGTCCTAAAATTCATATATAAATACAATGGATGCAGAATAGCCAAAACAATCTTAAATAAGAACATATACAGGCCTCAACTTTTCAATTTCAAAATTTACTGTTACAGTAATCAAGATGATGTCTTACCAATATAAAGATAGACATATGGATTGATGGAATAGAGTGGAAAGTCCAGAAATAAACCCTCACATTTATACTCAATTGATTTTCAACAAGGATGCCAAGGCAATTCTTGGGGAAAAATAGTTTTTCAAGAAATGGCGATGGGACAGTTATATAGCCACATGTAAAAGAATGAAGTTTGACCCTACCTCTCACCATATATGACTTAACTCAAAATGGACCAAAGACTTAAATATAGGAGCTAATTCTGTAAAACTCTTAGAAGAAAACATAGGTATAAATCTTTGTGACCTTGGATTAGGCAATGGTTTCTTGGATATAACACCATAAGTAGAAACAAAATGAAAAATAGATAAGCTGCATATCACCACAGTGAAAAACTGTTGTGCTTCAGAGGACAACATCACAAAAGTGAAAAGACAACCCATAGAATGGGAGAAAATTTTTGCAAGTCATATATCTGATAAAGGATTTGTGTCTAGACTATGTAAATGACTACCACAACTCAATAGTAAAATGACAGGTAACCCCATTTAAAAATGGGCAAAGGGGGGCGCCTGGGTGGCGCAGTCGGTTAAGCGTCCGACTTCAGCCAGGTCACGATCTCGCGGTCCGTGAGTTCGAGCCCCGCGTCAGGCTTTGTGCTGACGGCTCGGAGCCTGGAGCCTGTTTCCGATTCTGTGTCTCCCTCTCTCTCTGCCCCTCCCCCGTTCATGCTCTGTCTCTCTCTGTCCCAAAAATAAATAAAAAAACGTTGAAAAAAAAAAATTTAAAAATGGGCAAAGGATCTGAATAGACAGTTCTCCAAAGAAGATATGCAAATGACCAATAATCACGTGAACAGATGCTTGACATTGTTAACCACCAGGGAGATACAACACAAAAACACAGTGAGATGCCACTCTGTACTCACTAGGATGACTATAATAAAAAAGATAGATAATAATAAGTATGATAAGAATGTAGAGAAATCAAAGCCTTCATACACTGCCTTTGGGAATGTAAAATAGTGCAGCTCCTTTGGCAAAATGTTTGGCAGTTTCTCAAATAGTTAAAAATAGAGTTATCATATGATCCGGCAATTCCGCAACAGGGTATATATCCAAGAGAAATGAAAACATATCCATACAAAATCTTGTACACCAGTGTTCATTGCAGCATTATTCACAATAGCCTAAAGATGAAATAGCCCAAGCGTCCATCAACAGATTAATGGATAAAATGTAGTATGTTCATACAAAGGGATTTTATCCAGCCATAAAAAAGAATGAAGTTCTAATACATGCCATAACACAGATGAACTTTGAAAATATTTGTGACTGAAAGAAGCCAGTCACATCACAAAGCACCATAGATTCCGTGGTACCATTTATATGAAATGTCCAGAATAGGCAAATCTAGAGAGACAGAAAGTAGATTAGTGGTTGCCTAGTGCTGGGGAAATGAGAAGTTTGAGAGGTGATGGCTAAGAGGTACAGGGTTTTTCTTTTTGGAGTAATTAAAGTGTTCCAAAATAGATTGTGGTGACAGTTGTACATCTTATAACTATACTAAAAGCCACTGAATTGTACCTTTTAAATGGGTGAAATGTATGTAGGTGAATTACATCTCAGTAAAGCTGTTGTTTCAAAGGTGGAGGGCAACCTAGGACTGGTATACTTAATAGAATAGAAGCTCTTGCTTATTTCTCCTCTTTTCCTTAGTCAGTAATTCCTTTTGTGGGCAGGTGTGTGAGCAGATGGAAAGCTTTATTCCATTCCTTGTCATTTGGGTTCTTTATAAATGGCAGCTTCTATCTACCTAGCTTGCTGTGGTGAAGAGATTTACTAGACATTGTTTGTATTTGGCAAAGTTTTCCCTGGGGCTTCACAGAGGATAGTTTTAGAAAAATTTGGGGCCTAATGTTGTTGTGGCCCAATGTCTCTTCACCCATCCTCATCACTGTCATTGGGATAAGCATAGGTTACATTTGTTCTTAATCCCTTGGAGGACACAGAGTTGTTCAATCCATCCTAGTATAGACCACAAACCATGTTTAAAATAGTGGGCCAAGCCATCGGGCCTCCATGGTGAGGGGGCACGGATCCCTCTGCCTGAGTAAAAAAAAGCCAAGCAGGTGACCACAAGCCACGCTGGGCTTGGCTGCTTCATGCTAGCTGGACGACTGTGATGGTGTGAGTTTTGCTAAGCCTCCTTTGGCTCACTCTTTTCTCCCTCTCCAGTGTCTCTCAGCATTAACTCTAGCTTGGCTCCACAGCTAGGAGTACTTTCTTTGTTGTTAAGTGTTCACCCCTGGGGTAATGTGCTCCCCACTGTTAGCAGAACTCAAGAAATCTTCTATTTCATTGCAGAATAGAGTTGTAAGGGCTCTCAGAATTCTTATAGTCGAATCTCCCTACTTGACACTTGAGCACCCTGGATGCCCACGGAAAGGCAGTTATGGTTTGTTAAAGTCCAGGAGGCCATTGGATGCCACTGGATCCAGGGAGTCACACAGGCAGAATAAATACTTCATAGCTTGTAACTGTCACAGCTTGGGGTCTGAGGAATCACAATTTATCTTTTGAAGGGAATGCGAGGTAGTTCGTATGGCAGAAGGAATATCCAGTTTGGAACTAGGGGATGCACGTTTAAATCACAGCCCTGCCACTTACTGATTTTACATCTGGGGTGAGGACTTGAGTTTCTGAGCTTCAAGGTACAAATTTATGTAACTGGAAGGAATAAAAAGTACCTCCCTTAGAACATATGCAGATTTGATGAAATTGTAGATCTAAAACTCCTTGTAACTTGGAACAAAAGGTGTATTCCCATGAAAAGATCCAGTACTGTTTGTGTGTGTTTGTGCATGTGCCAGGCAAGAAGTGGCCCCTCCAAGGACATTCTTATGACAGATTAGTGTTTGCATGGGCAGTACCAGAGCCAGGGGTTCTGCCAGCTCTCCTCACACCTGCCTGCTCCCCTGGGCAGCAAAGATGGAGACATATGGGAATATCTGGACCTTGCTTTTTCCAGCAAGTTTCAATTCATTGGTCTATTTTATTTCTATGATATCTCAGCTTTTCGAATAGGTATTATGTACCGTATGCAAATAGGTATTATATATACCATGACTGGGTGGCTCAGTCGGTTAAGCATCCAACTCTTGATTTCCACTCAGGTCATCATTTCATTGTTCGTGAGTTCAAGCCCCACATCGGGCTCTGCTCTGACAACGTGGAGCCTGCTTGAGGTTCTCTGTCTTCCTTTCCCTCTGCCCCTCCCCTGCTTGCTTGTTCTCTCTCTCTTTCAAAAATAAATAAACATTTTAAAAAGTTGAAAATTAGGCACAAAAGGGTATATAGTGAAGTCTCCCACCCCTATCTCCTGATCTATCCCTAAAGGTAATCACTGTTACCAGTTTCCTGTGTGTCATTCCAAGCATACTCATGCACATACAAATATCCTTTTTTTTCCATCAAAAGAACATCCTACTATGCACACTCTTTTTGTGTTTTAGTTTCATCATACGTCAATATATCTTGGATATTTTTCCTTTTTTAGTATTTATGGAATGTCCGTGTTATTTTTAGAGAAAACATGGTTTTCATTGCAGTGATTTACCATAATTTACTTAGAACCCCTATTTTGGACCTATAGATGGCTTTCAATCTTTTGTTGTTATAAACATCTTTTTATATCTTTGAGCATTTGTGTAATGTTCGATTAGGAACTCTACAGTTACTTGCTAGAAGTAAAATTCCCAAGTTAAAAGAGTATGTGCATATTAACAAATGCCAAATTTCCCATCATAGTTGTTCTACTAACTTATATTCCCACCAACAATGTATGAGAGTGCTTATTTCTCTATATCTTTCCAATACAGCATGCTATCAGATTTTTTTAGTTTTGACTGTCAGATTCAATGTGATATTTCATTGTGATTTTTTTAAGTTTATTTATTTATTTTGAGAGAGAGAGAGAGTGGGGCAGGAGCAGAGAGAGAGGGAAAGAGAAAGAATCGCAAGCAGGCTCTGCACTGTTCACTCATGAACTGTGAGATCATGACCTGAGCCGAAATCAGACACTTAACTGACTGAGCCACCCAGGCGCCCCTCAATGTGATTTTAATTTGCATTTCTCTTAGACGGGCTGTGAACATCTTTTCTCATGTTTAAGTTCCTTATTTTTTGTATTCTCCACTCATTGTTTCCATGGTTATTGCGTTGTTAGTCTTACTCATATTGATTTGGAGAAACTTTCTCCATACTAAGTAAACTAGCATTTTATTTTTCATGTTTATTATAAATATTTTCCCTGGTTTGTCAGTATCTTTTAACAGGTATGTGATACTTGTTTTGCCATAAAATATTTTAAATTTTTATGGGTTTATATTTATCAGCAATTTTCAATGGTTTCTGGGGCTTGCATCATACTTAGAATAACATTCCCCTTCTCTACTGATTAAAAAGTTCTCCTGTGTTTTCATGACAAATCTTTTTTTTCTTCCAAGTTTTTATTTAAATTCCAGTTCATTAACACACAGTGTAACATTAGTTCCCGTGCAAGTATCTTGACTTTCTTTTCTGTTACTTCCTTCAGAGGTGGCACACAAAAAGATGCTCAAGAACTTTTTTCTTGATCAACTGTTTCAATTTAGACTGTTTCACGTAGTGGAAGAACCACTGAATTTGGATTCAGAAGACCAACTAACTGTACTACATAGATCCCAGCTATCTACTGTGTATCTGCCTCTTAGACTTTTGTGAATGTGTAATAAGATCAAATGAAATAATATATGAGAAAGAGCTGTTTTAGCTGTAAAAGAGTTGTTCAGGATGGTGTCTCAGTGAACACATTCATACATGCTTTTGTTGGGGGCATAGCTCAGGGGTAGATAGATCATTTGACTGCATACATGCTTTTGTTATTTTTCTCCCTAATTGGTCTCAGGTTTGAAATAAAATTTGTCTCTAGGAAAAAGCAAACCTCATAAATGTGAAATTTCCTTTATTGCTTCTTTGGGAATAACTTACCAATGTGAAATCTTTACTGAGCCTTCGAATTGGCAGCTGAAAAAGGAGGGGGATATTGGGCTGTTAGTGAGAGGTTCTCCCCAAGTGTCCAGACTAGTAATTTCTGAGAGTTGAATGGCTGGGAAAAGTGGGCAGGGCATTTGGTTCATGTGCAAGGACAGAGAACCCAGTCCATTCCAGTTGTGTTAAAAGAGTTTGAAGGGAAAATATTTTGGGAACTAAAGTGGGTTTACTCTTAGACAAATATGTCAGCCAGGGAAAGTTCCCTAGCCTGACCTACAGAGGCTCTGGGACATGTTAAATGCCCAAGTTATAAAAAGTTTTGTTGGATTGGTCCTTGTTAATAAAGTGGAAGAGCTGAGTTGAATGAAAAAGAAGAAAGCCTGTCAACAAGGAGTATTGTAGGCCACATCATTCTAGAAGTTTCTATACCTCAGTTTGAGAATAACACTGTTATTTTTATGTCCATCCTGGTTTAATGAGTTGGTCAAATTACATCATCCCTTTATCTACCTAAACAATTTTTGTTGAGGTAAATATTTCATACAGTGGAATGCAATGTGTAATTGAATAAACGGTAACAATTGGAAATATATATATGTGAATATATTTGTGATTTCCCCCCTTTAATATTAAAAATAAAGAGCCCATGGCATATTATGTCTAAATAATACTATGATGTTCTGATACTGGAAATTGTAATGTAATGGTTACTTCACTCCATTTTGCTCCTTTATGTGATGAAAACACTTGGGCCGCCAGGACGTTCCATAGTGCTGCCTAGTCCTGCCTAGTCCTTTCAGCGATTTTACCATCTCGTTTATTTTTTATTACAAATAGGACTATTTGTGCTGGAAATGTACCAATGAATCTAACTTGTCTTGGTTTTGTACAATTGGTACTAAGCACCCACTTTGCACCAGGTGCCGTGTCTTGCTTCTGTTTCCTTCTGCCTCTCCACTCCTAGCTGGGAGGAGACAGAGGTGACAGAGGGATGGGTGAGTGGATTTAGAAGGGAAGTGGACCGAAATGAAGTTTAAAATAAATTGATTTATGAGCCATCAGAACTTGAGGACCATAGTCCAAGTTAAAACTTGACCTCACTCACCGGAGCAGCTTGAAGTGTACCTTTGGTATTTTGATCTGAAGCCTATTGACCTCCACTGCCTTTGAGCTCCTTGGAAGTAGCAGTGCAATCCACAGCTGCAGGTCTTTTCTCTGCTCCTGTTTTCTTTCTCTGGCTGAGCTTTGGAGGTGGCTGTTTAGACTTTGCAGTGCTGGTTCTTCCACCTGCCAGGGACTTCGTTGGTCCCTGTAAGGCCATGCCGCTTTTTGTAACCATGGAGAGGAGGAACCCTCCGAGGAGCCATCAGAGTCTATTCCAGGAGAGCTCCTCACCCCTCTGCCTACTAGTAAAGTCGGGGGATTTGCCCAGGCACTGCAAGGCACAGCATGGTGACCTGAGGCCTTGTCAGCAAGGGCAACAGAAGCCTCCGCAGCACCTGGCTCAGTGCAGAGCGCCTAGTCACTGAATGGACGGGTGAGTGACGTTCTCAAGCAGTTGTCACCAGGGCCCTCTCCTGACTATCTGGTCTGTAGGCTCTGGAAACCTTGTTGCCCTAAATTCCTGTTCTCAATCTCTACCTAGACACTGCTGCTCTCTCTTGGCCTCCTGCCTGGACCTCAGGGCCTCCTCTGCCCCCTCCTGACTCAAACCACCTCTCTTGAGGCTGCCTCCAGCTGAGTGGACCAGGGACCACATGAACCAGAGAAATTAAAAGTATTACCTGAGAGTTGAACTGGGGTCCTTTGCTTTCCCATCCTCCAGATTGTGGCTTATCTTGCTAAAATACAGAAAAGGAGGAGAAACAAATATGCTATTTAGTGCCTGGCAGAGTAGGTGCTAAGAAAGGTGTCAAACAGAGAACCCCGTGCTACTTTGTTCAGCCCAGAGTAGCCCCCAGGTCTGAATACTGATCTTTATTTTCTGCTGATTTCCAGCAGGTTTCAGTTACACTTTCTTGGCCCTCTAGTGAGGAACTCTGCCTATTTGGTTCCGTTTAGCCATAGGCTCTAGACTAGACTGGAGGATTGACTCAGTGAAAATGTTTACTTCTCTAATTAAGCAGAATTAAGGTCTGGACTCAAAACTGTCTTGGGCTGTGCTAGGCATAATTGAGATGCATGGGCTTTGTGTAAATAATGTACCTCTAATTGGCTTTGATTAAGTGCAAATTAGGATCACACTTCACTCCAGTGTGATTTACATTCCTAAGCCGTTTTACTAACTGAAGTAGTGTGGGTGGCCGATAAGGCTTGTGTATCCAGGATGCCTAGAGAGGTAGGAGCTGGGGGTCTGTCTGCAGTTTTCCAGAGGTAGAGAGCTTACAGCTGAGATTCTGGATTCTGGCATCTTCCTTCCCATTTCTGGTCCCTACTTTGGGCAAATCGGCTTAATCCATTAAATTCTAGAGCTCCACCACGTTTTGATTTTCAAGACTTGGGAAGCTTATCTTAAAATAAAATAAAATTTAAAAAAAGTCAAACAAATGGTGTTTGCCTTGTGGAAACTCCGTCCTAAAGCCAGCACCAGGCTTTGGCTGTCAGAATATTGTGACACCTTTGTTACTTGTTGACCAGAAATGTTTCATAAAAGGAAACAACCTGTGGCAAGTTTTCTCCAAAGAGTTTCCGGTCTGTGAGTGTGAGTCAACAGACTGCTACAAAGCAGCTTAACTCCGTCCATCTCTCCCTCCGCGATTGCTTTACAGCATTCCAAGGGAGGGTCTTTGCAAGTGGCCCTCTGTGGGCCTGGATGGGAAATGTGGCACATTTCTTGCTCACGAATTCTTTCGATCTGCATTTGAAGGTCACCATGAGGAGATGAAGCCTCAATAGTTGGATTGGTATTGATGTCAGCTCCTACTCCTGAGCTGGTGAAGTCTGGCATGTGGCAAGGCCTGTGGTTAGTGCGAGCCTGGTAAATGGGCCACCGGAGGAGAATTGTGACATGGTGTTTATGACCCTGGAGGCCTCTGGCAGTTCGACCTAGAAGGAGTGTCTCCAGATTTTCTCACATTAGCGTGCTGCTGCTTGGTGCAGGACCAAAAAATAACCTGACAAAATAGGGATTTTCACACTAACAGAGAGTGCTAACAGTATGCCAGAGTCTGTGGGAATGCTGTTAAGAGGTGTGATGTGTTAAATACTCACTTCACGGCCTGGTGAAAGAGTTGCCCAGAGCATCACAGAGGGACTCCTTGAATGTGTCACCTTCAGAGAAGGTTAGACTGTAAATATGTTTGGTGTCTAAACTCTGCCCTGGGCCTACCAGAGTGAGGAGGCAGCATATTTAGACAGGTTACACTCTAGAAATCCTGGCAGAGTGAGTAGAGACAGAGAAGGCTTTCTAGGCCCTATAAGCTACATTCATTCTTTTACTCATCCAGTAAATGCTTGTGGGCCACCTACGGGGCCAGACATTTGGAGATGTGAGTAGGAATAAGCCATGGACTCTACCCCAAAAGAGCTCTATCTAGTTGAGGAATTAATCTGTATAGAGGCTAAATCACAACCAAATGTGGTATGCGCTGCGTCAGAAACAAGGAGGCATATGGCGGTGGGCTATCATGGGGAAAATTGTCTGCTCTACTGCATGGGTTCAGAGCAGCTTGGAGTTGGCTCGAGGGCCATGTGCTGTTCCAAAGAAGTGCACTTGTTACCCTTTTCACTTGAGTGGGAATTTCTGAAGAAAAACAGTAATAACAACAATACAGTAATTAAGAACATTTGATCAGTATATACTGTGTACCAGGTACCATTCTACAGACTTTTGTTCATTCAGTCAGATCTTTACAGAATCATATAGGTATAATTATTACTCTCATTTTAAGAGGAGTAAACTGAAGCTTGGAAACTGAATAACTTGCCAAAGATAGGAGCCAGAACTCAAATTTCAGAAGCTCTTGGTCTGGTGCTGACTTTCTGACCAACAGGCTGTGAGCTCTGAGCAGGTCACTGCCTATCTCTGCCTCAGTTCCCTCCCTAGCCCCACCATTAGATGAGGCACTCAGCCAGCTTCCTGAATCACAGAAAACACTTGGCTTATGGCTGGGGGAAGAATAGGGTCTTTTGCTGCTTGCTGTTGCTACTATCAGTTGTGAATTTTGTGACCTTGACTTGCCATCTGCAAGCCCTAGACAAAGTGATATTGATCTTTGTCAGTCTTCTTGACCTGTGTACTTGATTCCAGAAAGCCTCTTAAAGTAGGGCTCTCTACCTTTCTTTGTCGTAAGTGGCCCAGGCAGCAGGGACCCAAGGTTATCAAACACAAGGGCCTTGTCCCAAGGCCATCTCTGATATAAATTGTCCTAGCTTTACATCAGCATGTACTTTCTACTTTAGATCCCCTGTCAGGCCTTGTTATCAAATGCAGTGTTCTCTGGTCTTTTAAAAGATGCAGTTCAGGGGTGCCTGGGTGGCTCAGTTGGTTGGGCGTCCAACTTCAGCTCAGGTCATGATCTCACAGTTCATGAGACCAGCTCAGAGCCTGGAGCCCACTTCGGATTCTGTGTCTCCCTCTCTCTCTGCCCCTCCCCTGCTTGCACTCTCTCTCAAAAAATAAATCAACATTAAAAAAAAAAAATGCAGTTCAGCCCAAGACCTTGACTCAGGTAAGTTCTCCTTCACTCTTGATGCATTAGGAGGAGTGCTTCCTTTTCTGAGTGGTAGAGACAAGGAACCAAGTCTGAGGCAACCACAAAATATGGCCTTCTAGAGGGCCAGGAAGTATTCCTGATGGGTTTTTATGCAGAGATGCCTAGAAAGGACCTACTGCCTCACCTGCCAATCCTTTCAAGAGCAATTGCACTCAGCCCTGGGTGAAAGTACTGTACTGAGAACCATCAGATCCTGCTTAGGCACAGGCAGTGAGTGACTGGTGTTTTGCAGGTACCTCGATGTTAAAGAGAGCCTTGGGCCAGAAGATTTTGGTTTCAGAAGACAGGGATAGAGGGGAGGAAATATGCTCATAATATTTATCTATCAATGTCTAAAAGTACTAGTGTCAGCTTCATGGCATCATTCCTTCAGTCCCTCCCGTTCCAGAAGGACCACACAGGCCCAACTGCCCTGTCTATGCACACTTCCTTTTGGGCAGGGCCCAGGACAAGTACACCTTCCTTCTTACCCCGTAGTTTACTTGTTAGAACAACTTGTTTCAGACCCTTAATGTTGTCTGATCCTTCTAATCATATTCTGGAACTTTGGCTTTGACCTTGAGTTATATTTCCAAGCATTACTTAGAAGAGAATGCAGCCACCATGACTCAGCTGGCTCACTGCAAGTAGTGGGGGTTGGGTAAGGGTGCCGACCCAGTAAATTCTCAATTCACTCATGAAAAGGAGCTTCTCTTCATCTTCAAATGAGCCCAATCTGGTTTTTAACTTTTTTTTTCGCTCTTTGCTTATAATTTTCCAGTATCAGATGTAGATGTTTACCTCCATGTGCATTACTGCAATATGAAACCTCTGTCCTGAAAGCAAATAACTGGTTTTAATGGATGTGCTGTCAGCTAGCAGCTAAAGAGTTAAAAGTTTTAGCAGGCAGACTGGCCAGCAGGAGTTAGTGGTGTGGAGTAAGAGGGACGCCAGGCTGTCTCTAAACTTTTTGGCCCTCCCCAAGTACAGAGATGAAGGAAGAGCCTCTATAAATCACTGGAGATTAGAGACCCTGTTCTTGCCGACTCCGCAGGGTTGCCCTGCTTAATGTCAAAGCCTCACGTATTACTTTAACAGCGCTCCTTTTCTTTATTAAATCCACTTTGAAATAAAAAAAAAAAAAAAAATGATGATCTTTCCAGTAAGGGGGAGAAGGCTAAAAGGATTTAGAAAGTATCTGCTATGTTACATTACAGAGACTAATAACTGTTTAGGGAGTAAGTAACATTTTTGCACCATCTTAAGCCATAAAAATGAAAAGATGTATAAAGGTCTGTGTCTTAAAATGAATTTGTTTGAGCATTTATTTTGTCCCATGTCCTTGCCTTCAGGTCCTTCAAAGTGTGAGTGCAGAAACTGGGAACAGGAGGCGTGGGTGCTAATGACCAGAAAGTCTAGGAACGTACTCTTAAGGAAATTGTTCAGAACTAGGGTATTTACTGCGTGGCGGGGGTGGGGAGTCTGGGAGGGAGTGTGGTGGTGGAGAGAGTTCTACTTTTATACTTAAAAGAAAAAATGCAAACGTTGACTGTGTTCCATTGGAGGCCGAGACCAGGCTTATCTCCTTCATCTGACTTTAATGAAGACATATTTTAAGCAGCTGCACCCATGTCAAATGTCATATTTTTGCTCAAAACTTCCACCTTCTGAGTGGGAGGTTCTCAAAACTAAAAAGTTGGTAGTAATTATAAACTAATTGGAGAGCTCTAGGCAAAAGTTGGATTGTCACAAAACCTAAGTTAAAAACAAATTTATATAGATGAAATAAGAGGAGCCGTGAATCGAAAATCATTAAAGCGGGTAATGTGTGGATGCGGTTCATTATACCATCTTCTGTGCTTCTATATTGTAAAATGTTTCCATAATAGAAAATAAATAAAGCAGTTCACATAAAATGCTTAGCACTCAATAGAAAAACAACGCACACAAGCCAATGTAGGCCAAAATATTAAATCACCAATTACAGCATCTTTATGCTTTCAGAGACATCGTCAGGATAAAGAAAAGCTGCACAGAAAATTTGGGTACCCTCATTTGTTTACTACCCATTAGACATTGAAGCTTCTTTCTGTTTTGTTTTGTTTTCATTTATAATCAAATGGCCATTGCTTAATTAGAATTATTTCAAAAAGGTAGGATTCTCTCATTAAAAGCCCAGCAAAAATCTTTCAAAATCTCAGGAGCAAATGTGATCGAGGGACTTTTACAGTTTGCCTGTTTTTGCCAAGCACCCACAAGCCAAGTTCGTTTTGTTTTCAGGATTTCACTTGTTTATTCAGCAAACAACTGCTACCTTTCAGGCATGTTGCGAGCTGCCAGTGATAAAAAGCTGAGTAACCTGGTCTCCTGCTCTTGAGAAGCTTACAGTCTTAATGGAAATATAAAAATACAGATTAAATATAAACTGGGCATGAAACCTTAAAAACAGAGGCCCCTTTTAAATTATGCTATACTCCATGTGGGAAAGGGAATCATGCTTTCTTTCTGTAGCTCCCAGGTCGTGGCTTAACAGAAGGACTGAGGTTTGGGATGAGCAAG
Source organism: Panthera leo (assembly GCF_018350215.1). Classification (NCBI taxonomy): domain Eukaryota; kingdom Metazoa; phylum Chordata; class Mammalia; order Carnivora; family Felidae; genus Panthera; species Panthera leo. The sequence goes on from NC_056692.1 coordinate 25,829,754, forward strand.
GAATCCCTTGCGAGCCGATTCCTAGATTGGCATGGTGCTATTTCCATCTGCATTTTGAAGTTTAGAAGAAGTTTACACCTTTAAAATATGGTTCATATTTGCCAGGAAAAAAAAAATAGCTTGTTTTGCAGGGCTTCCCATCCAAAGGTTGACAAGTCACAGCTTTTGATTCTGACAAACAGCTTGAAGGTGTCACGTCTGCAGGCTCCCGACACAATGAATTGCGGTTCTTCATTTATGGCAGTTTGTGCTTCATATATGCTTTCATGTGTTTAGGACGGCTGCCCAGTTTTAAAGTAGCAGCTCTTAAAATAGCTGGAAATGGATGTGGAGTTCAGGTTCGGTTGAAATGGGACTGGTGGTGCTTGTGTGTGTGTTTGTGTGTGCACATTTTCAAGCCTGCGTGCGTGCCTGTGCTGCTGTAAGTCACTGCTGGAACAGTTTACACAGGGGGCCATTGTGACCAGAAAAGAAAATGCATGTAGGGTGAGGTGGAAGAGGGAGGGAGGATTGCATCTAGTGATCCTGGAGCAGTTGCTCGGACCAGCATTTAGTGTTTTATTAGGAGAGAACAACTCTATAAAAGGAACAAGAGGTTCAATCATTACAGAGTGGGGCGACAGGAGGCAGCTGCCAGCATGACTTTGAAAACCCTTTCAGATCCTAAAAAAGTTGCCACATATAACGTGCTGCAGCTGCTGGGATCATTTAGGAGAAATGAAGAACTTGGCACCCACTCACCTCTAGGGGATAGGATTCTAGGATCACCCCGATGTTTTCTTTAGATGAATTCCAACACCCCCCCACCTCCCCCATCACTTTCCTTCTTTGTCGCTGCACCTTCTCAGAGCAGCTCTTGTATTTCTTATTTTTTCAGGTAGGTTTTCAGAGAATTAAGAGAAAAGGACAGTTCCCTAGTTTTATTGAAAACAAAGGTGGGGGGGGAGGTCCCACATGCTTGGGAATTGGGTAGGTGAGGCCAGGTCGGGAGAATACAGAGGATCCCCTAATTGTGCCCCTAGTACTTGTACTTGACGAACGAGTTACCATAGCCTTGCAAACTATCACTTACATGATGTCATGTAAGTAACAAAGTATGTGGATTTCATTTTTTTTAAATCTGCCCAGAGATGTCTGTTTTTCATCAGTACATACAGAATATTTGCAAAGTTGAACCCTTGGTGATTAAACATCTCCAATTAAATCATATAAACTTAAGCAATAACCTGTGATCATATACGCCAGGAAAAAAATAATTTAAGGGGAGTTATTTTTGACAAATGTATTATTTGATATATGTGCAAGACTTTTGATAAAGATTTCTTAAAGCATAAATGCCAATTACTGCTAAAATTTGGCAACCAGAAGGGTCTCTGTGAACTCACATTCTGTAAGCAAGCTCAGAGACCACTAACAAAAAACATTGCTGATGTAATCTTGAAAGAGATGCGGCCCCAACCTCACTGAGGAATAAATGGAGAGAAAATGAGGGGGTGATGGGGTGTGGAGGTAGTTACAGTTCCTTATTTAGAGGGGATATTAGAAACCCTTCGGCTGGAAATCTCAGAATTTGAGAAAAGCCCCCCTGTCCTTCCTACCCAAGGGATCCTGATCACTTTCTCTTTTATTTCTCACCTTCCCCACCCCAACTTAAAAATTGTTCCTGCTCTTATTAGGAGAGATGCTGATCTTTCGGGTATGTTGAGGTGGAAGTGGGGTGGGGAGGGCTCATTTTTAAGATGAGAAAAGTAGGGCCCGGGGAACTCCTATAGAAGAAAACAGACTGAGGTCTTCTTGTTCTGTCACAGCCTAAACCAGGCGTTTCTAAGCCATCAAGTTACAACCCTCACGTAGGTGACCAGGGGTCAACAGCGGTCAAGCAGGAAAGAGAAAAGACCATGTCGCCAGTGAAATGATATGAAGAACTGCGTATGGTCATAAGCTTAAATTCCATTCTATGCAGGATTCAAGAGATCTGGTAGAAGTAGCAGCTCCTTTCACTGCAAAGTAGAATGTTGTGTCTGTGGTCAACGTAGTTAAGTAATACATTAGAGCATTTTATTCCTGTATTTTCCAGTCACTAAAAGAAGTTGCTATTAAAAAAAGAAAAGTATACAAGAGATGCCCAACTGCTGTGGAGTTACTCATTATGTTTATTTTAATTTTTGTTGTTGCCGTTATTGTTTAGAGAGAGAGAGAGAGAGAGAAAGAGCGCACGCGCGTGGGAGGGGAGGGGTAGAGAGAGAGGGGGACAGAGGATCCGAAGCGGGCTCTGCTCCACGTGGGGCTCAAACTCACAGACTGGGAGATCATGACCTGAGCCGAAGTCAGACGCTTAACTGACTGAGCTACTCAGGTGCCCTGTGTTTAAAAAGAGCCCTGACATGTAATAGCTTATTAATTTTTTTTTCCCCTGGGCCCACAGGTAGTTAGAAACTCTAGCATGTGCTCACACTTGCAGGTCCTTTACCTCTTGATTTGTGACACATGGAACTTCTCACCAGCCTGGGGAGAATCACCCGGCCTAAGTATCTTTAAACGTTTGATTAAGCCATACAAGGGGCAAACAGAGTTCTGCTACCCACAGCATGGTATTTGGAATTCCTTTTGTTATTAAAAAATTCCACACTGGTAGTATGAGTTCAGGAAGCCTGAGGAGGGATAAGAAATAGAGAGCTTTTGTCTAGTGCTCTTTTAATGCTCTGCTCCAGGTGTTGGTGGCAAAGTGGCTTTGAAAGGCCTTGCTCGAGTCATTAACAGTGTCGAATTTCAGGCCTAGGCTGGCTGGCAGAAATGCCACATCCCATGGGGCACCTCTTCTGGTCCACCTCTCCTGTCCCTGTGTTTGTCAGTCTTCTCAGGACAGTGTTGTTACTTAAGCACAATCCGGCAGTGCCAGTCCTTTCTGCCAGACTCTGTCAAGTCCCATTTGCTGGGATGTAGCCTGCGTTTAATGCGGCCGTGCTTGGGGATAAAATCAGTCTTTTCCAAACATCATAAGAAGTTTCTCTGGAGACTTCCTGTTCATTTCTTACTCTTGAGGTCTTTGCCCCTAAGACAGTTCTCTCTGGGTGCTTTCAGTATGGCAGGTCAGGTGAACAGTTAGCCACCTCAGTAATTCAGAAAACAAAGACTGCCTCCACCCACATGACGTCACTTTGATGTCATCACTACTCAGGATTGTGGCTGACAGGAAGGTCTTGGTGCCACTCTACGGAGGACAGGCTGAGATGCCCGGCTTCTAAATAGCCCCTGCTGGGTGACGAAGTCTTGATTGGGGAATGTGCTCCCCTCTGAGACTTCTCTCTAAGCCTTTGGAGGGCACACTCCCTCGTAAGCTGCCTGAGATGGGCAGTCCAGACGGGAACTCCCTTTAAGTGAGTCACAACATCTGGAATGATCATGCTGGATTACTAGGCAGCCTCACTAGCAACCCCTTTCTTCTTTCCTAAAACTCAATTCTCAAGTGAAGAGGTTTATAAGGAGCAGGTGATGGCGGCAAGGAGGTGTCGGTGATGGGGACTTCTGTGAGAGCAGTCTGACTCCTGGGCGGGGAGGACGGGGTAGAGAACCTCTGTCTCTGAGACTAACAATGCCCAGCATTATTCCCAAGGCAAAGGACAGACTGAGAGCGTCTTTTCAGAAGAGTAGCTGTCTCGCGGCTCTGAGGTAGTAGAGGGAGTGCCTTTTCTGCGAGATTGCTGCCACCAAGAGCCAAAGCAGTGTCTTCAAGGTGAAGGTTCTTCTGTCTGGTTCTCTACGTGCTTATGGTAAAACCTGTTTCTGGCACGACTCAGTTCAAGGCCGATCTTATTGAGATGTCTGTTGTGGCCATTTGAAATTTCTGGAGATCATCACAATTTTAAACATTAACAGTTGCTGAGACAGCTCCTGCGTTGGCCCAAGAGGGTCATGAAAAGTTTCTCTTTATTCTGAAAATGAGTTTTGTCCTGCTGATGATATTTAGTGACATTTGCCCCCAGGGACACAAAAATCTAACTGTGTATCATCACCATATGAGGCAGAATGTACTTGCCTCCACTCAACCACTCGCTCCTTCATTCTCCCAAGCAGGTTAAACAGCCTTGACCCAGGGGTCGAGGCTTCAGGTCTTCTGCAGAAAGACTGGCCTTTAGGATTCTATCTCATTTTTGGAAAGGCAGTTCTGACAAAAGTAACATTCCCCAGCCTACATTCTTTCCTTTCCCTTTGCAGTTATAACCATGCTTTTGTAGGAACGAGATGTGTTTACTAGAACGTGTTTCTACCATTTTGTTTGGCTTACTCATTCATTCAAAAAATGTATGAAGAGCCAAGCATGTGCCGGGAAGCTTCCTGGGGAAATGATGGTTTGAACCAAGTCTTGAAGAATAAGTTGGAGTTAGGCAGGCAGCAGTGAAGATGGAACAGCATGGACAAAGTCCACGAAGACAAGAGGTCAGAGCACCAGTAGAGCTTCATTTAGGTCGGGAAGGCCAGGATATAGGGCACGTAGGAGATGAGAAGGGAGAAATAGAAAGTTGGTCATGAGGAGTTTAGGTGTCATGGTAGGAGACTGAAGACTTTGGGGATCTCTTGTGGAATTTTAAACAAGACAATATGATCAGATATGTGTTTCAGAAAAACCACTTTGGCTACAGTTTGGAAAACAGATTGAAGTGAGGTGAGACTGGATCCAGGAAAACCATCAGGTACTAACTATATTAATCTAAATGACAAATACCTGAAGTAAGGTAGTGGTCGTAGGAATGGAGACAAGACCAAAATGCAAGAGAAATTTAGAGGGACTCTCTGAGAGCTAATGGCATATTGTGCCCAGAATGTAATAATGAGGGAGGAGTCCAGGATGATACTCAAGGTCTGGCAACTAAGTAGAAGGCGTAAGTACCATTTATACAGAAAAAGGGTGGGGATGGAGAGAAGATATGTTTACTTCATAACCTGTTGAATTTAAGGAGCCCAAGGAACAACCAAGAGAAATCGTGGCCAGAGTCATATTCCTTGACTTTCTGTTGACTTAGACTGTCTCACTTTCCTTGGTGATTTATTTGTGTGTGTGAGTATGGGAGAAGGGGAGAGAGGAAGCATGTGGAAACTCTCAACATCCAAAAGAAGTTAGCATAAACCCTTCTGTTGATATTATTTCCAAAATTTGACCAGATGTTTAAGCAAATTAACAAATGATTAAAGCGGCAGTCGGCAAAGACCTAGACCACTGTAGGCTAAGCAAAAGAGCAAGCCTATAGAGAAAGCCAAGCCCAGGTGTTCCTGCTAGAAAGGTCACTGCAGTGTGGGTCCCCAGTGGTCGATGGACAGAGATAAAACAAGGCAAGCCGGGTGTGATGGAGAGAGTGAAATAGGGAGTCTAGAACAAGTACAGATGTTTGTATTCATTCTGAGAGGAACTTGTGCCCAGTGGCTAGGCTTCCAAGAATGTTTTATCCTACCCACTATTAGTAACACATTCCTTTTTCCTCTATAGTCAAGTGTTTCATACCTTAGAAAGACTTTCTAAGTGGTCCAGACAGTATAGTATCAAAGAAGGACCATTGATTAACATTTTTCCATAGCCTGCATGCTGGACCAGCAGTCTGGACACTGACTTGGGTACAGCCTCCGGCTTCATTAGTAGCTCACTGTGGAGTCTTGAGCAAGTCACTTTCCCTTTCTGGACTTTAGCTTTCACTTCCCCAAAGTTAAGTAACACATCCTAGCAGGTTTTTAGGATCACTTCTAGCACTATCATTCCATATCTGTATCTATTTCTGGACTAAACAAGACCAAAGACTTGTTTAAAGTGGTAGACTCTTCTCACTCACCAAAGGCAGGCAACATACTTCAGTAAACTGTGCTTCCCAGCACACTCTATGCCTGGTGGGTAGACAGGCTGGAGAATTGCCATAGAGACGCTCACTGCAGCCCTTAACCCTTCAGGGGTCATTTAAAATGTCAGGCTTAAAAATCAACTATCTATGCTGCCCCCCCCCCCCACCACCAAAGTCAGCTTCCTAGCTAGCCTCATCTAGAGGCTTCATTCCTCATTGGTCTTCAAATAAAAACAAAATAAAATGAAAAAGATGTTGAGCTCTAATACATGGAAACTCTCCCAAATGTCCTGATCTTTCTGCCTTTGCTAACCCTGGCTCTCTTAACATCTTCATTCTCCATGTGAGTTGAGTCTCTAGCTCAAATTCTCTACCCTGAGAATAATGATGAAAAGGGCACTGGAGACTATCCTACTGCCTTTCCAAACTACTTCCAAAAGGGAGTCAGATCCAGACCCCAGCGGGGATGTCCCACAACCTATGACGCGACACTCATGCTTCTTCAGTTTCTGTGTTTCAGGCTGCATCCTGTCATCTTTCCATTCATCCCTCTCACCTCTTCTATGGGAATAGATTTCTGTGCCCTCAAATGTGGGCTACCTTCCAGCTGAAAGTAGTCACATACCATAATCTAACACTTGCATTGTAGAAGATAGGATTCTGATTAAACTTGAGGGAAGTATGTTAATTAAGTAATTAATTCATGACATTCACGGCAATATTTCATAGCATTCTTCAGAGGGCTTGGGGTTCTTTACCAAAAGAATCTCATTAATATTTGTGCCACTTATGTGAGGCAGTTAACGTGTATCAAAATGTTTATTTCACACATAGGTCTCAGAGAGCCAGAGAAGTTCAGTTACTTGCCTGTGGTCCCACAGCAAGTGAGTAACCAGCAAACATTAGTAACAATCCAGGTGGTAATGAAACTGAAATGTTTTGGCTCTGACAGAATAGTTCAGCAAAAGGATATTGGTCCTAGGATGGGGAGCACGGCTTAGCCTCTAGGCCCCACTGCTATCCCAGGAGAACTGTATATTCTACTCTCCTGAATTTTGTTATGACAGGTTTTTTTAAATGATCTAAAATTTATGTGTACGTATGTGCATGAAAATATGTAGCTGCTCACAGATACATATATAGAAGATGAAAGAGAAAAATGGACAACTTATAATTACAGATATTTTTGTTCATCTGGTATCCAGATGATCTCCCTTGATTCTGACAGTTTTGACAAATCAGTTTATTAAAATTGTAAATGTAACCCAGAGCTGTTTAGTACAGTACTAAGCAGAAGGTGCTTTCTCCTCACATTATATTTTGCTATTGCATTATTAGAAGTAAATATGGCTTATACTTAAAAGACAAAACAGCCTGTCCTCCATGAGAAAGATGTGAGTTGTCACATATATTCCCAGTTGGTTTCACTGCTCCAAGACCCTGAGGATATTTTCATAGAGCTTTGACCTTGATGAGGCACAGAGAAGCCTGGTCCCCAGGTCCCCTCCTCTCCTCCAGCTCCCCCCATCTTTCCACTTCAGGTTTCTAAGTAGAAAATTCCAAAGTGAAAACTTGCTCCCTACTATCCCATAAGCATTATTCAGGTGACATTTGGGGAAATAAATCATCAGGAAGGCAAGTCACAATTTGGGGTATCTGAACGTGTTGTGCTTAAGTAACATATTTGCACTGTAAACCCTTCAGAAAAATGTGTGGCAGCAAGAAGTAATGGCAGGGAAGGCAGACTGGGAATCCTAAGTGCCGTTGTAAACAGAGAGAAGTAATGTACAAAACATGAAACTGCCTGCAGTAGCTGAACAGAGGGAAAAGAATTCCAGTTTTTCATAGACTGCCCTGGGAAGTCCAGAGAGGTTTTGATTTCCTACCTGATTAGTTTCAGTGGACAGTGCCATCTACCACTCTGATTTTGTTTTCTATCTTTCCTCTTCCCTATCCCTTCTAGCCTCTGCCCAGGAGTAATTTGTAAACAAGCACTATATCTATATGACAAGACATCTTAATCTTCATGCTATGGACTATTGGCAATCCAATAAAACCTGTGGACCCATTCTCAGAATATTTTTCAATGCTTAAAATAACATGTATCTGAATGTCAGTATTAAAATATTTTATAGCCCACACATTTATGATATAGTAATGCATATTTATTTTTTTAACATATTCAGTAACAAGAACTAATCACTACTATAATTTTAAAGTCATAAGGTATGTACACCAGGTCAGCAAACTATAGCCCACAGACCATTTTCGTAAATAAAGTTTTATTGGAACACAGCCATGCTCATTCATTTACATATCATCTCTGCTGGCTTTCATGCTGCAACAGCAGAGTTGAATAGTTGGACTGAGATCATATGGCTTTCAAAGTCTAAAATATTTGCCATCTGGCCCTTTACAGAAGAAGTTTCCCAATCCTTGGTGTAAATTACAACAATAGTAATGTGCAATAAAAATGCTAATTTCTATTGGTGACAGTCATAGGTACTGTGAACCACTATTTGTTGCCAACATTCATAATTGATAGAAGTGCTGAAGTTCAGTTAGAGGTTAGCAAAACCAAGGTCAGCCAAGGCCACCTGAATTCTGTCTAAACCAGTGGACCCTAGGTTAGAAAGCTTTGAATGGGGTTACAATTTAAAGGAACTTTTAGCAGAAAGAAAGAATTTTTTGCAGTGTGGAAAATCTGCTCCCTCTGCACTCCTCTTACAATTGTATTGCAACTTAACATTTTCATATAAGGGATATTTAAGTAGTAAATGAAAAATAATCCATATCATCCCTATAATTAGGGGTGTCTTTCTGGGGAAAACTCATTCAGTCAGCTAATGCTAAGAAAAATAGAAGATTCTCTGCATAATCACTCATTACCACTCTTGCCCCACTGGAAGAAAGAGCCAGAATTTCCCTTCCTCCTCCCAGGCTTCTCCTATCATCTATGGTATATAACTTGACTTTTCTTATCTTGACTCTTGATGTCACATCTAGACATACCATGAAATCTGACTTTATCATTTATGTGGCTATGATGTCTTATTCTCCAGAGACGATGTCAAGTATTCAGCAATAACTCATGTCCACTTAATGTGAAAATTGGTACCATCTAATGGAATCTTCAACATGCTAACCACACCATTCCAATAATGAAATGCAAATTTTCCCGCTATTTTTTTTTTTTTTTTTTTTTGGTATGGTCATTTTTTCGACTCTTAAGGAATGAAATATCCTCTTTATTATGAATTGAGAACTGGAAATAAAAATGCATTGTTTTCTTACACTAGTTTTAGTCTCTTTACCAGGAGCCCTAGGATTGTCATATTTAATCCTCACAACAGACTCAGACTCAGAAGGTCCATATCACTACTCCTATTTTATTGCTGAGAAAACTAAGATATAGGGAGTTTAGGTCACATCGGTAAGTGATGAGGTTCCAGAATTCATGTAGGTTTTTTTCCAGCTTTGGAAGAAAAGACAACCTTACTTTATATGACCCTTCATTTATAGGATTAGCTATAGCCCCTGGGCGTGTTTTTATCTAAGAGAAAGAAAGACCATGAAATGGAGTAGTTCTGACTGTAAACTCAGAGGATCTAGTATAGTGTTTGGATCATTTCCCAAGTTTCCCATCATGCAATAAGGGCTTTTGGAGAGACAGTGCCACTTCACCATCAGAAGTTCTAGGCTACTCAAAGCAAAGAATGGCTGAAAAAGCCCAATCTGTGATGAGCTCCCACCCTGCCTTTCAGGCTGGCCATTAAAGGCAAAGACTTGCCCAGCAACGGGACCTCTGAGATGGAGCAGTGCACCGCAGCCATCGGCCTGTGTGCTGAACAACTCTGCTGATACAGCAAAGCCAGGGATGTTATTGATTTTTCGAATAATATTTGAACGTCCTCTGATGGAGACAAAATGAAGAGGATTTATGGGGAACTAGAGCTGCACACGGCTGCAGGAGACTCTGTCTGTGGGCATCTTCTGAGCTGCCTGAAAAAAAAAAAAGAAAAAACAATCTCTCCTCTGTGAGACTAGGGAAAGAATGTAAACAAGCGCCTATGTGTGGGGACACAGCAGCAGCCTGGAACTTCTGAACTGCCAGAGAAGCATCCACTGGGTGAGAAGGAACACATGGGCCTCACTGAGCAATTACTGCTGTAGGTTTAATAGAGTTTGAGTACTGATCCAGAGTCAGCCTCAAATCTGCTTGACTTCCAGAACGGCGATTTGAACTGACAGCCTTACCACCTGTTGTTAATTGGACTTTGGTGCTCTTGCCTCCTGTCATTTCTCATTTCTGTCCTTGACCTCTTTTTAGGGGAGCAGGTACAGTGGGGAGAGACCAGCCCTCAGGAAGGGGGCCCGGGTGTATGCCGGTGCCGACCCTCTCATCCCCTGCCCGTCTTTGGTTTGGGGCAGGATCAGTGTTTCTCCATCCTCTCTGGTCCCCCCCTTTACTGAGCCCTCGGCACACCATGCTTTAGTTTCCTGGTTAACATTTATTTTTGTTTTTAAGTAATCTCTACAACCAGCGTGGGCCTCGAACTCATGACCTGGAGATCGAGAGTCACATGCTCTTCCAACTGAGCCAGCCAGATGCCCCTGGCTAACATTTCTGATTCCCTTCTGGATTGTGAGCCCCTGGACAGCAGAGATTGAAAAGTCATCTCTGTGACCCTAGCACCAAGCTCTGTGCCTGGCACTTAGTAGGTGTTCTTAATATTTGTTGAATGGATGGCTAAAGAGTAGAAATTTTCCTGGCCTAATCTAGTCTAACCGTGCTCCACTTCCAACAACGCCATTTATTATTTTCTGGTCTGAACTTGTAGCACCACCATCCACCCTGTCAGTAAAACTAGAAATACAGGAGTCATCCTCACCATTGCCTCTTTCTCCTTCATTCTCCACGCAAGTACCCAGCTCCTGCTGATTTCTTCTTAAATAGTTCTCAAATTTGTCCTTTTTCCTTTTCATTCATATTACCACTACCTAATTCATTGCTTGATTATTGGAATTATCTAGACTTCCTGTCTTCACTTTGGCATCCACTTATCTGTCCTGTGACATGGCCACTCTGACCGTGTTACTACTCTGTCTACAGCCTTTCAGAGGCTCCCTGTTTGCCCACAACAAAAAGCCCAACCTTTTTAGCGTGGTCTACAAAGACTTTCCTTGGTCTGGTTTCTGCCTGCCCCTATATCTACAGCTCTAACCACTTCCTGCCATGAATTTTATGTTTCAGCATCACCAGACTTTGTGTCATTCTCCATATTAGTTACACTATTTGATGCCCAGAATGCCCCTCTCACTTTTGCTTTTTCCATTCTTAGTCATACTGTGAGATTCAACATATATGTCACCTTCTGTAAGGGGCCTCCTTGGAAGGGAGGGAGGAAGAGGAAGGTATGTGACATCTCCTGTGGGCGTTCATAGAACTGTGTACGCATCTCAATGTACCTGACACGTCCATAAGTTATCGAACCTCCAACCTGTCTCTTTCAGTTGCCTGATATCCTCAAATTCTCTCCATTTGCCTTCTGAGTCATTTTCTAAAGTTTTTATTCATATTAGGATGAAAGTAACGGCTATGCACGATCTTTCATAAGAGGATTGCCATTTTTATGGGGGCTTACTCCTCTAAAGATGAAATACTGGCCTTACTCAGTGAATGAGGATGCCTCTCATGGCGTTGCCAGATGACACAGTGGGTAACGAAGAATCAAGTGAACTCTGACTCAGCTGCTCAGTTGAGTGAACAGTTTCTACTCTGTGTAGTGCAAGGAATGGAGAAAGCAGAGCATCAGCACACGCTGCAGAACGGGGCAGTGAGCTGAAAGCAGTGCTGAGCCCAGCCAGGAGCAAAGACAGCCTTACTAGAAAGTTCATGGGCTTTGAAAGATGGACAAACCCGGGGGAGAAGCCAAGATGGCAGAACAGCATGGAAGTTTTTTGTGTGTCTCGCGTCCATGAAATACAGCCAGCCCAACACTAAACCATCCTGCACACCTAGAAAACTGATCTGAGGATTAGCACAACAATCTGCACAACCTGAACCACAGAATTCAGCAGGTACACGGCACAGAGAGGTGAACTGGGGGAGAGAAAAGCCATGGAAGGCAGGGAGCTGCTTTTGCGTGCGGGGAGAGGACAGAGATGGGGGCAGAGAATATGGGAAAAACACCACCCCCCTCCCACCCAAAAGCAGCTGGAGAGAAAGCAGAAAAGTGGAAACAGCCGCAGGGACTGAACTAAAAAGAAAGATGGACAAACCCAGATTCAAATCCATCATTTGCCTCTTTACTCTGTAAACTTTAGCAAGTTCCTTAAAATTCTTCCTCCTCTGTTAAATGTGCACACTGCTTTAAATGAATATATGTTATATGCTTAGAAGAGTCACTGGCGCAGAGTAGGCGATCAGTAATGATGGCTGCCTTTGTTGTTATTTCCCCTGGTCTTGATTCCACCAGAAAGACAATACTGAGCAATGAAAACCTTAATCCCTAAGGTCTGTGTGTATCCCTCTTGTTTCATTGAATTTGACCCAGAGGCTTATCTCCCAAATCCACCAGTGTGCCTAATCCAGAGCCCTGGGCCGCTGCTGATTTAGGAGGCCTCAAACATCGTAGTATGTGTTTCCAGTGTTCAAACAGTTAATGAGAACAGTACAAAGCCCCACTTCTGTATGTGGCAAAGCAGTATAGTATAGAAAAGGTGGTACACCTGACTTCTGACCCTGGTTCTCTTCTTGGCAGCTGCATGACCTCAGGTACATCCAGATGCTTCAGCTCTGCACCTGAGTTGTGAACATCCCGTGAGATGAACGTATAGATGAAACTTTCTTTTTTTTTTCTTTTTTTTTTTTTTAACTTTTTAACGTTTATTTATTACTGAGAGACAGAGGCACAGAGCGTGAGCAGGAGAGGGGTAGAGAGAGGGGAGACACAGAATCTGAAGCAGGCTCCAGGCTCTGAGCTGTCAGCACAGAGCCCAACATGAGGCTCGAACTCACGAACTGTGAGATCGTGACCTGAGCCGAAGTCGGTCGCCCAACCATCTGAGCCACCCAGGCACCCCTAGATGAAACTTTCTATTGTTGGATGTTTTTTATTTCTTTAAGATACTTTGCTAACAATGAAAGTACTCTGGCAGTACAGTATTGGTTTGGTTATAACTATTTAGTCAGAGACTAGCAGTTTTCGTGGGGCACCTGGGTGGCTCAGTCAGTGGAGCGTCTGACTTGAGCTCAGGTCATGATCTCATGATTCGTGAGTTCGAGCCCCGCATTGGACTCGCTGCTGTCACTGAAGAGCCCGCTTCAGATCTTCTGTCCCCCCTCTCTCTCTGCCTCTTCCCCACTTGCTCTCTCTCTCTCTCTCTCTCTCTCTCTCAAAAATAAATAAATCTCTAAAAAAGGAGAGAGATTAGCAGGTTTTGTTTCATTTTTAAATGAAAACAAAACTCACCTTAGGAACCACAACATTATCTGTATCACCAGATATTAATTCCCAAAGATAATTAAAGAAGCTCTTTTCTTTCAAACACTTCTTTGAAAATAAACACATAGATCTTCATTAGTATTAATCATTCCTTAATGGAGCTTTGGATTTTTTTCCCCAGGCTTAGGTAGGATGGTTATTTCTAACTCTGTTATTTCCTGGTCTCAGATCTTTCTAGGAACAGCTCTGGATCTCTTGGCCAGTTTGGCATCAGAACCTCCGGGCCCATTTTCCTAGATTCTGTGATTCTCTCCAAAGTCTGACAGCGTTTGTCAGAGAATCATTCCTGCTGAGTCCTTGTGGTTTTCTCTTTCTTCTTTCCCCATACGCCAAGGAATTACGAGAGGAAGGATGAAGCCAAGGGCCTACCATGGTGTCAAGCTCGGGCTGGCACTTGCTGAATGTTGGTTGCTGTCCCCACGGTCACAGAGAATACACTGCAGTCTGCCTCAGCTGTGTCATTCCTCTGGGATTGTTCCCAGAAGGAAAACTTTGTGTCCGTTTTTACTTTGATTGGGGGGGAACAAAGAATACTACCTGTAATTTTTCCTGTCCCCCCCTCTAGTTTTACTAGCATTTACTAGAGTTTTACTTAAGTTCCTTGAGTAATAGGACTCCTAAAATTACTTGAGAGTAATCTCAGACAAATCTAACCCATTCTTTCTTTCTCCCGTTGCATTTCCCACAGCTGTAAGTATGATACATGTGGTATTACCCTTCTTTAGCCTCTAGCCAACATGTAAGCAGCCCCTTTTATTTTTTTCAGTTTTACTGAGATATGGTTGACATCTAACACTGCATAAGCTTAAGGTGTACAACATAATGTTTTGGTCTATGTCTATATTGTGAAATGATCACCACAACAAGATTAATCAATGTCTATCACCTCACATACTTTTTATTCCCTTCATGCTGAGAACTTTTGAGATCTACTCTCTTCGCAACTTTCAAATATACAATACATATCATGGTATACCTTACCAAGCAGCCTTTTAAACGTCATCTTCTGTGGTTAGCATCCACCTGTGTAAAACAGGAATAATCCTAGTCTTCCTCAATGGGATTTTGTCCCCCCAAATTAGTATTCAGAAACAAAAGGAACAATATGAATCCCAGAAACTACTGAAAAGCCTCTAAGGAATTTCATGTCCCAAGTGCTCTACGTTGAATTACTTTTTCCCATATAAACGGTATTCTGTAAGGAGTCATATTCCTGACTACAGAATTAATGGCTAACTTGTTGGGAAATAACCATAAGGATTTAATTCCAACTTTTAACTAATTTTTTGGAACACCTTCTATAGGCACTTCCACATGACCTCTATAAAACGCATAGCAAAACATCTGATACATAGTTACAAATGTAACAGTTACACAAACAATTCCGATGCACCTTTATACCATTGAGACTTAAATTTTCCAAACACTAATTAAATTGGGCAGATAAATACCTATTTCATCCAATTAGCTCTGTTTTATCTATTTAGCTGTGTGTGGGCCTCCTAAAAAAGGGACCTGGGAACTAGGGTCAGAGAGTAGACTGGCCGGGCGGTGGAGTTTATGCATCCCAGTGCTGTAAACAGCAGCCTGGGTACAATGGCCAAGCCCTGTGAGTGAGGCCGAGTATGTGGGGACTCCTGGTGTTGTTGTTTATGCCATTTGGCAAATATTTCCCCTTAAGTCCTCAGCTAGTTTATAGCATTTCATTTTACAGCCCATCATGATGATAGTAACCAACCCCAGAAAAACATCAACAAGCCGTTAGAAACCATAGTGTTGGAAGATGAATGTGACCCCAGAGACCTCCATTCCATCCGCCCCACCATCTCATCACACTCCCCCTCGCCACCCCCTTTAATGTTCAGTGAATTTCTTTAGTCAAAGTGGTTGCCATGGTTCTTGGGTCAAAAGGAGGATATTTGGAGGGATTTTTCTAAACACACGCATATAAATGTTGAGAAATAGGACTCTAAAAACTATGAGTTGTACACAGACCCCAGCCCCTCTGGGTGAGTAAGACAAAAGGCAGCATGATCTATAAATATGGTAAAGTGCCTTCAAGTGAAGAGTGTTGGGGGTGGAGAGGAGAGGAAGAAGGAGGGGGTAGTAATCTGTGACACCAAGCATGCCTTTTCCTCCCTCTAAACACAGCCTCCTAAGCCATTTTCCACTTTTGAACAAGAAAACAACAATTGCATTTTAAGTTGCATTGGTTAAGAACAGAAAACTATAACTTGGCATGAGTTCCCATATTGGCCTTTTAGAACGGGTTGGTCTGTAACACCATACTAAGTCTGTTTTCTATCAGTGATTCCTAGCCAGCTTATTAAACAGATTTATACAATGAAAGAATCTAATAACAGAAACATTCACCTCCTTTATTACTTGGCATTATTTATGGTTTGAGTTTTTTCGGCCAGTTTTTTATGCACCGGAATCTGGCAACATTGTACTTATAATAAAGTTTATGTACCAAAGCATAAGTAGGCCTGGAGAGTATTCTGTGTCGTGTCCCCTCTATCTGGCTATATGGACTCTTCCAGCAGAGATGCTGAGGACCTGTCTGGCCCACCCTCTGCGTATTTTCAGCATGGAATCCTGTTTCCTTTCGGAGTCCACGGTTCTTGATCCTAACAAGGGTTAATACCCACCCCACCCCACCCCCACCAATGAAGAGTAAGTCTCCTTTCGAGTTCTAGGTTTAGTGACAGAAGAAAAAAAAAGAAACTTAGCCTGTGTGAGAAAGCTTATAGGGGAATTAGATAATTCTCTACGGTTCTGCAAACATCCCTCAAAATTTTCAAGATAGAAGAGATATCCAGAGTCTCCTTTTTTTCCCCATTCATAATGAAGGATAATGGCGAGGTAGTGTAAAATTTTGGAGGGCACTGGTGTGGGGAGATGAGAATGTTTGAGTACTAAACTCCAGAGCATCACTCCTCAAGTTGCCTTTTTAAAGTAAGGACAGCAGGGAGCTGCTTGGAGGGGCATAACTGGACCTGAAGTGGGTGTCACATGGACCGTGGCATGGCCAATGTAGCCCTGACCCTTTCCTGCCTCACTTAGCCTCTGTTTCCCAGCTTCATCACAGCATGAAAAAATATTTTGATTTGATTGCTTTCCCTGAGAGAGAATAGTCCTCATCTCAGATAGATGTTGCTTCCTCTTCCCAAAGTGTGTCCTACCTCCCCAGGAAAATGGATATGTAAGGCACTCTGAGAAGAGTCTGGAGCTAGACAGGCGACCCTAGGTGCTTTAAGATTGTGAGGCAGCCGCTGTGGGAAAGTGGTGGCCTGTTTATGGATGAAGGAGGAAGGACAGATGACAAGGGGGAGACCAGGAGCCTTCCGTGAACCTCTACACCCTTGTAAGAAACCTGTGAAGTCAAATGGCAATTTGTAAGAAGAAGCCATGAACACTAGCAAATGAGAACGTTGGTGGTTGAAGATGAAGGGAAAAGCTTATATGCTTAAAGCAGTTTTCTTTCTTAAAGCATTTAGTCTACCTCCTTGTGTTTCCTTAATAAGGAAGCCATATTCTAGCCATGTGTCAGGAATTAGTCATTGCTCTCCATGTGGTTAATAATAATAAATATAAAAACTCAAAGCTTAATGAACCTGGTTCTGATTCTCAATTATCAGAGGGAATTGCCATAGGTTTGCCAGGTGCATGTATCAAAAGGGATCACATTCCTTCCTGATATCCAGCTTCCAGATAGCCAGGCCTTCTTCCCTGTTATGCATATATGCATATGAGCTTCCCTGACCCACAGATCCCTCTTTCAAAGGGCCATTTGAGTAATCGGGAATGGAGCCCATCTAAAGAACTCTCAGATCTCTCTCTTTCGCCTGCATGTGAACCATCTCTCGGAAACCAGTGTTTCCCCTGAACCCCGTTAATTAAAGCCAAGCTATGAACCACAAATTAGAGGTGTGAGAGACATGACAAGAGGGAGGCCTCTGTGCCTTTCCCTCTGAGAGCTCCCAGGCTCATGCTGTAGAAACAGATGGCTCGAGTGGCAAATGGTGTGAGAGAAAAAGGGCCCCCAGTTCTGTTGAGCAGCTGGGAGCAAGGTTGAAGGCCAAAGAGGGAAGGCTGTGTTCTAAGTGGCTTTTGAGGATCTTCCAGAACATCCATAGCAGGTTAGCTCAGCAGATTAGAACGTGGATTCTGGAACAGCTCACACTGACTTCAGTTCCCAGCTCTGCCTCTCACTAGCTGTGTGACCTTGGACGAGTTACTTAACCTCTCTGTGCCTCATTTCTTCATCCATAAAAGTGTATACCTATATCCTAGGGTTGCTGTGAGGATTCAGTGTGTTAATATGAAGAACACTTAAAATATTGCCTGCCCACCACACACAAAAAATACTACCTGACAGTAAATGCTATATAAGTATTAGCTATTATTATTACTTACACATATTTTGTGTGAGTGTATTACAAACATCATACATGTGTACCTATCCTTTTTTTCTCGCTTGAGCTCATAGTATACAGAAGCCCTAACTTGTTTTCCATATCAGCACATACAGATTTATCTTAAGACATTAATTTACAATCAACTTTCAGGGCGCCTGGGTGGCTCAGTTGGTTAAGCATCCGACTTTGCCTCAGGTCATGGTCTCGCTGTTTATGGGTTCGAGCCCTGCGTCAGACTCTGTGCTGACAGCTCAGAGCTTGGAGCCTGCTTCGGATCCTGTGTCTCCCTCTCTCTCTCCCCCTCCCCCCACCTCTCTCTCTGTCTCTCAAAAATGAAAAAATATTAAAAGAAATTTTTTTTAAATCAACTTTCTTTTTGAGAAATTTTATAAACCCCATCAGAGGTTAGAAATTCTATGTGGTGGCACCTCTTCAAGATTGGATCTTCCTGCACTTGTCGGTGTTACATCCTTCAAAGTCCACATTTAGGCTGCTTCATTTGTGAGAATTTTATTTTCTTTTTTTCTTTTTTTTTTAATGTTTATTTTTGATAGCACACATGCAAGTTGGAGAGGGGCAGACAGAGAGGGAGACAGAGGATCTGTACTGTCAGCACAGAGCTTGACTCAGGGCTCGAACCCACGAACTGTGAGATCATGACCTGAGCCAAAGTCGGATGCTTAACTGACTGAGCCACCCAGGTGCCCCATAGTTTGTGAGAATTTTAGATTTTTGTTTTTTATATCCATATCAGGGCACGTTATTCACTGTTTAGAGAACTCAGTGTGTACTAATTTCTAGGCTGCCTGAAGAACCTGTAGGTAAATTGTTACCCTTGAATCCCCCTAAAAGGTAGGGCAGAAGGGAACTTGGCACCCTATGTTGAAAGGTACATTTTAAGTCTAGTGTTAGGAGATATAGGTCACTTCCCATCCTAACCTCAGGAGACTCGTATTTCTCCAGGTTGGTGTGGTTTCAGGGAGTTCTGTTAGAAACAAAGCAAGAGGATCTTTTGATCTCTTGCCCCTTGAATGTGGGTCCTGGGTCATCATGAAGAGGTCCTGGCCCTTGCAAGTGTTCTCCACAATTCACCCCCTAAGAACAGCAGACCTGGATCCAAGTCCGGGATTCTACATTTTGTAGTTATTTGGTATCTATGGTGGTATCCTCAAGCCTGTCCAAGGAGATGGAAGGGGGCAGGAAGAAAGGTGGTGTCCACCCAGATGGGCTAGCTAGTCTGGTGGATGCCTGTCCTCCCACAAGGCAGATTTCCTGTGTAACTCACATCTGGTACTGAAGAGGCTGGAGTGTTGGCACACCCCAATATGACACTGATCTTGGCCATGTTGTTGGGGTAATTGGACTTTCAAGATGAACTCCCTGAACAATCTCACCACTGTGGCTGCACAAACAGGCTTTTCTTTAGCAGCAGACGTCCATGTCTTCTTGCTCCAACTTTTTTTTCTTGAACAAACATATGTATTGTGGCCAATGCAAGGAAAATCTCACTCATCCTTTCATTCTGAGTTGTTTCTGTCCTGGAACAATAGTCTAGTGTACTGGGGGCCCTCGAAAATCTAGTTTCCATGCCCGGGTCTAGTTTCGTGAATCTCCTTGGAAGACCCTAAGGCCAGGAAGCCATTGGTATTACTGGGGGACCTCCTGCCACCATCCGTGACATCGGTGGCTTTGTGTCTGATCGGCTTCTTTTCCCATCGCCAGAAAGTAAGCTGCAGCAGCAGCTTCAGGGTCAGCACTGGTCGTATTGGAAAATATCCCCAAATCAAAGGGCTTTCGAAGTGCCTGTCTTTTCTCCCAGGAGGTGCCCTTTCATCACTTAAATGGGCATAACCAAGGGCTTGTATACTTCTTTGAGCATTCACTTCACTCAGGTAGAAATGTGTCTCCAAGCAAGGCAGACTAGTAAATAAGCACTTTCCAAGGGCCAAGTACAAGGTTAGGCATTTCATATCTTTAATCTCATTCATCTCCTCAAAATCCTGTGAGGTTTTTAATCACTGACTCTGCATATTAATTGAGAAATTTCTGTGTTAGGCTTAGACTACATAATGGGGAACAAATCAGACAGTCTTTGTACTCATGGAGGTTACCGCCAAGTAGAAGTGCATGCTGTTACACCCATAAAAGAGGAAAGTGAGGTTCAAAAAATCAATACTTTCTCAAGGCCATACAGCTGTAGGGGGTGGAGCCACGATGCAGACGCCTGTCTGAATCCAAAGACTGTCCTCCTTCTACCGTGCCATACTGCCTTCCTACAGGAAGCTTAATCTGTGGTTCCACTTAAAATATGAGGAAACATCTGGAATATTAGTTTTCAACCACATTTCAGACACGGAAAGTGGAGCCTAAGGAATAGCCCAGTTGGCTCCTAGCTGAGAGTGGGTAAGAGTAGAAAAGAATTGCTGATCTCAAGCATTTTGTTACCAGAATAACCCCACAGGAGAGACCAGGCTGAACCGGGGCTTGTGTGGGCCAGACAGCGTAGGGGATTTATTTCCCGAGTCGGAGGACAGGACTTGAGTTCTGGTCCAGCTCCGCATCCTCCCTTGAGTCCTGGCCCGCTGGAGAGGTGCGGCATCTGGACGCGGACTTTCCGGCTGAGCTAGAGCTCTTCAGTGCCGAGGCAGTTAACGATTAAACAAGAAGCAGCCTTTGGCTACAAACCTAATGGTTTGGGTTCCAGGGCGCAGATAAAAATATACAACTGGAAAGGCAAGCTCCCAATTAAGTGGAAGAGCTCAAGAAGAGATGTTTCAATACAGTGTCGCCAGTGACCACACGCGGGCCTGCTGTCTCCTCAGACGGCCCCGCTCTCCCCGCCCCATACTTAGTGTTGGCTCCAGAATCTTGTGGGGGATGTCAGCTGGCAGCACGCAGGCTTTTTCTCTTTTCCATTCAAAGAAAAACTTACTTGCCTTCAGCCCAACGATTTATCTTATTTGGCGTCTCAGAAGAGTAGAATGTCAGAACTAGAAGGGTCTTTAGAGACCCTCTCATCTCATCGAGCTCCCTGGTTTAATGCTATGGAAGCTGAGGCCCAGACAGGGGAAGTGACTTGACCAGAGTCACTCTGTCAGCTAGGTTACCGGCAGGGAAGAGATCAAAGTCGAGGTCTTCTGATGGCCTTAGCAACACGCCCCTCCCCCTTTGTGCACTAAGCCACCATTTGACAATATGCCAGACATGCATCTTCCCTTTTTCCCCCAAACACAGGAGTGCTCAGCCCTCCTCCTCTTTTACAGGAAAGGATACTAAGACAGGGAGTGTAAGCAGTGCCCACAGAACTGACAAGAACAGATGCCAGAGAGGGAACCACAAAATCTCAACCAGCAGGCTTGAGCCTTCACCATCTGACCACATTCCCTCTCTAAGAACATGTTGTGGGAGGACCAAATTTGGCCTCCTCTGAGCTCCAAGCCTGCAACAGCCCTCCTAATGGCTCTACGGTTCCTGGCTTCCTCTTGCCACTGACTTTTCCCTCTACCGCTGCCTGGGACAACCTTACAACTACAGTCACTTTGAGTCTTGCCAAGACAAGCCCAATAGTTACTTTCAGACTCAAGTTCTTGCCAAGCCTGAAATAGTAATTGCCTGAAGGATTCCAAAAAGCTGGGCTTTATCTGCAGCAGAGACTCAGTAAATCAAAACACCGGTCTTATCTCCGTATTCTCTCCTCTCTGTTGTGTGGTCTCCTAGATGAAAAATGTTACCTAATTGCCTAAAACAGCTGGCCTGATGTTTAATTATTTCAGCTTGCTAACCTGATACTCTGGGCCAAGAAATTGTACACAGGGAATGGATAATGCTCTTTACAGATCATACTTGTCCAGGTTTCCTTTGTGGGAAATGTTGATTTCAGCCACCAGAGAGGATTCCAAATTTGAATGCTATTAGCAATAACTGCATTCGTCTGATGTTGGAACTCTTCTTCACCCATCTGAGGAACAGTTTGCTTAGAAAATGCCTTTAATCTTCTCCCAAACATTCCAACGGCATGCCCTTCTGTGCTTCTCTGCACATCTCAGCCTGCACTCCCTGTTCTGAGGCACAGGAGGGCCTACGGAACAGCCTCAAATACGACTCTCAGCCCTGGGGCCTGTGCTCTCACCTCAGAGAGCGAATGATCCCACAGAAAAGGCTGCACAGTGTCGCTGGTTAATGACAGTCGAGATTATGGGCCAGTAAACTAACTGTCCTACCTAATATCAAGTATTCTCCCCACTCTGCGCTCCCTCTTGTGGGTCCTGGATTCTGACCAGGCCAAATGGCCTGTAGTTCTCTGACCCCAGAATCATGCCCCTTTGCCTTTGCTCATTACCAGTCCCTGAGATGTCACCCTACTCACCCTCTCCCCTCCCCTCCCCTCCTCTTCCCTTTCATCCGCCAACTGCCACTTTCTTCTCCTTCTAGAGTCACCTCAGTGGCAACACCTCACGGTCCAACCTTCTTCTTCACCGCTTGGGGGACTCGGGGGTTCCCATGGCTAATATCTTAGCTCTACCTCCCTTGTCCCTCTATTTCTCTGTTTCACTGAACTTCTTCAGGAGCAGGACTTTTCATCTGTGATCCTCTGGTGCTTAGAACAGTATCTGATATATCGCTGGTGCCTAGCAAATATGTGCTGAATGAGACCTGTATCTCACCAGAAAGCCTAAGATGTCATTCTTAGAGCAGCAAAGATAAGATCATAGAGCCAGGTATACTTAATGCCTGAGAAAAGACAAAAGGAAGGGAGGGAGAGAGGAAGGGAAAGAGAAGGAGAAAAAAATAGGTGACTTCTTCAGGAAAGAAATCCAGGCCCTCTGAATGGTGTGGCTTTGACTAACAAGTCAAACACCTGCTCAGGCTTACATGCAGGACTGTGTTCTGGGCTAGATTCCTCAGGGTAAGACACAACAGCTCCTGCCATTTAGGTTTATTAAATTAACAGTTTCAGCTTAAATTATGTTTAGCTGCTTTCCCCAATGGAATTCCTCATGAATTAAGTCTATTTGTGCAAGAAGCTAACTCCAGCCATGGCTGGTCCTCTTGTGAAACTGCTAGTATATGATCCAAAGTTCCTTTTCCACATAGACACTGATGATACCATTAGAATTTGGGAGACTCGTATACAATTCTGAGACGGGTGTGGCATGTATAAAAACTGCTTTCCCTGCTTTATTTTCCTAAAAATTTCAGGTTTCCAAAGAGTAGCATCCTCTCTCTAAATTTAATATATTTTTATATTATATCCATTATATTATATTTAGCTGTCTTCCCCCAGGTATTTGATCGATGTGTGTGTTTGTTGCCAAGCTTTTTTTTTTTTTTTTTTTTTACGTTTATTTTTGAGACAGAGAGAGACAGAGCATGAACGGGGGAGGGGCAGACAGAGAGGGAGACACAGAATCGGAAGCAGGCTCCAGGCTCTGAGCCATCAGCCCAGAGCCCGACGCGGGGCTCGAACCCACGGTCTGTGAGATCATGACCTGAGCTGAAGTCGGACACCCAACCGACCGAGCCACCCAGGCGCCCCTGTTGCCAAGCTTTTAAGAAGCTTCTGCTCCACATCTTCCTGCCACCTTCACTGTCTCAGGACGAACCAGTGGACCAGTAGGAGAGGGGACTTGTCACCAGAGCCCACCCAGAGGTGACATATATAACAGGATGTAATAAAACAAAGGCAACACTGCCTAAATAATAGATCATATGATTTTATCCTTTCATTCATTCATCTACTGATGGTGTCATTTTCACTGTCAGCAAAAAGCCTCTCTTAAACTGTTGGACCTGTGGACCTGTGCTGAGCATTAGGCCTGATGAACCACACAGTTCATGGTGTTGGGGCCGTGGCCCGGGGACATACCGTTCCTCATTTGGTGGAGTGACTGGAACCCGAGGAACTGCCCTGTACAGACCTCTGGGCTGACAGGGTAGTAGCAGCATTAGGGGCAGCTGGCCATGGGGCCTCAACGGCACATTGAGAATCCAACAAGATTCTTTGGTGGGGGGGGGGGGGGTGGTGCGGGGGAGTGGCAGTTGACAGGGTAAGGCACAGTCTTGTTCTTAGACAACTGAAGCCAGTACAAAGCACACACTGGGGTACTTGTCCTCAGGGATAGTGCAGAGCATAGATATTGGAGCAGAGGCACAGTATTGGAGCCAGCCAATGGTCTGCCTCAGGGGCAGGGGGCAGGGAGGTGCTGATGCCGAATCTCTTCCCCTCTACCACCTGAGGGCAGACCTGGATGAAGAACCCAGGTCTGAGGTGGGGAGGAACCAGGTAGAACATGGCAGATTGCCCTGACCAAGACGCCTCTGCAGGCCTGACATGTCCAACCAAGTGGTGAAGGGGGCCGGCAAGGTCAGTGCTTTTGTCCCACAATGTGCAGGAAGCAGGGGCCCAGACCTCCTTGGCTGCCAGAGCTCTGTCCTGTGCCTGTGATCCTCTCCTGCACCATCGCACCAGGGATCAGGTCCTGGCTAGAAGAGACTAGAACCTGCTAAAAAGGGATGTCTGGAACAGTTTCCTGCTAGGAGGAATCAATCCTTCGTTCAAGATGTTGGCAGTGGCCTGAAGTTAGGAAGGCTTCTGTGTGTAAAGTTTGCCGCTTTTGAGGCAAGAGTAGAGATTCCAGAATTAACTGACTTTTCTAAATTGGAACCACCCCTGTCAGGATCCAGGATGTGCACTGTCCGCTCTCTCCTCCTTGGTGACATCTGAGCAGCAGCCATCTCCTCTCTTCCTTTCCTGCTGTTGTAGCAAAATGTGGTCTTCTTGAAGCCCACCAGAGCAACACCAGCCCCCTATCCTGTTGTCATCAGCATCCACACCCTACTCCCCTCCCCCACATGGCAAACGTGGCCATTTCTAAGTGTCCTGTAGCATTAACAAGGAATGGACAGCTTAATAACATGTCAAACCACAAACAGACAGAAGGGTATTTCCCATATTTCTCCCCACCCTGCGGTGAGGCGGCAGCCTGGTGTGGGGTTTCTGAAGAGCCTTCCTGCTCAGAGGACGTGTGCTATTTCCAGCCGGTTGTCCACCTGCAACTTTCTGCCAGTGTTAGCAGTTTCATCTCCCATTATTAGAGTCCAGCTGGAGTGCCTTTGAAGTTGGTCCCATAATGTTAAATGTTAACTATAATTTCTCTTGCCCCTTGCAGGAGAGTGCATTCCTTCTGTTGGTATGATAACAGGCACAGTTATACTGACTGTGTTCTAGCTGACCACCTCAGCAATTGCTTTCTCTCCTGTCGTGACATAGAAAGAGCTTTGCACCGCGCATCGTGGAACTCGGGTTTGGACCTGGTTCTGCCAGGTCCATGTGACCTTGAGCACATCCATCCTCTTCTCTGATCTTCATTTTCCTGCTCTGCGTGATGATGGATGAAGGCTAGCAGGTCTCTGAAGCCCTTCCACCTCTAAGTCTGAGATTCCAAGAATTGGAGAAGGCAGCTAGTCTAACTCCTACTTCCGCCTCGGCCCTGCTTCTCTCCCCACACGGTTCTTCTCCATGTGCCTATCTTACCCAGGACTGTGAATACTAATGATATGTAGGGACCCTCGGGCCATTCTGATCATTTGAACCTGAAATCCTCAGAGAGCTTTTTGTTCTAATAAAAAGGCATAATATTGGTGATATGACACCCCCTACATCAAATTCAGTCTTATTAAGGAAACCTGAGAACTCAGACCTGCAGTGTGGCCCGATAATTTACAATTCTGCCGGGATTAGTATGAGGAATAATTATATCTATTTATTTATTCCACTGTCAGAACGTTGATGCCGGGTTTTCATATTGTCTTTGTCACTAAAGATTATAATTAAATAATATGTCAAATATATTGATCATTTTCTTATAAATTTGCTTGATATGCTGTAGAGGCCTTTGTTGTTACAGTATATCACAGGATTAAATTCAAAAGTTTGCCAGGCCATCTAGGTCTGTTTAAGAGCTCTTTTTTTTTTTTTTTCTTAATAAACCACAAATTTTTGATGGCTTGTCATTTTGACATTGACTAAAGTAATTTCTTCTTCCTCTCTAGTGCAGTGCTGTCTCTCTTTTAGCCTTTAGTCAGACTAAATAGTTATAATTCCATTAAAACGAAAAGTAGTCTGTATCTTTGAAGGTAGGTTTTAAATGTCTTTTTCTGCATGAACTCAGAGTTTTCAGAGAACAGGTTATTTTTTATATACATTTATTATGAGATATTTTCCAAATATGTCTTTATAATTTTTCTAGCTTTCAGTTGCATTCTTCAGTTCAATATAGAAGTAGCAAATAAACATCCACTTATTAGCCAACTGCTATATCTCTAACAGTACTGGACATGAGACTCAGTCCAAGTGAGGGAGATGAGATGTAATATGATGATAAGTAGGCAAGGTGGGAGTTGAGAGAAGAGCCGTGTGTCTGGATTGGATTACGAGAACAGGTATGGCAATAAACGTATGTACAGAACTCTCCCAGGATTCCAGAGGCCAAAGATGGCAGTAGTAGGGACAGGAAATGGGAGGCAGGCGGGAAAACCTTTGTGATACACGAGGCACACTTATGACTCTGATATTTGCCTATCTAGAATTCTGAAATGCTTGTTAAGTTCTTGTTATACTAAAGCTGTCCATTACTTTAAATCCAAGGCCCTGGATGTTTGCCAAAAGAAGGAAAAACCAAGGCACTTTCTATGTGGTGGGCCAGGAAAAACAACTGGCCACTTTTGTATATCTGTACTTTGCTTTATAGGCCTCGAGAAACAATTAGCAAATGAAATTTAAAAGTTTATGTAATATATTTATGATGTCTGCACAGGGAAATTTCAGACACAGTGAACTGTAAAGAAAAGGGGGGGGGATAAATTGAGAAAAGAAGATGTACCTGTAACTGCTATTTATTGATCTCTTATTATGCACTTAGCATTCTAGAGTTTTTCGTAGTTTGTCTCTTACGGTATAGTATTTTTCCTGTGTTACAGAGGAGGAAACTTGAGCGGCTCCTTGCCCATGGTCTCAGAGCTAGTAACCCAGGCCTTCAAAACCTGAGTCTGCTGCTCCACTATGTCTTCAGGTCGTCTCTCTGACATCTTCTTCAGCAAGCCACTAGAATTTTACCATATTTTAGAAGATGTGTAAGATGTCAGATCACTTTCTGATGAGCAGCTGCTATGTGCCAGTCGCTTTGGATGCATAATTCCAAATTCTTATGGCAACTCTGCACAAATAAGATATTTTCATCCTCATTTTTCAGACAAAGAAACTGAAGCCCAAAGTGATGAAGCACATTCCTCTGGGTACATGGCTAGCAATTGGCGGAGCTGGGGTCTCTGGCTCTAAACCCCAGTTCTTTTGTTCTGCAGTGGGCCATGTCTTCCTGGACAGCTACCTTCAACCCAAAAAGTCTTGGGTTCCTCACTCGTCCCTGGAGCTCAGAGCCAGGGGACCTGGTGAAGGAAAATATTTGGCTATATGTTCTTTTGTCATCGCAGTTCTCCGTTGCTTTTCTTAAGTCACAAAACATTTACCTGCTTTGGTGACAGGACCCAGAGAGTATAATTAGACCTCTTCTAATATTTGCTTTGGGTGTTTCATATGTTTTCTTAATAGGCAGAGAGGATTTCTTTAATCTGCCTGCAACATGTGTAATAAACTCTTCAGTCATAATGATAATAGATCACATGTGTATAACGCTTTAACATTTACAGAAGGCTGTCCCGTACGTTATCTCAGATATCCTTAAAGAATGCTGTGATATAGGCAGGGATTATTACTATTAGTTCATTTTACAGATTTTTGAAAAGAGGCCCAGAGAATTTAATACTTTCCCATGTCAGTGGAGACTAGAACTCATGTCTCCTGAATCCTTAATCTAGTGTCTTTGGCCTCCTATCGTTTTTCCCAAAACATAACTAAAAATGTGGCATCTCCAATTTCCCTTTTTCAGCTTACCTGCTTAAAATAGGCTGTCAGTTTCCTTCTGGCATCCAGTACCCTGGACAAATGTAGTATGAAATTAAATGGCCACATTTTACTCACTCAGGGAAGGACGGAGCTAACAGAAGAGGAAAGCTGTCGGTTATATTTGACTGAGGGATACTCACTCCCCTCTTCCCCCCACCCTCCTCTCCCTGTATCCATCCATCCTCTGCCTTTCTGGGGAGCTCATGACCCCCGTTTTCAAAGAGTTTGGTTGCGGTCCTGGGCCAGGAGGAAGCACATGAGCAAAAACAGTGGTTGTAAGTGGCTGATGACCCCCAACAAAAGGCCATTTGGCCTCGGGTGTGGGAGGCTTGGGCCAGGAAGCCCTTTGCTCCTGGCACCATCTGGATAGCCCTGTGGACTACTAGGCTCCCTATGCTTTCAGGAAACCTTTCTCTGCTGAGTGTCACTAGGTTAGCGTTTGGGCCTTGTTATCAGGAATTCTTCATACTGGAGCCAGCAAATTGTCCCTGTGGCTACCCCGGACTATGAGAACCAGTCTGGCTAGTATTCCCCATTCTGGCCCAGGCTTTGGCTGGAAGAGGAGAAATGATAGTAGCAAGAGCCCCTGGAGGGCTGGGTTTTTGCTCTTGCAGTCTGTACGACCTTAGGCACATTATTCTATCTCTCTGGGCTTCAGCTGAATTTCCTCATCAGTAAAATGTGGCTAGTAACACCAATTCCCACTTATTTCCTCTGGTGGTTTATCATGAGGCAAAAATGAGCTCATGTATAAAGGCACTTTGCTCATTCTGAAGCCCACTCAAATGCAAGGGACTCATGCTGAGGGAAGGTGCTAGTAGTCTCTGGAAGATGGTGTTGTAGGGGAGCTGCCAAACTGAGCAGTTCTTAAGAATAGAAAGAATTCTTTCCTCTCATCACTCCTGGTGAGGATCAGTACTGCCTACTGGGGTTACGCCCAGCCCTCCAAGCCCTCTGCCATCCTCTTAGGAATGAGGTTGTAACTCAGTCACGACTTGGCTGGGACATTTCTTCAGGCCTGAGGCTGGGCCAAGAACATGGCCTCAACTGTGCCTCCCACTCTGCTTTCCTTTCTTCTCCCTCTCTGCAGCCTCCACTTTATTTTAGACAAGTGAGTTGTGTTGGTTACTTTTCTAAGGAGGTTTTTCCAGCCTTTTTTTTTTTTTTTTTTTTGTCCTTGACCATAAAGAACTCCCAGTTACTCAAAGCTGAAAATAAAATTTGGCCAGAAGTAAGCTGAGAGTATAGTCTCATTATTGGTGTTGATATTTTTAAGTCTCTCTTTAAAAAAAAAAAAAAAGGGCTCTGGGAGAAAAGGGAGATTTGTCATGGAATGAATATCTGTTTGAGTACCCTAGAGTGAGGACTTTACATCTTTTCCTGAAAACAAGGCGCCTTCCTTCTTTTCAGGGAGAGTTGTGGCTATTTTGATGCCTTTTGAAAGCACCACAATTAATTTGATTGAGCTGCTAAGCAGTTGATTTTAAAAAAAGAAAAAGGAGAAGAAAAAGGATAATGGTCACATGGACTTAGCATCACATGGGGAAATTCGCTGTAACCCAGCAGTCTTTTAGACAGCTGATGACCACGGGCCAGATTGTTCATTTCACAAAAGAGAGTCTTTTAAAGATGAGAAGACTTTTGTCTAGAGCCTGAACTTCCCCAGGGGAAAGGACTCATTTATAACCCATTCTGATTATATTTTTCCTCCTAAATCTCACTGGTTAAATATGAATATATGTGGAACACTCAGCTACGCCATGGAAATAAGTAATGCAGTAAGAGATCAGCTAACAGGGAGTTCTGGTTCTGGGTTCTGGTCTCTGCTCTGACCTCCCAAGGAGCTGTGGACTCACTAAGTCCACACTGAGGCCACTGAGTGGCCCTGAGATGCCTTTGGCTTTCTGCTCTGTAAAATGAAGCAATAAAATGAATGCTTCATACCTTGGAGGGTGGGCTTGGAAGGGAAAAAATAGTTGATTATGTAAAATATAATGTAAAAAAGTTAATAATGTAAAAAATACTTGAAGAAATATCTTAGATGTTCTCAAAATTATATGCTTGAAGGTATGGAGGGGAGGTGAATTTGGGGAGGGTGTTGGTGACCAAGGTCCTCAGTTCTGTCCTCCACATAGCATCTCAGTCAGAAGGTGGGTCTGTGTTTCCTTAGTAGACCCCACTTCCCTCCAAGGATTCAGAGTCTATTCATCACTACGGTGCACAATCCCCAGGATTGTGCTGTCTGCTGTACTCTGCTGCTCATAAGCTATCCAACAGAAGCAGGCAGCCCTCACTTATCCTTTGGCCCCTTGGTCCCTGTGTGGGTTTGTTGGCCCTTTGTTTCCCCTCTTTCCCAGACTACCTTTTCCCTTCTCGTGTGCACACTCCTCCTAGAGAAAAATGATAACTCACTGTCAAAGCTGGGTTTGGAGACGAGACTAGAACTGCTAGTGTCCGCAAAGTGTTTGGGGTCTTTTCATCATGTACACCTTAGTTTTCAACGGGAATCCTAGTTCTTCTTCAGCGAGGGCCTCCTTCCTCTGTGTTCCCAGGGCTTCTACATACACCTCTGGAGGAGCACTTAGCACACAGGGCGTCCTGTGGTCTCTCTTCCTATGGGAGGGGATCTCTCCCATAGGGTCTCTCTCCCCCTCCTTTCTGCATCTGCGTGTCCCCAGGACCTGACACAGGCTAAGCACTCAGTAAATGTTTCCATCAATGAATGAATGAATTAGAGGTGAAAAGGACCCAGAGTACCTCCTTCATTGCACACGTTGAGGAAACCAAAGCCCACAGCTGCTATGTGTATTGATCATGCAGAGAAAACTAGAACCAAGATTAAATATACTTTTAGAATAAGTATATATTTAAATAATCTCAGTTCTAGAATACCCTGCCTCTGGTATCCAATCTACGGCTAAATCCTGACTGAGTGTTGACTGGGTGTTAAAAAGCAAACTTACGTATCCTGGAAAGGAAGGCAGTACCAGATGGTAAGGCAAGAGCCGGGCTTAGAGTCAGCAGCCTGGCTGCCCACCCTGCCAGTGACTGGCTGCATGACCTTGGCTAAGTCATTTCCTCTCCCTCATCTCATTTGCCTGGGTTATAAAATAAGGGTTTAGCTGAGATGATCTCTAAGTCTCTCCGTATTCCAGAAGTCTGATGTTCTAAGAACGGCATGAGTTGTTAGAAGTTTGAGCTTGTTGAGCAGAAATAACAAAACACATAAAAATAAGTTACAGAATTACTGCAAAGGAGGTCTTTTGTTAAAAATTCTTATCTTAAAGCCCCTTTCCACTAGGGTCCCATCGTGAGCACTTTGCCTATGCCTTAGAAGTACGCATCACAGTTAAGTTTCTGGTTGGAGGCTCTTGAATGTTTGACTCTGTGTCCACGGACCACAGCACAAGCCACAGGCTATAGCACAGTCACATTCAGGGCGTGGCAGAATGCTGGTATCTGGCCAGAGACCATGGTAAGGAGCTCTCAGCCGTCCAAACAGCACCCTGACCTTTTCATGTCTGTGGGGGCTGACTCTTAGCCTCCACCCCGCCCCACACCCTGCCCTGCCCTGTCCTGCCTGGTTCTCAGGCCTCAGAGGGGTGGGAAGGGTGACCCTCTGCCCCAGGCACTGGGCACTACCCAGAAGGCGGGGAGCCGTTCCCGGGAAGACCTGCTCTCCCCGAGGGTTTTGCAGAGCAACAGAGTTACGCACCAGTTCATTCTTGGTCAGTGGCAGGCACATTTCACACTAAATTCCACCCTGTGGGGCTGTGTCTAATTGGACAAATTTGAACAGCAGGCAGCATAGTCACTGCAGCAAAGAACGTTGATATATGGCCCAGGCAAGGGACTAAATCCTTAAAGTGACAGGGTTTCTTTTTCAAAAAAATGACTGGCTAGATTCCAGGAGCAACAGGCCTGACTAGCAAGAAAGAGATGGGCCAGCTCTGCAAAGCAGGGGCTAAAAGAGCCCTCCTAAAAGAGGAGGTGTTTTTGAAAACAGCGTCTCCATTTCTCCTGGTGTCTTTGGTAGTATAAAGAGTACAAGGTGGTCCCTGGGGATTGTCATCTGGGAACCAGTCATGCTGAGTGCTTCTCCCACCAAAAAACTCACAGCATCTGATAAATCTGGTTAAAATATAGAGCAAGGAAACCCTGACAGCAAAAAATTGAAAAACCATGTTGCCATACATTACCAAGCACCCACCGTTCATTACTTCAACATCCATCCAATATCTATTAAATGCTACTATGTGCATATTAAATGCACTTAGGCCTGGACATGGTGGAGCATGTGAAGTCTATGGTCCAGGGAGGAAAAAACACAAATCAAATGACCTCACAAATAAATGTAATTATAAATTGTGTGACGTATAATAAAGGAAAAATCCCATGTGGTAGAAGAGCATATAAAAGTGGCATTTGAGGAGAGTTTCCAGGCGGGAAGTCACATTTCAGCTAAGCCCTAAGGGGTGAGTTGAGGCAGCAAAGGAGGCAGGGGTGAGGAGGTGAGGGGAATGGTTAAGGTGAAAGAGAGCCTGTGTGGCTGGCTCAGTGCCCAAAAGGGAGAACAGCATGGGGTTGGGCCTTGCTGTTCACGTGAAGGATCTCAGTCTTATCCTAAAGGCAATGGGAAATGTGTTTGCAACAGAGAGTAGTAGGATCATATTGGAGTTTTGGAAAGATCACTCTGGAAGCAGACTGTTACAGAAGTCCCATAGGAGATGATGGCATGGATTGGACTGGTACCAATAATAGAAGTGGACAGGGGCACCTGGGTGGCTCAGTCGGTTACGCGTCCGACTCTTGGCTTTGGCTCAGGTTATGATCTCATGGTTTCATGAGTTTGAGCCCCGTGTCTGGCTTCATGCTAACCATGCAGCGACTGCTTGGGGTTCTCTGTCTCTCTCTCTCTTCCCCTTCCTCACTCACACTGTCCCTATCTCTCTCCACATAAATAAACTTAAAAAAAAAAAAGTAATAGACATGGCCAGACACAGGTGACATTTAGGAGGTACGATCATCAGGACTTTGTGATGGCATCAGTACGGGAAGGCAAGAGGGAAGAGATGGCAGCGATGGTCCTCAGTTCCCTGACTTGTTTTACTCTTTTTATTTCGTTCACTTAGTGTTGCCAGTCATGTGGGGAAGGAGGCCCATTGAGTTTCCATGGAGATGTCAAGACGTTGACTCCACATCCTTAGAGTTCTATCAGTGGGTCCTCACAGAAGAGATGTTTGGGCTAGGCATTTCCTCAGAGAAGGACAGGGAGAAGGATGAAAAAATGATGGAACAGACACCTTGTCTCCCTTTTGGCATCCCCAAATGTATTTGGAGAGGCAATGGGACTACAGACTCCAGGAGACATTTACAAATGGATATAGTAAATGATGTAGCAATGCGATGTGGGTGTGTGAAGAGGTAGCTGACAGCCAGGTGTGCGGTGTGTAGAGGGAACAGGCAGATAATGAGGCAGAACTGCCCAAGGAACTCTCACAGAAGTGATGGTCCGTGCACAGCAGGTTAACAGTGGTGGGAGTGTGGCAAGCCCTGTTGGCTTGTTTCACTCCAGGACATCCTGTTCTCTGAATCAGTTTCAGACAGGGTATGAGAACTAGAGCTTCGGAAACCTCCTGAGGAGTGAGGGAGGGTTGGAAAGCAGCCTGAGGCCCCCACTTCCTTTTTTTCTAGAGTGTACTTACTGCCCACTCTGGCAGAAAGAGAGGTTCCAAATGATATAACCCTTCTTACATCCCACTCCTAGGAGTTAGGGAAAGTGAGAGGGGAATGTCTTGTCAAGAAAACCATGAACGAAGAACACATTTCAGTTCCACTTCTGTCATTTCCGTCTGCTGTGGGCTCCTCAGTGTGTACTCAACACACAGCAGGTGTACAGCTTGTACTAATTGGCCAAAAGTGACTACCCTTCTGAGCTCTCAGCTCATCGCTGGTGCTGACAAGAGTTTTATCTGCCCATAATTGAACCCATGACGGGTTTGGGTGGTGTACTTTTTTTGGTTTGTACCAAACCAGCCTTTTCCATGTACCCTCCTATGCTGGTCTGTTTCTTTTGCATGTTGGGCTAATCTTCTCCATATGTGTGTCTGGTTTGGCATGTGCATCCCGACCTCCCATGAGTAGGGTGAGGCTGCCTCAGTCAAGTTCAGAGAGTTGCTGCCCAGCCTGCCAGGCTCTGGAGTGAGGCCATTGGCTGGCTCTCTGAAGAGCATAGCCCCCTTTAGGCCTTTAGGCTCTGTGGAGAGGCACCCAGATGGGCTTCTTGTTGGGGTTTAGTGAGGCATGAGAAGAAGGCATTCTTTGAACAACTACTGCCTGGTGACCCACTTGGAACAGAGTCTCACTAGGACAGTGGGCCTAAGCCAAGCAGCACGTGGCTCTCAGATAAGGAATGCTCTAGGCCTTGAACTTCTTGCTCTGACTACCAACATCCTCTCTTCCCCTCCCTTCACCATTCTAGAGGTAAACTTCCTTTCCCAGCAGAATGTAGCCCTTGCTCACCATGTTTATGAGAGCAAATAGACTGATTGATAGGGTTTATAGCTACAGATTGAAAGGCGGGGGAACAACGTGACAGCAGAAAAAGACACCTCATGTGAAGAGTATGTTATAATTTTACAAAGTTTTTTTCAAATTCTTAACTTTCATTAATCCCCACAACCACCTCGTGAAGTATTCTTCTCAAGGCTCGGAGAAGCTATGTTGCCAGTAAGAGGCAGAGAGCGAGCCAAGACTATATCCTGGCTTCCTGACTCCAAGTTCAGTGCTCTTTCTAAAGCACTGCACTCCCCAAACTTCTATCTCTGCAGCCTCACGCGTCTTCAAGCCCTTTCCCATAGACCCCATGAGGGTGCCTTTTCAGGCTCTTCTTGTCTCCCTTGTGCCACCTCACACCTGTCTCTGGACCTCAGTTGGTGTATGGGTCAGGGGGCGGCCTGTGTGAGCATAAGAATGAAATCTCTGTGAGGGGAACAAGTGAGTTACTGCACAGGGAGCAGCTGGCCCCTCAGACTCCGACAGCCACTGCCATAATGGCTGCTGCTCTTGGAAAAGCTCCATCTTCAGAGGCGTTTGTGCCCAGCCACTAATCTCCACCTGTAATCTTCAGAGAGCACCAGTTCCCATCATGCAATAGTTGTCCCTGACCTCACGCCAGGCCCAGGACAAAATGGAGGCATTTTGTGAGACAGATGGGCCTCTGCCTCATCATCACCAGTAGCATACCTTCCTATCGGCCCACTCCCTGCTGCCCCAGCCCTGGCCAATCCTGAGCATACCATACAGTTGTGCCAACCCGTCCTTCCTCCTGAGCACAAGAGCCCCTTTCTTGCCCACTAGATTAGCTGTACAGCTTTAAGTTCCTGAAACTTTCTGGTCCTTTATCTCCCTGATTGAGAAATGAGGTCAGAATGCATGTATGCATTCATCAATTTTTTCATTTATATTCATTCAACATATAATTTGATGGGTCCCCAAGATTCAAATTATAGGACTCCAAGCCCTAGAGATTCAGAAAGGTAATCAGACATGATCTCTCTGCCCCCCGCCCCCAGGTGTTCATAATCTAGCAGGGCAACAGATGTATAAACAGATGATCATGGTACAGTAGGAGCGTCAACAAAGTACTTCCCAGCTCCTGTCAGAGCTATCTGCATTGAAGGCTGTTGAGGGAAAGAGAATGTGGGGATCATTCTCTAGAAGTCACAGAGAGGGGTGAGCTGGATGATTTGGGGCAAGTGATATAACTTCTCTGAGCCTCAGTTTCCTTATCTATAAAATGGGATGACAAAGCCTACGATACAGAGTTTCATTGTAAGGATAATGCCCAATGTATTCAAGCATCGAGTCAATGCCTTGTACATAATGTCATAGATAGCAAAGATGCCACAAAGAATATTGAATTTTAGTTTCTGGAAAAATAAGTGTCACAGGGACAACTCATGACAGCAAGTAGTATTAATTAGTGCCCAGTAAACACCTGACCCACTTGTGGGACTTGGCCCAGCACCTGAGGCTGAAACCTCGGCTGCACTCTGGGATTCCTGAGCAGAAGTTGGTGTCCAGTAGAAAGAACCAGAACCTGCCTCCAGTGCAGGAGCTCAGCCAAGATTAGAGCTCTAAGGGCACCTGGCTGGTTCCATCAGTAGAGCATGTGACTCTTGATCTCGGGGCCATGAGTTCAAGCCCCACATTGGGTGTAGAGATTACAAATTAATTAATTAATTAATTAACTAACTATCTAACTAAAAAGAAGACAGTAAAAGAATAAAGCTGTAATGGCCCTGGCACTGTTGAAGAACAGACCATGGAGGGCCTCCTCAGACACACCGCTGCCCTCTTGTAGATGTGCATCATTTTCAGCCCATTTCTTTTTCTCACCAGGTCCACAGAGGCAAACCTCCCTTTGGGAGGCCCCATTTTAGTCCTTAAAATCCTCAGGCCTGTGTGTGCTCTGTAAATTCGGAACAGCAAATTCCTCCCAGAGGTGGAGAGGAGCACATTCCCTTCTGGCCTGGCACGCTGAGTCCTGCTGTCCCGGGGCTGGTTAACAATATGCCCTCAGTCAAGGCACCTGACTTTTTGGAAATACCTCTTCTTCAACCCTCTCACCCAAAACAGCTATTTTTGCCCTACATCCTTAACATAGTAAGAAATAAGCAGAGTAGACTCTGTTATCTTTCGCCATTTGACAGATACTCTTTAGTCTCTTCTCTGAATCCCACAATGTGAGAAATGCAAAGATGCAAGGTGTAGGGATTGTCTGAGCAGCCACGTCCCTACCAACAGTTATTTTTGTCAATTCATTAATGTTGACACAGTGAAGGGAGTCTAATTAAATGACTGTTTGCCTTCTGGGCCTCAATGTCTTCACCTGGAAAATGGGCCGGGGGGGGGGGGGAGGGGAGCAGATGGTAATAATACCTCACAAAGCTCTTGTTAAGGATTAAACAGTGTACCTAGATGAGCACCTTTGCATATACTAGGTGCTTGGTAGTTCTCAGTACTTGGTAGTTCTCATTCATTGCCCCCTTAGCTACCAGACATTTACTGGGGGCCTCCTGTGGACTAGACACTCCAGTGGACCCTGGGGATACCACAGTGAGAAACCCAAGCAGTCAGGAAGCTATCCACCCAGTCTGTGAGGGAAAACCGACATTAAACAAATAATTGCCTTGGGAATTCATGGCCCTTCACAGTGCTTGGAAAAAAGGGAGAAAAAGCAACTTTGGGCTGTTTTGTCTTCCCAGAAGCCCACAAACTCCAGTCTGGACAGAGTCTGGAGACTCTGGACACTCTGGCTGGAGAGTGAGCACCCGAAAGGTCACCACCTAGCCTGGCAGCTGTGGCGGTCAACCAGCTTGACAACTGTCTTCCGACCCCACCCCAGAAGGCTGCCCAGACTCCTGCTTCAGAGAGCCCACTCTGCAGGCCTCCTGTCTGTGTTCTGCTCAGATGCAAGGCTTGTCAACTCTGCTGATGTGAGCGAAGCTCCAGAGGCCCTGCCCCAACGGTGCTGCTCTGGATCAAGGCCTTACTAGACTCCCAGCTCCCTGGTTTGCAAAGCAAACTTCAGCCTTGTACTATTTACCTTGGCAAGTCCACGACCAGATTGATGATCTGTAAAGTGGATTTGTTATTTGGCTGTTTGCTTTGGCAGCTCTTGAAAGCGCTTTGCTGATTACAGTCCCAGATGTCATTGCATACATTACCCTGCTCTATAACGGGGCTTTGAACACTTTAATTTGAACTACAAATACTATTAAGCTTTTTGCACCTCTTCTGCCTTTAGTTCTCGGATATTAAATATCAGAGCAGACAGCGTGCATTTCCGTAGGCTTCTCTCCCATTGTCTTGGTCAGCCTCCTCCCATAGAAAGCTTCCGGCTTTCCTCCCATTCTCTGTGGGTCTTTCTAGAAACCTTACCCACCTATGCCCACCCCCAACCCAGCTTCCCTGGCGGCAGCTGTGCCAATTTTTCCCTAACAGATAATCTGGCTTTCCAGTTTGGAGGTGCACGGTGTGTGTTCCAAGTCTGGCTTCCCCACACTTCCAGGCCTGAGTCCTTTCACTATTGCTGTTTAACTCACCCACAAGGAGTTTTCTCTATCCATTTTTTGTTTTAATGCTACCAACAGCATTCTTTTGGGGAAGGTAGATTTGGGGCATGAATATGTCATGTCACTTTGCCCATAGAGGACAGACATCTCACCAAAACAAAAGCTCAACATCACACAGAAAAGGCAGCTGCAGAACCAAAAATAACTTTACACTTTCCCAACTCAAAGCTTGACTCAGGCTCCCTTTCTCATACTTTGTTGAAAATCCCCTCATGAGTAGGGAGGAGAGGGGCGGCAGTGTCTTTAAACCGGGGCAGTCACTGGTTCATATATCTTTGGAGATTATTGGTAGAGAGTGCGGTGTTCCTGGCTAATGGTGGGGTATATGACTCCACATTCTCCAAGGTAATTGCTTCTTCCTGTTGTAAATAAACCATTAGCTGGGTCCTCGCCTCAGGAAGCAATTCAAGGCCCAAGGGAGGTAGCCAAAGAAGTCAGCTCGCAGCCTCCTGGTTGGAAGGCTCAGCCTCGCCCAGCACCCTCAGCCCCAGGTCTTCCCCTTGGAGTGAGAAAATACTCCTGCCATCATCCTGCCAAGCTCCCGACAGGCTGCCCTTGGCCTTTGATTTGCCAAACTCCATGTGAACTGCCTCTGTTTTTGTTACTCCCCAAAACACACACACGCACGCACGCACGCACACAAAACCACTATTTCTAATCCACCTAAACTGAATACCGGTGGGATTTTTTTTTGCTCGTGTTATTTTTTCCTTTTTCTTGTTTGCTCTCCCTCCTTAAAGTTCATTTTCTGTCCATTCCCTCTCCTCTGGCCTTAAATATCCACAAGGTTCTTAGCTGAAGCCTTTCAGCATTTCACAGGACTTTAGAGATGGAAAAAGTCTCCTTAATATCAGCAATTGGTGGAGCACCTATGTGTATTTCTGTTCATTCTTATACTAAACCTACAAGGAAGACAGTTCCATCCCCATTTTAATAGTGAGGAAACCGAGGCTCCATGAGGGCCTTGTTCCATGTCACACGTGTATGGCACAACTAAGAATGAAGCAACCAGATTTGTGTAACTCCAAGGCTTGCGCTCTCCACTGGGTGGCCTCTCCCTGCTACCTATATCCTATCCCTCCTTCTATGCAAGGTCCAAGTTCTAACTTAGGAACTACAGTATCCCTTCTGTGTTGTAAGCACCTCAAAGGCAGGTTAAATGTCATGCTTAATTTTGTTTCCTGGTGACTGGTGCTGGACCTGGCTTGTACTAGGTGCCCAATAAATATTTGTTGGATGAACAACCATAAGTCCACTGAAGTGGTTCTGCTTTTAAGCAACCGTGGCTTCCCTGTGGCCAGTCTCTACATCAAGGAGGGAGGGCCTTCAGCTTTGAAATATTTCAGTTAAAGAACTTAATTCACTTTGGGAGTTTACTTTAGGAATAGAGATTATTGCAGTGTTTTTGGCCACCACTCTCAAATTCTTCTAAACCTTTACTATAATAAGCAAATTGAGCAGATTAAGGACATACTTAACTGCCAAATGGTGTTCTGAACTGTGTAAAGTTACCCAGGGTGGCTTTTTCCCCCCTATATAAAAGTTTGTGTGGGTTCTGTGAACTTCCCTGCTTTTTTTAGCTCTTCCTGTTTTATTGTGTTTGAAGTATCTTTGTAGTGACCTGTTGGGATAGGGTTCTTCCATATGGAAGTGTTTCTTTAACTTTTTAATCATTTCTTTTGGGAAGTGGAGGGTTAGGGGTAGCAGATGTTTTTCTGGCATTGTTTGCTAAGTGGAGGTAGGAGCTTTTGGAGCTATGAGTCAGGCTACACCCCGCCTGAAAGGAGAAGGTTCCAGATTCCAGCACCACTGGATCTGGAAAAAGCAGCCTATGTGGGAATAGACCCTTTTGCCCTCACCCTGACTAATGCCTTTCCCATTTCCCAGGAAGAATACGTGTTCCCTTGTGACACTGAGACAAGTTATTTATTTTTTTCAGTGTCCCATGGTAAATCCTTATCAGTCCTCAAATGGGAAGCCAGTCTGGTGCCCTTACCAAAAAAGAAAGGAAAAATAACAAATTAAATGAACCCTTGTTTCTGTCCTTCATGGCAGTCACGTCCCTCTTCATACCCGTTCTCATTGAGCCAAAGTTTAACATCTTGGTTTAAAAAAAAAAAAAAAGTGGCAAAAAGCCATTGAATTGTCCCATTTCCTCATGTTGTTTTAGACTTTATTATTCAGTCAGTCTATTCAAGAGGCAACCTGTGGGCTCCTTGGAAGGTTGTTCTGTGGAACCTGCAGAAGCTGATAGTTGGCCATCATGTTCCACAGCCGGCAGTTGGCCCTTGTCCTTGGTCTGCTTTAGGGCCTCACTTCCAGAATCCACTTCTTCATTCCCGGGTTACACCTCAAAAGCCAGTGAAGAAAAGGTTTTGGTTCAGTGAGTAGATTCCCCAGGCACTGGCTCACTTGAGACCCAGGTGATAAGGAAGCTGGGGACGAGGAACCTGAAGGAACACAAACTAGGACTTCCCTGGGCACTCTGATCCTTTCTTGGCAAGACCAAGGCTTTGCTTGTTAACTTGGGAGTCTCGACATTTGGAGGCTAAGAAGATGTGGAAGAGCCCACGAGAGGGACCAAGAGCTAGAAAGCAGCTAGAAAGACGAGAGGAAACCAGGTGCATGTGGCATCCTGGAAGCCAAGTGACTTGATCTGCTGACAGGTTGGGTCAGATGACTGAGAAATGGCCATGGGATTTAGTAATATGGAGGTCATTAACTTTGGAAGAGCAGTTTCAGTGGAGAGGTGGGGGCAACACCATGATTGGTTTCGTAGAGAGGAAGGAAATTATAGACAGCAAGTCCAGACATCTCTTTTAAAGAACTTTACGGGAAAGAGAGAAATGGGACAGTAGCTCAAGAAGGAAGTGGGGGTCAAGACATTCTTTCTTTTAATAGAGGAAATACTGGCATAATGGTGACAAGAGGAGATGGGCTCTAGTGCATGGGTGGATGGACTGGACTTGGTGGGAGGACGGAGGGTATATATACTCAGATGCAGGTGGGTGGGTAGGTGCAGCGCCAGGACTTTAAATCTCCTTCTGATTGCTTCAGCTTTCTTTATGAAGCAGTAATTAAAATCCTCAGCTGAACATGGGAATGGTGGAGAAGGTATGGGAAGTCACTGGCCAGGAGAGCGAGAGAGCAAATGCACTGAGGAAATGTGATCAGAAGGCAGCATTAAAAGCCCATTTGCAGTTAGTGATCATAAATTTAAAGTAAGACCGGTTAGCATGGTGTGCTTTTTTCCTCAGCTGCAAGTAACTGCATGGGGACAGTGAGTGGGCAGACTAACAAGGTTTTGATTTCACCAGGTGAGTAGAGCAAAAGGAGAGGGGGTATGGAAGTTGAGGATATATATGAGGGATTGAGTGTAACAATTGCATATGGTGGGAGGAGAAGGACCCAAGGCAGGCAGGATCAATGGGTAAGAGACCTTGGTGGGGTCGGAGGCTTGTCGGGAGTTGTGGTACTAGAAAGATAGGAGGTGGGGAGATAATTTGGTAACTGACGTTGTGGCAGTGTTTGCCGTTGTTGTTCATTATATCAAAGGAATGGCCATTGCAGTGAGTGGCAGAGGCAAAGGAGGTGAGTGCCAGAAGTCAGGAGGTCCCGGAATTAAGAGGCCAGGTAATTGGAAGGATCGTCTATATGACTTATGACAGAAATCAGGAGCTAAACTCTTAAAGGAGTAAGGGGTGTGATGGGGGATGAGAGGTGGGGTGCTGGACAAGGAGAGGCCAGAGGCAGTACAGTCTTATCCCACCAGAGTCAAAGCTGTGGGTTTTATGAAAAAAAGAAGAGAAGTCTGCATCAGTGAGGAGCTAAAAGGAATGGAGGAGAGAAATCAGCCACAGGGGAGGACTACTGGGCAGGCAGGGTCCTCAGAAAAAATCCTTGTAATTTTCAAAGTGCAGCACTTTAGAGAGGAAGTATATATACACTTCCTGTTTTATTTGAGTCTTTCAACAACCTTCCAGTAGGCCTCCATAGAACCCATGAAAGCATACTTAATCCAAAGTCACAAGTGTTGTAATGCTGCCTCCATAGCGTAAGATTCAGCACCCAAAGTCAGGCTGGCCTATTCTCGGCCCTCTCGGATCCACTGTTCTCTGTGACATCCAAAATATCTTACACTTAGCAGCCAGTAATGGGACATAAGTGGACATTTCCTTTCAGGAATAATTGGGATAACAATTCCTAAATGGAAATAATATGGCATTTTAGTTTTAAGGAATTTAGGTGTCTAAGAACATGCCTAAGCCGTGGTGGTTCAGGACTTGGTTCTTAAGAATTTTTCCTTCCTGGGACACCTGGGTGGCTCAGTTGGTTAAGCATCCGACTTGGGCTCAGGTCATGATCTCACAGTTTGTGAGTTCAAGGCCCACGTTGGGCTCTGTGCTGACAGCTCAGAGCCTGGAGCCTGCTTCAAATTCTGTGTCTCTGTCTCTC
The DNA here is from genome assembly GCF_018350215.1 of Panthera leo. Classification (NCBI taxonomy): domain Eukaryota; kingdom Metazoa; phylum Chordata; class Mammalia; order Carnivora; family Felidae; genus Panthera; species Panthera leo. The sequence continues at coordinate 25,872,063 of NC_056692.1, forward strand.
TCTCTCTGCCTCTCCCCCGCCTCTCAAAAATAAAAATAAACATTAAAAAAAAAAAAAAAGAATGTATCCTTGATTCTCAGGCTCAGTGAGTGGGCAATAGGGCAGTGTGGGAATCTCCCAACTGCTGGGTGACCCCATCCCTCCAACTTCCTTGAGCCACCCACTCACATAGGCAGAGAGCCCACACCCAAACAAATGTGATCTCAGTTGTTCATTCAGTTAGCAAGCGCGTGTTGATCACCTGTTGCAGTTTTGAGTGTCCAGAGATGAGCACTACCCTAAAGAAATAAGTGCAGCAAATGGTTACAGGTTTCTCTCCACGCACTGTATAAAGAGATTTCCTCGTAAAGGAAGGGGAGAATATTCCTGCATGCTCCAAGAAAGTAACCTCTTCTTAGCCACCTCATCCTAGTTTCCCAGCTTGCCAGACCACTGAGGTGGGTCGATTCATGGAGGGTATGCATCAAATGCCTCCATCAGCCCTCTCAGCCATGTTCCTTTGTGAGCACGTTGGCCAAGGCCCAGGCGGACACACTGACCTAGATGGGAACAGAGATCTATCTGGTCATGGCTTACAGCAACCGGGAGTGCCTCCGAGCTACCTGGGAATGCAGATGCCCAGGCCCCAATCTTAGGCCCTAGAAATTCTGATTATGATATGGGGTGAGACCTGTACCTCCATATATTTGGAAACCCCCCTAGTTGATTCTGATGTGGAGCCCCAGTTGAGAAGTACTGGTCGAGGAAGCATATGTAGAAGTTTGTGCCAAACGACTGGATGGCCAGATATGCAATATCCCACTGCCAATCCTCTACCAGATCTGAGTGTGATCAAATATTTCTCCTGCCAGTTCCCTTCTCAATATTATCCTCCAGGAACTTGTGATTATCCTCAGCCTAAGTCCAAAGCAGCTTAATTCTTCTGAAAACAGTGCCAGTTGGGCATTTTGCCTGGAAGGAGCAAAGCAAATCTGTGGCAGTGTTCTTTGCTTAGTTCAGTCCTGCAGCCTCCACGGGGCACCCTCTACCACCGCCCCCAGATTTCTCTTCCTGCCACAAGGTCTAGTGCATTGTTAGGTACCTGCTTGGGGAGGTCAGCTCATTCCAGCAGGAACTGAGGGCCTCGCTGGATGCAGGCTTGGGTATAGTTGGCCAGATAAAATCTGGTTGGCAAGAACGTCCTGGGCGGGCTGAGGTGAATGTCCATAATAAGATCAGAGAGCAGGAGACTAGGGCCAGCAGCCTGGACAGCAGGCTGAAGGTGCAGGCCAGAGCAGCACAAAACACTGAAACTGAGTCTGAGAGTCTCACTGGAGCCCGTGAGGAGTTGGAACACATGAGCTCTTGTTACGTACAGGAACCTGAGTTCACCTGCCTACATCATTCTTTGTCATTAAGTCCCCTTGGTCTTCAAGGGCCAACTCCTACCAGTTGCTTCTACTTTATCAGAGGCATGGGCCTCTTCATGCGTGACCTTGTGCTGAAATTTGGGGCTATTGCATCGTGAAACCTGCAATAGTTGATTCTGGGTCTTCTTCTAGAGACTGGTTCCCTCTCAGGCCCGGCTTCATCCTCACCAGGACTTTCTTCCCTCTGTGAACTGATACTGGTGTTCTGTCCACATCTAAAACCCTTGATTTTCTGGGATCAGTATAGAGATATTAGAGAAAGTGGGTCCTAAGTCTTGAGGATACCGTAGAGAACAAGACAGGTGATACTTCTGCCTTTGTGGGGCTTCTATTCTAGAAGAGGAAGCAGATACACCAGCAATACTTACGGAGTGTACTATGATGAGGGAGGTTCAGGAGGCTTTGCTGTTGGAGCGCATAGCAGGGGCACCTGGCCTAATCTAGGGGAGAGTCAGGAAAGGTGCCCCAGAAGTTCTGTTTAAGCTGCCATCAAGGGAAGAGCAAGATGAAGATATAAAGGCCAGAGGTGAAAGGGAGCACAGTCCACCGGAGGAACGGAAAGAGGTTTCTTATGTTTAATGCAAAGGACAGGGAGGGAGCGGGAGAGGCAAGTCTGGATGAGTGAGCAGAGATCAGGTCATCAAGAGGCTTGGCAACCATGGCAAGGAGTTGAGGCATCATTCTAGCACCTTTCTGCCACTTTGGACAGGTGTTTTCGGAGTCCTGGGATCACTCTGAAATAGATCCACATATTCGTGCAGGTGCACAGCGCACATCTGACAGGAACACTGACTGCCCTGTCCCTTCTCGTTTGGAGGCAGTACAGGGTAATCCGGATTATAAACCACCCGCCTGGGGCAGGAGCTCACTCGCCTGCTGTAATCATCTTTTTCTTCCACCTTAGGATGCCACTCAGCCTCACACAGCACCAGCTATCTGATGAAGAATAGAAGTGACAAGGGCAAAATCAAAAACCCTCCAGAACGTATTCAGTGGGAAACTAAAGGCGGGAAGAGCGTTCCTCGTGTTCCCAGCCGACACCCCTCTCGCCTGCTTTCTCTTACCAGAAGAGTCTCCGCTTCCAGTATGCCTGACTGGCTGGCTGGCTGATTCTTCAGGGGCCGCGGTTTGTGCTTGTCACCCCTACACTGGTCGCTTTTAAGATGCACAGACTTCTGAATCTTTAAAAGAAAGAACTAAAAAGGAAATCCCAAAGGCAGTGAGTTGACAGGTCATCTATTGAGAATGAGGGAGAAAGTTGTGACAGGTTTAGGGAGTTTGAGAAGAGGAAGAAATACAGGAGGGAACTGACCAAGAACAAATGGAAAAAAAAAAAAGGTTGAGGAGCAGGGAGGGCCTGGCTGGTAAATTTGTCGTGGGACCAGTGGATGCAAGTGCAAGATTTTCTCCAGCACAGCCCAGGAGCCCAGGAGTAGTTGCAGAGGAGTCCAGTGACTAGATGGATCATCTTGGATGCATGTGGAAAAGCAGGTGGGAGGCAGATAGACCAGGGGAGCAGTGACAGGGGAGTTGTTGAGGGTGCGCGTGGACCTGTAAGCCTGAAATCTGGGATGGACAGTGAAGAAGTTTCACTAGGAAGGAATGAGTAGATTGGGACAATAGAGAAGGGCTCCAGGGGCTAGCCGGCTCAACGAGGTGGGAGAGCATCATCAGGAAGAATAAAGTCAGGGAGATAGACAAATAGGAAGTTTCATGGTCAAGATGGGGGATTTCTTGCTTAAAATACTAGGAGAGGCAGTTGCAAGATCCAGGTGAGTGAGCTGCTGGAATGAAGGGGAAGTCATTGGCGTGTGAGGTCACTGAATTGTGAGGCCAGGAGTGTTGCTTTGGTCACACACCTGAGCATCACACTTTCTCAGCATTTGGCTGGAGCTGTTGTTGGGACAGTGACAGTGGTGTAGTGCCGTAGTCCTCTTTGAATTCAAGGAATTGACTTAGAAGGTCTGCAGAGTCCAGTGAAAAGGACAAGGGGCACTGTTGTAAACAGTTCCCGGGAGTGTTGCGCTTCTCTCCTGATTGATAAAATAATTCCTTTGGAAAAGGTGATGTAATTCACAAAGAACACTTGTATTCCCTTGGAGAAGAAAGTACTTCCTTTTATTGCCAGCTCATTTCAACATGATTGAAAAATCAGGGAGAAAACTTTTTTTTAAAGTTTAAGCCTGGAAGAAATACACTGTATGAGACATCTAAAACGCTGGCCCCAGGGTCCAGCTCCATGGCCTAGTGCAAAGTCTCTTTGTACCTCAGCATCTTTGTGAAACAGAAGAACTTCACCAGGTCATGATGAGGACCAGCAGGCTGGTAGTACATGGAAATATTTCCTGTGTGCCAGACACTGTGCTGAGCACATTTGTTTCAGCCTTAATATTTTTTATTAGTCGCATTTTAAAGAGGTGTACGTTGAAACAGGAGAGTTAACTAATTTGCCCAACATATGCAACTATTAAGTGACAGAATAAAAGCCCAAAAGCCTGAGCCTTTAGCCATCTCCTGTACTGCATGTTTAGGCTCTGTGAATACAAAAATTAGGCAAAACACGCACAGCACTAAGCTGAGAGGAAGACACGAGAACAGGTCGCCACAATCACATGTGCACTGCGTCAGAGGTTGCACAGATTCTCTGGGGATGTAGCAGAGGGACCAGTCCCTCCCCAGGGGACTCTAGGAAGGCTTCATGAAGGAGCTCAAGCACGGGTTGGGTCTTGAAGTGGCTGCAGGAGACAGCTTGTCGTGTCATTTGGTGCTGCTTCTCACGTTGGTCCGAAATATGCCAGCATGTTGTCTTCTGTGTGTGTGTCCTGTTTTGCCTGTTGGGCCTCAAAAAAAATAAAAATAAAAAATCGATTCCCTTTTTCATAAAATTGTGCTGCAAATATTTGAGTACTGGAATCCCAGCTCTCTTAATCTCCAGGTTAGACAACCTCCGTTTCTTCCTTCCCTTCTTTCTTTCCTGCTAAGTGACAAGAACTGAGGCAATATGCTGTGCATTTAGAATACAGAGATTTAGAAAAAAAAAAAAAAAAGCAGCAGCAGATGCTGCCCTCCAGGAACTTACAGTCAAGTGAGCAGGGTAGACCAGGAAATACTTTATTGTTCTCCTTTGCACTCTGTCCCCTTTACCAAAATTCCCGGCACCCAATAAGTGTCTGTTGTTGAATTGCCTACACCAAGGTGCAATGAAGAAGGTAAGCCAGGATGCTGTGGGGGCCTTTTGGAAGACCTAAGTCAGACTGAGAAGAGTGGTTAACTTTCCCAGCTGACCTAGGTTTTCAAGGATGAGTGGTACTTAGCAAGAGAAGAGCATTCCAGGCAGAGGGAGACACAGATGCAGGGACACAGGGGCAAAATTCAAGGTGGGGCATGGTGTGCGGGGAGTCTGGAGAGCTGGCCAGGACCTGATGAGAGACGGTGGTACTATGAAGATTGGGCTTTGTCCTGAGGATAGACAAGTAAAATGTTCAGATTTGCATTGTAGAAAAGGTTACTCTGGTGGCACTAAGAAGAATTAAATGAAGGGAAGCTATATTAAGGGACAGAAAGACCAGTGTAAAGATTGTTGGAATAATCCCAATGGAAACTGATGAGGGCCTAAACTCAGTGGCTGCGGAGTAGGGGACAGATTGGAGAAGGCTTAGGAAGTAAAATCCATAGCACTTCCTGAGCAGTGGTCTGGAGGAAAGGGGGAAGTCTGGGTGGGCAGTCACTGAGAAGACAGTGCTGGCATTCACTCGGGTAGAAAATAGAGAAGTTTGAGAGAAGTAAGGCAGTGAATCTGTTTTGGACATACTGAGTTGAAGGTGCCTGTGGAGTGTATTTGGTGTGTGACGTGGATTTGGAGGCCAGGAGAGAACTGAGTCAGAAGTGCAGTTACGGGAGGCAGCGTGTCAGAGGTAGTCGTAACTACTGGGAGTGGATGAGCTCGCCCAGGCAAAATGTACAGAGGAAGAAGAGAAGAGGGTTGAGGGTAGAAGCCTTAGAAGCACTACAATTTGAGGAGCAGAAGGAGCCAAGCTAGGCCCTGGGAGAGACTTGGGGGTGGTCAGAGAGGGAGAAGGAAAACCAAAGAAAGCTAAGGAAGGATGGGGAGTCATCAGCAATTTGCCAGTACAGTCGGCTTTTCTTTGTAGCATCTGAGTTGCCACAGGGGACAGTCCTGAGCTACCAGGATGGAGGGAGGGCAGTCACATGCTTTTGCCATAAGGCTGGATTTGAGGACCTGTTACTCTAGAGCAGTGGTTCCCCGAATTCCCAGGTAAAAATCGGACCCTATCCCAGGACCACTACATTGGATTCTCTTGGAGAAGGGCCTGAGAATCTGTTTATTCGGTAAGCACACCGGGTGATTCTTCTCATTAGGAAAATCTGGGAATGATGCTTTACACCAGAGGCTGTTCAGTAATAACCTGAGAGCATTGGAGCACTTTCCAGTGACACAAATCACACCCACCCTCCCACCCTACACAAAGCCAGATTCCACCTCAGGTTCCAGAGAATCCCCGTAATTTGAGCCATTGTTTCTGTGGCATTCCTCAGATATGTGAAGACGGAAGTGCTACCCCACTAATCTAAAGGAGAGTTTCTGAGCAACTGTCTGAGTATTCGGGAATCCAATCGAAATCCTGCATTTAGACAGATAATTGGTCCAGCGGTGCTTCTCTAAAGCATTTAGACTAGAGCACCCTCACTGCCCTCTGGTGTAGACAGTCTGATTGCCCACTCCATTTTATGGAATAATGGGCCTGAATGTGATCCAGCATTAAAAAAAAAAAAAAAAAAAAAAGCCCCCACCATATGTTAAAAAGCTATTAAAGAAGTTTGGAAGAGGCACCATCTGTAGACAAAGAAGACATTTGTAGGTTATTGCCAATGTAGGAGCTGGCTCTACTCGCTTATATGTTTGGGACCTAATACTGCCCACTGGCCCTCACAGTGAAGTTCATGAAATATGTTTAATACAACTATTCTCAGGATCAATTTTGAGAAGAAAGGCTTTGTCTCTACTGAAGGTATTTTATTAGACATAGAAGTGGTTCAGAGGGTCTGTGCCCCTAGTGTGAAATTGCAAATCTGTGAAATTCAAACATGGTCATTCATGAATAGTCAGGACAAGTAATCTTTCCTAAATGATTCATCTTGGGATATTATCTTTCCAGGATAAATAGAGATATTAATTGTACTTGCTTTAATATTGCAGAGAGAGGTACCTGCTGAGTAGAATACTAAGGAGTGTGGCTCTAAAAAGCATAGAGACCTCCTCTTTTTGGAGTTATTTTAGAATGAGAGATTTAAGGGGAGTGCTGCCTGGAGGGCAGGTGGCTGGGAGGTGCTTTCATGCACTCCTCTTCAGACCCTTGATACACACTTCAGATCAAAATATACTGAAGGTTAGTTCTTTCATTCATTCATTCAATAAACATTTATTAGGCACCTATTACGTGGCAAGATCTGTGCTGCAGGCTCTTTGTTCTTGGATATCTCTGGGACATCAGAATAATAATTTCAGGGTGAGGTCCGTTGACCCTGGAGGAGAGCAGTTAAGTGTCTCGTGCAGTATTAATGCTCCAGTGAAAACACGATTGGTAACTTCACATTCCCATTTTAGAATCAAGCAGTGTGCTGAGCTGTGTGGACATTCCCCACCTCCAGAAGCCAGACAGCTTAGACATTATCCTTAAGTCTCAAAGGATCTAGAGGGAAGTAGTGAGAACACCAGCATAAAGCCATCTGGCTTCTAAGGGTAAAATCAATACTTTACATACTGATTACCATTATAGTCTCAAAGGCTCTATCACATACATTGTCATTTGAATCTTAGCATAATTTTGGGAATTATGAATAGCTAGTCATAATAATAACTAGCATTAGTATTCCTCTTTTACAGTGCAGAGACCAAGGTTCCAGGAAGTGACTTGCACAAGGTCACACAGCACCGGAACTAGCACTTGGTTTCTCACTCTTAAGCAAGTGCTCTTTCTACCAACAGAGAGCTCAGTGACCTTACAACCACCTCATCTGTCCAAGAGATCTGCCCCACACCGCTATCTCACAATGGTTTTTAAAATAAGAAGAAGGTACTAAATGAAGAGAAGAGATAGCAGCTAGATTCAAAGAGTACAGGCAGCAGCTGCTGGGCAGGGGAGGAGGAGGACGGCTAGTTCACCCAGTAAACCAGGTGCCACCACCCATTTTGGATCTTGAGAGCAGGAGAGTCATTTCTGAAGATCATAGAGCTCTTATCCAGGCCTCATTATTTTATTTTATTTTTATTTTTTATAATTTTTTTAATGTTTATTTTTGAGAGAGAGAGAGAGAGAGAGAGGGAGAGAGCATGTGCAGGGGAGGGTCAGAGAGAGAGGGAGACACAGAATCCAAAGCAGACTCCAGGCTGTGAGCTGTCAGCACAGAGCCTGATGTGGGGCTCGAACTCATGAACCGTGAGATCATGACCTGAGCCAGTCGGATGCTTAACCGACTGATCCACCCAAGTGCCCCCAGGCCTCATTATTTTAAAGGGAGGCCCAGAAAGGGTTAATGACTTGCCCAGGAGAGTTTTGGTGAATTTGCAAGTTCATTTAGCTATTTGGTAGGTGTTTCTACAATAAATATACTTGGTTCTTACTTATTTACTTTTTTTTTAACAGTCTGAGGGATGTAAGAAAGCTCTTCTAGTAGCTTTTCAACCCTAAAGGCATTTCTGAAACTCAAATGAAGCACAATGAGAAATTCTTTTGTTCAGCTGTTAGCCCTAACTCAAGGTTGGATGACAGGTCTGTGTCTGTCTGAGAGAGTAACAGGAGGTTTCCAGGCCCCTCCTAGGGGCCTCTTGGCGCCTTGGCTTTTTTCGCCTCTCTACTTATGGATGACTCTGATCTCTGGATCCATTATGAACCATAGGTCCAGAGATAAAAAGCTAGGTTTCTGCACGCATGCGCGCGCACACACACACACACACACACACACACACACACACACACACACTCGTTCTAGGCTACTCCTTGTATGAATGTAGCAGAAACAAAATATGTGGCTTCCTCCTCATGGGAAAGATTGGCATTTCTCACACTGGGACAGAGCAGAGGAGCTCTGCTGGCCCTTTTGAACTTGCTTCTCAGCTAGGGAAATGAATAACATCCTGATTGGCCTCAATGGACTAGAAGTGAGGGAAGGGAGGGGGAATCCTGGCCCCAGGCTCCCGCCAAGGCCTAGGAATCGCTTTACTCACAGGCGCCAAACTTGGCACCCAGGGAGACCAGTGAGTGGAGGGGAAATCATAACCGGCTTAACACAGTTTATTTGGGCATTTTTCACACTTCCTAATGAAGTGGACATTTTATAAGGCCTGTGCAGTATCTCCTCCACAGGTAAGCAGGGGTTTCCCAGCCCTCTCCTAAAGGCAGTAAGGCCATGAGGGGAGAGGCGGGGGCAGGGGGGGGGGCGGGGGGAGGGCTGGCTGAGCTGTGGCCAGCCCTGGGCAGCTATGCCAGGAGCCCCTGGGTGCCCCGCACTCCTGCTTGGCTCCTCCACGGTAGCAGGAGGTCTCAGCTTCCCTATTGGCTTTAATAGAGTGTTAACCCTAGGCCCTAGAACTTGTGTTAACACTTAACACAAGGCTGGAACTGAGGGGGGAGGCCAAGGGACTGGCAGCTGAGAGCAGTTTGAGGGTTGAATTTGTAGAGAGGGAGGAGGAAAGGAAAGGCCAACAGCAGTTGAATGTCAGTTGGATTAAGTGGACCCAGGACTGATTTGCGAGACCAAGGTTCTGTCTGCTCCTGCTTGTATAGCAGGCCACGTCCCATCCTCTCCCTGGGCCTCAATTTCCTGGTCTTTAAATAAGTAGATAGAACCAGGTATACTCTGGGCGCTCGGGTGATGCAGTGGTTAAGCTCTGACTCTTGATTTCGGCTCAGGTTATGATCTCAGCACTCATGAGTTTGAGCCCCACGTCAGGCTCTACACTCTCGGTGCAGAGCCTGCTTGGGATTCTCTCTCTCTCTCTCTCTCTCTCTCTCTCTCTCTCTCTCCCCCCCCCCTCCCTCTCAAAAATAAGTAAATAAACATTTTTTAAAAAGAAGAAGAAGAAGAACCAGATATACTCTGAGGAACCAGGGCAGAGTGAGGGGAGGGCAGCGTCAGCAGCCCTCTCCACCTTTAGTTACACACAGCTCCCTGGGGGTGGGATTCCAGTGCGCACTCTGCTTCCTGGGGCAGAGGCCTGCATTGCTCCCAGGCCTCCAGGTGATGCTGCTGTGCTGGCCAGTGGCTCACACTTTGAGTAGCAAAGGTGTAGCAGGACTGAGTTCTCCAAACTCCTCTCCGCCCCTCACTTAACTCCCTGCACTTACTTCCTCAGCTGTGAAACCAGGACTAGAGGTATCTAGTAGCTTTCCTCTCTAGGGGTGCCTTCGTCTCTAAGGGTGTTGTGAAGATTAAGAGAGTAAAAGCACTTTGTAAAGGGTAAAGCAGAGGTGCAGTCTCAGGGATTATTGTCATTGTTAAGATTTCTGCACCTCATTGCTCCCCCTGTTTGCTCCTGCAGCTTCTCAACCTTTCCCTACATCCTCCCTGGTTTCCATGCCTGGGCTGATGAGTCAGTGTGACCAGCCAGGGCTGAACAAACACTTGGACATGTCAAGGCAGGAAATGACAATTCCCAGGCACCCCCACTGTTTCAGGTGTGGAACAAGCTATGGACACACCTTGTACAATAAATTCAAGTGATACCAAGCTGAACCCCCACCTCCACCCACACCCCCATGGGCTGCAAGACTGGAAACGAGGCCAAAAGTCAAGGAAGTCTCTGTAGGACAGGGGGCCTAAGCAAGCACTAGTTAGGTTTTCAGCAAGGTGAATCACCCGTCTACCCTGTGATCCAGTATTGGCGCCTGCCTCAGGCCACCATGATGGTATTTCTGTAGTGTCAGTTTGTTCACGGAGGACCTTCACCGATGGTTCCACAGCTCCCTTGTGAGACAAGAAAGTAAGGTGACAGTCAACTATACTGCAATAAAAAGAGAAGAAACTAAGGTGACTGAGGCAAGTCATTTGCTCAGCAGGAGCCTCAGTATCCCCATCTGTAAAATGGAATCAACAGTGTCTGTCCTGCTTATGGTACAAATTGCTATGATCCCGCAATCAAAAGGAAACAATTAGGTGAAAATATGCACCGATTCTGAGAAACCACGTGAGATATTACTCTTCATGAGGGACCCTCCACCCCAGTGTACTCTACTGACCGCCTCTACATGAGGAGCATCCCTGCCTTCCTGTTTGTACTCGGACAGTCCCCTTTACTGTGGAATGTCTTCCACCCACGTCAAACCACCACGACTGATGGAAACCGTCCCCAAACACCCCAGCTCCAGTGGGTGTCCCCTGTTGTCCAAACAGTGCTGTTTCTCATCTTGCTCTTCTCAGGCCCCGAGGCCAAGTCTTTGCTGAACAGCTTTGTTGTAAGGGCCTGAAAAGTACGGATCCTGTTATATAATATACCCCGTGTGAGAATGGTAGGCCAGGCACAAATCTTCATCCCAAGACCCCTGCGGCTGAAAATCTGGTTCAGGTTTGCCCCTTGGAGTGAGAGCTGATGGGTTTTGATGGCAGAGAGAAGCGGAAGGCTGACCACACACTACAAATGGCAATGCTTCATGCCCAAGCTGGGAGCATCATTTCAAAGCCCACGTGGTTAGGGGACTACCAAAATAACAAAACCAAAACTTGGCACCGCATCAAACCAGTCAGCTCCAAGACCTGCAGGCACATCCAGGACACTCTTTCGGCACAGGGTGACTTCCTGTCTTCTTTCCCACAGCAACTGCCTTGGGGGCTTAGAGGAGCAAATGGCAGTTTGGAGCCACTTTGCCCACTCTTCCCTCCCTGGCCTTTGAAATTCCTGAGGCCAGCAGGGGCCCAGGCCTGCAACGTTGGGTCTCCAGACATCTCAGCCAGCCCAGGAAGCGGAGAGATCTCATCTGAGGAAATGCAGATCCTCGGGAAGGATCAAAAATAACCCAAAAGGACAAGCCATGCATGTCTGTGTGTATATTGAGTTTCACATCTGAAATCCAGTCGTGATAAATCTGATGATTTTGAAACATCTTCTTTAATTAATAAAAACAGGAGACTTCTTAGCCCCAGGTTCCAGCCTTCAGAGTTCTCAGTTGAGAGCCTCAAATTTGGCTTATTTGTGGAGCACTGAAATCTCTGTTAAGACAAACACAGGATTTCGGTTGGGTTGTTTGTCCTGTCCCTTCCCCCCCCCCCCCCCCACTACTGCCTAACTGCAAGAACCACTTAAAAATCCTGGACTAGAAAGACTAAACTGAAAAACCGCTTATTAGTACTGCAGCCATATTTTCAGAATGAAAATCCAGCCTGAATTTTAGTTGGGAAAGTATAGGCTTTGGACCTAGAATCCGAATCTTTTTTTTTTTTTTTTTTTTAATGTTCATTTTTGAGAGAGAGACAGAGTGCAAGTGGGGGAGGCGCAGAGAGAGAGGGAGACACAGAATCTGAAGCAGGTTCCAGGCTCTGAGCTGCCAGCACAGAGCCTGACGTGGGACTTGAACCCACAAACTATGAGATCGTGACCTGAGCCGAAGTCGGACACTTAACTGACTGAGCCACCCAGGTGCCCCTAGAATCCAAATCTTAACCATACCCTTGACATTGTCCTCTTAAGCAAAATTTTACCTTTCTCTGCCACAGTTTCTTGATCTGTAAAATGGAAATGTTAGCACATTCTCATAGACCTGTTGGGGTAATTTCTGTGAGATAATGTCTTATAAAGTGACAATGCCTAGCACAAAATAGGTAACAAATGTTAGTTCTTTTGCCTTCCTTGCTCTCCGATCTGATCACAGAACTAATTATTTGGGAGCCAGACTGTTCTAGAAAACCCAGTGCTTACTTGTCCTGAGAGATACAGTTCCATGAAGTTTTTCCATTCAAGGAGATGTTAGGTTTCCGAGGATATAGTTTGTCTTACGGTGTATTCTGAGCCTTGCCATAGGAGTCCTATAACAGAGTGCCGTGTGTACATTTTCTCTCTACCCTCAGAAGCAGGGCAGAGCGTCCTGCAGAGAATATTTTCATTGCAGTCTAGCTACAAAATGATCCTTCTCTTCCCACTTGGAAGGATAGAAATCTTGATTGTGTCTGTTTTAAAGCAGAGGGGGAAAGGATCTCTGAGATCCTGTCTGGGAAATGCCAGTGTCAGCCTGACTTGGAAAGCTCTTCTGTCGGAGGCACCTCCAGGTCTGCTCTGAGTGTGGAGCCAGTTGAAATTCTCCTTAGTGGGCCCTTCAGTGATGACTGATCTCCTGGGCTCCCAGGCAAAAGTCAGGGGCCCTGTTCAATGACCTCCTAATGATGTGTGAGGGGCTCAGACATTCCTTGACAATCATGAAAGGGCGTCTCCTAGCAAGCTGTGTCCTGTTTATCAAAAGGTTGGGGGCTGGGATGACAGGGCCGGACAAAGATGACAGATAAAGGGACTCGATTTAAAAATGGACTCCTTCCAAGCAGTGGGTGTTGTATGGAAACCAATTTGACAATAAATTTCATATATTGAAAAAAAAAAGTGGACTCCTTCCAGAGTTGCTCTTCTGGTCCTTTCTGATCTGATGTATGAAATTTGTACAGAGGTAGAATTGTTTCCGCCATTTTCACACACAAGTTGGTGCACATTCCTGACACGAACTTAAAGGAAATATGTCAAGTGTACACAGGGATGAGTCAACATCACATTCAGCCAGTGATGGACACTGGGAGAGGAGTCAAATAAGGGCCATGGAGCTGCAGGCTCACCTGCCTTCAGCTGAGTCAAGTCCAAGTGCAGGGGAGGCGACTCAGCACTCAGGTCCTCCCCTCAAGTGCTCCTCATGGGGCTGCTGTCTGGGTCCCAGCACAGATGCTTTAGCACAGGGCATTTTTTCTCTCTCTCAGCTTTTTCATGTTTATTTATTTGTTTTATACTGATTGCCAACATCACAGGAAATATATAGACAGGTATAATCTGTAACAGAAGGGTCCATGGTAACCCAACTACGACCATGATTAACACTTAGTCATAAATTTCCAAAAATGTTTGCCTATGTTTCCTTTACATTGCTCAGTAGTATGAACTCTATAATTTTGTTTGGCTTCTTTTATTAAATATGATATCTTAAAGAATTTTCCCTCTTATAAACATTATTTTTCATGACTACATAATATTCTGCAAGAAGCAAGTATAATTTACTTAACAACTACCTTATTTTAAGGCCGTGTTAAGGTGGCAGTGAGCATCTTTATGCATGAAGGCATCTGATCATACCTAAGATGATCATCTTATCATCTTACCATGTTGGCATCGTATTTAGTTGGGCTAGATTTCTGGAAATGGAATCCCTGGATCAGTAATTGGGCATGTTTTTAAAAGTCTCCATACATATTGCCAAACTGTCCTTCAGGTAGTTTATGGCAGTAGTATTCCCACCGGCAGCAGCCTATCTCATATTATCCTTACCTGTGTTGAGTATGATTCTATTCGTTTATTAAAGAATTTAGGAGCTAAAACATCCTGTCCCTGCCTACGGCTGTAGGGACATCACAAGGATGGAAAGGAACTAACCTCGGAGCTAAGAGGCCACCTGCCCTGCCCTCCTGGGCCCCCTGCAGACATCCTCAGAGAAGTGGGGGACATGCACCCAGTTCTGTGCCTTAAGTCCCCATCAAAGGCCTTTGCTGTGTGACCACACAGAACCACTCAGCTTTAATAATGGAGCTCCCATAGGGGCCTGGGTGACTTAGCTTGTTAAGCCTCCGACTTCAGCTCGGGTCAAAATCTTGTGGTCTGTGAGTTTGAGCCCTGTGTCAGGCTCTGTGTTGACAGCTCAGAGCCTGGAGCCTGCTTTGGATTCTGTGTCCCCCTCTCGGCCCCTCCCCTTCTCATGCTCGGTCTCTCTCGCTCTCAAAAATAAACAAACATAAAATAATAAATAAATAAATAAATAAACAAATAAATAAATAAATAAATAAATAAATAAATAAATAAAATGATGGCGCTCCCACACCAGTACCTCTCCTCTAGCTTCTTGTCTTCTGGCCTAGAGGTGTCCCCGGTCACTTTCTTCACTTTCTAAACCTTTCACTGAATCCCATGCCACTCCAAAGAGCTGCACACATAGTCCGAGGGTAGTCCTCTGTATTCTTGCGGCCCTGTGCAGTTTTACGAGGCACTCTTTTATGTACTATCTGATCAGATGCTCACGATAACCTAGAAGGCAAATATTCATTTCCCTGTTTTATACATGTATTCCTTTCCTAGGGCTGCCGTACCAAATTACCACGGACCTGGTGACTTAAAACAATAGAATTTTATTCTCTCAGACTTCTAGAGGCCACAAGTTCAAAATTAAGGTGTCAGCAAGGTCACACTCCCTCCAAAGGTTCTAAAGGAGAATCTTTCTTTACCTCTTCCAGCTTCTGGTGGCTCCCAGTATTCCTCATCTTGTTACAGCAGAAGTCTGCTCTCTGCCTCTGTCTTCACATGGCCTTCTTCCCGTTCTTTGATCTCCCTCTCCTTTCTCTTGTAAGGATGCTCCTTTCACTGCATTTAGAACTCACTGTAACTCTAGGATACTCTCATCTTCGATCCTTAATTATGTCCACAAAGACCCTATTTCTAAACAAGGTCATATTCTTATTTTGGGGGAAAATGCAATTCAACCCACTTTAGCTGGTAAAGAAACCAAGGTCCAAAGAGGCTAAATGACTTGCCCAAGGTCATACAGTGAGAAAACAGCAGGAAATGGCATTTGAACCCAGGTCTTCTGCTTACCATATGCCTTTAATTAAGAAAACAAACAAACAAAAAGACACATATGGTATGAATACTTAATTATGTTTTCTGATTCCCAGAAGATGAAATGTGGTACCTTTTACTCTAGGATACATCAAACACCATTTCACCAGTACTCTGTGTATGACTATTAATTACATTTGAAACCATTCGTGCTAACATAATGAACCTCTTATGTGGGGTCAGTCATTTATTGTCCATGTGGTAAGTGGGGAAGTTAAGACTAGAATAACCAGAAAAGTTCATGGGAGGAGTCTACTTGTAACCTAGATGTCTTGAGTTGTGATTTGTATTCTAATCTTTAACATGGGAGTTGTGATCATACATTGCACTTGTGAAAGCAGTTGCCAAAACAACTACTCTGTTAAATTGCAAAGAAATCTTGGCATCTTATTTACTGTTGAACTCCTGTTCTCTGACTTAGGACCCCTCGATGTGTTGGTCACACAGGGCAGTCTAGTCATGGACCTATGATGAATGATGAATAATCCTTTCCCAGTAGTGGCCCCAAGGGCCTGTGAGAACAGATGTGCACAACATCATCACATCTGGAATGTCAGCATATCCTGGCTTGCCAACATTAGTGCAGGCATTTCTCTACTTTGCTGGTACCTTTCCTTTCTCTTGCTCAATTCACTTCTGAACTGGGGTTCAGAAGATCCTTTTTTTTTTTTTTTTTTTTTTTTTTTTTAAGTTTTATATATTTAAGTAATCTCTAAACCTAACTTGGGCCTTGAATTCAATGACCCTGAGATCAAGAGTCGTGTGCTCTTCCAACGGAGCCAACCAGGGGCCCCAATGGAGTAGCAAATCCTTTAAAAATGGCCCAACCCTAAAATCCAAACCCCACGGCCAAATGGATGAATATGGAACAAACATGGCACACTGTCACATTAGATAATCTTGACTCATAAAAGACTTCCAGAGTCTGGGTCCCTTTGCTTTGTACCATGTCTGTGGGTATGGGATCATGGTTATCTTGGGAACCATCCTAAAGGATTGAGAGGTACAGACAGGGTCCTCATATTCTCTCACCTTCCTACAGTGAACCAATCTCTGTTAGTCAGAACCAACATAGTGCATACTGACATAGTGAAATATGCCAGTGGCCACATCCGGTAACCAAATAAAGCTAATGTCTTCAGCCTGTGCTTATACAGAACGAACAGGGGAGGAGCTCTCCCCCACAGCACCAGGCTCAAGTTCAGTTTAGCGAGCTAGTTCAGAGAACGGGCAAGGAAGTTCTCCAGTGGCTGCTTTCATCCCACCTGGATTCATTTCTTAGTTATTGTGGACATCATTATTGTCATGAGCTCTCACCTAGAAGGGCTTATGTCTTGAAGAGAATTGTTTAACGATGAGTTTTGTTCTTGCTACTTGGCCTCCCTGGTGGCTGGAAATCCGATCAACAGGCTCTCATCAAGATCCAGATCCTGGGCCGAACCTAATTGATGCAAAGGGAAGGCTGTGTCACAGTCTCCTGAATAGCTATGGTGTGATTAGACACTATCAGCTCAGAGGAACACCCCACCTCCCCCATACCTCCTCTTTCCCTCAAGCTTCGTTGCCCCTCGACAATGGTATACAAAAGACAGAGCACGTGTTCCCCTAGGCTCCCCAGGATCTGCAGGCTTACCAGCTGTCACAGCATGTCTTTAATGGGTTTGTGAAACCCAAGAACCTGACCCATTTCTCCTCTGGGGAAAGAGTGTAACACAGGATGCCAAGCTGGGAAGCAGAATTCGGGAAGCTCACCTGTATGAGCCTGGCTCTCTGTGCCATCCAAGGCACATTGTTTGGTTCTTCCAATTCCCAGGGTCTCAAATCTAAAATAAATGCACAGAAGTCAGCAGAGGGATATTGTGACATTGTTTTCTGCTCACTTATAACCTCCTTCCTAACTTATTTAGTTTTAGCCCCCTTTTCTACCTACCTCCATCCCATTCCTCCCAATCCTGGCCCTAGATGTTTAGGTTCTGGGATCCTACTCAAAGGGTATCGACTCCAAAGGGTGTTTCTCAGGTTGTCATAATCAGTTGATAAGCAAACATATTTTGAGTAAGCATGATGCCCAAAGTCCTGTACTTACTACAGACTTATGGATTATGGAGGAATCCATGCCCTCGAGGAGCTTCTAAACTAGGCTGGAGAGCAGATCATGAGAATAATATAAGGCAGGATGGGAATGATACCACCTGGGATCCAAAGTGGGGCTTCAGAAGCATACAGAAACACAATCCCTTTACAGTGTTTTATGACATTGCTTACATAATTTCATGTGTGCAAACACATTTTTCAGGTTAAGTTTATCGCTTTCATCAGCTTCACCAGAGAGGTAAAGGGCCTGTCATACAGTCAGGCTTTATGAAACAGCACCCATTATAACTTGGGTAGTCACTCAAGGTTTCACGGAGCAGGTGAGACTTGAACTAAATCTTAGAAAATGCTGTGCAGAGAATAGCAGGCTGGGTGGCAGCCCTGAGGGGAGGGAGTCCCAGGAAGACTATTACATCGAAAGCCCGTGCCCTTAAGCTACCTCACCTCTCTCCCTCAGACTCAGTGAAAGATAAATCTGTAAAGTGGTGACAGCTGCTGCTTCCCAGAGTTTTGTGAAGGACCATGAACTTATTTTTTATTTTTATTTTTTGGCTCACTGTGTATCCTCATACCTCAGTACAATGCTTGACTCATAATCGTAGTGGACACTAATCAATATTTGATGAACGTGTGAGTTAACTGAAATCGTAAAAGTAAGGGGGCTTTGCAAATAGCAGAACATTGCTTCCACAAAAGATCTTTGTTGCTAAGAATGTATATTTTGTGCTTTGAAAACGGCCTGCACTAAGTGTCCTTTCCCCTTGAAACTGACCCTTTCTCCCATAATGGGACGCAGAGGGCCCGCTCATCTGATGGAGTGTCTCTGGGCCAACCCGATGAATGATAGCGGTGCCGACAACACCGACAAGATGTGCGGTTGCCTGAGAGCGAGGAGGTGACCTCACTCTCTAAGGGCTTGGCCTCTTAACCCCAGCCCCTGCTGACACACACACACCTGCAACTCTCTCTCCCCAAGACTGGGATGGGAGAATGCAGGAGCTCCTTTGCTGTCCTCATCTGCACTGGCCGGGGTGGAAGGAAGGACAAGGGAGGGGGCTCTACTGGGATTCCTTCCAGCACAATAAGCAGGACCACTGATTGTATCCTCTCTGTGAGTTCTCAGGACAGTAGAAATGGTCCAATGCTCCTTTGCTGGATGCTTTTTGTATCCCCAGCCTCCTACCAACAGCATCCTAGTAATGCCCATGTTAAGAGAGAACATATTCGGGGCGCCTGGGTGGCTCGGTTGGTTGGGCGTCCAACTTCGGCTCAGGTCATGATCTTGCGCTTCGTGAGTTCGAGCCCCGCATCGGGCTCTGTGCCGACGGCTCGGAGCCTGGATCCTGCTTCGGATTCTGTGCCTCCTTCTCTCTCTGTCCCTCCCCTGCTCATGCTCTGTTTCTCTGTCTCTTAAAAATAAATAAACATTAAAAAAATTAAAAAAAAAAGAGAGAGAACATATTCTATCTTCTTTCACTGTTTTTTCCCTCCTGTGTACCATCCAACAGACAGGATAATTACCATGAGGATCATCATCATTACCATGATACTCCAAGGAAGCTGGGTTGGTTGGGAGTGGGAAAGATTTTTGTTTTAAGTTTATTTATTTATTTTGAGAGAGAGAGAGAGAGAGAGAGAGCGAGCACAGCAGAGGGGCAGAGAAGGGGGAGAGATAATCTCAAGCAGGCTCCACATTGTCAGCGCAGAGCCTGACTCGGGGCTCAAGCTCACGAACCATAAGATCATGACCTGAGCCAAAATCAAGAGTTGGATGCTTAAACGACTGAGCACCCAGCAGTGGGAAAGATTTTTTTAAAGGTATTGGTTGAAGGTGACAAGAGTTCTCAGAACAAGTTAGAAAAGACGAGGTGATTTCTCCATATGCAGAAGCAGCTCAGGGAAGCAATGTGTAAACTGATAGAATGAACTCCAAGGGAAGAATCAGGGGCCTGTGTTCTGGATCTGTCACTTAGAGACTTCCAGCATGCCATTTAATCTCTCTGAGCGTCCAGCTCCTCTCTCATAATTGGAGTAGTACCTGAACTGCCTCTCAGGATCATTGTGATAGTCAAAATTTATGATGATGCTTCCAGTGGTATAAAGTTGTACCTATTTGTTATTATTAACATATACATGAGCACACCCTTCCTGTGCAGAGCACTTACTATGTGCCAGGTGATTGTGCATTTATCTAATGGAATTCTCACAACAACCCTGTAGAATTGTATTGCTTTTCAGTTTGTACGGATGAGGTTTCAGAGGATCAGAAGAAATGTGTTAGAGCCTACATTTAGGTCCAGATCTGTTTCCATTCTCCACCAGCGCATGCTTCTTTCCTCCTGTGTGCTGTTGTTTTGTCCCTCAAACGCTACTGCTCCTCTGGCCTTTGCCATCTGTCACAGTCCAGGCCCACCCTCTTACCTGAACCTTTCTTGCTGTAACATCTTGCTGACTTATTTTGTTTTCTTCTCCTCTTGGCCCTGCTATATGCTTGGCCGCCCTGACCTCTAAGAGTAGCGTGTACGAACGCTGACTGAGTGCCTTTCTAAAGGCAGGCACGCTGCTCTTGGGAAGTGACAAAAGGAAAGGGCATTCCCCATTCCTGAGACAGGCTCTGAGACATGTCTGCCCATAAGAAAGCCGCCCCCGCCCCAGCCCTGAGAGTACAAGGAGCAGGAGTGTCTGTGTTTTATTATTAATTCCCTCAGCTGGAAATCACTAGGCGTACGTGTCCCAGGCAGAGTCTTTGGAGAAACAATGATGCTGTAGCCCTTGCTGTTGTCAGTTAAGAGCGGGGCAGCACTAGAGGGGAACACAGGCTCCTGGCAGGAACCTTGCTTCACCTTTCATTCCTTCAAGGCAGGGTTGTTAGTTCTCCTTCAGAGATGGGAAAAGGAGATAGAGGGACTGGCCTAACATGACTTTGTGAGCGGGGAGGGGAATCAAAATCTTAGCTTCTGTCATCAGTCCCCGTGTGTCTTTAGGGACTGGGCACCTTTAAGTTGTTGCTAATGCTGGTCTGGTGTTGGCTCTGGGCTTGGCACTGCCAAGGCATGACTGCACAGTTCAGGCCCTTGGAGGGCTGACACTCGGAGCACCCTACCCCCACTACCAGTGCCTGGCTCTCCAGATCCATCCTGACCCTACTTGATGGGGAGAGAGGGTGGTACAGGGCAGCTCCCCATTCCTGGGTCCTACCTGACAAGCCGATTCCCAGCAACCCCGTCCCAAGGTGGGCCTCTTCTTGGGGAGATACATTTATAGATGTCTCCCATTCTCCCAGCACCAGAAATCTACCCAACAATTAGGCAAGAGATAAATCAAAGCCAAACTTGGCTGATGACATTCAGGAGCCAGTAGTGACCCTTGCCACACATATAAATCCCAGCCGGCTGGCCAAGGGCCTTTGTCTGGTCAGAAGAGCTCGGGATTATCTGGCCCTCTTTGCTGATGTATGGAGTCACCGGCTGTCGGAGTGTTTACTAACGGTTATCACCTCAATGCTTTGGCCATTATCAGAGGCAGGGCCGCCTGCCGGGGCCGGGGCTCGCACCCTCTCTATTACCACCTGTCATTGGTAGAGAGTGTGTGCTGACGCTGCCCAGTCCTGACCGCCTAGGAAAGATAGTTTCTGACGGCTGATCAAAGAGGAGAAGCAAGGCCTGATAAAAAGTGTGTGTTGTGCGTACTTTTAACTTTAGGAAACATTGGCATTTGCATTTTTTCCCCATCTTCCTGGTGCTGGCAGGAACCAAGCCCAATAAATGCAGTGGATTCAGTTACCTAATCACTGGGAAAATGGTATGTGCTTAAAGCAACAGAGCATGACGATAATCTCCTTCCAAGAGAGAGTAGATGAAATAAGCTTTCACAGAAGACTTGCTGTATAATAGAGTATAATAACTTAAATTTCGACTTTGAAGTGATCGTGCATGTAAAGTCTAATCTCAGCACTGAACAGAGCACCATGTACTTTTTGGAATTGGAGAGCAGCTTCAGATTAAGGAAAGATTTTTGCTGAAGATTCTGTCACCCAACTGGCATCCCCCAAGTGGTGCCCCAGTTGTACATATGTCCTTGGGCAGCCAGGAGACTATATGCAGTAGAGTAGAATGAATTCTGGATTGAGGCATCAGGTGATCTAAGTCCTTGAACCAAGTGTGTCACAAACTTGCTGTTGGATCTTGGGCCATTACTTCTCTGATTCTCAAATGTCAAATGAGGAGATTGTGCATAAGTTATAGAATATAGTGGTTTAGAAAGCTTTAACAAAAATTTTAAGCTATGTAACCCCTCTTTAAAATGAACTGTGGTGGGGGGTGCATGGGGGGCTCAGTCAGTTGAGCATCTGACTTTGGCTCAGGTCATAATCTCGCAGTTCATGGGTTCGAGCCCCACGTCATGCTCTTTGCTGTCAGCCTGTCAACACAGAGCCTGCTTCAGATCCTCTGTCCCCCTCTCCCCTCCTCCTCCCCCACTCATGGACTCTCTCTCTCTCTCTTTCAAAAATAAACATTAAAAAAAAGTGAACTGTTAAGGGAAGCCCTATTTATGTCAAAGAAAAGTAGAGGTGTTGTGGTTGAACTTGGCAAGGAGGTTCTCTGCTCTTGACCTGTCTCTGAAGCAGTCCCTGAAGACTTCAGAGGACCCCTGTAGCCCCTAAGGAAACATTTTTTCAAAAACTTTTAATGTTTTTATTTATTTTTGAGAAAGAGAGAGAGAGACAGAACGCGAGTGGGGGAGGCAGAGAGAGAGGGAAACACAGAATCTGAAAACAGGCTCCAGGCTCTGAGCTGTCAGCACAGACCTGGACGCAGAGCTCAAACTCAAGAACCACAAGATCATGACTTGAGCCAAAGTTGACTCTTAACTAACTGAGCTACCCAGGGGTCCCCCTAAGGGAACATTTTAAAAACCACTAGCCCAGTGATGTGAAGGTCTTTTTCTGAATGTCTACACTCTCTGATCCACTGGCATGAGCTGCCTCATTCTGCCCTACACATGTTTCATGGTGTTCTCTCCTCCATCCAGCTTGTAGAGGAGCTGAAATGGGCCCTGGGTGGGGAGGGGAGCTGGTGGTGGGCAGCCAGAAGAACAGTCCGCTCTCTGAAAGCACGAACTCAATGTCAGATGTCCCATGTGTGCCACAGGTACCTTTGACCGGAGCGTGACCCTGCTAGAGGTGTGTGGGAGCTGGCCCGAGGGCTTCGGGCTACGGCACATGTCCTCCATGGAGCATACAGAGGAAGGCCTGCGGGAGCGGCTCGCCGATGCCATGGCAGAGTCACCAAGCCGGGACGTTGTGGGATCTGGAACAGGTAAAGGTGGCCTCACACTTCCAGCCTGACTTGGGCGCGACTGGCACATGTTGGTGTAGACCTTCTCTGGCAAGAGAGGGTATGTGTTTGTTTTAACCATGTGTTTCTTTAGTTAGCACTCTGATTGCCATTGTTTTTGAAGTTTCTGGTATCAGGAAAGCCTTGTGTAAAGGAGTTCCCAGTGGAACTGACCCCTCCTACATGGAAGAGTACCTAAAACATGCTGTCATGAACACAACTGTATTGTATGTGTGGCTCCCCGAAGGACATCTTCTCCAGGGGAAGGGACAACCATGGAGTCCCCAAGTTTTCAGCAGCCCTAAGACACTGAGTGTGAAGGCAGGACACCTTCTGTCATGCCTGAGGCTTCATAGATTAGCAAGTATCAGGGGGGCCTGCTGACCTGGAGAGAGCAAACATGAAGTAGGCAAGGCTGGTTTAAGCTCCCAGACTGCTTCTTCTTATGCTGCCTTTGCCCTCGCACTCTTGCCTGTGAGAGGGCCCAGGAGCTGGGGCCCAGGGCAGCTTCTCACACCAGAGAGCAGTCAGAAGAGCATCTTTCGAAGATGGGTGAGCCCTGTCCCAGCAGCAGGCATACACGTGCACACACCCACACATGTGTGCACGCACACACGTATACAACATGCAGTTAGGAAAGACCACAATTCTTGCATCTCCACACAATTACAATACAGCCTGCCTCTCCTTTTTTCCAAAGCGCCTCCTCATTCTAGATATCAGTGCTGCTAATGCCTGCTCCGGCCCACGTTTAGGCCCAAGAGAAAGACTGCACAACAGGCCTCTTCCCCACTCCCTGAGGTCAACAGGAACTTCCTACTGGGTCACGCAGATCCTGGCTGTGGGCCCTCCTGCTCTTGCTTGCCCGAGGCCTCTCAAGACTGTTACTCTTGACCGCCAACGTTTCCGCCCCTGCTCCACATGCCTACCTGGAAAGAGGATCCCAGCCAGGAGAAACTTACAACCGTGGGACAGGAATCAGAGTCAAAGCATTTTTGGCAGGTCTTGAAATGCCTGACGTCATCACACTTCTTCTCATTTCCATGCGGCTCCTCCCTCTCCCTCAGATAGTTGGCAGTTGAGCCTTTCCCTCTCTTCTTCCCTCCCATTCAGTTCTCCTGCTCCTGCATGGAGAGGAGAGAGACCAAAGCACTCCCATCTCCACCTGCACAGCACCAGCTCTGGGCCTGCCCACAGTGCTTGTGCACTGACTGGCAAATGCACAGAGTGGAGGCACGAAGGGGAAAGAAGGTCTTTGTCTGGAGATAGAGAAGTACCTTACCAGGCTGTAGGAGACAGCTGTCTCTGAGGGCCAGCCCCCTTCCACATCCACTTCTTCCCTGGAAAGAGAGGAGGTGTGGATCTCGGAAGTGGCAACAAGCCATGTCCCATTCCGTCGCGCACACGCATGCACACACGTGTGCACACCAGCACTCCACCCCGACATCCAGCCCTCCGGTTTGTGGATAGCAGCCCGTTGTGCCATTGTTCTACCTGCATCTGGAGGTGAGGCACGGCTGTGCCATCTGCGGGGGCTCCGACCCCTTTTTCCTTGGGAGCCGGTGAAAGGGAGGAGAGCTTTTCCCTTTCCGAACCTCCTTGTAGCACCACCTTCCCTCCTGCCAGCCCCTGCTATGTAAACCAGGGCCTGGCGTCACCAGACTCACTCCCTGGGAGCCACCCTTGCAGGGAGCAGCTCCAGGGCAGCCCTCCTCAGACACCGCTTGGGGCCCCTCAGCACCAGCCAGCCAGCAGTTCTAAAGGTGCGTTCGGCCAGAGCTGGGGAACTTCAGCCTGGCACAAACAGTAACCTGAACAAAACTGGCAGCAATTCATCTGCTAGCCAGCTGAGGGATTCAGGAGAGTCTTTGTAGCCTTAAGCAGGTTTGTGAAATAAAAAAAAAAAAAAAAAAAAAGGAAGAAAAGAAACGAGAGAGGAAATTAAAACTGCATGACCCACCGGTCAGAAAATAGGAGATGCCCTTTTTGGGCAGAGGGATTTCATTTTCCTCCCCAAACCATCACCAAAAGGGATTCATTTGGTTTTCTTTGATCATATTAAATGTATCAATTTTTTTTAATCTGCCTCTATTTTAATGGTCAATAAGCAAAGCAGATATTATGGAAATTAGCTTGTTTCCCCCTGCCTTTGCCGAGAATCACTTTTCACATTTTGCAACTCCAGATGAAGTATCAGCTTGGTGGTTGAGCCCAGGGCCTTGGAAGGGCAGCCCAGCACACCCAGAAAGAGCCTAGGAAGTACGGTGTGACCGGGGAGAATTTCCAACAAGCCACCCTTTGCCATAGCAGCCTTTCCCTCTCTCTTTTCCCACAATCTTGCTTCTCTCAGTGGCTCATCGGATATACAGATAAGGTGACATTAAGTATTTGCCTGTGTTAGGTACTCTGAGGCACCCGAGATGATCAGTCCTGTAAAGCCTTCCAGCAGGCACTTTGTATAGTATAGCAACCACGACCGATGGCCTCTTTATCAAGGTATGAATGGAACATGCCCTGTGACCCCCAGCACCGAAACCCATCCTATAGCATGCCTATTATACAGGCTTAGCTAGTGACCTGCTGGGAATTGTTTCACAACCAGTCCTCCAAAGGGAAGCAGGAAAGCCCCGCTTTGTAGCATTTGAACATTTCTGTAGTATAAAAACTCACATTATGGCCAATTTCACACTATCAACATGGTGTCAGTAGGCTAGCTGAATTCCTGAACGTGTAACAGTCAGCTGGCTCCAGCACCCCACTGGCAAGCTGTACCGTGGGCAAATTAATTGTCCCCAAAAGTAAAGCAAAACCTTTTAAAGCCTTCCTGTTCAAAGAGTGGTCTTCGAACCATCTATACCTGGGGAGCTGGTTAGAAATGTGTAGACTCAGGCCCCACCCAGCCCTGCTGAGTCAACACCTGCATTTTAAACAAGAGCCTTATGCATGTTTGAGAAGGTCTGTTTTAAAACATGGATAACCTATGAGGCAGGTGTTAGTTCTGTCCTCCATGAGGTCTGCTGACCAATTAGTCTAATTAGGTCAGACATGTGATCTGCAAATCCGCCCTAAAATAACTGGCTGAGTTGCTGTCTTGCAATATCATCACACCCCTTGTCCCTATAACCCTTCCATTGTCCCCATTCAGCAAAACTCCAAATCAAGGTCAGTCCAACTCCGCTCTTACCCTTACGTTGCTGAAGAAGAATCACAGATTGTTCAGATTAGCACCTCTACAAATTTCTGGCTCCTACTCTCCAGTGAGCCATGGGAGGCCTTCTCTGTTTTTCTAGTGCTCCTCCTCTTATTCTCAGTTGGTGCTCATCTTTTGGTGCTCCTCCTCTTATTCTCAGTTGGTGCTCAGCAGAAACCAGCACCTAGAACAGTGTCTGGCACACAGTAGACATGCAGTAACTATTTACCAAATGAATGAATTCTACATTCAACCTAGATGTGAGCAGTTCTGCTGCTGTGGCTTCTGTTCCGGTTTCATTCTCCTGACAACTCCACAGATTTCTGGTCCCTCTAAGAGTTTGTTCTATTTTTTATATTTTCCCTCCATTTTTACTGTTTATTTCATACAGTGCATATGATCAGTCCATCATTTTTTTATGTTTATTATTTTTGAGAGAGAGAGAGAGAGCGAACATGAGTAGGGGAGGGGCAGAGAGAGAGGGAGACATAGAATCTGAAGCAGGAGCCAGGCTCTGAGCTGTCAGCATAGAGCCCGATGCGGGGCTTGAACTCACAAAGTGCAAGATCATGACCTGAGCTGAAGTTGGATGTTCAACCAACTGAGCCACCCTGGTGCTCCTCAGTCCATCTTTTTTTTTTTTTTAATGTTTATTTATTTTTGAGAGAGACAGAGCATGAGCTGGGGAGGGGCAGAGAGAGAGAGAGAGGGAGACACAGAATCTGAAGCAGGCTCCAGGCTCTGAGCTATCAGAACAGAGCCCAACGCAGGACTCAAACCCATGAGCCATGAGATCATGACCTGAGCTGAAGTCGGATGCTCAATCAACTGAGCCACCCAGGTGCCCGCCTCAGTCCATCATTTTGAAATCAGTCTCTTTCCTTCTGCATGGATAGTATTTCAAACTCCCCCATTCTCCTCAACTCTCTTAGCCCCACCATCTTGTCTCTCACTCTCAGTGAGAAAATAGTGGTCATTGTTCAAGAAATCTCTTGACTTAAAAAAAAAAAAAAAAAAAAAAAGAAAGGAAGGGAGGGAGGGAAGAATCTCTTGCTTTCATGCACCCAGACCCTAACCATACTGTGACCACCTCATGCTCCCCCTGCCTGCAGAATTGCCCAACCACAACAGCTATTCTCCCTACAGTCACCACTGGTCACCACTTTACCTCAACACTGGCCTGTGAGCCTGGCCCTGCGATCTTGAGAGGCTTTCCTGTGGCTCCTGTTCTACCACACTCTCCCAGTTTTACTTCTGCCTCTGACTACTTCTCAGTCCCCTTTCTGGGTTCTCCTTCTCTGTTGGCCTTAAGTGTATTTCTCAAGGCACTATCTTGGCCCTCTTCCCTCTCCCTCACTCAGTACAAGGCAGTCTCCTCTGCTTCTGGGGCCTCAGATGCTATCCACAAACTGACTGTCTACAAATAATCTCCAAGTTGGCTTTCTCTCTTGAACTCCAGAACCATTTATCCAGCCACCTACTGACATTTCCACATGTCCAATTCCTGAACTCCTCTCCCCCAACCCTGTCCTTCTCCAGGACCACCCCATATCACTGCATACAAAGCCCTTCATGACCAGCCACTGCCCTCTCTCCAGACCCCTCTCCTGTTGCTCTGCGCAAGCTCCAACCAAGCTGGACTCCCTGGAGGGTCCCCAAGCACACATGCTCTCTCTGCCTGCCAGGCCCTTGCACATACTTCTCCTCCTGCCCGGAATGCCGTCTCCCACATCCCCTTCTCTCTCTATCACCCCCCCTCAAAATAACCTAATTCCTGCTTAGCAGACATTCCTTTCAATATTGCCTCTTCTAGAAAAATAGAATTTTTAAAATAAGCAAAACATGTACGTACTCCAATTGTTTTGAGTCTAGGTAGATATAACTTAATACCAAAAAAATCTTAATAAACACCTGGATACATATTAAGTGAATTTTCTCTTTAGACTTTAACTCTTTCCATCTTTAGCTAAACCTTGTCTTTCTTCTTTGCTCTCTCCCACGTCCAATAGCAAAAGCCCCAGGCCTCATTCACAAGTCCTGATCAGCTTGACACGTCTCTGTTTGCAGGCAGCCTCCTTTTGCTGCTGTTGACCCTCAAGAGCTCACTAAGTCAGCTCTCAAGGTCAAGAGGGACTGTCTCTTCCCCCTGACTGTGGCTTCCTGCAGTCCTGGGAACACTGTTTCACTCTCCTATACTATCACAGCACTAAAGGTAGGAAGGAGGCTCCATCTCTTTCTGTCTACCGTGTCTTCAGTGAATTCTGTTCTAGTCCAGAAACAGTTACTTTAGAGGATCACACTGTGGGCTCAGTCTTTGCCTCTTACCTTCTGTACATACATTTACTTCCTTACCAAACATGCAAAGCTTTCACAAAACAATATTATAAGCAATGCATTCTAGTACTTTCTATTTTCTTTTGTTTTTTTTAAGAATGTGGTCATGACCTACTAAACGGACTTCACAATACATCAATGAATTTCCATCTATAGCTTGGAAACCAATGCACTAGTATATTCTGCCAAATCCTCTGAGTTCTCCTATATGTATATTAATTACTCAGCAGAAAAGGCTCTAGGATTATTTTCAGCAAAAGCTCTTCCAAAGATTTGTTAGAAATTACTTTTACTTATTTAAAGGGCTTTGCCTTTTTTCCCTTCTTACATGAAAAGCACATTTTGAACATTGTACACAGTTGTTTTTTTTAACTTTTATTTATTTTTGAGACAGAGAGAGACAGAGCATGAACAGGGGAGGGGCAGAGAGACAGGGAGACACAGAATCTGAAATGGGCTCCAGGCTCTGAGCTGTCAGCACAGAGTCCGACACGGGGCTCGAACTCACGGACCGTGAGATCATGACCTGAGCCGAAGTCGGACGCTTAACCGACTGAGCCACCCAGGCACCCCTGTACACAGTTTTTCAATGGTCAGAAGAAAGTTTCAGTAAGTTAATCAACAAATACTTGATGATCACCTATGTTTTACAAAAGAGGAACTAAGAGCACTGTGTATGTGTGTGTGTGTGTGTGTGTGTGTGTGTGTTTGTGTGTGTACACATGTGTGCACATGTGCACCCTCATGCTAATAACCATCTTTCATTTCAGGACTATAGAAATTAATGTAAATAATTAATGTTAGCCATTGTTAATGGAGTTGACTGGTTATGTACCCCACAACAAATAACCCAGAGCATTGGCCCTTCTATCCTTCCTCTAGGATTAGCTTTTCCAATGGGTCTTGAAACTCCTGCTCGCCCCACTGCTGACAGCTGAGAACAGTTTCATGCTAAGGCTGCATTTCCAGTGGGGGCCCTATTAGCCCTGTCCCACCTCAGGGTGCCACATGATCAGGGTGCCATCGGCAGACCACAATTGCGGGCATGGGGCAGTGAATTACTTCTGTTATCCTTTAGACGCTCCTACTCTCAGGCAAGTACTTTCATCCAGGTAACTTAGCCAGTTGCTTAGGTCCTTTCCTTTGCTTTACCTAATTGGGCCCTGGAATTTTTCTCCCGTTACAGTGCATTTACAAAATGCTTCTTGTGTCTCTCTCAACGA
The DNA here is from genome assembly GCF_018350215.1 of Panthera leo. NCBI lineage: Eukaryota > Metazoa > Chordata > Mammalia > Carnivora > Felidae > Panthera > Panthera leo. The sequence continues at coordinate 25,901,516 of NC_056692.1, forward strand.
CCTCCTTGGTGGGCCTGCACCTTCTTCCATGGTTGCAGTGGACAGGCAGGCTCTCTATAGACACCTGCTGGTTTCTCCACACTAGGCTGGGCACTGTGGGGAAGAGGTAAGGCATGGTTCCTACCCTCAGAGAGGTGAAAGCTCCAGAGGAGGCAACAGTGAACTGTGGGGGTGTTCCTCTCTGGCTCCTATCCCCACCTGCCCACTGGGGCCCACCTTACAGAGCTGGACCAAACAGAAGTCTAGACTGGTCCCCTGCCCACAGGCTGTGGTCTTTCTAGGATGTGAAGAGCAGGATGAACAGATGCCATGACTGTTGAGGGTGGGGAGAAAAGAGTAAGTCCCCAGAGACATAGGAGCACCCAGACATAGAGCCTAGTGCCATCGGCAGGCCACGAGCACCCTTGCTGAGGGTGGCAGGAAGCAGCCATTGGGACTGGGGGTGGCAGGTGGCTCCGGCAGTGGTGGCATTGTTGGTATTGCTATCTGTGCCTCAGTTCGGTGGCAGATTGCCTGTCCCTAGCTATTTTCCACTGGTAGGAAAGGCCAAATCTGAGAGTCCAACTACTGCCATTGGGAATAATTTTTTTTTTCTTTTCAGTGGCATTTAGAAACTCTCATCAAGGAATGGGAGAAGCCTGTGACCTTGGGCAAGTTTCTTTCCCATTCTTCTCTAGTCCCATGGGCGAGGGAAACCAGTAAATGCGGTAAATGTTTGCCCTCCATGTGTGTTGGGTCCTGGCCTCTGGACTGCTGTACTGAGCACTTTGTGTATGGCGTCTCACTTCCTCCTCTCAACAGTTAACAGCCACACCTCCCAAATGGCCTCGGTGTTCCAGACTCTATGCTAGCCACATAAATCACCAACACCACCAGGTGGACGTTCGTCTCTCCAACTCACAAGAGAGGAAAGATTAAAGATTTGAAGTCAGATCATAACTAAAAGATATAGGCTCAAAATGAGACGTCAAGGAAGTGCTGGAAGCCCAGCCTCTATAAAGTAGTGCAATTAGCTGAGCTGAGTTTTCTTCACTCTGGTGTTAGAATAGTTATTTCATTAAGGGTCTTTCCCATGGACAATAGCATTCTCAGGGGCAACCACGGTTATGGTGTTCTTGGTGTTCAGACCAAACCTCCTTACAGGGGTTTCCTGGACAGAGGACATTGTTCCGAGGGTGGAGGGAGGGCCTCTGAGACCGGGTGGTGGTGCTGCAGTCCTGGCCAGATGTGCCTACACCCTTGCCTGCAGTTGAAGGTTGGGTTGGATCTCCCACACCTGTGGGTCCTACCTGTGACTCTCTGTCTGGGATTTCACACACAAGTAGTGGTTCCAAACCCACCCCCACCCGCAACTGTGAATGTTTATTTCTACCCCAGGTAAAGATAATGGGGGCCCTTTAGTGACCCATCAGCCGACTGGGCGCGCTTCTGTTCTCCATGGGTAACAATATTGGGCAAGGGTTATTTTAGTCATGGTTAGAGAAGTGGAAATAAGGTTGCACATGTGTATGCAAATGATAAAAGTTGTTCATGAGAAAGATTTGTGAAATTGGAATCTACACAAAACAGAAGTAACTTTGTATAAACTTGACTCAGGAGATCTAGAGAAACAGGTCTGTTGAAATTGTTTCCATTGTATGCCATGCATTCACCTCGTCCACAAAGTAAGCAAGGCCGAGGTTTAGAAGCATCAGCTGCAACCTCACAAGAAGTGAATTAAGGCCCAGGAACATTAAATAATGAGACTGTGCTCACACTGCCCAAGAATTCAAAGAGACAGAGAGAGAGAGGGAGGGAGGGAGGAGAGGGGAGGGGAGGGAAAGGGAGGGGAGAAGAGAGGAGAGGAGAGGAGAGGAGAGGAGAGGAGAGGAGAGGAGAGGAGAGGAGAACAGAACAGGGAAGGGAAAGAAAAAAAAAAAAAGAGATAACTAGGAGGAATTTAAGATCCCATCAGTCTCACTTGGTCAGAGGGTATTTCAGTGACCCCCGACCCTTTACTCAGAATAAGAGGGGATCCCCAGAAGAGGAAGGGGTCTCTCACCTTCAGGGCCTGCTCTGTCTTCCTGTCTCCCTGTTTGCAAAGTGCCCAGGGCCCACATTCCAGCCTCGGCTCCTTTCTGTGAGATTTCAAGTCTTACCGTACTTCCTCACCTTCCTTTCCAACCTGATCTCCCCCTTGCTTGCTCACAGTAACCCCTTATTCGTATTTCTTCACCACCACCACCTTCGTGCAAACAAGCTCACCTGTCAAAACCATCCCATCGTCTGCCACACATGTGCTGCTCACTCAGCTGTTAGAGTACCCTCCACCCTCCCTCTCTGCCCAGTCACTTTTTTAGACCAAACTCCGATCTCACCCCTCTGTGAAGCCCTCCCTAACTATGCAGCCAAATGCCCTTTCTCCTCTGAACTTCTGAACCACCTACTCACTGGACACTTGGCCCTGGACAAGTAGTGTATGTTGCCTTTCCCTTTAACTAGCAGTGTCTGATTTCCTTCTATGTGCCACTGGGGGAAGGCTCAGCTCTGGTGGTCCCTTCAGCTCCCTCAGCCATACTGCCCATACTGCTTGTCTTAACCTAATTCTGGTTATTTGGACTGAGTCTGATTCATATTTGTTACCTGTAACCACCAACCTCCTCATTGCCCAGCATCCAGCACTGGGACAGGAGCCAAGCTGAGCCCCAGTGAATGTTTGTTGAATGACTGCATGGGTTTTTATGGCTCCTAAGAGGTAAATGAAAGCCAGCCAGAGCAGTGGGAAAAATTACTGTGTTTAAGACATACTTGTTAGTTTCTGGCCAGTCATCAAATCTGATTCTAGGTAGACAGCTTCTTCCTTCCTTCCTTCCTTCCTTCCTTCCTTCCTTCCTTCTTTTCTTTCTTTCTTTCTCTCTCTCTCTCTGTCTCTCTCTCTCTCCCCCCCCATCTCCATTCTTCCCTTTCTCCCTCTCTCCTCCTTCTCTCTGTCCCCTCTTCCTTCTCCTCCCAAGACTGCTAGAAGTCCAAGGCAGAGGCAGAACTATAATGGGAGCTTAGGGCTGAGAAGCTTCCCTGCGCATTTTTCAGTTGCCCAAAGTCTACTTTGAATTCTTTAACCAAAGCACACTGATTCCTATCAACAAGGAGGAAGTGCCAGTGTGGCTTCTTTGGTGAACCTTTAGAGTCCCCTTTCCAGGATTGCCCCCAACTTGGAGGCGGGAGTCCCTGTGGAAAATGTACAGGCCTGGACAAGCGGGTGGGGAAGGGCGGCTGCGCCCCCAGATGAAGGCCCTCCTCTGGAGACATTAACATAGGTAAATGGTTAACAAAAGGGAGTATTTCTCTCTGTTCTTCCTCCTCTGCCAGAGAATTCACCTTTAACCATTGACCTCTCTGTGAGGTGTGAGATCTAAACAAAGTTGAACACAGTCATGGATCGTTAAGTACCCATCTTTCCCTCTGCTCCTGCCTCTGCCTCCTCAGAAGATGGTCTGAGGTATACGGACCACCCCCCATGTTTGATGGCTGGTAACAGAGGAGAGACACACATACACACAAACACACAAAAAATAACAGTTGGAAATGACCCTCTGACCCTTTCGGAATCCAGATCCTCACTATACCAAGAAGGCCAAGCCATGCCAATCTGATTGAACTGAACAGAATGAGACATTTCCAAGTACCTGTACCAGAATGAGTGGTCTAACCTCTGACATTTGGTGATTTCTCCTTGCCCACTTCTCTTTGAACCCCAACCCTACCCCCAGGCACCTGCGGGGCCTACTGCATAAGCATAAATTTTTTAGTTTGCTGCCAGAATCCTCCAGCACCAGGCTTCACAGACCTCCCCCAATTCCCCCAACATCTTATTTAGTATAGCTTGATAGCTTGCAATTCCACTCCTCTGTGTGCTTAATTAGGTTTGGGAAGAATCGACACCCAGGTTTTTCATTTGTGTAGGGTCACTTTTTCCATTCTGTGTCCTCCCTGTGCTCATTCTACTGGCATGTTCCCATCCTCTCTGGGGTCCAGTTGGCCGGGACCAGCATGCCGTCTCCACTTGATGTGTACGTTGGTGCTGGCCTCAGAGGTGGGTTGGGAGAGTGCGGGCTAAGCCTGCCGGGGTCCTGCTTACATCTGGGCCTGGCTGGGTCCTCGGAAGGCTTGGAGATTCTTTGATTTCACACTTTGTTCATCCCTAAGCCACGGAAAGCTGAATATGAGTGTACAGTTCGGGACTTTGAGCGTGTTCTCCATGATCCTTCTCTCAGCAGTCCAGCCACACTGCCAAGCAGCTTTGAACTTCAGGCCTGGTTCTACCTCCGTGGACCCCGAGAGGAGGAAGAATCCTTGAGGGGCCACCCAAAGTGCTGGGTTTACCTCCACATCTTTTCCTGCCCCCAGGGCCGTGCAGCAGGCAGGAATGTGGGCACTCGGTAGGCAGCACTGGGCAGGAGGAATAGAAGGAAGGATGGCAGAGGTTTAGGCTCGTGAGAGATATAGGTAAAAGCCTGCATGTGTTCTTCCTTGGAACAGACCACAAACACCCCCTGCAGAGCTCTCAATGGTCAAACCAGATTCTGATACCTACTCTCTTTGGTTTCAGCTCTTGCTGCTCTCTCAAAGGTCCATTTCGTGATCCTCTTTAAAGAAATATTCTATTTTCAATACAGACACAGCCCTTGACGTAGCAGTAAAAAACACCACCCCCGAGAGACACGTGGCTGTGAAGTATGTTGGTATGTAACCTCCCGTATTTGCCTACGTGCAAGGCTTTGTCCCTCAAGAAGTTGCCCCTTTACCCCCTGGTGCTCAGGCTTCAGGAGGCATTGAAACAAGGGCAGGAGGTCAGCACAGACAGGAGGTACCTTCTGGCAACAGACTGGTTTGGGATGGGAAGTAGTTGCTGTTCTTCACCCAACAAGAGTTTCTTTGAGACCCTCATTCCCAGCCCCCCACTTTTAAGATGGAAGTCAAATTTTCGGATTCTGCTGTGCAGAGCAGAGAGGTCACTAGGCTCTAATGCATTTACCATTGACTGCCCCTCTTGTAGTGCGTCTATTAGTGAGTAATTTGATTTGTACCTATTCATTTGCAGTCCCTGCAGGAGCCTGGAGCTGGCCCCTAGTATAATTGGTGCTGTCTCTATTTTTACATCATTAGATTAGCCCCGACTCCTGGCCACTTGTTGTCTGCGCTTGTCTGTCCATTTATACAACCTAATGTAACACAAAATTCATTACTGATCACATTACTTTCAACTCTGAAGCCAGCCTTGTGATAAACATTTGGTTAACCCTTCCCTGCCCACAGGAGGGCTGACAGAACAAATGCACTTCCACTCGACAGGCAAATCAATATCTTAATACACCAAAGTGGAATTGCATTTCTAGATTTGTTATTCCTCCTGGAGGAGCAAATGGAAAGGCTGGTCTGAGCTAGCTGAATTGAATAATGAATAGAGCCCCGGCACCAGCAGCCAGTCTGTGAACAGAGCACAAAGGCAGACCCGGCATCCACCCCGCTTTTTCATCTGGACGGGTGGCACCACAGCAATTAACTGAGACTCGTGCTCCTCCCGCAGCCATGGAGTGTGGGTGCCAGAGCGCAGGCCGGGACAGTAGGGATCTTGGCCCCACTGTCATTCTCTTTGCTAGGCTTGGCCTAGGACAACTGGCTTAAGTTTCCTTAAAACCTTCTCCACTGATATGAAGGCACCAGACTCATGGCCTTGGCACTAAAGTCACCAAGAAATTAATTAAATTCATTACTAAACGAAAGTTTACCATTTGGAAAAAGATACACAAAGTTATTCCTACTTAGAGAGAGGTCAGCAATGTTGGGATTGTGTGTGTGTGTGTGTGTGTGTGTGTGTGTGTGTGTGTGTGTGTACGTGTGTGCACAGGCGCACCAGTCCCCAGGATGAGCATTCTCTGGCATGGAAACACCACATGAACCTGAAAGGGTCCTAGTTCTCTGATAGAGATGATGGTGAGGACTCTAGTACAGGACCCTCTGACACAGGGTCTCAAAGGGCCCTCCATACAGCTCTGTTTAATCTAGAAGATTCTCCCCTACACCACCCTGGTTATCCCCTTCCCAGCCCCTGTTTGTCTTTGGGGCACACCCACTATAAGTCATTAGCTTGCAGGACAACTTGTTTCAAAAGGGAAAATATCCCAACTTATAAAGAAACTCTTGTAAAGCCTATACCACAAAGATTAGAAAAATAGGCACAGAGGAAGTAGAGTGGAACCCATTACCATGAAAGTCTTAAATCCCTAAGTCTAAAACTAAAAAAGCCATAAACAGAAGATACCAGGTTGGGAAGGGGAGCTAGAAAAGGCAGCCTGTTTAGGGGAATTCTGCTTGAATTCAGGGAAGTCCTGAACAGGCGACTTAGGAGAGGCATCGAAGCCTCAGATTAGTGGGCCTCCTTCCTGTTGAGCAGGCCACCTTCCACCTCTGAGGACTGCACCTTGGACCTTGTTCAGAGCCTCAACATACCAGAAACAACCAGCAATCCTGGGAGACCTGGAGATCCCAGGGATTCTTTGAGAGGGCTCAGCGCTGCTCGTGGCCTTCTCCATTCCTCCAGCATTCCCCGTGCCTCCCTCCTTTGTGTGTGGAGGAGGGCCGGGGCAGGGTGTCGCCTTGCCGCAGTCCCTGGGCTGCAAGTTGAGAGTTAAGAGGTACAGGGGGATTGCCTCACCCTGCCTGATGGTGGGAAGCTCCATTTCCCACAGAGGGACTAGAGGGCCAAGCCAGAGACTTTGGAGACTCTCAAGAGCTTCCCACTGTGAGGAACTACAAAGGGGGGATCCTCGCCTCTAGTCAGTGAGAGGACAGGGGTGTGTCCTGGCATAGCCTGGGTAGACAGCTGCCTCCTCACCCCTACCCGGCCCACAGCATACTAACTTTCTCAGTTGCCAGCCTGCTGCTTTGGCCTCAGCTGTTAATCGTCTCAGGTGGGTAAGTGGACCAGTGGGGGAGAGAGGCTTCGTGTAGCCCCCGCCGGCCCAGCCCCTTCAGCTCTAGAAATCAGAGCAGAGCACAGACCTCTGGTTTGCAGAATGGGACAGACCAGTGGCAGGGAGGAGAATGAGTCGGCCGGCTGGTGGGATGAGAGACTGATTTCTTAACCTTGATGGAAAGGGGGAAAGCCACATCTTACCAAACTCTTCCGCTGCATCATAGAAAATTTAATTATGTTTGGACATTTGAATGAGAACCAGATGTGGCTCTGGCCCTTCAGGCCAGCAGGGTTCAAGGAGCTGCGTCTCTCCTGTGGTCTGCAGACCCCTGTGCTGTCTCTTAGCCCTGGAGGGCTACTCTTTGGGAACCACCCTGCCTGGGAGCTCGGTGGGGTCTCCTGAGCTTCAAGGCTGGACTGTAGGTGATAGGCAGGTCAAGGCTAGGTACCAAGCACCGGTTCCACTAGAGAGTTTCCAAGCGCTGTGTCGTCCTGGTAGCCATGCTGAGTGGGCATGTTTGCAGGGCCCTCATTAGCACCCTCACCTACCCCACACGCAGACACACACACAAAGAACTCATGTCCCAGCACCTGGCGGGGCATTCTCTACCACCAAAGACACATCTCCGAACTACCCAGGCCTGAGTCTACCTTAGATGGCGTCTACCAAGGCTCGGCCCCCAAGATTGTGTGTGATCTGGAGCCAGAAAGGCTCTTCCAGGCCCTCTTGCATGGGGAGCCCTTCTCCAGGGGTCTCAGCCTGCTGAAACACCAGAGATGGCAACACTGATTTTCCAGCCAAAACACCACTGCAGTAATAGTGATCTCTTACACGTGTTCAGTGAATGTTCTGCTTCTGAGAGCCCCATCACATTCCTTTCTCTTTAGAGCCTCACACACCCAGTGAGGTTGCCAGAGCAGCCCCTCCCCACCCCCCTGACAGATGCTGAAGCAGACAAGGGGTGAAGTGACTCGCCCAGGTCATTCAGCACGTGGGCGGCAGGACTGGCGCGAGAGTGAGCCCTCCGCCTCCTACTCTTCCTTCCTGCCATCTATAGCGGGGTTCAGTGCAGAGCTGTTCCCGGAGTGTGGCTTCAGCCAGATTTACCAAATACCTCAAAAACAGGGAAACATGAGCCAGGTCCGCTCAGCCTTTGCTGTCCCCATGTAGAATAGGTTGTGACAGGGCAGGATTTAAAGTTATAGTAACATAGTGGTACTGAGAGGGTCCCTGAACATGGGATACTAGTCCAGGTGGTCTGGGTGGGGGATCCTGCTGTCTTGTGCTTTGAAGCCAAGACTTAGGAAGGCTTAGGTAATGTGGGTTTCCTGGGATTGGAGTGTGGCAGCATTTCTGGTTCAAGTCTTTCCCTACCTGGGATTGGTTGCCTCATCATGGCTATTATTTGGGGGGACCTAGGGAAAGGCTCTAGCCCCCATCCAGACCAGCACACCTTCTGGCTCATACCCCACGTACTGCCATAGCTCATCAGCTGTTCAAAGGCTGTGAAGGAACCTGGGGTCAGGCCATGAGCTGCTCTGTTGGAACTCAGATGCTCTGTTCTCCACTCTCCCAATACACACACACACACACACACACACACACACACACACAGCCAGTTCCAATGGAGAGAGGGGGCACAGGATGTGGTAAGAGACTGGTCTTTTGAACATGGATCCTCCCTCCTGAGTCTTCCTCATTCCTCAGGCCTCCCTCCCCCGCTCTTTCTACTTTTATTCTCCCTTCCCCAACATTCCAGCATGCTCAGCTCCTGCCACCCCCCTCTGCCTACTGGCCCCACCAGGAGTTTGTGAATCTAGCTACCTCTATGCTTCCACGTCATGATATTAATGCCACACTGGCCTGCTGTCATGAGTAGCCTTCCTCTTTGGCTACTGGAGGGAAGGGGCAATGAGGAAGAAAGGTGATGTGCCTTTTCCCCATTTTTCCTTGACGGAGGTTGTCTGCTTGCCTAGTCTCCTCAACCATCATCCTTTCCACAACTTTCCACAACTGACCACAATCTTCCAGGAGCCAGTGGATGCCTGGGAGGATCTGAGGTCTTCCCTAGACTTCAGGTCTCCTGCACCCAAAACCCTAAGGTTATTAGGCACATGCATGGCCCCAGTGGCTAAGGGAAATAGTTTGTAATCTCCTGAGCCAAAAGCACCAGATATTTACTCTCATTGTTTGAAACTGAGGGGTGGGGGGTGGGCAGAGCAGGCCATGTGGTCCTAGCCTTGTTCTGTGGCTTTCTGGGCCTCAGTACCTGCAGGGATCAGGGACGAGAACTGGGCAAGGGGGAGAGAAAGCACATTTGTGGGAGTCCTGTGGGTTGAAAAGGACTCCAGCTAAGAAGGACGCACCTGCCTTCCCACAGGCTGTGTGCAGTCAGGTCACCAGAAGTATGTAACATCAGTGGGCCAGGGCTCTGCACTCAGCATAGGTGTGAGGCCTGGAGGCAACCAGGCCAGAATTAGCCCTGTTTCTTCTCTACTCCCAGATTCCATCAGCCCAAACCAGGACTCCTATTATCTGGATGTGGAGGGGCCATTTCATCCTCAGCTTCAAGAAGCTGCCCTACTTCCTTCTACAAGCATACCTGGAAAGGGGAGGGTGACCTGTGTCCCCCAGCCCCATCCTCCCAAGATGTCCATGCCAGTCTCTTGGCATCTCTGCCAGCCCTGCAGCCTGTTGGGTTGCCAGAGGAGGAGAGGAGCCCGACACGGCAGGGTGGGCCTGGCAGAGGGCTGGGAAGAGGGAAGGTATGGGGGAGGCAGCAGCCTCCAAGGTGGGCATTTCTGAGTGTGGAAAAAAGCAAGGCCACTTCCTTTACCTGCTACCCTTTCGTCCTCCTCAAAATTGCCACTGCTGAGGCTGGCTCCAACCCAGAGAGTGGTCTCTGACAGGGCTGTTGGGGTTTCTAGAAACATTTGTAACCAACTCCCTCTCTGTCTCTGCCTCCCTCAGCCGCACTCTGGAGGAGAGAGCAGTAGTTTCCAGACCCAGGACTGTTGTAAGACAAGCAGCCCAAAGCTGTCTTACACCGCTGCCTGGTTGGCATCCGGGTCATCTCTCTGGATTCCACCATCAGGAGGCTGCCAGTCCTGCTCAGCCCCACAGGATGCATTCAAGACCCCTACCTGCTTAACTCTTCTCTCTCTGAGTCCCAGTTTGCTTGGTCCCCAGCCTGTTGGTAGGCCGTGGCTGACCAAGTCGATTGCTTGAGGCAGACCCCATTTGGATCCATCCATCTGCTGAACTTGGCAGCAGTCCAGTAGTCCCCTGGTCTCCTCTCCATATATCCCATCCAGAGAAGTTCTGAAAATCTCTAACTTCCCAGTCAGAGCACCACCCCCTCCTGCCCACCCCAACCTCACTTCCCAGCCAAGAAGGGGATTGGAATATTTCTGTTTGCAGACCTCCTCTGAGCCAGGCGGTGGGCAAGATAGGGCAGTTTGGCTGGCTGTTCTGGGTTCTGGGGCCACCCACGCCCCTGGGGTGCCACTGAGCCCAACCCAGGCCAGGGGCTTAACCACAGGCCCTTCTGATAGGGAAGAAGGGGAAGGTGGACGCAGGAGGGAAAAATCAATGCATGTCAGCAGGGTTGGAAATTTATTTTCCAGCTTGGAAAAGGGTATTTACAAAGAGGCAAGGAGGGAAATGAAATGTGTAAACACATATCTGCCATCTTCCTCAGCGAGCCATTTCTTGATTAAAAAGAAAAAATCCTTCCCAAGCTCCAGTGGAGGGCGAGCTGCTAGGGCCCTGTTTGGCAGAGGCACCTGCTGGAGAGGGAAGACGAGAGGGACCCAGAGGATCCTGTGGACAGTCACAATCACTAATACAATTGCAACAATAATAGTAACTCACATTTGCTGGATGGAAGCTTTAAGCACTTTGTGATGCACTCTACCTGCATTGCATTATTTAATTAAATTCTTACAACCACACTATGAAACAAACATTGTTGTTCTCATGCACAGGAAACTGAGGTACAGGAGATGCTGAATAACTTGTCCAAAGTCTCCCAGGTGGCAGCAGGCCGGAGCCTGTGCTGTTAACCATTTCCCTAAACTGCCTCCCCACTCTGGCCAGACACTGCCCCTCCCCTCTTCTCAGGCCCCTGAGGCTGCGGGGTGGGGGTGGGGTGGGGATGGCGGCGGGGGGAGCCTTGTCCCCTCCCACTGCCAGAAGTGGATAGGCTGTGGGTGCAGGGTAAGACTCTGCCCTAAGGTCTAATCCTACTCCCACCAGCCTCTTGGGTGGTTAGCTTAGGACTGAGCTGTGTGGCTGCAGCCAGGGCCCAATAAAAGTGCTCTGCTAATCCCTTTAATGAGCAGCATCGTGAGGCTCTAGGTGTACAGAATAGGGCTGGCTGCTGAGCACAGCAGAGGGGCTACTGGTAGATGTTGCTTTTGTGGTGGAGGAAGTGCCAGGGCTGCCTGGAGGCTGAACCAGGGGTCCCAGGCACCCTCTTCCCAAACACACACACACACACACACACACACACACACACACACACACACACGGCACTGCCCTCATTGACCCTGCTGGATCCCAGAAACAGGCCTCCCTCTGAGTCCTGAGCCTTGAGCTCTCCACAATTACCTCCCACCTACCAGAAGCCTCAGGGGCTTCCCTCAGAGTCTCTGATTGGCCAACTGACCCACTGCCCTCCTTCCTAGAAGAGGCCTGAAGAGGGTAAAGCCCAACTGTCTTCTCGACCTGAAGTCGGGAGACTTCACTCCCAACCTTCTACTGGGATCCCCTGCCCACCTGGGCTTCCCCAGCTCCCCGCAAGTCTCACCTAGTACCTGTCCTCAGTGTTTTGCCCCCTCCCAGGGAATGGGGGAACAAAGACCATGGCATTTAGCGGGGACCTTTGCAAAGGGGCTGCAGTATCCTCCTGTGGGATGAGGGAGTGAACTACCACAGAGACTCCCTCATTCTGCAAGGCCCAACCCCGGGTGGGCCGACATTTGCAGCCAGCCAGGCTCCTGCCTCCTCACACAGACTAACCGTGACTCCTCCCTAGGTCTCCTTTGCATACATGCCCAGGTAGCAGAGTAGCTCTCTCTGACAAGGGCAGCCACCTCCCTGCCCCCTTTGACACCTTTGCATTTTGCCAGACTCCAGGTGGAATGGGAGCAACAAGAGGCTTGAGCATTCCCTTTCCTTCACTTATTTTGCGAGAGCCCAGGCACCTCCCTTGTAGTTGCTGCTCATCCCATTGTGCCCCTATCCCCCATGACTTGCCCATCCTGGTCATGGAATCAAGGGGCATCTGTGGATAGCAGGCCCATTCTCCAATAAGAGCCAGTATGGGAATGGGTGGGTACAGCCAGCGGTGGGCATTGGGACCCAGTCGGTGATGCCTGGAGTTGCCAACATCTCCATCCTGGGGCCAAACCGGCACCAGTTCTCTCTCAGGGAGACTGTATACCTAGAGCCGGTGGCCTCCTACTCTTCCTTGGTTTTGCCGTCTGTAAGATGGGGAGACAACCACCCAACTCCCAGGCACACAGGGTCGCTGGAGATGTGAGGGCACAATAAGTTATCTTCTCTCTCAGTCCAGCAACTGGTCTGGGAACTATTCCTCATCCCCTACTGTGCTTTGAGGCCAGGGGAGCAACCTCTCTTAGAGCTGGCATTTTCCCACTGGCCAGAATCTGCATTCTTCTAAGCAGAGAGGCTGCTGGGAGTGATTTCTTAGCCACCACCACCCCCCGCTCGACAGAGCCCGCAGCTCCCCTCTGCGGCCCTGGCAGGTAGCTGGTGGACTCTCCCCACAAGCTCACCTCAACTTCGGCAGAGCTGCCCAGAACTGGAGACTTGGGAATGGGGAAGGAGGGCAGCAGCCCAGAGGCTGGGCCCCTGAGTCAAAAGGTCTGGAGGTGTCCCCCAGAACTCTGCAGCCTGCCTTTGTCTCCTCTCCCTCTAGCAACCTGCCCACATGGGGTATCTCCTGGCACCCTTCTCTCCCCTTCCCACAGCTGCCCTCATGCTCTGTGTGCAGCTCCTCTCTCCCCACCCCCCCATGCTGAAGGGGGTCTCCACTCTGTCACACCAGTTCCAAATCTGGGACCCTGAAGACTGACCGGTCCTCACCCCCCTACACGTGCATGTCACTACCCTCCTTGACTGCAGGACTTTGCTGCAAGCCTGCCCTCCTCCCAGCGTGACACCCCACACCTCCTTACTCCTCCTCCACCTGCTTGCAGAGATCAGTGTACTTCTCAATCGTTGTCCATATCTTTTCCAAAAAGATTCCTCAATGCTTTTCTTTTCAAAAGGGAAAAAAAAAGGAAAAAAAAAACAATGCCAACAGCCCAGCGTCCGTGAGCAACCCAACAGTAACAAAGCAGGTGTTCGGGATGGAGGAAGGTAAGGCCACACATTTCCATTTGCCGCTTGCTCCTAGGGCTGGGCGGCCGGGGTAACTCGAAGGTGGGGGAACCTGTGTGCAGCCCTCCTCCACTTGCTCTTCCGCACACACTCATTGCCCTGTCTCAGTGAGAAGAGAAAAGGGGGTTGACGGAAGGCATATGGAAAAGTGCCCAGGTCCAGCCTGGCTCTGGTTCTTTCACTGATAGTCCGTACTTGAGAAGAAGCTCCCGACTCCCCTTCCCACATCATTCATTCAAGAAATGTTTTCTGAGCACCGACTCTTTTCCAGGCCCAATGGTTGGCATCAGGGATACAGAGATAAGGCACAGACCCAGCTCCTGAGAGGCTTTCCCCATGGATGGGGACACACAGTGTGAACAGATGGTGCACAGAGTGTTAGAGGGCCTGGGGCAGAAGGAAGTACAGAGCACAGTGGGGCCTGGCCAGCTCTGCAGGACAGCAGGACAGGCTCACGGAGGAGTAGACACATGTGCTAACCTTTGGAAGATGAGTAGGTGTTCTGGGGGCCTGGGGAGCCTGGGAAGGGTTTTTCAGTCAAAGGAAATTGCAACAGCACAGACCCAGGGGCCTGAGGCAACTTGGAGAGATCCCAAAACTGCACAAGTTCATTACTTTGGTTCTTCAAATCCAATAATGAGTGGCATTGGTGAGGTGGGGTCTCAGGGGCAGGTCATGAAAGGTCATTTTTGTAGTGCTGAGTTTAGGCCTTATCCTGAGGACTATTGGGAGTGATAAAGGTTTTTAAGCAGAGAAAAAGCGAGATGAGGCTTGTGCTGTAGACAAGCCATTCTGGCTTTGGTAAGTGGGATGGACAGCGGGTGCTGGAGGTTAGGAGGCCAGTAGGGAGTTCTTGAAATTATCTAGGTGGGAAGTGCAGGCCTAACCAGGCAGCGGCAGCGTGAGTGGAGAGGAGGGATGAGGCTGGAGGAGATCGACTGGGCAGAGCTTGACCACCCGGGATCGGGGGGCAGGGGAGAAGCCTGCCCACTACCATCGTACCCCAGGCCTAACTGGTGAAGAGAAAATGGGAGCCAGGCAGGTCAGGCTACATCTGGCCCCCTCAGAATGGCAAACTCATAAGTCCCTTTGGCAACGGTCCCTGCACTGTCACATGATGGGATGAGGTGTGAGTGGGACCCCTGGAGCTGCCGAGGGGGTTGCCCTTGGCCAGTACAAAGAGGCAGTGGGGGTGCTGTGCTTGGTCCTGGGCTCCAGTCTCCTCAGTTTCCTTGGCAGCGTGGATGTGTCAGAACTTTGCATCAAGAGCTCTGGGCCTGTCCCGCAGCTCTGGAAGGGGGCCAGCCTTCCCTATACTAGTGGCCATTCCTGCTCCTTCATCTGGGGCTTTCTTGCTTAGGCTTGGTGTCCAGATCCTAAGGAAGCCCCTGCTTTCCTTGCTACTGCGGGTGCTCCTCTCTCCTGCCCTCCTGGCCCTGCCGTTAGCGCCCCCTAGTGCCACGATGGCCGTGCATGAGGGCAAGGGTCTCTGAAATCCAATGGGGCCTCAGAGATCCCCCACACGCTCCTTGGCTTGCTTGTGGGCAAAGAAGGGAACAAAGGAAGCTTTCTTGGAGTCTGATACTTCCATGCAGAAATTCCAGGGTCTATTCTTTGCTTTCCCATCCTGTCCCTCTCTTGGCACATGGTCTGTACTCCCAAGTTAGGGTGAGACCAGAGAACGAGTAGGGAAGACAGAGCTCATGCAGTAGTCACCTGCCTTGTTTTCTGTCCATATGTAGATAACTCTTGATGTATCCCAGGGCCCCTGGCCCAACAGGGAAGCCAGTGCATCTTGGAGACTGGGACCATCATCGGGCCCACAGCCCCCTCCTTCCACTGCCCCCATCTGCTGAGAGGTTCCAGTGTCCAGTGCACCCTTCCAGCCTGGACCCGGGCCCCAGACATGTCTGTGCAGCCTGAGGGCCCCTCTCGCCCAGGTACAGGTGCCTGCTCTGAAGGCACACTCTCCCACCCCATTCTGTGGTGGCTGCAGGGTAGCCTCTGTGCTTTGGGGTGACCTATAAAGAGTGGGAGTCAGTGGTTAGTGCCTGGATGGCTGCTGGTGGCCAGCCCAAGAGTAAAGTCCATGACTCATTCCCTAACCAAAACTAGCTGTGCTGCGTGTGTATGATGGCAGGGGGCCTGGGAGCAGGTACAAGCTGGAGATAAAGGTCTCAAGCCAGACCAGACAAGTATAACATTCAAGCACACCTTGCTGTTCCAAGTGGCAGCTTTGGGGTCCTGAGCTCCCGGGGTGGACGGTTAAGATCCTCTCAGTCCCAGGCAAGTGTACCTTGGAAGAAGGCAAATTGCAGGTCACCACATCTTGGCTTGGGGTAGACTCCCAGGGTCTTCCCAGGTATGTGTGTGCCCGCACCTCAGAGCCCACTATGAGGGACTGAAAGGGGATAGGAACTAGCCTCTTGCAAAAAAACCAAGGTGTAATTCCTTCTTCCTTTCATTCAGCACGCAAAGAAATCTATTTCCACCCCACCTGCTCCAGTCCCTATCTTAAGTCAAGAGATGGTGGTGGGGACAGTTAAGGTGCCCACCACTCAATGAGATAGGGCCAGTTGCCCTATCTAAGATGGCAGCATGGCTGTGCTGGGGCCAGGGAAAGGGCAGTAGAAGGGGTTGGAGCCTCCCTGCCTACTTCCCAGGGCAACCCTGAGCAAGTACATTCTGAGGGGCCTCCAGGACACTTGAGGGATAAGAGAGAGGAAGGAAGGAAGGAAGGAAGGAAGGAAGGAAGGAAGGAAGGAAGGAAGGAAGGAGATACTGCAGGCAAGTAGGGACCTTCCCTCCATTGGAATAGGCCCCTCTCAAACCAGGCATTCCCTCCTGCAGGGAAACAGGACACTTTCCAGGAGGTGCCAAAGATGAGCCAAGGCCTGGCCAGCAGGCAGATTGGATGGGTCAGAATATGTGAGCAAGTGAGTTGCTAAGCCAGGGTGGAAGCTCTGGGTAACAGGCAGGGCCAGGGAGGAGAGGTAGGGACAGATCAGGCAGGAAAGCTGCAGTCCTTGCTGTGGTCTATCTTTTCTCCTGCCTAACCAGTAGATCCAGGACCGGAGCCACTTACGGAATTGGGGAGCATGCTGGCTGAGCATGAGTATGTGTGCAGGTGTGGGCACACGTCCCGTGTATGGCAGTGTGGTCCAGACAAATCAGCAGGGTGGCCATACTTCTGGCCCAAAGGGGTTCCCACAGTGAGGGAAAGACTGTGGCCTAAAACTGGAGTCTGCTAGCCAAGGGAGCTTCTCCCTCCTTCAGCTGAGCTCCCTGTGACCTGAGCTGCTGCCTGGTGCATCTGGGGAGCAGGTGGAGATCCCCCTCCAGGCAGACAGCCTGGCCCAGGGTGTGCCCCTCCCCCCAGACCCACTCTGACCAGGCCTGGTCCTCTCCTCTGTCTTGCAGAACTACAGCGAGAGGGAAGCATCGAGACTCTGAGTAACAGCTCAGGCTCCACCAGCGGCAGCATCCCAAGAAACTTTGATGGCTACCGATCTCCACTGCCTACCAACGAGAGTCAGCCACTCAGCCTCTTCCCTACTGGCTTCCCGTAGTACCAGCAACCTGCTTCTGACTGGCCGGCCCACTCACCTGCTGGGGGGAGGGGGAGAAGCCCCCCTCTTGGTCCTACCCTTCAGTCTCTGCTCCTCTTTCACCAACCACCTTCCCCAAGCTTAGTGACAACAGCCACCCACCCTCCCTGGATGGAGAAGAGACCCTTCTCCAAAGCACCTTGGCACACTCTGACCTCTGTCCCCCATCAGTGGGGCTGTGGCTGAAAAAGACTCTGCAGAAGTTCCGTCCCCTCCTCTGCACATGATGTCCTGCATTGGATCCGCTTTTGTATTTTCTAACCATACCCACAGGGGGCTTGGGAGGAGAGAGAGTGGATGGCCCGCCTGGGCATTTTGACCCTGAGCAGACAGCTCTAGCCCACTCCTGGCTATGATATGCACTGCCCAGTTTCCCTTGGCCAACCTCCCTTTGGCACAGGGTAAACTGAGGCCCAGAGTATCAGGGAAGGAGGAAGGAAGGAGAAGCACCCCCCTTCCTCTTTTCTTTCCCCTTTGGCTCATGGGAAGGATTTGTCTTTTTTGTCTGTAAGCCCTTTTACCCTGGTCCTGTACTGTTGAGTGAAGGAAACCGTGGTTACCAAGACCCTGTCAAAAAGTGCACGTCTTGTCCAATAAATCACGCTGCAATTGGTGTCTATCCCTGAGTTGCTGGGGTCAGGGTCCTCTCCAAGCACCGAGCAGAGTCCTGTGGGCCTGACCATGTGTCTCTGCTTCCAGCACCCCCTGCCTTGATGATATGAGCAATTGATTGGAGAGTCAGTGCAGGGGTAAGAAGGAGGAGAATATTTGCTCTGCAATTTGGGTAGGGCCTGATTTAAATTTATTCTCCAAATTTCTTGCCTGTTACCAGAGCAGGTAGTTCTGGAGGCACCACAGGCCTGGAGCCTCCCTGGCTGTGGCAGTCAGGGCCAGTCAGGTCCTCGACATGGGCTAAGGGAGGACTGCTGGAGGAAAGACCCTAACCTTATCTTTAAGGCGGGCACTTTGTAATTGCTTCTTTTTTCGAACTCAGAAGGTGAAAAGTTAGGTGTAGGTAGGTCTCTTGAAACCTGGCTGGAACCTTGGATGACAGGTTCCTGATTTTGTTCCCCTATCTCTTCCCAATTCTGGACCTAAAGTGAATGGCAGAAAGGAGACAGGAACAGCAGGAGCAAAAAGGGGTGTTGAGTATGAAGGAGACTAATGCTAGCCCTTGTTCCCCTCTTCCCTGAGAACCCAGAAAAGCCTGGGAGGTTTGAAGGAAACCCACTGAGCCAGGTGTGGTTTGGGGTAAAGTTTAATGTAATAGTTGCAGATGAGTTGAATTCACAAACAAGCAGGGATCCCCATGCAACCATCCAGCCAGAACTGGAGCAGCATCTAGAGCCTCTGCTCCTTTCACATGCATCCCATCCAGTCCTCACAACTGAAAAGAGACTTCATCCTGAGTTCCCTCCACTGGGTCAGCTGGGCATCTTGGGAGAAGCGGGACCTGAATCAAACTAGGCTCTGTAGGCTGAGTAGATGGCCTTCCATAGGGTGGCTTAAGCCAGTCCCTCCTGTCTGGGGACTGCAAGGTGAGAAATCACATGCCCTAGAGAGGCATGGCTGGGAACATAAGGAGGTCTGGGCACAGCCAGTGGGGGCTGTCAGACTAGCAGCAGCTTTTCACCATTTCAGCTGAATCAGAGACACTGATGTGTCTGGCACATCCCCAACCCCCAGCCAGAGCAGTGTTTCAGTCAAAAAGGGATGGCGAAAGAGGTGCCACCAGGCTGCCAGTGCATACTATCTATTGCTTGGCTCCCTGGGGATGGGTCCAGAGCTCTAGGAAAGGTGAGCCTCTCTGAATCCACGTGGGTTTATGGATGGGGCAAATATGGGGAGCTCTCTCCAACCATTCAGGGAACCGGCTGGCAGCTTAGAGTCAGGAGTCCTCCCTGGCTCAGCCCTTTCCCTCCAGGGGGTGCAAAACATCTGTGGCCTCCTCTAGTCAGGGAAAGTGGTGGGTGTAGGGCTGGACTTGCCGGCTGAGCTTGCAGGACAATCTGGTTATTCATCTGCTCACAGCCAGGGCAACTCTTTGAGTATGTGGGGGAAGGGGAAGGATAAGAGAGGCCAGATAAGCTGGCCCCATGGCGGCTGCCACAGAGCTCAGGTTATCAGAGAGGCCTTGGGCCTGGCCCCTGGCTAATTGGGGAGGTTATGGACCCTGCCACAGCCTGTAATCAGCTGGAAGTGAGATCTGGGCCCCCGGGTGGGGGACCTCACTGCCCACTGGCCCTGGAGCAGCCAGCCTCCTATCCTCTAGAGATAACACCAAGGGCAATCTCCCACCTCACCCCCCAGAAGCCCAGCAGACCTCCATGATGGCATTACTTACCTAGGAGGCCATTAGAACAGGCATCTAATTGTGGCCTGACCGAGTGACCTTGAGGAAGCCATGTGATCTCCCTGATTCTCACAGTGCTACCTGCTCAACGGGCAAATTACCATGGACTTTCTCTCAGTTTGATGCGGGGAAAAAATATCTTCATGGTCTGTGAGGAGGCTGATGGGAGTTGGGGTGGCAGCTCAAGGAGGGAGGGCACTGTCTGGGATTGATCTGAGAAAAGGCCCAGTGGTCCCAAGGAAAATTCAGGCACACAAGCACTCTGCCAAACAGTATCAGCTCTGGAAGCAAGCAGAGGCCAGAGCAGGCAGCTGCCAGTCTGGGATTGGAAATGGTTTCTCAGGTGCTCATTTTTCTGCTGTTCACAGATCAGAGAATTTCTAAACTAGAAAGTACTTAAGAGAGCACTGTTTGGTCCTCATTTTGCAGATGAGAAGCCTGAGCCCCAGAGAAGGCCCTGGCCTTGCCCACGGTTACAAAGTCACACAACTAGTCTGACCTCTGTCTGCTCCTTACTGCCTCACATGCCCTGGCTGGTTCCCTTACAGGGCCAGATTCTGCACTGGCCTGCACCCCCGCACAATCCAAGACTCTGATCCCACTCACCCCCATCCCATACTCCTGAGAGCTTTCAGACCCAGCCCCTGGCTTTGAAGCTGCTCCCTGTCCCTGTGTAACTTGGAAAGGCAGCCCCTTCCTACAGACCTAGAGCTGGAAACTCTAGCGGCAACGGGAGAAAGCATCTGGTATATCTTGTATTCAAAGCAAGACCCCAGCCTGAGGGTGGGTCTCCGAAGTCTCAGTATTGTCTTGCTGTAGAAGCAGGGGTAGGTATCAGGACAGCAATGACATCACCAGCTTCTAAGGAGTGGATGGAGCCTTGCTCTCTTTTAAGGTCCCAAGGTCCCATCCCAGCTCTGCCACTGGTAGCCATGTGGCTTTGGGTAAATTACTGCACCTCTGGGCTTCAGGGTCCTCATTTGTAAAATGGGGGCAGAGGTGCAAGCCCTGCCAAGAGGAAGAGCTGGGCTGAAGCAAGCAAAAGGGAAGCTGCAGGTCAAAAAAGGCAAAAGGTTGGTTTGAGGCCCAGAGACTGCCCAGACAGGCCAGGTAGCTCTACCTCGGGAGAGGGAGGGCCGGTGCGGCACAGCTGGAGCCCAGATTGTAGTGCGCAGCCCCCCGGACGCTTCGCCGCCCGGCTCCCTGGGAAAGTTTCTTGAAAGCAAATCCAGATCCTGGTGAGCGCTGGCAGACCAGCCCCGCCCTTCTCTCGCAGGTGGGCTGGTCCTAGGGGTCCTTCCTGCGATTTGCCCCCTCTCTCAAGCGCCACCGGAGCGTGGCCTGTTCGCGCTGCCGTGATCCCAAGCACCCACACCCACCATTTCACAATTGTGTGCGTCCACGCACACTCAGGTTCACAGAGGTGCACCTCACTTTTGCCGACCCGCCGCTCCGAAGCGGACAGCGGCGACCAAGACTCCAGAGCAGCTAATAGTCTGGAGCCCCTAGGGTTACGGGGTGCCGAAAACTCTGGGGAAGTCGTCCAAAGTTCAGAGGGGATGCGCCCTGGGTTGCCGGCCCACTGACCTCCCCCTCGCCCTCGCCCTCGGGTGTAGAACGACACCCTTCAAAGACAGGTCTGTCCTGGACCAGAGCGGCCAGGCGGGACCTCGGCTTCGCATTAGCCTGAAAGACTGGGGACTGGGCCACACAGGCCGTGGCTGCTCAGGCACTTCCCGGAACCTACCCGGAAAAAAAGTGGCCCCGCGCCTTTCCTGGCGCAAGGCCGGGGCCATAACGCGGGCCTGGAAAAGGTCGCGCCTCCCGCTCTCCCCACGCCCCCCAAACCATCCCAGCCACTTGGCCCGACCCTGCGCGGGGTAATTGGGTCGGGAGGGAGGCGTCGGGCGGGCGGCGACTCCAGAGAGACTGTGCGCCTGTCAGCAGCAATTTGTCTAAGTGGACGGGACAGGCCCGGCCGCTGTGGGCCAGGGTCATCGAGGCCGCGGCCCCCACCCCAGCCAGACCCGGGACCGCGGGGGAGCCGGGCCCGGCCGCTAAACCGGGCTGGCTGGCGCCAAGACTCCGGGAGGCGCGGGTCGGTCCGGGAAGCGGGAATGGGAAGCAACTCTGTGTCTCCCCGCGCCCCACCACCACACACACATACACACGCTACACGCCAAGACGGGGACAGGCGCCCAGTGGCACCTCCACTGCTGGTCACACGCATAGGCCACACACATCACCTGAGCTTAGCCCGGGCACACTCATTTCCTTAGTACTCTTCTCATGACAGCCCCCAGCTACGTCGCACGACGCAGGTCCCCACTCGACCACTAAGCCATACACGCGGGCGCACGCGAATCCACGCCCGGTCACACAGACCAAAGACACCAGCGAGGCCCAACCCGGGGCAGGTCCCATCAGTGGCCCTTAACCACGCGAAATGTTACGGGGCCAAGGACAGACGGGCAGCCCAGCGAGGCTCAGGACCAAGGAACCACACCTCCCAGGCCTTCCCAGCCCGATTTCCTGGTTGCAGGAAGCGTGGAGCGTACTGAGGGCGCGCAACCACCCGCCAGAGGCGGGGAGGCCCGCGCCCGTCCGACGCCCGAGCCCAGGACTGCCTGGGAGAGGGAGGGGCGGCTGAGCGCGCGTCCCCCGCCCGTCTGCGGGGCCCGACCGATGCGAAGTGACAGGGGCCGGAGCTTTGTTGTGGAGCCTCGGCCGCCTGGCGCCAGCCGCCCCCGCCCGTGCCCTCCCCTCTCCAGCCCCGGGCGGCTTGCGAGGCGCCCCCCGGGGCCTCTTAAAGAGACACGAACTCTCAGCCCCGGGGACCACCCCCCCAAGAGGCGCCTGTTCCCGGGAAGGGGAAGTGGGGTAGACCCAGGTGGGGGAGGGGCCGAGCAGGAGCTGGGAACCTCTAGGCGCCGCTCCGAGGCCTCTTGCGCCTCCCCTGCGTGGGTTTTCGAGGAGGCAAGGATATCCCTCGCTGGAGAGTATGGCTGGGGGCGGGGGGGGGGGGGGTGTAGATTCAGAATCTTGAGGGCAGCTGTAGCAGGACCTCGGGGTGGTTGCGGGACAGCAAGGCCGGGCAGACGACTGGGGCCTGACTGGAAAGAGCCTGTGACCGCGGGAGGGCAGGTCCGTGACCCAGTGGCTGTGGCCAGCTGGGATCGTGGTCCCCAAATGCAGCCGCTGCACCGTCGCCGGGTTTCTTCGGCAAACAACCCAGGCCAGCGTGTTTCTCGAACTCTCCGGGCCTTGGAACTCTGGACCAGCTACGGATCTTTCCCGGGAAAATGTCCGAATTGCATACAATTAGGTGTACACACATTCTTACGAGTAGGAAAGTATGCGTACACGCACGAGTTTGCAAATGTATTCACGTATTCCCAGGCCCGCACCCGGATTCCCGGCTAAGGAACGCTGCCCTTTTATCTGGTCACCTCACTGACTGCGCAAACCTGCCCACACATGTCCCTCCCTGAGGGGCCATATCCCGCCTAAATGGAGCCGGCAGGACTTTGCCTATGCAAAGCTGCAACGGATCCTGCCACATCTTCGCAGACTGCGCAAAGCGGAGTCAAAGATTCGTTCCGGACAGAGAGGAGGCACTACAAGAAGAGCATGGTTTTGAAGGAAAACTCTGTGGGGGCGGCGGTCATTTGCGAGCTGGGTAAAGGAGCTTTGAGGGCTCCGGGACTGGCCTGGAAAAGTAGAAAAAAGGTCGCGGAGGCCAAACCACTCCGGCCGGTCCTGAACCCGCACTCCTTCGACTTAGCAGGCTTTACATGCCAGGTCCACGTGTGCAGCGACAAGGTGCCCTGCGACTTGGTGTGCGTAGTGGACGGCCAGTGTTGCCTGGATCACTGTTGGATGTGGGCTGTACACACCTACCACGCGGGCACAGGGCCCGCGCCGGCTGAACTCACCCTCACTTGTATTGGTTGTGCGGGCAGGAGTGTCACCTATGTGCAGTACGTGGTCCTTCTTATCCTTCGGAACGCGACCACCAGGAATCAGTCTGAGTGTCAGCGCCCCAGCCCGATTCACGGCAGGTGTGTGACGGCTTCACTCTCTGGGCACACTCCTTAAGTTGCCACTCGCGCCGCGCACAGTGGGCACCACCATACAGAGCGCACAACACACACACACACACACACACACACACACACACACACACACACCCATGTGGCAGAGGGGGGGAATACTGGGGCTGGTGAAGAACGAAGACTGCCGATAGTCGGGGTGGGGATGGATTCAACCACAGGTGAGTGCAAACATTCCGACCCCCGTACTCGTTTCTCTGCACTACTGAACTTGGGAGACTAGCGCTTCGGAGAGCCGGAAACAAACTCTAGGAATGTGGCCGAGAGCGGAGAAAGGATGCCGCTGTTTAGGATGAGGGAGACTTGTGTCTCCGGTACCGGATACGACGAAAATTCGTTGCGCGGGTCAAGAATCTGGGGACCGGGATCAGCCGTCCAGCTCGGCGAACGATGCGCTCACCTTCCTAGCCCCGAGGACCCGGCTCTCCCGGCCGTCGGATGTCTCAGGGCTGGATGCAGGAGGCAGGATACTGGGCTGAGTTCAGGGCTCGCCCAGAATTCCAAGTTCCTCCTGAGTCTTCCTGTGAGGGGGAGGCGCGGACTGGGGGGTCCCCGCGTTTCCCGAGTACAAGGCCGCATCCCACTCCCTCCCGTGCCGGCCCCACCGAAGGGCTCTACCACCGCTCCACTCACCGGCTCCCGCCACCTGGGTTCCTCTCCAGGACCTCGGCCGCCCTCGCCTCCCGACTCGCCCGCCCACCGGCCTCTCTTTCCAGTTCCCTCCGGAGTGCAGGGGCCCCGGGCGGCGCCTCCGCCGAGAGCGGGGTCGGAGGCCAAGCTGGGGCGCGGGCCAGAGCGGCTGAGCCGCCGGGCGAGGGAGAAGGAGGGCGCCCCCTCTCCTCACGGGGCCATGTCAATGCTTTGCACTTGGAGCCGGCGTGCGGCTGGGGGGTCCTTCCCCAGGGCCTTGGGACCCGGGCGCCCCCCGCCTCAGGCCCTTTCGGCGGGTCGGGTCGGCCCGCCGCTCTTTCCCGTCCGGGCGCAGGCAGCCGCGGGCGCGGGCGGTGGGGTGGGGGCCGGGGCAGGGGGAGGGGTCTCGGGGCCCGCTTGCCCGTCATTGGTTAATATTTTATTCTGTTGACATGTTTTCTTACTGCTGAGGCTTCCGACACCTTCTCCCCGGCCCCCCCTCCCGGCCGGAGCTTGGCTAGAGCTGTCAAAACCCCGCCCCCGGAGACCCACAATTGGTCCAAAAAGCGTAAAATCAGCAATCAAGGGGGGCCTGGCTCGTTAGCGCAGGGGATCCGAGCAGGGCAGGACATGTGAGATAGTCACAGTTTTCCAGAGATCACGACAAGATCTAACCAGTCGCGCGTGGTCCCCGGCGCCGGAGCGGGCCAGCCCAGCCCAGCGCAGAGCCCCCGCCACCCCCGCGCCCAGAGCCCCGCGCCCCTCGCCGTGCCTCGGACGGAGAGCCGGGAGGAGCCGCCGCTGCGCTTGCCACCCGGGTCGCCCTTCCTCCGCGCGCGCCGCCGCCCGGGCCGGGGGTCCGAGCCGCGCGCCCCCGGCCCCGGCCCCTGGGCGCCTGGGCCGGATGTCCCGATGAGAGAGCCGGCGCTGGCGGCCAGCGCCATGGCTTACCACCCGTTCCACGCGCCACGGCCGGCCGACTTCCCCATGTCCGCCTTCCTGGCGGCGGCGCAGCCCTCCTTCTTCCCGGCGCTCGCACTGCCGCCCGGCGCGCTGGCCAAGCCGCTGCCCGACCCGGGCCTGGCGGGGGCGGCGGCCGCGGCGGCCGCGGCGGCGGCGGCGGCCGAGGCGGGGCTGCACGTCTCGGCACTCGGCCCGCACCCGCCCGCCGCGCATCTGCGCTCGCTTAAGAGCCTGGAGCCCGAGGACGAGGTGGAGGACGACCCCAAGGTGACGCTGGAGGCCAAGGAGCTGTGGGACCAGTTCCACAAGCTGGGCACCGAGATGGTCATCACCAAGTCTGGGAGGTAGGGCGGCCGGCTGGCCGGCGGGCACGCAGGCGGGCGGGCGGGCTGGGGGACCCGACAGCACAGACCAGCGCCGAGCCTGCCGCTCGAGGCTCCGGGCTCTGGCCCCGGCGCCACGCTTAGCTCCCACAGGCAACCAAGTTGACTTTTCTCATTTGGCACCGAGAGAAATTTTAAAAACTAAAACATGAAAATCTCCCGAATAAAGTAAAACGAAAACATGCTGTTAAAGAACAGTCCTAACCATTCTGAGTCCCAAAGCTGAGGAGGTCCTGCGGCTCGGCCCCAGGCGGGTCTCAGACATCTCCGCAGCAACTCAGCCTCGCCGCCTCGCTCTCCTGCCTCCCTGTCTGACTCGGAGCTCCAGGGAGATGTAGCATCTCCCGGACTGTCCTCTGACCCTGAAGCCCATAATGAAACCTGTACCATGCTAGGCCCTGGCTGGCCAGCCGATTCCAGCCGGCCGTCCCTTTCCGGCAGTAAGCCCCAAGCGGCCCTGTGGAAGCCTGACCCAGGCTGGGAGCCTTGTCCTGGCCCAAGGAGCAAAAAGCTCCCTACTCACACACCACTCCAGGCCTTAACGCCTGAAGAAAATCACAGCCCCCAGCCCCTCCACCCTTTGACTCAGCCGCCGGGAATTCAGGCCTCAGGTTCACCCTCTTCCCCCGAAACTTAAGGTTCTTGTTGGGCTGCAACCCAGTTATCCAAGCAAACATCTTCTGGTTTTATTTTTGGGAGTTTCAGTCCCAGTGGGCATATCTCCTGAATGAATTTTGGGAAGATTCAAAAGAAGCAGGTGTATTTCTAGGGGGCCTGGATTTCTTTCTTGGACATCCGCTTTCATCTCAGATGAGAGAGAAAGAGAGTCACCAGATCTGAGGATAAAGCCGATGGGAAACCATATAATAAGAGAGAGTTTGACAAGCGGAAATGGGATCCCCCAGGAATAATAACCACAGGTGGGGTCTCTCAGGCAGTTATATGGGGGCAGAGCCCAGACAACCGGGAAACACAGATAGGGAAGCTCCTGGCAGTGGTGTGTGCTTGGGGAGTGAGGTCCTCCGACATAAAACCGGGTCCCATGGAGTCTTGCCCTTTCCCTTCCTCGCAGGCGGATGTTTCCTCCCTTCAAGGTGCGAGTCAGCGGCCTGGACAAAAAGGCGAAATATATCCTGCTGATGGACATTGTGGCCGCTGATGATTGCCGGTATAAATTCCATAACTCGCGCTGGATGGTGGCGGGCAAGGCCGACCCAGAGATGCCCAAACGCATGTACATCCACCCGGACAGCCCGGCCACGGGAGAGCAGTGGATGGCCAAGCCTGTGGCTTTCCACAAGCTGAAACTAACCAACAACATCTCCGACAAGCATGGCTTCGTGAGTGCTGGGCGGGCGCGGGGATGGGGGTCGGAAACTGAGCGTCCTGTGCTGCAGGGGGTGGGGGCGGGAGAGCAGGCGGCGGGATTCCCCAGAGAGGAGCGCTGGCCGAACTCTCAAAGTGCCCCTGCTTGGGTCACCGCCCTGTGGCCTATGCTGGCTGAGTCTGGGCCCAGAGGGCTCCACTTTGCAAGCCTGGGTTGTGGGGTGGAAAGCCCCAGGCTGCTCACAATCTTGGCTGGGGTCAAGCCTTCCAAAGCTCTTCCTAGAGCCCAGCCGGAGGCAGGTGCGACTCAGTTGTGCGGCCTCTGGTGTTTAAGTGCTGAGCTTGGAAGTCCTACCCCCAACCTCAGCTTGTCCTCACCCTTCCCCATGACCTGTGTCCCCATTTCCCTTCCCACCCCCTCCCCAGACGAGGAGATTTAAAAGTTAAACCAGCCCCTTTAACAACCTAAGTCTCCATTCCCTCCTCCCATAGGCAAACGCCCTACCAGGAGGAGGGAGTTTGGGGGGTTCTCTCCATTTCTGCCTGAGGCAGGGCCCCAGTGAATGGGAAGGGGGGGTTGATGGGGCAAAAGGGATTGTCCATTCAGAAGTAGGGCGCTCGCTGAGCCCCCAAAGATCCAAAGCTTCTCTCTGTAGAGTTACTAGGGGCTTAGCAATGAGCCCAGGAAGAGAGGTTAAGAGTGGAGTTTTATGGGGGTTTTCTTTTGTTTTATTTCTATTTTCAACTGGGGTAATTTTTTTAAGTAGAGAGAGAAAGAGAGAGAAACTGTGATAAAGAAAGCTGAGAGAAAAATAAAAAGAAATATAGGCAAGAAAAAAGGCAGAGAAGGCAGGAGAAAATAGCGAAGGAGGGGGTGTAGAAGGCAGACGAAGAGAGAGAGAGCATTGGAAAGAGGTCGGGTCCCCAGAGAGTAGAAATGCTCCGGCCAAAAGCTGGGAGCTATCGGCTGACCCGCACCCTCCCCACAGACCATTCTGAACTCCATGCACAAGTACCAACCGCGCTTCCACATTGTGAGAGCCAACGACATCCTGAAGCTGCCCTACAGCACCTTCCGCACCTACGTGTTCCCTGAGACCGACTTCATCGCGGTCACTGCCTACCAGAACGATAAGGTGCGCTTGGGGGGGGCGATGGGCCCAGCCCCTGCACCGATGCCCCCTTACACCTGCAGACTCCACCCCTTCACTCATATCTGCCCGTAGAGCCCAGCACCCATCTCTCGCTCTCACAGCTCACTCCAGAGCAGCAAGTCTCATCTGTAACCGAAGCACCCACTGAAATCCTCCAGGCTCCCCCCCACCAAGTCCGCGACACGACACGTATACACAGGCTCCCCCTCGGGGCGCTAACAGCTGGGCACTCCAAGGGGTGGGGATATTTACTTAGTAATTAGCTGAGACTCCCGGCCCGTGCTGACATTTTTACATTTTATTCGTTTATTTCTTGGCATTGGAATGGGAATTTAAATGAAGAGAGGGAGCCCGAGGCACCCTGCCCTGGCTCTCCTGACTCTCTGGAAACCAGCAATAGGAACCTGGGGCCCAGTTTTCACTCTCTCGGGGGAGCCAGAGGGCGGGACAGGTGACACAGCTTCCCAAAGTATCCCCACTCTGGGTCGGTCCAGGCTGTGAACCCCTTGGGAGGTGCTTAGAGAATTTTTCTGCTTGCTGCCTTTCTATCCCCCTTTTCTAGAGGTGCAGAGCTCACTCCCTCTGGGCCTGTGCCCATATACCACTCTCGGGACAGTGTCCAAGCATCCTGCCGGTCGTTCTTTTTGTCTTTGTGAAATGGCATGTATGCGGGTATGTGGGCAACATTTCGGGGGACTCAGATACGTGTGGAGGAGTGTGAATTCGTTCTGTTCTGTGGGCACTTGGTTATTTTGTCTGTGTGTACTTGCGTGTGCGCGGGCCCGTGAGTGTGATTTGTGTCTGTGGTGTGGACTCGCGTGTGTTTTGCTGTCTCCGTGCGCTCCTGCTCCGATGCCCGGTTTGTTAAACTTGAGTGACCGAGTGGGTCTGTGTGCATGCTTGGGCAGATTTCGACTCTTTGCACACACCTTTGGGCTTGTGTGTGCAAGATAAGGGAATATGCTTCGAATAAAGTGGAAGAGGAGAGACCCTGTGGCTTCCCGCGAGGACCGCCCGCCGGCCTCAACTCGTCTTCCAGCTCGGAGAGTCGTATCCTAGGCAGGCGGGTACCAAGTGGACTTTCGCGGGGTTCTTCTCTGGGGCGGCAGCCTCCGACCTCGGGGTGCCTCAGCCCAGGCTGGAGGCGACTCGTCCTGACCTGGCGCCGCCCCCTCGGTCCCTGCAGATCACTCAACTGAAGATCGACAACAACCCGTTTGCCAAGGGCTTCCGGGACACCGGGAATGGCCGGCGGGAGAAAAGGTGAGGGGTGCGCTGGACGGCTGCGCGGTGGGAGACTGAGCCAGCAGAACGCTGGGGGGTATGAGCTCGTCTCTGACCGGCTCCCTCCGCTCATCCCCAGGAAGCAGCTGACGCTGCCGTCTCTGCGGCTGTACGAGGAGCACTGCAAACCGGAACGCGACGGCGCCGAGTCCGACGCCTCTTCTTGCGACCCTGCCCCCGCGCGGGAACCGCCACCCTCCCCGGGGTCAGTGCCTAGTCCCCTGCGCCTGCATCGGACCAGAGGTGAGAGCTGGGTAGTCGGACCCGGGGTAGAGGAAGGGGAGGTTGTCCTTCCGACCCCAGGCTGGCTCTTTGCTCAGCTTCCGGGTAACCACAAAACCTGCGGGAAGCGTCAGCAATGTGTCTGGGATGGGACAAACGACCGAGGCCTTTCCAGTGAGGGCGGTCCGGGTATCCAGAAGATCTGGCTGCCCAGCTAGGTCCTTGGCACTGTGTGACTCTATCAGTGAGTTTCCTTTACATGGCTCAATTTCTCCCGCTGTAAATACGGAGCCTTAGGTTAGGTGACCTGCAGCTGCCCCTTTGCCCGACGAGGATCTGGAAGTTCCTCGAACGTGGCTTCCTCGGGAGCAGGCCTCTCCCAGTCTCTCCGACCCGGTCCAGACACGGGTGGAGGAGGGGAGGCCTCGCGTCTGTCTCTTCCGGGACCCCTGTGACCTCCCGCGTCCTTTCTCTCTGCAGCCGAGGAGAAGTCGTGCGCCGCGGACAGCGACCCAGAGCCGGAAAGGCTGAGCGAGGAGCGCGCAGGGCCGGCTCTCGGCCGCAGCCCGGCCCTGGACAGCGCCAGCCCCCCTCGCTTGACCGAACCTGAGCGCTCCCGGGAGCGGCGCAGCCCGGAGAGGGGCAAGGAGCCGGCGGAGAGCGGCGGGGACGGTCCGTTTGGCCTGCGGAGCCTAGAGAAGGAGCGCACGGAAGCAAGGCGAAAGGACGAGGGGCGCAAGGAGGCAGGCGAGGGCAAGGAGCCCGGCCTGGCGCCGCTGGTGGTGCAGACGGACAGTGCGTCCCCTCTGGGCGCCGGACACCTGCCGGGCCTGGCTTTCTCCGGCCATCTGCACGGGCAGCAGTTCTTCGGGCCGCTGGGGGCCGGCCAGCCGCTCTTCTTGCACCCGGGACAGTTCGCCATGGGCCCCGGAGCCTTCTCTGCCATGGGCATGGGTCACCTGCTGGCATCGGTGGCGGGCAGCAGCAGCAGTGGGGGGGCTGGCGGCCCAGGGACCGCCACCGGGCTGGACGCAGGCGGGCTGGGTCCCGCGGCCAGCGCCGCAAGCACCGCTGCGCCCTTCCCGTTCCACCTCTCCCAGCACATGCTGGCATCTCAGGTAAGATCTGTGATCTGAAGGGAGAAAGAGCAAGGTGGGCATAGGGCCTGGGGGTGCCATAGGTGCTCTGAGTTTCTAGCGGACAACCACTCTGTCCTGGGGAGACCTGACACTCCACCACACCTAGGTTCAGGGAGACTAAGAGTGTAGGTCTAGGGTCTCGCCAGGGTGCTATTTTGACTGTGTGTGACTGTGGACAAGTGCCTGACCCTCTTTGGGCCTGTTTCCTTCCCTATAACTCCAGCACAGAGTGGCACCCAGTAGACTCTTCCTCTGACAGACTGAGTCTGCCTCTGGCTTTGTGAAGTCCACTTTCCTGGCCTCAGGACACTTCTCTTGGAAACAAAAACCCTTGGCTCACTGTCAGTCCCTGAAAGGCTAAGATGCCTGGAAAAAGGGAGTAGGAAGATTTGCAATATTTTCTGGACAATTGACTGCCAAAATGACCCACCTCTCAGATGCCTCTGGCCCCTTTCAGGCCCTCCAGAAGTCCTCCTGTTCCTTCCCCCACCTTAGGTCTCCCAACTACACATCTCAGGAAAGAAGGGCTCAGTTCCCCAAGCCCAGGCTGAAATTCTGAGCTCCCAGGGGAGACTTTATGAAACTGGCTAGGAGCAAAATAAGGAGACCCAATGGGGAGAGCAGCCTCTTTGGTTGCTTGGGTGGAATATTCCCCGTGGAAAGATTTGGAATCTCTACATTCATTTTCTTCCCTCTGAGGTTTCTGGCAAATTGAACCTTTGAGATCTTATCTTAAGGGAAGGAAAATAGGAGTTCAGGTCTGAGAAGGCTCCTTCAGTTCAGAAGCAAATATTTTTAAAATGGGGGAAGGGATCCTGAAATGGGTTTTAAATAGAGCTCAGTGTCAGGGATATGTGGAGTGAGCATTTGAAACACTAACATCACATATCTGTGGCTCTGAGATGGCAAGGAAGCTTCTGGAAAATGTAGCTCAGGTCCTGGAGGTTTAATCTGCATCCTTGATTCCATATGTATGTGAATGCCTCCTCCCCAGCGTGGGCATCATAAAGGTTGTCGGGAAGTCAGGGCTTCTAGATACAGCCTGGTCAACAGGTGCAAGGCCAGGCTGAGAGTACCCAGCACTCAGGAGGTATCACTTGGTATACTGCTACTGGTTAAGTTCCTATAACTGAGTAGCCCGCCCTTGGCCATCAGGTAGAGCCAAATTTGGGGAGATTTGAAGCCTCCCTCCTTCCTCTCCCCCTGAGATACCAGGACTGAATGCCCAGTAGGACTTGACCTTCTCAGGAAGGATATTTTCTCATTCCCGACTGGGCTACTTCTTTCCTTCTCCCTGCCTGAGCCAGGCCTGAGACTCCCTGGAAGCCCAGCACAGCCAGCTCCCTGCCCTCCTCCCCATACCCTCTTACTCTGGAGAGTGAGCCATTATCTCAAAGGTCAGATAATCCAAAAGTCGGGCCTCATAGACTCAGCAGATGTTTGTCAGGGTTTCCTGGCTACTGTGCTCTCCACGGGCAGACTTTGCATTCCTTCCTCAGCTGCCACTGAGGTGCTGCCAGGAGCTCTTTGTAGAATATCCAGGCCAGTTTATAAATGGATTGGCATCTATGCCCTTCTGACCCAGGTAGGAGATCCCTGAGCAGGCAGGCAGGTAGAAGGAGAATGTACGGAGTTCCTCACCTCTCCTGCCCAGGCTTTCTCAGTCCTTTGCGGCACCTGCAGAAAGAAGGGTTGGGGAGGACACTCTTTTAAATGAGCAGAACCTCCCAAGACAGCCAAAGCTGCCTACTTGCCACCTGGCTCTATGCCTGCCCAGTTTCCTCCCTCTAGGCTTTTGCTCATGCTACTTCAGCCACCTGGCATGTCTTTCCCTCACTCGTACTGTAATACCTGGCACGGAGCTTGACGGCACCAGACCTTTGCATCATAACCTGAAGTGAGCTCCTGTCTAACTGGGTTTGGCCATAGGCATACTGGCTCTCCTCTACCTGTGCTGCTTGGGGTTACAGTTATGTGAGCTCTGGTCTTATATTCCTAAAACAGTAGGGCAAGGATTCCTGGTGGTAGCACCACCCCCAGCACCCAGCTCACCCTTAGAACACCTCAGGCAGGATGCCTAACCCTTGTCTTGTTCTTTTCTTTCAGGGAATCCCAATGCCCACTTTCGGAGGCCTCTTCCCCTACCCCTACACCTACATGGCGGCCGCTGCGGCAGCGGCCTCTGCTTTGCCAGCCACCAGTGCTGCGGCTGCAGCTGCTGCCGCTGCGGGCTCCCTATCCCGGAGCCACTTTCTGGGCAATGCCCGGCCCCGCCTGCGGTTCAGCCCCTACCAGATCCCGGTCACTATCCCGCCTAGCGCTAGTCTTCTCACCACGGGGCTGGCGGCGGAGGGCTCCAAGGCTGCGGGCAGCAACAGCCGGGAGCCCAGCCCGCTACCGGAGCTGGCTCTCCGCAAGGTTGGGGCCCCATCCCGCGGTGCCCTGTCACCCAGCGGCTCAGCCAAAGAGGCGGCCAGTGAACTGCAGAGCATCCAGAGACTGGTGAGTGGGCTGGAGAGCCAGCGAGCCCTCTCCCCCGGCAGGGAGTCGCCCAAGTGAGGGGACTGCCCAGCTGCTCCGCTGCCACGCAGACCTCCCCGGCTGCCTGCCCCTGCTGCTTGGGACGTGTACAGCACAGAATGGGTATTTATTTAAATAAAGGAGCAAAAGCGGGCTGCTGCAGCCGGAATAGAGCCCTGGCCAGCCAGCCGGAGCCTGGGACAATTCCCTAGGCCCCAAGAAGAACCCGGCTGCCGGGAACACAGTCGCTTAGGAGCCACTGGTCACTGTCCAGATCTGCTCCGATGTCAAAGTGGCATTGGCCAGGTGTCCCTCCAGGTCCTCCAGCGCTGTGGGGAGGCCTCATTGCCCCGCCCAGTGGTCTCTTCGGGAGACAGAAGGTGCAGGAGTCAGGGATGGGAACTTCGGAGGGAACCCCAGAGCCCCTAGCCTTGGGCCTGGACCGCTTGAGAATCTGCAGTAAGGGATGCGGGCACAGTGAAGACTGAAATCAGTGTAGACTTGAGCTGGGAGGGACCTGTTCTTTTAGTCCTCCCACTTCTTCCCCCGAAAGACAGGCGCTCCTCCCACCCCTCGGTCAGGGGAGGGAGTGGCACTTCTGCCTTGAGTCCCCAGGGGGAGAAAAAAAAAAAGATATTTATAAAATAAATGGTAATTTGTGTAAATAAGCTTTAAGGTTCCCAGAATATACAAATTGGTATTAATTTATTCAAAGGTGTACATTGCTGTGTACATAATATTTAGAGATTAATTCATAGCATTTAAAATTTCTTTTCATTTTACATAAGCATCTATATTGTACAGGGCTGGGGGGTCCTCGGCTGCGGGAGAAGCCCCATCCCTGGAGGGGCTCCCACCCCGCCAGCCCCTCGGCCCCTCCGCCCGGGCTTTGCTCGCCCGGCCCGCGGGCTCCACCTCAGGTTTTCACTTTTCGCTACCGAGCGAGACGAAAAGACAAAAACTCGAGAAAACAATAAAACGCTGCAATGCGAAGTGAACGGCGCTGTGCGCTCTGTGGGCCGCGTGGGGTAGGGGCGCAGCAAGCGCGTTAGGAGGGGCTGGAGGCGGGGATAAAACGTCGGGCGCCCCCAGCTCGGCGGCAGCTGCACCCCGGGGGCGGCAGCAGGCTGGCTGGGGCAGCGGGCGGAGCTGCGAGGCCGAGCGGCGCCGGCGCGGGCCACCGGCTGGGCCGGGAGGCGCCGAGCCCCTTCGAGTCCCCCGCGCTCCCGGCGCGGGCCGCCTCCCAAGTCAGGGGCCGGGCTCCCTCTGCTGGCCACTTGCCTCCGGCCGCCGCCCCAGCCACTCTGCACCGGGACTCCTGACTCCCTTTCTGGGGCTCCAGAGTAGAAACGAATCCCGTTTTAGCGCCTCTGGGTAGGCGGAGCTGGTAAGAGGGGTGCACCCTACTCCCTCTCTCCCTTCTGAGGAGGAGTTTGGTCGTGGTGCACCCAGTACCACGGACCCTAGAATCCTTTTCATCTCTCTGCCTCCTGGACCTCAAAAAGAAACCGTTCTTGGGGCGTCTAAGCACAAGACCCTTGATTTTGGGGTGGTAAGTTGGGCCCCACGTTTGACTTAGATATTACTTTCTTTAAGAAGAAGAAAGAAGCATTTCTCCTTGTCAGGGCTGTTGACTAGAGTGACAGTCTAACCTGAAAGTTCTCCCGTGTAACTCATCTAAATCTCTTTTGGGGGTGTGGGAAGTGTGGGTCAATAGGCTACTTCCTGTACTGCCTCAGTTTCCTCTGGTATAATAAAGGGCTCCGCTGGGGTATCTCTGGGAGTCCCATGTGTCTTTCCAGTGGCACGTTCTTCCCAGTGGCCCCCTCCTGCAAGTGGGCCTCCCACCCCCATCCTTTGAGCTTCTTTCTGCTTCACACAGCCAACAGGTGTCTCCGACCCCCAAATCCTAGTAGTGGGAAGGGGTGAGAGATGGGAAGTCACTCCTTTAACCCACCCTCAGGTCTGTCCATCACCGAGCTCCCACCTCCTTCCCAGTTCTCTGCTCTTTAAGCCTTGGGAGTCCGTGCCGCCCTGGACGAACACACTGCCTGCCCACCTTGGGTACTTTAGGGGGCAGCAAGCACAGGTCCCCCAACTCACCAGGAACACCAGGAATGGTAAGATGAAGGAAGGGTGAAGGTGGAGGCGGAACTGCCAGTATCCGGGCCTCCAAGTGCCCAGGACGCCTCCGTGGGCCAACACACGTGCAAGGAAAGAGAACTGTGTCCGCCTGTTCCACGGAGGGAGCTGGACCCAGCCTACGCTGAATTCGGCAAGGGGCTTGGCCAGTGAGAGAGCAAAAGGGCGCAAAAGACTGTCCCAGCTCCCAGAGTGTGGGCTGCTTCTTCGCTCTCTGACCTTCCGCAGGCAGGACAGCGAATGTGGCAGTCCAGGAACCGGGCGGGCCAGAGAGGCCACTTTCTCAGCTCAAATAGAATCCCTCGTGGACAGTGTGCTTATTTGAGGTCGCTTTCGGCTCAAAACACCTCTGAAATTTTCGAAGAGCGGGGCGCGTTCACTTCTTCCGGTTTCTCCCCGCACGTCTAAGAAGGAAAGTTGGGCAGAGGCTGCAAGTGCACGGCAGTCTCAGGAGCGGGTTGCTGACACCAGGGGGCAGTACCAACCTAAAGCTGCGGTGAGAGCGGCGCGCAGAGTGGGGAACTCCAAGAGGGTGGCCGCGAATGCCAGGCAGGGCGGCCTGGTTGCGGCCGCAGCCTCGCCGCATCGTTGCTGCAGCACCCCGGATGAGGTGGAGTGATACTTAAGGGCCTCGAGAGGCCCCAGGCCCTGGGTGCAGCTTGGGGAGTCGTCCTGAATTCCCCCGTCTCCCGCCGGCAAATCCTGTCCCGGAGTCGCCCTCCAGGCGCTCCGCTGGGTCTCAGCTGAGAACCTGAGTTCGGCTACGGGAACCGCGCGGCGGGCAGCAAGGCCTTATCCCAGGCAAAGGCCAGGCCGCTCCCTGGCCCAATTAAGCCACTCGTCACCCCCCTTCCCCGCCTCGCATCCCTCATTGTTCCCGGGGTCGCCAATTAGCCCCGGCGTTCCGCGTCCTACCGCTCTGGTGCCCCAAGGCCTTCTTAACCCTTCTGGGCCTGGCACCAGGGGCCCTAGACGGCAGAATCCCCTGCGCACGGCTGTATGTGGAGGCCGTGTTTGGGTTGATGGGGACTGAGGGGTCACCGCGGGGCCGTGTGCGTTGAAACTGTGGGGTTAGAGAGGGAACTGTGCTTGGCTGTGTGGGATGGTTGAGTGTGACTTCACTGGGGAACTTGGAGACGGGGGATGTGGGTGTGGGGTCTCCGTGAGACCCCTAGCGGCCAAGCAGTGCGGATCTCCAGGCCCAGGAGAACTCATTTCCTCTTGGGATAAATAGGAGTCTACCGAATCCCCTCAAGCCATTCTTTTCCCCCCACCCCAACTCACGCTGCGGCGGCGGAAATCTACGACCTGGCCCCGCCCCCCCCCCCCCAAAGGCGCTCAACTGGGGTCTGCCTCCCGTGTCCACACAGGGCACTGCTTGTAGCTGGAGCGGAACGTTCAGCTTGGCGCTCCAGGACACAGGTGAACACCTCAGCTCGAGCCCCCTTACCTCCCTTTCCCGGATATTGGATGGTTCGAGGGACAGAGTCTCCATGAGACCGAAGTTTAAACGCTGAGCCTTGCCTTCTTCCCAGCTTTGGAAAGCACCCCAAATCTAATCCCACTTTTTCCTCTCTTCGCGATCCTCGATCTCAAAGTCCGGCGAGGGGCCGAGCGACCATGTAATAGGGACCGGACAACAGAGGGAATGTACGCCCGGGGAAGAGGCAAAGGGAAAGGAACTTGAGCTCCGGGCGTCTCTCTGGGTTCCCCGGGGAGCGCCCTTGGGAGTGCAGTCTGGTCCTTCCTCAGTGAATGCGTTGATGCCAATGCCAGATTCTGGAATTCTTATTTGCCCTTGGAACTCTTTTTGGGTTCTCAGAGGCGCAGATCTGCTTGCCCCACCCCACACCCACTCGCGAAGCCGACGGCCGCTGCTCTTTTCCCAGCCCCTCCCCTAGGTAGCTTTGGAAACTCCCCGCCCAAAGCAAACCTGCAGCTTGCCCCGTCGACGAGCCGCGACAACTCCCCAAGAGCCCACGAGATGGCGCTCCAGGCCAGGGGCCAGGCCGCGGCCGGACAGCCGGCCGCGAGCTAGAGCCAGAGGTGAACAGAGAGATCGGCAGAGGCGCACGGAGACAAAACCACAAACTGACGTAAATCCTGGCCTAGAGACGGGTACAAGCATCTGAGGGACCAAGAGGCTCAGCGGAGCCCGAATGGGGCTGTGGTGGGCCTACAGACACACGGACGGGAACGAGGCTTCTTCCCCTCCCTTGGGACCGTCCTGCGGTGCCAACTCCCGGACCTTTGAGACCCTGGCTGCAAATACCTCCCCTCGGCCTTCTGTGTGCCCGACTAGGCTGGGACCTTCTTGGGGTCCTGACTCAGGCCTTCCTCGCCCGAGGAAGCAGGGCTATGGGCTTGGATCCTCCGCATGAGGGAAAAACTGCTTTGGCCTGCGGGCCCACTTGGGGCTGACTGGCCGGATTCAATGCTCCTCCGTCGCAGAGGTCAGCCTAAGTTCCTTCCTCCAGCTCCTCACCTTTTCCATTGAGGTCTTCAAGGTCGAGCGCGGGTGGTGGCGGAGCGGGAGGAGGCGGCGGGGAGGGACTCAGGGGCGGGGCGTGCAGGATGCTCCCTCGAGCCCTGAAGAGCTGCTCATCTGGTTGACGTGCCTTAGGTCAGAAGCCAGAAGCCCTGGGGAAGCTTTGGGTCTGCATTATTCCTGTGGAAGGTGGTGAGAAATGGGGAAAGCACCGGGGTCAGCCTGAGAATCTCTCCCTTGGGTTAAAAGCCACCCAAGCTCTCTGTCAGGTATGAATGGGAGGGGGGGAAAGATGTGAGGCCAGATTGCCAGTTTGACTCAGGGAAGGCTTTGATTCCAGCTGACCCTTAACGTCCTTGGATGAGCTCTGCACTCTGGGAGATTATCTCCTTTATTATTAACTAAGGGCACATAGCTAGAAAGCAGCCCAGTCCACACCAGCTAGGGTAATTTCCACCAGGACACAGTCACCAGCTTGTTGTGATCCCAGCCAGGTGTCTTCCCTGAAGTAGGCTTCCAGTTATTCCCTCTTCGATTTATAATGCAGGATAGAGTCAAACGTTTGGTAATTCAATAGTTATCTACATATTCATCTACTGCTGGCATGGGAGATAGGTACAAGGTTAAGTTCTGGCTTCAGCTGTGCAACCTTGGACAATGTGACTTTCTTCTCTGGACCCCAGAATCCTCTTCCTGAGAATAAGTGGTTTGGGCCAAAATCAAATAGATCTGTGAGTGGCCAGTCGACATTGGTCCAATTCTCAGTGATCCCCAGCCTCAACTTCCTCATACAAGAGGTAGGGGTTATACTTCTACTTAATGTTTAAGGAACGGAAGCCTGAGGGATACTGTTGCTGACATTCTTGGTGTGGGGGTGGGGCTGGCGGCCAGGATGAATTCACAATTAGGAAACTGCATTCCAGGTCCTGAAACCCTCAAGAACCAGCTGGCTCCAGCTGCCTCTCCACTCCTTGTGGGATGTGGTTATTTCCTGCCTTGCTTTCCACCTTGGAGCAAACTGTAGGAGAGGCACAGACGGGTGGAGGGTGGCTTTGCCACCTAGCACCAGTTTGTTGAATGTGACTTCTTCCCAGAGCCACGAGAGGACACAAATGGAGGATATTCAGGTGCCCGTGTTGAAGGATGCCCCCCCACACCTGGGACACCCAATGGGCTAATTCCTTACCTGTGTGGAAAGCTTTGTTCAAAGCAGTTGCACATATGAGCTCTCACTGAGCCCTCACTGGCAGAGTGTTGATTATGAATCCCCACTTCAAGGATGAAGATACTGAGGTTCAGAGAAATAAAGGAAAATGCCCCCTGGCTATCTAGTAAATAAAGGAAGAGGTCTTTCCCAAGCCCTTGGGTCTGATCCTTGAAAACATTAGCTGATAAGTGATAATGGTTAAGAGTCAGCCTCAGCTGGGAAAAGGCAGAGAGGCTGGGAGAATGCCCTCTGGCCCGCCCGCCCAGAGGTGTGTCCATGAAAACAGCAGCCAGACTCAGAGTCTAAGTACAGGAGACCTAGGGGAAAGAATGGCCTCCCAGCTTCATATCAACACAGTAGGGCCTGCTGGGGACCCCTGGTGGGAGCGGGGGCTTCTGCGTAAAACAATAGCAGGGATGTTGATGGGTTATCTGAGATGTCACACTGGCAAGTGCTTAGCTCAAGCGTGGCTCATGTTTGCTTTGCTTATTATTGATTTCCATCCCAAAGAAAATAAGATATCCTCAGGTCCTATGGGGAAGAGCTGATGGGAGGAGCTATGCGACACCCACCAGTGTGCTTAACACCGGGCATACATTTCCTTAGTTCTAGGCACCGGGCAGTGGATATGATTATTCCCATTTTACAGAGGAGAAAACCAAGGCTTGGGCATGCCCGAGGTCATGCAGCTGCTAAGAAGGTATGGCTGCCCCCAAACCTATACTCTTTCCTGGAGGTCTCAGAGTTCCTTCTCTACAGCTCTGGGGGATTCTGAGTCCCACCAGGCATTTGGCCCAGCCCCCTGTGGCAGGCTCTTATGTGGCTGGTAGTTATTCACCCCTGGTCTGGCTGGTCTGTTTCTTCACCCTGCCCCAACTTTGGGTCTTATTCCCTTCTTGGAGGGGCTGTCCACCCTTCCAGCTTTGGCCTCCCACAGCTGTCCTAGTGTGTTCATGGCAGTTCTAGTTTTATTACTGATATCTTGCGGTTTCCCCTTAGAAGTCACCCAGCAGGCACCCTACCTCTTGCACACAGACACCCACACAGAGTCCCCCTATAGACAACCATGCATACGTACCCACGGAGACACACATAGCACACTACCACCACCCCCACACAGACACACAAATGTATACATATACAGACACCTCACACACACCACACAGACACACTCATTTAACAGCACATACGAACACACAGATGTACATACAAACACACACAGTCATGCACACACACATAGACATTCATGGATGCAAACACACATAGATATGCTCTCACAAAGATGTTTGGTGTTTTTCCTTGGAGAAATCACCTCTCCAGACTCTCTGAGGCTCCCCTCTTCCCTCAGTTTGCTGGAGCGGAGCCCATTCACCCCACCCCTCAGCATTGCCACATCTCCTCCAGGAGGGGCTATATTTGTTTAAGGTTTCTGTCTTCTATGAGATCATTGTCTCCCTCAAGGCAGGGCTGGTGTCTGTTGTGCTTATTGCTAGGTCCCCAGACCTAAAATTGCTTAACACATGGCAGGGGTGCAGAAAGTGTTTGCTGATAAGAAAGAAAGAAAGAAAGAAAGAAAGAAAGAAAGAAAGAAAGACTGCAGAAGCAGGGCCCACACCTGGTCCTTCCAGGATATGCTTGCCCAGGCCCCGGGCCACAAGCCCCTGCTGCAAGTCCACTTGACATTGGCCGCAGAGAGCCTCTGAGGGCTGGGAACCTCAGTCGCAGCCAATAGAGCCTCCTTTCTCTCTTGAGGAGATATCCAGAGAAGCTGTATATCTTGCCTGAGGACTTGCCTCTGCAGGAAAACAGTCCAGACTGCTGTAGTCTGAATGTGTGCATCACCCCACAATTCATGTTGAAAACGAACACCCAAGGTGATAGTATTAGGAGGCAGAACCTTTGGGAGGTAATTAGGTCACAAGGACAGAGCCCTCATAACTGGGATCGGTGCTGTTACAAGAGACCCTTCCCCTTTCCACCATGTGAGCATACAATGAGACGTCGGTGCCCTGGAAGAGGTCCCTCACTTGCCCCTGCTGGCACCCAGATCTCCAATGTCCAACCTCCAAAACTGTGAGAAATAAATATCTGTGCTTTATAAGGTACCCAGTCTGTGGCATTATGTTACAGCAGCCCAAGCCCTCCCAGCCCTCAAATGCTTCTCTCCAGCTATGCTGAGTGATTCTCTGTTTTTGAGAGGCTCTGGGGCCCTCTGGCCTCTGGGCCTTTGTTGCTGCTGAGCCCCTGCCTAAGGACCTTACCCTGCCACCCCCAGTTCCAGGGCAAGCCTCTGCACCTGGGACACTTGAGAGCCTCACAGGCAGACCACATTTCCTGCCAGCCAGGACCTTCCTGAAACACAGATGAGATGGGGTCGTCGCCCTATTTAAAGGTTTCCCATGACCTTGGAGTCCAGAATCTTTAACTTGGTAGTGGCGCCTGTATGAGTTCTGCCTGCTAACCTCACCCCACTCCTACCCCAGGGCTCTACCCACACTGTCCACCTGCCCAGGTCTATCTAGGTTAACCTTGCTGACCTTGCCTCATGTCCTTCTCACACTCACATGCTCTTCCCTCTGCCTGGAATCTTTTTCCTTTCTTCCTTCAAAACTTGGCCCACTAGTCCCTTCTCCAGGAAGCTTCCCCTTGACCTTCTCCCTTCTGGGTAAGGTGACCACACACAATGTTTTAAGTTAGTATTCAATGAATGAGTGACTCATTCTAATGAGTGACTAAAGCTAATTACTCCTCCCCCATCACTTCTTCCACATGGAGATAATAATACCTAGCTCTTGGGGTGTTTTGATTGAAACACTGTTTAGAACAGTAAATGCTGGGGCGCCTGGATGGCTCAGTTGGTTAAGGGTCTGACTTCAGCTCAGGTCATGATCTCACAGTTTGTGGACACGAGCCCCGTGTAGGGCTCTGTGCTGACAGCTCAGAGCCTGGAGCCTGTTTCAGGATCTGGGTCTCCCTCTATCTCTGCCCCTCCCCTGCTCATGCTCTGTCTCTCTCTTTCTCAAAAAGAAATTAAAAAAAAAAAAATTAAAAGAAAAAAACAACAGTAAATGCTGCATCCCTGCCCCTCTTGAGGAGGCCTTGCCCCTTTGGAGGAGCCTCGGAGCTTCCAAGGATGGGGTCCTAGGAGCCATCTAGAGGCAGAGCAAATTCCTCCCCCATCCTGGGCAGCATCCAGTGTTCAGCCTATCAGAGCTAGGTGACCCCTCCCACCCTGGAGGCCAGCACAGGCCAATGAGACCTGCCTTCTGGGGTGACAAGTTGTTAAGTCCCTGAGCCTGAAGAATCTGACCTCCACATGGGGACCTGTGTGTTGAGGTTTCTGGCTGAGGACAGAGCTCCCACAGGCAACTGTGCTGCTGCAGAGAAATCTCAAGGGCAATGAACCCCAGTGTGCATGCCCCTTGATGGGTCCTCTTCTCTCTCTATGGAACTCAGGCCCGGGGAAGGGACGTTTCTTGTTGGCGGGTTGTTTGCTGGTGACCTGACTGCATCAGTGTGGCCAGTGAGCTGCCTGGGCCATGTTGCAGTGGCTACCTTTTACCACTAGATGGGGATCTGGAGTCATCCAGGCCTGGAGTCTGGGGCTTGGGCTTCTACCCAAAGTCCCTGCCCCTCCTGCCTTAGGCCTGTTTCAGATCAAGGGTTCTCAACCTGCCTGGTTGTTGCCTCTGGGGGATCCAAGCCTACTTCCTGTGCCTCCATTCTAATTTCTGGCTAGGTCCTGCTGCTAGGCAATGACACTGAGGGAAGAGAATGACGGACTTGTGCAGCCGGACACCTGAGTTCAAATCCTAGCTGCACCTCTAGCTCTGTGGCTTTGACCCTTTGAGCCTCAAGTGTCCTCATCTCTAAAAAAGACTTGAGTCTAATTATTCTGCAAAGAGCAAGAGGAAATGTGGCCGCCCTGGTTGCCACACAGAGAGGGTGTGGAATGGTCTTGCTGGTGAGCACATAAAACAAGCTGACCCAGCAGGAGAAACTGAATGAATGTAAGACAGTCCTCATTTGCCTCATCCATCATTCCCCTTCCTCCTTGGTCCTTGGCTGAGCCCGAGCCTCAGGCTGGCTTGTGGCAGCTGTACAACTTGTCCTCAGGACCCCTCCCGTGGCCCTGCATGCTGACCTCCTGAATGTTTTTCTGGACAATGCCTGTTTTCCAGGCATTGGTGGAGTCTCACCCTTCCTAGGGCTCCCTCCCTTGCAGCAATGGTGGGTGAGGTCCCATTCAACTCACTGGGCTTCATCCTCTCTCTCAGAGGCACTGGTCTCCTTGGGTTGTTTTCATTCTTTTCAAAAACTGAGATATAATTTGGGGCACCTCGGTGGTCCAAGTGTTCGACTCTTAATTTTGGCTCAGGTGATGATCCCGGGGTCATGGGATTTAGCCCTGCACCGGGCTTGCTGAGCATGGAGCCTGCTTAAGATTTTCTCTCTCTTTCTCTCCTCCTTTCTCCCTTGCTCGCTCTCACTCTCTCTCTAAAAAATAAAAATTTAAAAAAATTTGAAATATAATTTGCATACTATAATAGCCACTCTTTTAAAGTGTACAATTCAGTGGGTTTTAGTGTATTCATAAGGTTGTACAACAATCACTACTATCTAATTCCAGAATATTTTCATCATCCCAAAGTGAAACCCTGACCCATTAGCAGTCATGGCCCCTGCCTCCAGCCCTTGGCATCTGCTAATCTACTTTCTGTCTCTGGAGGTTTGCCTATTCAGGACATTTTATATAAATGGAGTCATACAATTTGTGGGTTTTTGTGGCTGGATTCTTTTACTTTACATAGTATGTTCAAGGCTCATCCACGTTGTAACATGAATCAGTGCTTTTATTCCTTTTTAAGGTTGAAAAATATTCCACCATATGGATATACCACATTTTGTTTATCCATTTGTCTGTTGAGGGGCATTTGGTTTGTTTCCACTTCCTGGCTATTAAGTAATACTGCTGTGGACATTCATGTGCAAGTCTTTAGGTGGACATACGTTCTCATTTCTCTTGAGTCTACGCTTAAGAGTGGAACTGCTGGGTTAAATGATAACTGTTTAACTCTTTTTTTTAATGCTTATGTATTTTTGAGAGAGAGCGTGTGAGTGGGGGAGGGGTAGAAGAGGGAGAGAGAGGATCTGAAGCAGGCTCCGCACTGACAGCAGTGAGCCCAATGCAGGGCTCCAACTCATGAACATTGAGATCATGATCTGAGCTGAAGTCAGACTGACTGAGCCACCCAGGTGCTCTGATAACTGTTTAACTTTTTGAGAGAAACCACCAAACTGTTTTCCAAAGTGGCTGTACCGTTGTATATTCCACCAGGAATTCCTTGCCATTTTTTGAATATGCCAGCATGCACCTCCTTGCTCCCCAACTGCTTGCTTGAAGAGGTCGTCCTTTACAAAATTGTCACCCACCTTCACCCTCCCCATTGTCCTCCTCCCCTCCTGTGACTGTTGTCATTATTGACATCTCACGCTATGCATTTTTTATTTTATTTATTTTCTCCCCTCATTAGAACATGAGCTTTGTTTTGTTCATTGTATTGTTCCCAGCATAGTGCCCAGCACATAACATCTGTTCAAACAATGTTTGTGGAGTAACACATGAATGAAGACGTGGATGGCACTCTGCTGGGGACACAGCGTACAGTATGGTGAAGCCTCAGAGAGGTGCCCTGAGCATC
The DNA here is from genome assembly GCF_018350215.1 of Panthera leo. Taxonomy (NCBI): domain Eukaryota; kingdom Metazoa; phylum Chordata; class Mammalia; order Carnivora; family Felidae; genus Panthera; species Panthera leo. The sequence goes on from NC_056692.1 coordinate 25,946,113, forward strand.
ACCAAGGGCCCCTTACCTCCACCTGTCAAATCTGTCACGGGGGCTCAGTCCAGACCACTCATGCTTTCACCCTCATCAGCCAGGGTGACAGAGGATCAAACCTCTTCCCTAAGGAAGAGGGAAAAGGTGGGGGAAGCATGTTTGTTCACCACACAATCATTAAATGGGTCCACCTGTCAGGACACTGTCAGGCAACAGTTTAGTCAAGGACTTGAAAGGTGGCCATTGAAGAGGGCAGTAGACTGTGACATCAGTGCCCTGTATCAGCCCAGTCTGCCTCAGACACTGGATGTGAGAGCTGCTTGACAGGAAAGGATGCTGGTCTTTCCCAAGCCAGGAGTGAGGGACAAACCATCACAGCTGCAGAGCTGACCCGGTGGGTCTTTTACAGCCTCATCTCAGCTGGCCTTTGGGCACATTAGTCAGGATCCCTCAGTTGCAAGGGACAGAAAGCAAGCTGAAGAGAAATAGTTCACTGGAGCATGTGGTACCTGGAAGTGCAGGGTTAGGATGCTGGGGACGAGCGACATGAATGTCCCCAGCTCTCTCACTCTGTCTTCTCTCCTATTTCTTTTCTTTGCATGTCGGTTTCACTCTCTCCTACCATGGTTGAGCTTCTTCATGGCACAGGGAGCTTGGCTACAGAATTTAGCTTAGTGGCCCTGCTGCTCCCCTGCCGATGACACACTCACTGCCCTCATACATACACACAAGTAATCCATTCCCATCTGCCACTGTGGTCTGTACGGTTACACCAGAAAATCAGGCGGGCTTGTTGGTCTCTCGCAGAATGCCCTCTAGGTGCCAGGTACTTGGCAATATAATTTCTTTTAATCCACACAACTGCCCTGCAGAAAGATATATTGGTCAGGGCTTTTTCACCTCCCACTGACAAGAAGCCCAGCTCAAATTAGCTTAAGCCAAAAAGGGAATTTATTGCTCACACAACTGATAAAAACAGGAGTGGACTTTAGGCATAGCTAGATCCAGGGAGACAGATTAGTTGGGCTGTCTCTCATTAGCTCCAGTTCTTTTATTATTATTATTTTATTTTATTTTAGAGACAGAGAGAGAATGCAAGAGGGGGAGAAGGGCAGAGGGAGAGAGAGAAAATCCCAAGTAGTCAGCGTGGAGCCTGAAGGTGGACTCGATCCCACAACCTTGGCATCATGACATGAGCTGAAATTGAGAGCCAGACTGGGGTGCCTGGATGGCTCAGTCGGTTAAGCCACCGACTTGGGCTCAGGTCATGATTTTGCAGTTTAAGCCCCGAGTCAGGCTCTGTGCTGCTGGCTCAGAGCCTGGAGCCAGCTTTGGATCCTGTGTCTCCCTCTCTCTCTGCCCCTCCCCTGCTCATACTCTGTCTTTCTCTCTCTCTCAAAATTAAATAAACATTTAAAAAAATGTTAAAGAGTCAGACCAACTGAGCCACCCAGATACCCCTGCTCCAATTCTTTTTTTTTAAGGTTCCCCCCCCCCCCCAGTAATCTCCATGCCCAGTGGCACTCAAACTCACAGCCCTAAGATCAAGAGTCACATGTTCTTCCAACTGAGCCAGCCAGGTGCCCCTCATTAACTCCAGCTCTTAACCCGACTCCCCTCTGTATTGGCTCAGGAACATTCTGCCCACATAGCTGGAAAGATGCCCAAGGCATCCAAAGCCTGGATGGCCTTAACAGCCCTCAATCCCAGGGGCAAGAGAGAGGCCTGCTCTCTGTGTGTAGAGGAAACTACTTGAGGATACTTGGGCTTCTAGAAGGTCACATATCTATTCAGTGGACATGGGAAGGGCAACTCTAATTGGCCAGGCCAGATCACATGCCACCCCTGCAGCCAGAAGATAAGATAGACCTATGGGCAGTGGTGCCACAAGAATTGGGAAGGAGCAAACAGATTGCATATGACCAGCTACTGTTGGTATAATTTTCCTATTGTACAAATTAGGAAACTGAGGCATGGGGAGATTAGGAAACTCACCAGGGCTAGAGACACAGCTGGGATTCAAACCTTTGTCTGTCTGCTCTTCCCAGAACATCACCCTACCCCTTTTTAAAGTGATATTGAAACATCACCTGATGAAGTAGAATCTTGTTGACAGCTATATTGTTCCCAGCACCTCTTGTGGCAGCTGTCACAGAGAGGATGCCCTGGGAGGAGGGGGTGGCCACACCCTCAGATTAAATTTTTTACAAGCCCTGCTCCATGATTGAAAGAGTCTCTAAGATCATTAACTCCTGTTGCCATACTGAATCACTGAGTCAGTAATCCATCACCTGGCCTCTGTTTGGACTTTGCCCTTACAAGGAACTCACCACCTCTCAAGGTAGGCAACTTATTCCAGATTTGAACTAGTCTAATGGTTAGAAACATCCCCAATGATTAGAAACAGTGTAGTTTGGGCTGGCTCCTGATTGTTTGTCTTCATTCATCTGTAGGAAAGCTTTTGGATTATAAGTGGAGGAACAGACAGAATTCTCTAGAGGGGGAACCATCTAAATACTTGAAAGTTGTCATGCACCCCTTTTCCTCTAACCCACCCAGTCATCTCCCTAATTTCCTCAACTGCTTTCCACTAATAAGAATCTATGGTCTCAAGAGACCCTTTGAAAAATGTGTGCCTCAGCGGGTAGAGCACAGAACACAGCATCTCTCTTCCTGCACTGGTTTAAATACAACTCAATATCACTTGCTTTTTGGCAACCATGAAGCACTGTTGGCTTAAATTGGTTCTATGGGGTCAGCTGTTTGGCCACATCATCTCTCCATTATGGACAAGTGACACTGATTTTTATTTTAATCAGAAATGATGGGTTGGGGCACCGGGGTGGCTCAGTTGGTTAAGCACCTAACTCTTGATTTCAGCTCAGGTCATTACTCACAATTTGTGAGTTTGAACCCCATGTCTGGCTCTGTGCAGAGGCTGCTTGGGATTCTCTGTCTCCCTCTCTCTCTGCCCCTTCTCTGCTTGTATTCTCTCACTCTCCCTGTCTCTTAAACATAAGTAAGTAAATATTTAAAAGAAAAAAGAAAAGAAATGATAGATCAATGGTGGTTTTTTCTTTTTTGCAAAAATGATAAAACCTATTTTAAAATTCATATAGAATTTCAAGGAACCCTAAATAGCCAAAAACAATCTTAAAAAAGAAGAAAATTCACGTTTCCCAATGTCAAAACATATTACAAAATTACAGTGATTAAAACAGTGTGCTATCGGCATTAGGACAGATGTATAGACCAATGAAATAGAACCGAAAACCCCAAAATAAACCTTCACATCTATGGTCAATTGATTTTCCACAAAGGTATGGAAACTATTCAATAGGAAAAGGAGAGTCTTTTCAACAAATGGTGCAGGGAAAACTGGATATCCACATTTAAATAATGAAGTTAGATTTTTACCTCATACTGTATGTACAAATTACTCAAAATAGATCAAAGACCTAAAATGTAAGAGCTCAAACTATAAAACTCTTAGACGAAATCATGGGAGAAAATCTTCATGGCCCCTAGATTTGGCAATGGTTTCTTAAATATGATACCAAAGCACAAGTGACAAAAGAAAAAAATAAATAAATTAGACTTCACAAAATTAAACACTTTTGTGCATCAAAAGACATTATCAAGAGAGTGAAAAAGCAACCAAAAGAATGGAAAAAATCTTGCAAATCACATATCTGATAAGGGTGTAACATCCAGAACATATAAAGAACTACAACTCAACAACAGAGAGACAAATGTCCAATTTAAAAATGGGCAAAGTGGGGCACCTGGGTGGCTCAGTCGGTTAAGCGTCCGACTTCGGCTTAGGTCATGATCTCACGGTCCGTGGGTTCGAGCCCCGCATCGGGCTCTGTGCTGACAGCTCAGAGCCTGGAGCCTGTTTCAGATTCTGTGTCTCCCTCTCTCTGTGATGTGACCTCCCCCGTTCATGCTCTGTCTCTGTCTCAAAAATAAATAAACGTTAAAAAAAATTTTTTTTTAAATGGGCAAAGAATCATGAATAGATAGTTCTCCAAAGAAGATATACAAATAACCAAAAAGCACATGAAAAAATGCTCAACATTATTAACCATTAGGGAAATGCAAATCAAAATCATAACTAGATACTACTTTATACCCACTAGGATGGCTAGAATTAAAACAAAACAAAACCAAGTGTTGACAAGGATGTGGGGAAATTGGAGCACTTGCATATCCTGTTGGGAATCTAAAATGGTGCTGTCCTTCAAAAGGCTAAACAAAGAATTACCTTATGATCCAGGAATTCTACTCTTGGGTATATACCCCTAAGAATTGAAAACAGGATTTAAACAGACAGTTGTAACCTATGTTGATTACAGCATTATTCACAATAGTTAAATGGTAGATACAACCTGAGTGTCCATCAACAGATGAGTGAATAAACAAACTTTGGTTCATATGTACAAGAGAATATTATTCAGCCACAAAAAGAAACAAAGTTCTGATATATATTACAACATGGGTAAAACCTGAAGGCATTGTGCTAAGTGAAATAAGCTAGATACAAAGGGACAAATATTGTATGATTCCACTCACATAGAATGTCTAGAATAGGAAAATTTTTAGATCCAGAAAGTAGGCTAGAGGTTACCAGGGGCTGAGGGAAGGGGAAATGAGGAATTATTGCTTAATATGTGCAGTTTCTGTTTAGGATGATGAAAATGTTTTGGAAATAGATACTGCTGATGCACAAAATTTGAATGTACTTAATGACACTGAACTGTACAATGAAAAATTATTAAAATGGTAAATTTTACATTATATATGTTTTACCACAATTAAAACTTTTTTACATGATTGGGGCACCTGAGTGGCTCAGTCAGTTAAGCATCTGATTCTTGATTTTGGTTCAGGTCATGATCTCAGGGTTTGTGGGTTTGAGCCACTTGGGATTCTTTCTCTCTCTGCTCTTCCCCCAATTTCTCTCTCTCTCTCTCTCTCTCTCTCTCTCAATAAAGAAATAAACTTAGAAAAATGTTTTTACATGATTAAAATGGCAATTTTTATGCTGTATATATTTTACCTCAGTTAAAAAAAAAAAAGGTAATGGGTCAGCACTGCTGCAAGGTCATAAAACACCTTCATTGTGAACTTGAAAAAGGGTCCTCTTCCTCTGGGTGAAATTGAGTGGAGTGCCTTCATTTTAGCTCCCATTTAGTCTCTCAACCTGTAAGATGCATTTGGGGAATGAACAGCCTATGCAACCATACATGGTGACCATGTGCTACATTTTCTATTTCTGTCTGTTTCTGGTTGGTGAAAATCATGTTGGGTCTTCATTCTGTTATCCAATATACTTGCCATCTCCCCCAGTTTGGTGATACCTACAGAGCTGATACTATGCCATCTTCCACACCATTGATTGAAAAGTCAAACTGGGCAGAACCCTGTAGCTCCTCAGTAGAGCCCTCCTGCCAGACTTCTACTGACTTGGACTAACACCCTTAGGGTATGACTGTCTAACTGCCACTCATCCTACTTGTGCCTCTGGAATAATACATATATCATCATGCTGTGTCCTGCCTCCTTCCTCGCTAGTATTCTCCACATTTTCCCACATTGTCCTCGAAGATTTCTTGAGAACTAGATCAGTCTTCACCAAACTCCAGACACAGGGTATCTCCTTCATCTGCCAGTCTGGACATCCTATTACAAAAGAAAATGAGATTTTTTTTGGCCTGCATGCATCTTTAATGGGATGGGATAAAGCAGGGAAATGGTTTCCCAGTTTGAGCATGGCTAAGAATAACCTGGAGGGTGACTGTTAGGCTCTGCCCAAAGAGATTCAGATTCAGGAGGTCTGAGTGGGGCCCCAGCACTTGTATTTCTGGTAAGTTCTCAGTGATGGTAAAGCTACTGGTCCAGAGACCACATTTTGAGAACCACTGATGTATGGGGGCAAAGGAAATGCTTTGGAGTCAGGTAGACCTTAACTTGTTTGCATGTCAGTTTCTTTGAAATCAAGATAGTAATCCCACCTAATATGGTAGCTGTGGATTAAAAAGAGAATGCATAGAAACACTTAGCTTGGTGCCTAGCACATAAGTGATCAATAAACGTTGACATATTACTATATCTGGTAATGAATCTGGGCTGGCTGCTTTTCTGAGCTGCTCACACACCATTGCTAGATCATCCATCTGCACACTGGAGCAGGGGTTGGTCAGTTACTGGCCTCAGTTTTTCTTGGGTTAATCTGGGTAGTGGGTAGGTTTCAAAATTGGTTACCTGAAGAAAGTAGATTGATTAACTAAGAAAGAAGAGAAGAGAATAAACCCTTCAAGTGGGAGGAAGGAGTCCTGGCTGAACTGGGGGAGGATTCCTCTACCCTCTGTTTCTCTTTTGCCTCTTAGCTGGTTACTTATAATACTGTCAGAATCTTACTTTCCAAAGCCCATTCATAGATAGCAAGTCAAGAAGATGGGTGCCCAGCCAAGCCTGGCTCCCAGGCAGGGCAAACCTCTGCCCTAGATGGATGGGACTCCCAAAGCAGACCTCTGCCTCACCCTGAGCATCCTCAATCTGCCACACCTCAGATGCTGGGCTTCCTGCCTTACTCTTGAGATGCATGTTTCAAAACTGAGATGTCACAATATTCTGTGTTTGTTCCTGCCTGGTGCTTCTGTCTCAGTGGCAGTCCCCAGGCTCAGAGGTTGAGTAGGACTGATGGACAGAGCCAGCCAGGCAGCAGATTCATCCACCACCTCTACTCCCCTCTCCCAAGTCCACAGGCCTAGGCCTGAGAGGCCCCTCCCACCTCCCCCCCCCGCCCCCCCCCCCCAAATCTCCCAAGCTCTGAAAGGAGAAAAATGTCCAAAACCTCCAAGAACTGTAGGAGCAGAGCCTGCCCCAGAACATGCTTCTCAGTACCTGCTGCAGGAACAACAAAGAAGCTAGACTGCTTCTTTGTTGGCTCTGCAACCGTGGATATGTTAACAAAGCTCCTGATACAACGCAGTTTCCTCTTTTGTCAAATTGAAGCTAATGATCTTACCTGCCTCAGAATTGCCGAGAAGATTAAATGATTTTTTATGGCTAGTGCTTAGGACAGATCCTGACACATGGGAAACTCTTAGTAATACTGATTTCATTACTATTAGTTTCTGGGCCAGAGTTTTTAAAACTAATGGTATTTCCCCATCTGTAGTGGGTTCAACCGTGTCTCCCTCTCCCAAAGGTATATCTAAGTCCCATCCCCTGGTACCTGTGAATATGACCTTATTTGGGTAGGCTGTTAAGGATCTCAAGGTGATATCACCCTGGATTTAGAGTGGGCCTTAAATCTAATAAGTGGTGTCCTTACAAGAGAAAGGACACAAAGAGAGGCACAGAGTCAAAAAGGCCATGTGAAGAACAGATTTATGCCTGCCACAAGCCAAAGAAGTGGAGTCATTGGAAGCTGGAATGAGGAAGGAAAGATTCTTCTTTAGAATTTTCAGAGGGAGTGTGGCTCTACAGGCAACTTGATTCCCAACTCTGGTCTGCATAACTGTGAGAGAAAAAATGACTATCATTTAAAGCACCAGGTCTGTGGTGAGTTGTCATGGCAGCCCTGGGAAATGAATACACCTTTCTTTCCGATTGTCCAGAGGCCCTGCCCAGGCTCACTCTCTCTTGCAAGGGTCTGTTCACATTTCTCTCTCCTCCTAGCAAAAACACCCACCTCTTGGGGAAATCTACCTTGATGTGAAGTGGGAAAAAATATAATTTAGCTAAAAAAAGTCTTTCCCTCTGAGCATTAAAAACTTTCCCTCACACGCCTGCATTCCAAATGAAGCTTTCTTGGTGGAATGTGGGTCTGAAGATTTTCAAGGCCTGCTTGGTCTCCCTGGCTGGGCTGGCTCACTCTGCAGAGGGCACTTCTGCCCAAACACTGACCAGACCAAAAGGTCATGAGAGACCTCTTTGTGCTGCTTGGTCTGTAGGGCAGGCTTGGTACATCATTGTCCAAATAAATGTTTATTGACTTAAGAGATAAGGGATGGGTTTTGCTGATGTCCCCACCTTTACCCTAGTCTTAGAAAATTCTATGAGAAGTGAAAACATGTCCATACCCAGAGTTGTACACAAATGTTTAGAGAGGCTTAATTTACAATAGCCAAATCTGGAAACGATACAAATGCCATCAACGGGTGACTGAATAAACAAATGGTGGTATATCCCTATAGTGGTATACTACTCAGCAATAAAAAGGACTAATCTATCCACCAGTATAGGTGAATCTCAAAGTCATTATGCTGAATGGAAGAAGCCAGACACAAAAGAGTACATACTATACTATTCCATTTACATGTAATTCTAGAGAACAGAAAATTAATCTATCATGACAGGAAGACTAGAAGCTGCCTGGGGCTGGGGTAGAGGGAAGACTGGCTGCAAAGGGGCATGAGGGGACTCTTGAGGGTGATGGAAATATTCTGCATCTTGATCACGGTTATGGTTACACTGATGTATACATTTATCAGAACTCATCAAATCAATACTTTAAATGGGTTCAGTTTATTGTATGTAAATTATATCTCAATAAAGTTGATTAAAAAGAAAACTCTGTAAGCTGTGGGCCCTAAATACTACATCCTCTACTTCAATAAAAATAGAATATGCATCTTGCATGTGGAGAAGTCTACTTTTTAAAAAAAAATTTTAATGTTTATTTTTGAGAGAGAGAGAGACAGAGCATGAGTAGAGGAAGGGTAGAAAGAGAGAGGGAGACACAGAATCCAAAACAGGCTCCAGGCTCTGAGCTGTCAGCAGAGATGGATACGGGGCTCAAGCTCAGGAACAGCGAGCTCATGACCTAGGCCAAAGTTGGACGCTCAACCAACTGAGTCACCCAGGTGCCTCGAGAATTTATTTAGACAACAAATATGTATTGAACACCAGCCCAGTGTGTGGGCATCTGGTTGGCGCTGGGAGGTCCATAATGTAGGCTGTGCCCTCAGGAGTCCAGGGCTGAAACAGAGCTTGCCAATTTCTCAAAGACAGATGAGCTAGGATGAAAAGAATGTGCCAAGGGAAAAGAATGTGTCATCAGTGCTACCTTGACTGAGATGCTTATTACAAGTATTAAAAATGCCTGGGCTCCATCCCTGACTTAGAAATGCTGAAAAGGCCTAGGAATCTTTGTTTTTAATAAGTGTCCCAGGGAAATCTTCACATCGGATAAATTTAGAGAAAATGCTTAACTGGGTCTCTACTTCAGGCAGAGGTGGGAATCACTGTCTCCCCCCAATTAGAGGACTTTGAACTAGAAGGGCCTGTGAAGGGTAACCCTTCCCACCCACCTACCTACCTACCTCTGGCCAATGGGAATCTGCCAACTCCTTCTTCCTCTCTGCTCCTGGAGTCTCAGCCTGTCTACCAGAAATTCCCCTGTTTAGTTAACTCTCTCCCCCTTCAGAAGCTCCTGACTTTTTGGTCCATCTTGGGAAAAATAGAAAAAAGTTCCCTCTCCCCAAATCCCACTATCTTTCAGAAGGGTAAATGTTTTATTAAGCAGTTCTGCAACTTGGGTCAAACATGTCGGTCCTTTGACTAGGCAGTTTCTGCTCCTCTGGCCTGAGAATTCAATGCTAACCTAACCTAGTGAACACATTCCCCATGGTCAGAGTGGTGGGTGTGAAGCTGTTGGAGGGGGTGGGGGGGGGATTCCTTCCTCTGTGCATTCAGGCCACAGGGAGAGGTGGTCACTATGTCAATGAGCACTCTCTACTCTGCAAGCAGACATTGTGTTTTCATGAGCAAAACCCCAACACATCAGGACGATGTGTGGTAGCAGTGGGGACACAACATTCAGAAAAGTTCTATGTCACAGCTAGAGATCACCCAGTACCTCAGGGTCAGCAGCTAGACGCCCTTCCCAAAGTTGGCCAGGTTCCTCCCTAGGATGCCAGGACTTTGGGCAAAAGGCAAGCATTCAGGCCTTAGCTGCTATCCTTCTCCCAGAAGAGGAAAACTGTCCCCTCTTTGAAAACATGCCATGGTGACCATATTTTAAAATCCCAAATCAGGGGGCACCTGGGTGGCTCAGTCAGGTCATGATCTCTCAGTTTGTGAGTTAGATCCCTGAACTGGATTTGCTCCTGTCAGCTCAGAGTCTGGAGCTTACTTCAGATCCTGGTCCCGCCCTCTCTCTCTGCCATTCCCCTGCTCTCTCTCTCTTTCTCTCAAAAATAAATAAACATTAAAAAATAGGTGTGCCTGGGGGGCTCAGTCAGTTAAATGTCCAACCCTTAGTTTCGGCTCAGGTCATGATCTCACAGTTTGTGACTTCAGGCCTGAAGGTTTGTGACTTCAGATCCTCACTGACAGTGCAGAACCTGCTTAGGATTCTCTCTCTCTGACCCTCCCCTGTTCATGTGCTGGCACACATACTCTCTCTCCGTCAAAATAAATAAACTTTTTTTACAAACCTATAAAAATAAATAAAATAAAATAAAATAAAATCCCAAATCACGACATCATGCTTGATAAAAAAAATTTGTAGATTGACACAAAAAGTCAATCAAAGTTAAACATATATAAATTATGTTGTAGTTACATACAGAATAAATTATATTTCTGGGAAAGAATGCAATCAAGGCAAGACACTGTCTTGAAAATCTAGGCCAGTGATTCTAAATGGGGGCAATTTTGACTCCCAAGGGACATTTGGCAATGCTTGGAGACATTTTTGGTTTTTACAACCTAGGGTAGGGATGAGACCAGGAATGCTGCCAAACATTCCACAACAGGACAGCTCCACAACAAAGGATCAGCCAGTCTAAATGTCAGCCTGTGCCCAGGTCGAAAAACCCTGGTCTAGGCTCTCTGGTGCTGTACCTGTGGACCCCAGGGTGTTGGCCCTGGCATTGGTTTCTGTCCTACTTACTTTGGTCCTGGCCTTGACGTTGTTGTCAGAAGGGAGAGGCTTGGGATCCCTTGGCTCTCTGCTGCTTCCTCTCTTGTCAGCAAATACAAGGAGACAACTGCCTTTGAAGAGGTGCCCAGGAACCAACCCCAGCATGATGAGAGTCAGGCAAGGTGTTGCATGAGTATCTCCCCTGGAAGAGCGTCCAGAGCAGAGACCAGCTGCAGCAAGGGGCAGGGAGGAGCACTGGATTTGAAGGGTTCTAGTTCTGCTTGACTCTGCTTCTGACTTGGTCACTTAATCTCTGTGCTTCAGTTTCTTCAGTTCCTCCTCTGGGCACAGGTGCCTGTTCTTGCCTTCCTCACAGGGTTGTTGTGAGGGTCAGGGGAGATGAAGGGTGTGACTGGGTTTTGGAAAACTCAAAGGTCAGGCAGTACCAACCCACCGAGTAGCCTGTGTGTGTGGATACAGGAATTTCCCAGGTGGCCAGCAAGAGGTGGGAGGATAACTCTGGGCTGAGAGATCAGAATGAGTAGCCTGTGGGGTTACGAACAACCAGGTACTAACGGAAGGAGAAGGAGGGGATGGGGAAGGAGGGGATGGGGGTGGCTGGCAGCACAGTGCTGGGCAGCAGATGGAGCCTTCGTTTGAGGATTCTGTTTTCTTTTGTAGCTCTCACACAGAGGGGGCAGGTGCTGTATAGCTGTCCAGGAGTCCCAAAGTTTTTAGGAATTTAGGAATTTGGAAAAAATTTTCTTACTTACAAAACTTTCCTAATTTCTTCCTTTTTAAAAAAAATTTTTTTACTGTTTATTTATTTTTGAGACAGAAAGCGTGAACAGGGGAGGGGCAGAGAAAGAGGGAGACACAGAATCTGAAACAGGCTCCAGGCTCTGAGCTGTCAGCACAGAGCCTGACGCAGGGTTCGAACCCACGAACTGTGAGGTCATGACCTGAGCCGAAGTCGGATGCTTAACTGACTGAGACACCCAGGTGCCCCCTAATTTCTCTTAACCCATAATCTTTGGCTATGGTTTTCTTTTCATGCACATGTGTGGGAGAGAACATCTAGTCTGTTCCCATAAATTTCTGTTGTTAGATATTTAATTTTGTTCCAACTCATGTTTATTATAGACATTTCAGTTATTCCAAATTTGTGCCAATATATACAACATAGAGAAGAAATACCTACCAAAGAATTAGAAATTTAAAACTAGATTTAAAACACCTTAAAAAGGTGGACAGAAATGCTTAAAGATATCTAAAGGTTGCAAAACCACTTCACAAGGAACTAAAAACATGAATATGTTCAGAACATCAGCTGTGGGTGTAAGTGTTCATCACTTCACAACCATGCTGCTAATCAACCTGCATTGGGCCAACGACACAGCACTCACTCACTCCAGCATCTCCTTCCCGAGGCTGACCTACAGCACATGTGGCCTGAACCCTTGAACTACCCAGGGGTTAGAGGCGCCCACCCCTGCACAGTCGAAAATCTGCCAATAACTTTCGGCTCCCCCAAAACTTACTATTAATAACCTACTGTTGACCAGAAGGCTTATGGTAACATAAACAGTCGGTTAATATACATTTTGTTTGTTACATATACTATTTACTGTAATCTTACAATATAGTAAGCTAGAAAAAAGAAAATGTTACTAAGAAAATTGTAAGGACAAGAAAATACATTTACAGTACTATGCTGCACTTATTAAAGAAAAAAGTCCATATATAAGTGGACCTGCACAGTTCAAATCCTTGTTAAGGATGTAAGTAGAAATGAGCATGTGTGTGTATAAATTTTTTTAGAGGTGGCAGTGGAGTATAGTGGTTGTACTTTCTGCCCAGAAATTACAAAGAGACCCCTATTTACCAGCAGTATAACCCTGGGGCTGTTACTCAATTTCTCTTGACTTTGGTTTCTTCGTCTGTAAGAGATGGATAATAACGATGGTATGTGAGAGGGACACTGAAGCCAGCCAGAGAAAGAGCTCCCAATGGCTAAAACTGGAACGATCTGAATGACACAATAAATAACGTAAAATTGGATTTTAACCCAAAGTATAAAATAAGTATTCATGAGGTTGTACTGATATAAATAAATGACTAGATACATAAAGAAATGGAAAAGAAGAGATAAATCTACTGTGAAGAATTCCAAATACTGTTTGTAGATGCTCTTCCCTCAAGGAGGCCAGTGTAACCCCACTCCTGACATTCCAGCTATGCACAGTGACTTCCTCCCAACTACTGCAGGGGAGGGGAGAACAGAGGAACTTAATAGGAGAAACCTAGCAAACACTCAGCCAGGTGGTCAAGGTCAACATCATTAGTGATAAGTCATCTTGATAATACAAACCTTTGATAGGATGTGATGAGAAGGGCACTTCACCTCTGAGGCCTTCCTCCCCCAAATCCATAAGCCTGGTCTAGTCATGAGGGAAACATCAGACAAACCCCAATCAAGGGGGGTCCTACAAAATACCTGACTGACACTCCTTAAAACTGTCAAGGTCATCAAAAACAAGGAAAGTTGGAGAAACTGTCTCAGCAGAGAGTGGCCTAAGGAGACATGACTAAGTGTAATGTGATATCCTGGACGGGATCCTGGAGCAGAAAAAGGATATTAAGTTAAAACTAGGGGAAATCTGAATGAAGTATGTGTGGACCTTAATTAATAATAATGTAAAATATCTATCTATTCGTTGTGACAATTATATCATATTAATGTAAGATGCTAACAATAAGGGAAACTAGTGTGAGCAATATGGGAATTCTACGTACTATCTTTGCAACTTTTCCATAAATCTATTCTAAAATAAAAAGTTTATTTTAAAAAGTGGATAATAGGGGCACCTGGCTGGCTCAGTCAGAAGAGCATGTGACTCTTGAGCTTGGGGTCGTGAGTTCAAGCCCCATGTTGGGTGTAGAGATTACTTAAATAAATAAAACTTAAAAAAAAATTAAAAGTGGATAATAGTGTTTATGTTATGTTGTTGCTTTCAGTAAGGGAATTTATATCAAGCATTTAGCATACTGGCATATGATAAGTGTTTAAAGTTAGTTATTACTTATCATTATTGTTCCTATTTCTATTTTTCTTATTAAAAATAGCAATACAGGGATGCCTGGGTGGCTCAGTCAATTAAGCATCCGACTCTTAATTTCAGCTCAGGTCATGATCTCATAGTTTGTGAGTTCGAGCCCTGCATTGGGCTCTGCACTGACAGAGCAGAGCCTGCTTGGGATTCTCTCTCTCTCTCTCTCTCTCTCTCTCTCTCTCTCTCCCTCTCTCTTTCCCCACCCCTTCCCCACTTGTGCTCTCTCTCTCTCTCTCTCAAAACAAATAAATAAAAATATATATATGTAATAGCAAAACATACTCATAATAGAAAATTTTACATACAAAGAAAAACATAAGCCAAAGAAAATAAGGAAGAATATCCACAATCTTACCCTGTCTGAGACAACTACCAATCACACCTTGCTGTGGGTCCCTTCAGATATGATTAACTGTAAAATTTCGATCACACCATATATACAATTTGGTATACATTGGTATATATTTGGTATATATGGTGGCCATAATTCAGTTAAGTAATTTTTGTTGCTTTGTTACAACTCTTTGCTCTTACAAGTACTCAAGAACATAAGTAATGGGCTAAATATTAGTTAGGGAGAAAAAAAGAAAACCCTGAAAAATTATAAAAACTGGGCACTAATGCTTAAATATGCACAAAGGGTATTCAATGGTTCATCAAAACAACCCTCATCTGAAAAGCCAATGACTGACTTTTCTACATCTATTTTGTTTCATAATTTTAAAAAAGTATTTTCTAAAAGTAAAGAAAGATAAAGAAGTAAAGAAGATACTCTAGCAAAATGTTGACACTAGTTATCTGTTTTGTTTCCTTTGCATCTGGCTCTTGACTGCCAGATTCTCTACAAGGAGGATATTTTACTCTAAAGCAGCAGGAGTAGAATCCAGGATGATGGCAAGGCTGTCTTCAGCCTCTCAGCTGGGCTCCTGGGCGGCTAAGTGGGTTTGAGACAGAGCCCCTCAGTACAGGCCCTCTGGGTGGGTGAGGCCTCCAGTGGTGTGTAGGGACGTGCTGGCAAATTTTAGGCACTGTCCATAAGAGGGAAGGATGAAATAGAAGGTAGCACTACTGCTCTTTCCAGAAACCTAGAGAAACCAGAGTGCCTGCTCTCTTATTCGGTGGCCCCTTCCCATTTACTAGAGCCAGCCCATTTGATCCTCCCACAGTCTGGGAAGCAGGTAGACTCCTCTCCCCTGCACTCGATCTGCTCTTCCTGAGGTCCCCGGTGACCTCTAATTGCCCCCCTCCCCTAATCATTTACACTCTCCTCCTTGACACCTTTGCCAGTATTTTACATTGCTGACCTCTCCCTTGCTCTTTTTTTGCCAGGACTGCACTGTGTCTTAGACAACTCTAACTGGCTCTTCTTGGGCTGCATCGCTGCTTTCCTTTCTCCTTTCCCACACCTTCCAGACTCTTCTCTAGGCTTCCTTCTTTTCTCTTTCTAGGAATTCGCCCTTAGTGGCCTTATCGACTACCAATATAAGCCCCCCACCATGCACTGATGTGTTCGAAATCTTTAGCCCCTGTATTTCGACTTTTTTTAAAATGTTTTTTATTTTATTTTTGAGAGGTGAGGAGAGGCAGAGAGAGAGAAGGAGACAGAAGATCCAAAGCGGGCTCTGTGCTGACACCAGATAGCCCAATGCGGGGCTCAAACTCACAAACAGTGAGATCATGACCTGAGCCAAAGTTGGATGTTTAATCGACTGAGCCACCCAGGTGCCCAGATACCCTGTATTTCCAACTTCAGTCTTGTCATGATTGAAAGGAACCTCTGGCTGGCTTAAGCAGAGAGGGGATTTATTAGAAGGATGGATCCACTCACCATCTTGAAGGAAAGGCTGAAGATCCAGGCTTAGAAATGATGGAGGCTGGAGCAGTTCTGGGAGCCAAGCAGTTGGTGCAGGTGAATAACTCCTTCAGGGTACGAAGACTGAAGAATGTAGGATAAGAATGTTACCTACCATGTAGTGTTTGTTGAATCTTAAGTGATCGGTACAGATAAGCAAGTTGAGGCCCCCTAACATGATTAAATTCCCATTCCTTTCATTCTTCCTGCCATTATGCTCAAGATGAGAATTCTGGGAAGACACCATCTAATATGATCTTGGCTGGGGCAGACAGATCCCCTTCACTGACAATCCCACCAAAATCCTCAGTGGAAATGATTCTTTCCCCTAAAACTATACTAGGGTTCTTTTTATTTATTTTTTTTTTTAAGGTTTATTCATTTTTGAGAGACAGAGTGTGAGCAGGGGAGGGGCAGAGAGAGAGACACACACAGAATCTGAAGCAGGCTCCAGACTCTGAGCTGTCAGCACAGAGACCGATGTGAGGCTCGAACCCATGAACCGTGAGATCATGACTTGAGCCGAAGTCAGACGCTTAACCTATGGAGCCACCCAGGCACCCCTATACTGGGGTTCTGCACATGAAAAGGGGGAGTGGACTCAGGGGATGCAAAATGACAAATGTCTAACATATTCCTGCCCAGAAACGTCCTTAACTCCTGCCTCTTTCCTGCTCCACTTCTCCTAAATACTATTCTAATAAATTCCCTGCTTGCATAAGTGATCTCCTTGCTGCCACTCTTCACCCCAAAATCTTCCCACCCCACCACTAGTCATCTTCTAAAATACAAATCTGATTAGCCCAGCTCTGTTCCCTCCTAAAAACCTGTTATGGCTTCCCCATTGACCTTAGATAAAGGTGTGGTGTTTTTTTTTTGTCTCAATTCAACTTTTATTACCCTCATTATACACAGGTGTGTAGACAAAAGCTTTTTATCAGCTAACTACATGAAAAGATATATATTGTACGTAATTCATGTGATCCAACAAGGGCAAAAGCAGAGGACTAGAGTTTTCCCCTTAAGAAGAAAAAATTCAGATCTATGAAAAGGACAATGCTAGTTTTAAAAAATTGTATTTACTTACAAGCATTCAGAATGTCAACAAAACAGCTGCAACTTTTTTTTTTCCCCAACTGCAGAATGAACAGAAAAACATTTCACAGAAGCTGCATCAAAAACAACTAAAGATGAAAAAACTACCATCCCCATGGATATCTAATTTGGGGTGTGCACCAACAAGAGCCTGCTTTAAATTCCCATGCCAGTTTACAGCCTCCATACTGCACCTACCAAGCTTAGTAGCTACTGAAAATACCATGGGGATAAGGCTAGCTAAAGACGCGTTCAGTAGTGTGTAAACTCTATTTAAAAAAAAAAAAAAAAACACAAAACAAACAGCTGTAAATTTTTTTCTTTAAAAGTAGTGAGTTCTGGGGGTTAGATGCTTTATGGACATGGGAAAAAACTGCCCTAGAACCAACTTTTTCATCATCACCATCTTCCTTACCTAACTTCTTTTTCTTGTTTTTGGCCAGGATCACTCCCGTTTTTGCCGCATCAGCTTTCCTGTAGCTCAGTATGCAGCAATATCCTTTTTTCCTATCTTTTCCTTCAGCTTAGCAGCCTTCTTCTCATGAGGCTGCCTGTTATCTGCAGCAGTGCTATTCCACGTCCCTCCCAGGTCCTTTGCAACATCACCAATGGACAAGCCCAGATGTTCTCCTTTGATTTTTGGATGATACTCAGAACAAAACAAGATGAAGGCCAAAGGCCAAAGGCCAAAGGCCAATCTTGGATACACTGGGATCCTTGAACTTCCCTGTTATTTCCCCTGTAGGGGGGATGGATACAGGTTTTCATGTCTCATACTGAGTCTTGTTGGTCTTTACCTTGTCTTCAAATTTTCCTTTCTCTTTAGAAGACAAGTCTTCCACCTTTCTGAGCACTATTTAGAAAACTTTGAAAAGTTGACTGAAACATCTTTGCACTTTGTCTTGTGCTCCTCCTGGCAAGTTTGCAGAAAGAATGCATATGATGATGTTTTGCCTCTCAGAATCCCTCTTAGGATCTCCTTTGCTCCTGTTTCCCTATTTTTCCTCAGTGAGGCTCAGGTCACCCAGTGCCTGTCTGACTCTCAAGTGCCCTGGCTATTTCTGTGGAGCTCAATGTACTACACTGGCTGTCTAGGTAAAGTTATTAACATGACTTACAAGGCCCTTCTAAACTTTTACCTTCCCACGAAACTTCATTTTCTGTCGCTGCAGCTCTGCTGTTCCTCAAACATGTTCTCTGTGCCTTTGTACAGGTTATTCCCTTTTCCTGAAATACCCTTTTCACATTCTCTGTCTCTCAGGATCCCATACGAATTCATCTTTCAAAGATGGGCTCAGATGTTATCTGCTCATGGAACCTTCCTTAACAAGGCAGGATGAGTTGGTAACTCCCTCTTTTGTACTCACATCATACCCGGTATGGGTTTAGATTACAGCCCTGAGCACGTTTTATTACTGCATTTGTTTACAAGTCTGTCTCCCCCACTAGATTGGGAGCTCCCTTCAAGAAGAGCTTTCAGTTTTCCTCTGCTTCATTCTTCTAGCGCTTAGCACTGTGCCTAGAATGTAGGGTTCGGTGAATCTTAAGTGAACTATACAGAAAACTGAAGCCCAAAGAGGTTAAGTCACACACCTAGAAGAAGTAAGCAACCTGATGGAGGGATCTGGAGAGAGAGATGTGATACATCAGATGGTGCTTTTTATAGTCTAGGCAGTTGCTAAGGACTGTTTGCCCCCCACCTCCCACCCATATACAGGCTGGTAGTCGCCTATTTATTCCCTTGGGAAATTTCCCTTTGGGAAAATTGGGCTCAAACTCAAATAGTCAGGAGAGATTTAAGTTAAAGAAGAGCAAGGCCTTCTTGTTCCTAGACAAAAAAAGTGAGCTGACTCGGAATGCATGGACTTGACCTCTGGGGGCTTTTAAAAACAAGAGAGACTTTATCAGGAGGACCAATTTCCAAGTCTTGTTAGAAGTAGACAAATGTCCGAGTCTGAAGAGTCGGCCTCTTGAGGAGGCCCATATGGAGCAGAGGAACCAGCCGGAGAACTCCAGTGTCTCCAACCTTGTTCCCATTGAGCTCAAGGATGTTTGGGGGAGGGGAGACAGATGAGGGAGCCCTTGCTAATTAAGCCTCTACCCATGAGCGAATGTGAGGCTAATAAGGCAGCCCCATTCCAGGGCACCTCCACACCAAGCCAGCCGGTCTGCCTGTTTATTGCCCGTATGGAGATCATTAATGCCTCCTGACACTGGGGTCATTCCTGGGGTCAATCCCTGAGCCCGTTCTGCAAAACAAGGGGAAATGAACTTCCCAGCACATGTGGCTCAGGCTTGGCGGGGAGGGGGACTCCTGTCACCCCACACCTCAGTTCTGGGAGAGATCAGCACCCCAGGCTGTCAGACCCCCAACACAATCTTTCTCTGCCCAAACTGGACTCTGGGAAGGCACTCCTGGAGAAGGGTGAAGGGAGCCTTCGTCTGGGCCAGGACAACCCCCACTGAGGCTGTCCCAACCCACAGACAGACACTAATCCCCTGGCGACGGGCTGGGGTGGTGTCTGGGAGCTGCAGCTGCAGCTCGACAGGGCCCAGGCCCCCGGCCGCAGGTGGCGGGAAGGCACAGGTCGGCGGCCACGTGGGCACTAGAGGCGACCTCTCCCCACCCTCACCCGCTTCCCCCCGCCCATCCGGTGGTGATTGGGCCCCTTACCCCTCCGGATCCAAGATGGAGTATGGGGCGGGGTTCCAGGCCAAGCAAAGCTGTGATTGGTGAAGCCCAGGCCTTTTGAGCTGAAGGACGGCCTCAGTAGCCACTCAGGAAGCTCCTGGAGGTGGTAGTGGGCACCCAGCCGCTTTACTTCACGCTTAAGCAACCAAGGCGGCCTCGCAAGTCCAAATCTCGCATCTTGGGAAGGGCCAGGGTTGGAACAAGGAACCCTGCCCGGGACGGGCCTCTGGGCAAATCCTTAACGGCCTGGGGCCTCTTCCTCGGGAATGACCAGAACTGGGAATGAGCTCCTACAGGCCCAGGAAGATGTCGAGAAAAACCCCAAATAACTTGAAGGAAATCAATAGGATTATGAAATTAATGCCACCGTAGGCTGAGTGACAGTTACCAAATAATGACCTCAGGAGGACAAGGCTGAGGTTAAATGAGACCCAATAAATAAAGGGACGTGTTCAAAGGAGGAACTTCAGAAAATACAGGGACATGGGGGTCTAGCATGGGGACTCCTCCCTGCCCTCCCCTTCTAGGGTCTGTTGAATTCTAGGCGAGCCACAGCCTTGCCTCCCAGAAATGCACACGGGGTCTGTGCCCTGTTCAGTGCCAGTGCTGGCATAGCTCTTAAGCTCAGGGCTCTTTGAATAGCTCCATCCGCCCAGCTTCCGTGGCTGAATGAGGGAATGGAAACTGACTGTGGAGGTCCGACCAGTTAACAGAGCCCCAGTATGCCTCTGATTCCTTAGAGACAGAGAAAGGACCAACTGCAGCAATAGGGGTTGAAGCTAGATGTTAGGAGGCACTTCCCAAACATTAGCTGGGTGGAGGGAGTTTATGAATCTTGGAAGCAAGGAAGAAGGCCTGTTATAGAGGATTTTATTTCAGATGAAAGCACACTTATCTTTATCCCCATTTGTGCCTGGGTTAGTGAACACTGCCTTTTTTTGGCCAATATGGTGTTACCAGCTAGAAAGGGCCATCAGTATGGTCTTTGCATAAGAAAAGTTTGTGGTACAGTCTGTGTATACAGTGCTCTCCATTCCACTACCAAGTGTCCAGGTGAATGAGCAGCCTTTTGCCTGAGTCCTGCTGACTCTTCCAGTGGCCAGGTTGGTGGGGTCAGTGGGAGGCAGAGCATGGCGTTTCTGGGACCATGAAGGTTGTATTGTCTTTCTTTGGGGAGTCTAAAGAGAAACTAAGTCTTTAGTTTTTTAAAGAGAAACTAAGAGAAACTAGGTAGGTATTTTATTTTTTAGAAAATAAACAATAATGATAGCTAAGCTCTTGGGCTCTTGAGCCTTGGGTGTCCAATGACCTCTTTTCTTACTGTGAGACCTTGGGAGAGTCCTGTTTACAAAAATGAGAATAGTGTTATTATGTGTCAGGCAGTATTTTACACTCTTACAACAACCCAGTGGGGGAGGTATTTCACTTGCTTAACAAGTGAAATGAACTTAGGTTCAATGACCATAGAGCAGCATATTTAAAAACATGGTCACTGAAGATCCAGACTAATTGGATTCAAATCCTGACTTTATTTCCTGGTTGTATGACCTTGGGTATATTACCCAATTTCTTCATCTGTTGAAATGAGGACTATGATAGTACTCACCTGGTGAGGTGGTAAGGTTGAAATGAGGTTAAGCACATAAAGCTCTTAGATTCCTGTCAGACACATTGTAGGTGCTCAATAAACATTAGCTATTTTTGTGAGCCCTTCAAGCACGATTATCTATATGATAAATAGATACTTTCTACTGTCCTTTCAGGTGGCTGTTATTATTAAATTCATTTTACAGGTGAGGAAACAGGCTTAAAGCAGATCATATTGTAGGTCCCTCTGTTAACAGCCTGCTGATGACCTGAATTTAGGTTTTTTAACTCAAATTCCAAGGATGCTGTGGTAGCTCGTGTGCTCTTTCATTCTTGAATCCTAATTTGTTTCAGCCCCTCATTCAAAGGGCTCAGTCGGTTAAGTGTCTGACTCATGATTTTGGCTCAGGTCATGGTCTCATGGTTTGTGGGACTGAGCCCCAAATCAGGCTCCAAGCTGACAGCACTGAACCTGCTTGGGATTCTCTCTCTCCCCCTCTCTCTGCTCCTCCCCACCTCACTCTCTGTCTCTAAGTCAATAAATTAATTAAAAACAAACAAACAAACAAACAAACAAACAAAAAAACTCAGTGTGGCTGGGTGGCTCCATCAGTTAAGTGTCTGACTTCAGCTCTGGTCATGATCTCACTCACGGTTTGTGAGTTTGAGCCCCCCATAGGGCCTTCTGCTGTTAGCATGGAGCCTGCTTCAGCTCCTCTGTCCTCCTCTCTCTGCCCCTTCTCACCTTTTGTGTGCTTGCTTGTGCTCTCTCTCCTCTCTCTCTCTCTCTCTCAAAAATAAACAAACATTTGGAAAATAAAAAAAAAAACACTTGAGGACCCAAATTAAAAAAACCTTGAGGACCCAGTTTTGGATAGTGTGTGCTTGGGAAGAATAGAGGGCAGAAAGAGGAGGAAAGAGAAGGGAGGTTGGATAATGAAATAGATTCTCTGACTTAGGAATATTTTTTACCCAATATGACCCTAGCAGATATAACTTCCTCGGACAGGTAGTAAAATAAGTGTGTATTTCAGAGAAGTCTTACTGGAGGAAATGGAAAGAAGTAGCAGTGCCGGAGCATATAGTGTAATGGGGGAGAAAGTCTGATCTGCAGAGAATCCACCTATGGATAAGGACTCTGGAACAGAAGGCCTAGATTGCTAGCCCTGACTATACAAAATGCAAATTTGATCATTCATTCCTTATCTCTGTAGTGCCTCAACTGAGAGTTATAAGAGGGACTCACCTGTGCTATTGGTAAATCACTACCTCTGTCCTCAGTCCTGAGGGGGCTCAGACCAGCAGGGATCAGAGCAGCACAGTTCTCAGTTTCTTCTCACTGGAAGCTTCCTAATTCTCTTTGTGGGAGAAGGCCTGGGAGGCCAGGGTGAGAGATCAGGTGAGCAGAACTGCACCTGTGGTAGGAGGGAAAGCCCCTGAAGCAGCTGCCACCTACTACCCATTCCCCTTGCTCCATCCTCCAATTTCCAGAAGGAGCTCAAGGTCCTGCTTCCACTACCCCAGTTGCCTTAGCTTGATGAACCCAATGGGATGTGGGCTGGAAAATCTAGAACCAAGATTTGGGGCTACTCGGTAACAATAAAGTCATAGGGGACAAGTGAATTCCCTGCTTCCTCACCCATCTTTTCCCTTTTGGGGACTTACTAAGGACCCCCAGGACTTAGATCATAGCACACACTAAATAACATGGCTGGGAAGGGGATGTGGAGGAATTTTGTGTCCTGGAGTTGAATGGGAAGGTATGTGCAAATGCACAAGGACACACGTTCAGATATGTATCTGTCATTATGGAGTGCCTAAGGACTCACTCAACACTGAGCTGGGACCTTTACACATGTCTCTGGAGTGTATTTGACTGTAAGTAACAGAGACCCAGACTAACAACGATGCAAAGAAATAGGGTTTATTTTTCTCACGTTATAAGAAGCAGTTTGACACTGGTCTACTGGCTCAGTGATGCCATCAGGAACCCAGGCTCTTTCTTTTTGTTCTGTTGTCCTTAGCGTATTGGCCTTCATCCTTGCATCAGGGTCTCTAGAGAGTGAGAATTCCAAGGATCTCATCTACAGGAGAAAAGATTATGTTTTCCCCTTCATCCAGAAAGCAAAAAATTCCTTCCCAACCTTCCTCTTGCCAGTCTTCTGCCCAGGCCTCATTGGCCAACATTGGATCATGTGCCCACTGCTAGCTACAAGAGAGACTAGGAAAGCAGGGAACAGGATTTCCATGATTGACATACAGCAGTGATTTTCAGCTCTGATCCTATCCTCAAAGATTCTGACTCAGTGGGTCTGGGGTGGGTCTTGACATTGGTATTTACTAAATACTCCAAAAGCTTTTCTTTTCTTTTTTTTTAAAATTTTTAATTGTAATTTGCTTTTCACCACACTGTGGAGCCAGCTGAAGCAGTCATCCTCAACAAGCCTCCCCTCCCCTCTGGATAAGCCATGTTACTGCACTGACTGGGATTCTCAGGTTTATCCTGCAGCCCCTGCTCCCTTTGGGATTGATTAATTAGTAAGTTTGCAGGTTATTCATTAGTGAATTTGCAGTTAGTAATTGGTTAGCCAATCAGTTGGCTAACTAATAGAACTAATAAACTTACCAATTAGTTGGCCTTTCCTTTTTATGTGTCTGACACATAGTGAGCACTTACTTACATGGTAAGCATAGTAAGGACTTTGGATGAATGAATCCATAAAATGGAGATAAAATGGAATTAATACAGCATCTGATGAGATAGTAGTTGTGAAACCACTTCGTAAATAGCAAGACACTATACAGACATAAGAATAAAAGTTGACAAAAGAAACTACTTTAAAATTTAGGGCCAGGAGAAAGTTTATTCCCCACCCTTTACCAAAAACATACTGTTTCCACATTTCTGAAATGGAGAACTACCTTTTGCCCTGCTGCTGATAAGCCAGATTTTGTTCTCAATTATAGCAACTTTGTCAACGCTTAGTGATAGCATGTATTCTTTCTCCTTGATCCTAGTTCACCTTTATACTTGTATTTTTATTAGCTTATTTTGGTTATAAACCACCTCAAGCCTTTTTGGAAAAGAAGTGGGATAAAAGAAATTTTAGAAATACTTGGGAACTAACATATTAGCTATCCTACCACATGTCAGGAATTTATATGCATTAACTTAGCCAAAGTTCACAATAAGCTAGTGGGTCCATGTGATTATCTCCATTTTATTTAAGTGTTAAGGGACATGCCCAAGGTCACACAGTTGCTAAATGATGAGCCAGGTTTCAAAACCACGGTGAGCCTGACACCAAACCTGACGGCTTTCCCCTCAGCCAACCCAAGCCTGTGTGATAGATGCTTGGTTATGGTCAACTATTTGCTTAGCTAGTTGAGGAGAATTTTTATACTTTGAACTCCTCAAATCCATTTTGGAAGAACAAAAACAAAAACACTGGTCTTTTTCTTTCCTCCCACAGGCCATTTATCAGCCCATTTCCTATTATTTTATGTACTACTAAGAAGGAAAAAAAATACCAATTAAACTACAACACTACAAGGAATTAAATTACCTTTGATTCTAAGATGTCAAAATTTCAAAGATGTCAAAACGTTAAAAAGAAATGTATGTGTTAATCAGTGAAAGAAAGAATTCCATTCTACTAACGGGGAATGTGTATACAAAACCTCCCTTTCTCTCTTACTTGCTGGTTGGTTTGCCCCTTCCTTTTCATTGCCAAAACCTTGCCTGTCCCTTGCATATCTCATTTTTCCATGTCATCATGAACTAGTTGATACTGATTTGGAGTATCTCCTGTGAGTCTCCAGAAAGACTTGCACTTACAGAAAGTCTCCATTCTAGTTTCTTTAAAGAGCAACACTAGATGGTCTCATTATGAACTTCCTCCAATGATTGTCAACAAATTCTTTCCAGAGTCTGGCCTAAATGTAGTCTTCCCATAGTATCTGGTGATTCACTGCCCTCCCTGTTCACCATTCCATACAGTAGTTGGTTGGTTAGTCCGTACACTATTTATTTGCAAGGGATTTCCCTACAGGTTGTTGGAGAGGGCATGGGAGGGGGCTTGGGAGCAGAAGCTGAGACATGTCATCCAGTCCTCCCTAACACAGGAAACATGACTCCCCAGGCATCTCTGAAACACCAGGGCCTTTCCTTTCTCCACTCCAGAAGAAGGCAGGATTGGAGGAAGATTAAGCTTCTCCATCCCTTAGACCTTACTTCCCCTTCCTGGTTTGGGATTCCATCAGACAAATTGTGCAGGGAAGATGGGGTAGTGGAATCTGGTATTGCTAAGGGTGATAGGGATTCTTGAGCAGTGAGCCCATTGTGGAGATGGGTTCCCAGGCTCCTGACAGCAGCAGCTGGCTTTTCTGAGTTGGCATTTTGCCTCCTCCTTTGAGTGCAGGGTAGTGGGAGAGGCATTGATGTTGGCTTTCCATTTCCTAGCATTAGAAAAGGGACAGATCCATCCAAGGAAGGAATTTCCCTGTCCTGTTTCCTTCCATCTGATTTTGAGGTAAAAATCTGGATAGGAACAGAAGCTGATTGGAACTGTTGGGGGCACCAGTGGAGGAAACGATGCAGCCCATGCTGAGGAGCAAGGAGCTAATTTGGGAATTCTGTTGACAGGGGACTCCGGGGCCTTTGGGATAGGTGGGCAGACCTAGCCTTGCCTCAGTATTCTGGGCATGTAGCAGGCTGTGAGGCTTAGGCATGGACTGGGGTCCCCATGGTTCTGTCTGCCTGTGGAGCTCAAGGGTCCTGTGGAGAGGTACAGACAGACATAAAGAAATAGAGGTAAGTGGAGACAGAGGGAGTGGAGAGTCAGAGGTTGGTCAGGGAGGTCTAGGCAGTGAGGGGGCCTCACTTTCTGACTTTCTGAGGCACAGAGGCCGGGTAGCTCCCAGTGCAGTGGTCTCAGCTTCCTAGACTGGGGCAGGGATTGGGCTTCCTCGTCAGCTTTCTGGGATCTTGAGGCTGCTGGCGGAGTCCTGGCCCTCGCCGCTGCAGTTTCGCCCAGAGACTCTGCCAAGCCCTGGCACCTTGAAGCCTGGGCCTCGGCTCGGATTCAGAAGCCGGCCCGGCACTTCCCCGCTGCCGCCGCTCAGGCCTGGCGGCCCGGCCTCCTCCCCGCCTGAGCGAAGGGCCTGCCCTCACCCGTGACCTCCGCGGGCCGACTCCGAGGCGCGCCAGGCCGGGTCCGGCGGCCGCTGTCCGCCAGGCCGGGACGAGCAGGGGCCGGTGAGCAGAGGGGCCGCGCCCCGGCCGTCGCGCCCGCGCCCAGAGCCCGGGAGCAGGAGCGCGCGGGCCGGAGCGCGTAGGTGTGAGAATGTGTGAGGGGCATGGTCTGTGGACGAGTGCGGGGCTGTGGGGCTCTGTGCGCCTGCCTCCCGGGACGTGGGCTTACCGAGCCGCTGCGTGCACCGCGGGGAGCGGGTCTCGGACCGCGGGGTGTGCGGGCGCGGAGCCCGCGGCCTGGGGCTCGGCGGAGGGCGGCTGTCTGCAAGTGGGCCCCCGGCCCGACCAGGCCGGGCCGGGCCGCGCCCCAGTGTGCGGGCCGCGCTGCGGCTCCGGGCGTTCGGTCCTGGTTGTCGAGTCTCCGTGCGAGCCGTGCGGCACCGCCAGGCCGCTCTGCCTCTTCCCGCCCCTCTAATCTAAACCATGCGGGGCTCCCTGTCCCAGCCAGGCCTGCCGGGCCGAGGGCCGCAGGGAGGGCACCGAGCCACGCGGTGGGGGAGCGCGCGGCCAGCTCGGGGCTCGGGGTCCTGGGGCCGCGGAGCCAAGGGACCCTAGAGCCCCCCTCCCCGGGGGGCGGCGGGCGCAGACTGATTGACAGCGGCGACGTCAGCGCAGGGGGGTGGCGGCCCCGGAGGGAGGGAGGAAGGAGGAGGGAGCTGAGGCCCCAAAGTGCAGCCTCGGAGATCAAGGGCCCGCTCCAGAGTCAGGATGTGTCGGGCCCCGAGGGCGCGGCGGGCAACGGGACACTGACCCAGCGGCCCCGAGTCGGTGCCCAGGCCGTCCTGTGCCACTCGGACCCGAGCCTGCAGTGAACCTCGGGCCGCAGGCGCCTCCGCATGCTGCAGCGCAGTTAGGGTGAGTGTGGGTTCCGGCGGGGATGGGGGTGAGCCGGGCGTGCGGGACTGGGGCCACCCCGAGCCCAGCGTTAGGCTGCAGGGTTGAGGAGGGTGAACTGGAAAAGAGGCGAGTAACGGGACGGGGGTAAGAACCTCAGGGAAAGGCAAGACTGCAGGATGGTGCCGCGATGTGCTTCAGATCAGGCTGCCGCCTCGGCCCTACTTCCAGCGGTTTGGGGCGCGAGCCCTCATCTCCACTGAGTAACAGGATGAATTGGGTCTAGGGACCCAAGGGCAAAGAAACAACAGCGCCAGAGCCAAAAGAACATGGTTAAGCTGCGACTAGCGGAACATTGGTCTTGAAACTGGTGTTTGCAGAATAAGAAAGGCCAAGGAAGAGGGCCCGGGTGCTTGAGGCGATATCGATGAAGAAATGTGCGATCCGAACCCTGGACTTCAGAGCCTTTGATGCAACGGGCTCGTCAAAATTAAAGCAAGGAGCATTGTATATAAATAATTATCAATGATCAGGAAGTATCAGAATGTGAGCAATTGCCAAAGAAACAGGGCTAAGTGGAAAACTAATATAGCACTCACACTTTAAAACAACAGTAAAATAATAGTCACTTTCAGAACCAAGCGAAAATTGTAATCACAAACTTTAAAAGGATCATAGACAAAGTAACTCCAAATATAGGAACAATGTGATAAGAACCATTGTATTAAAATCAATAGTAAAAATAAAATAAAATAAAATCAATAGTGATACTATAGGAAATAGTAACAAATGATAAAACTGTAGGAAAAGGGTAAACAATTAAAAACACTATTAAGGGAAATACTAATATTAGTATTGATGGAGTATTATATATAATTTATTATTTATACTATTATGAATTATTATAATAAATATTAACCAAAATCTTTAGAGCAATACTAATATAAACAAAGACAGCAACAAGAATTGCTGAAATAATATGACAATTTATGACCAACATATTAATAGTCCCAGCAACATTATAAATAATGGTAGAGTAATAAGAAGCATCGTACCAATGTGATGAAAAATAATCAGAGTATTAAGAACTACAGCAATATCACAAATTATGACAAAGTAACAAGGAGTAATGATGTGATGAAAAATAACCAGCGAATTAAGATTGTAACGTTACAAATAATGACAAAGTAACAAGATATTGTAATGATGTGATGAAGAATACCTGGAGTATTGTGAACAATTCTAACAAAACAAATAATGATAAAATAACAAGAAGTATTAGAAGGATGTGAAGAAAACTAACATCTATATTGAGAACAATGATATTACAAGTTATGGTAAATAATAAGTTATTGAAACTGTGACAAAGTACAGAGACTGAGGAGCCAGCAACAGAAGCATTTTAGGGGTACGGAATAAAAATTAAAATAACAATAGATTAACATGACCTGCTGGAATAGTATATTTAGTAATTACCTAGATATTAGTAACAGTGTCACCAGGAAGCCCTAGAATGATGGAGCAGGGACCAGAGAGCAACAACATGTTTAATAATGATGAATTAATAAATCAAACCAGTACTTTAAATATACAGTGTTAAAAATAAAAGGTTCTAATAATTTATGTGATATTTTTAATGCTATCGAGCTGACCCGAATACTGCTCTCATAATAGAGATAATTAAAATATTTAAAATAATACAAAATGTTAATTTCCCCAGTGCAAGAAAAATATCACCAGTAATTTAGAGTAAAGAGAAAAATGCTGTTCTCCTTAGAAAGCGAGTTGGTTGAAAGCGACGGACGGAGCGAAAGCGCGCCGAGCCGGCAGGCGCGTCCGCGAAGGGGTCCGCGAGAGGGGCGAGCGCGATGGGCTGCGGCCCTCGGGCTCGGCTGATGTGGAACGCGGCTGTACAGTGCGCCGGGGCTCAGGGTCCGAGGGGAACCAAGGGGACAGCCAGTCTGGGCCAGCCCAGAGGGAAGGAAAGGAAATTAGCGGGGAGCCCCATCGAGGGCGAGGGCCAGCTGTCGCGATGTCGAGATGTGTCTCCGCGGCTGAGAGAAAAGGAAGAGGTGAAGCCCGCGGAGTGGAAGGAGAGCACCACGCTGCCCTCGTCCCAGGTGGGAGCGGTGGGACCTGCGTCAGTGGATGCCGGCCGCGGACGTGCTTAGTGCCCAGGACTGAGAGTGCCAGGCATGAGCCAGAAGGCGGCCCTGCACGGCTCCGGGTGCGACAAGTGCTCCGTAGAGGACCCGGTGGCCAAAACAGCATTGCGCCAGGCGGCGCGTCTTCCTGCCCCTGTGGTCTGCCGCGCTTGTGACCAGCCGATGGCCCGCGCCCATCCCTCTGACCCCAGATACAGTCCGGACCAGCGTCTTGGGCCAGGGCGTGCAGCTACCCTCCTCATGCAACGTCCCCTTGCCTGGGGGCTCTGGGTTTCCTAGGCTCCGCTGGGAACCAGCATGTGGCCCAAGGCCGGTACTGGGGCTGGCCATGCCGGGCAAGACTTGTTTCCTGCTGCCTGTGGACCAAGGACTGGGAGGGCTGTCAGCTTTATCTTTATGGGCTTTTCCCAGCCCTACTGGCCCAGGCCCCTTTTTTATCTCCCTCTGTTGCACTTGGCTTGTTTACTTTGTGAGGCCCTGGGAGCCGATGTCTACGACCTGGGATGGGGAAACCGGTAGGCAGGATGGCCAGAGGCCTGAGCCTTGGGATGCTCAGGGAGATCCAGGAGAGAACAGAAAGAAGACAGGAGGAAGGGGGAACACTCTTACACAAGAGAGGCAGCCAGGCACATAGAAAGCCGCACCAGATCCAAAAGAAGGGAGAAGAGCAGGGAGATGGAAAGAAGCAGATATAATGCAGGGTTGCATCCATGATGGAGGCAGGAAAAGCAGGTTCTGCAGCCTTGGACAGCCTGGTGGATAGTTCTAGACTCTTGGGGAAAGATAGCTGTGCTGGGGGGGTGGGGGGGTGGGCAGGACTAGGTTGTGTCTGTGAACTGGACCCACCCAACTGGCCTGGTCCTTAGCTGGGAAGGGTCTGGATCCTTTGCTCCAAAGCAGAGCCCTTTGGACTGAGGGAGCCAGCGAATGTGAATATATGGGCAAGGCTGGGGGGCCCCTGGCTGAATTCAGGGCCTAAATCAGAGCTGCCCTGGGACAGTGTGGCTGCTTGAGTGACTAGAAGACTCTGTGTGGGTGCTTGTGTCTGGGTGTGAAGTGTGTACCTGTGTGAATGACACACAGGGTGTCTGTGGGAGTGGGAATGTGCAGGAGTGAAAGCCTTTGGCTCAGAGAGGCTCTACCTGACTGCTGTCTAAGGGAGTGGGTGAGGGCAGATGGGTGAGCAGGGGCCTGAGGAACTGCCCAACCCTAGGCCCTTTCTGCAGGTGTGGAGCCCCAGGAGCTGGGCCCTGCCTCCTGGTTTCACTGTCCTGGCTGCCCTGGGCCAAGAGTGAGCCTGGACCCCAATTATTAGGAAACTTCGAAGAGAGACCCAGGCCTCAGGCTCCCCTGGCGCCCAGCAGGAGGGAGGGACTGGGGGTGCAGCTGGGGCAATGCCGAGAGGGCGGTCCTTCCCCCAGACCTGCTCATCACACAGCCCCACACCCAGAGGCAGGCAGACCTTGAACCGCACACAGACCCTCCCAAGTCCAGACCCCAGACGGTGGAGGCGACGGTCCTGCCCTCCGCATTTTCTCCCTCCCCCAGCTCAGAAGGGGGCGGTGTCCACGTGCGCCAGGGCGACCTTCCCGCCCGGCCCCGAAGTCCCCGGCTGGGCTGGAGCGAGCTGCTGGGCCTCTGGCGAGTGTGGACCTGGGCATGTGACTCGGTGTGTGCTGTGCCCGCAGGAGATGCTGCAGGATAAGGGCCTGTCGGAGAGCGAGGAGGCCTTCCGGGCCCCGGGCTCGGCGCTCGGCGAGGCCAGCGCTTCCAACGCCACCAACAACCCCGAGCCCGCGCTGGCCGCGCCGGGCCTCAGCGGAGCCGCGCTCGGCAGCCCCCCGGGCCCAGGCGCCGACGCCGCCGCCGCCGCTGCCGCCGCCGAGCAGGTAGGGCCGCGCTGGCCGTCGGGCAGAGGTCGGGCGTCGGTCTGTCTGCAGGGCAGCCTGCGTCTGCCAATCCGCCCCACTGAGGACAAGACTCGCTTCCCGGGGGACCTGGCTGCGTCCTGGACTGCGCGTTCTGCACCGCTGGGCAGAGCTCCCGCTCTTTGCCTTTCGTCCCTCTTCTGCTTCGCTCCCTTGGGGCTACTAGGGGACAGGCTGGGGAGGGGACCCTTGTGGCATCAGGGCGAGCCCGGGCCAAGTGTCCGGCTCCGACGACGCTGAGAGGGCGTGGGCGAAAGAAAGCCTGGCATCGGGAGGGAGGAACAGATCCCGGTCGTGTGCGAGCGGGAGCCGCCGCAGGGACGTCGCTGAGAGGGTCACACTGACAATCTGATGATCACAATGAAAGGAATCCGTCTGTGTGCACCCTCGGCCTGCGTGGGTTTGCGTAGAGTCTGAGGGTGCGCGAGTCTGGCCGCAGGGGCGTTTGTCCCTCCTGTGTCTGTGTGTGTCCGCAAGCCTGTGGCTGTGTCCCGCCACGTGGAGTGTTTATGTTTGTGTAGTGTGTCATCTACCCTGGCATGGTCAGCATGTGTCCTTTGCGACCATCTATAGGCACGGCTCCGAAGGAGTGGGTTTCAGCTACTGATTAAATTTTGAAAAATTCACCAGTGGTACAGGATAATTTTATGAAACGAAATCTTGAGGCATGGGCTTCAGGGGCTGGCAGGACTCTGCACAGTTCCTTGGGCCTGTGTTCTCCGTTCTGTGGGCTCTGCATGGAGCCGTGGCTCAGGCCGACCCCTTCCGTCTCATCCCTAGACCATCGAGAACATCAAGGTGGGCCTGCATGAGAAGGAGCTCTGGAAGAAGTTCCACGAGGCGGGCACCGAAATGATCATCACCAAGGCGGGCAGGTCAGCGCTGGGACATTTATCTGGGGGATAGGGATGACTGGTGGGAGGGATGGGAATCCCCCAGGAGCTCCCTTGACAGTCCTCTCGGGCTCCTGCCAAAGGAGCGCCAGGAGTTCCTTTCGCCACTCGGGTCTTAGCCCCTTGTCCCACCACGGCTTTTGACTGGGCTGCAGAACTTCACCGGAGGATCCATCTACTCCAGGGAGCCTCCAGGCTTGGACGGATGGGAGGGGTAGCGCTATGCAAATAAAATGCAAATAAGGATCGCGACTCCGGAGGTCCCAGTCCTGCACTATTGGCCCCCAGGGGGGCTGCTTTGTCCTCTTCCTTTTGGGGACCTGCCTGGTTTCTAGGATTGCATTGATTGGGGACCCGGAGATGACCCTCAACAGATGGAGGAAGGGGACTGGACCATGTTTTCCTACTTCCATAACTTTTCCTGGCAGTGGCAACCAGGAAACCTCTCATCCCTCGGGGTGCTGCTCGTCTATTGCCGGCCCCCCCACCTCAGCCAAGGGGAAGGCACCGTTGGGCCCTGCGTGTGTGTTGTTTGGGGAGCAACTCTCGGGTGGTTGCCAGAGATGATGATTTATAAAGTGGAAACATCTTTAAAATGTGCTGGTGTCTGTGGGAGAGAGTCTCGGGGAGAAGGGGAGAGGAGGGAGATGCAGACCAGGCAAGATGAGAGATTCGTTGGGGCCAGCGGGGCCAGGAGTCTCAGGTGGGGCGCCAATGGCAAGGCCAGCGGTTATCAGTGTAGGGGGATTGCTGCAGACAGAGAAGCTGGAAAGTTCAGGTGTAGGAACTGCCCTCTCCCCACTTACACACATTTGATTCTAGTCCCTGGGGGACAGGGTAGGTGTAAAAATGTCTGTGGGCCCATAATTGGGTTTTCGAAGAAATAAGGTGGCGAAGCCTCAAGAGCCAGGGATGGGGAGTCAGACCACAGTGGCTTCCAGTTCCACTCAGCTGCTTCCATCTGTGCAACCCTCAGGCAGGGTGCTTCAGGGTATCTGCCCTCTCCACATCCCCCTCTGCAAAATAATACAGTATGTAAAACACTTAGCCTAGCTCCTGGCACATATGAGCATGCCATACATGTGAGCCAAAATTAATTGTAATTAGAGAAATGTCTGACACCCAGTCAGCAGTTTTTTTCTTCTTAGAGAACTCTGCTGAACTGCTTAGAGAACGGTGAGCTGTTGAAAAGAAGCAAAAAGCTAGTAGTTTTTGCAGTGTGTAGTGAAAGGGTGCTGTCGTCCTTCTTGTCTGCTCACTGGCAGACCTTGCGAGGTTTCCTTTGTTTTGCTGGGGGTAAGTTCTGGGCACTTGGTCAGGCTCCCTGGTAAGTGGCAAGGCCACCTGGAGCCTCTATCAGGGGAAGGAGCATGGGGATGTCAGGGCCTGAATTTGCTGCATTTGGGGGCTGGGGAAGGAGGATGCATTAGGGAAACCTGGTAGAGGGTGCCACTTGGAATAGTCCTGAAGACAGTGGCTCTCAAGCCTTGCCTTTTCCTAGCGGAGTGCCCTTGGGCAAGTTTCTACACTTCCCGTGGCTCAATGGTGCTGGGGTAAACAGAGCTGGTGACTGTAGACTTACCTGCCATTCTTCTTTTCTTAGTTACTGTGAGACTCAAATGGGGGTCACGTGAGCTGCGTATGGTAAATTGTTGACTGGATTATAAGTATGAAGAGAGGGAATTTATTTATTGGAACTACTGGGGTGGAGGGATGGAAAGAAGAAAGAGAAAGATCCAGAATTTCCCTTTTTAGGCAGCAGAAATATTCTTGTCTTTCAAAAATAAATGGTCTGCATGTTCTTCGGGTTTGCCTGGCCTCTGCCGTTTTAAACAAAAGACATTTGTGATTCTCCTCAGTGGGGTTTCCTGCATCAGTATGGGTCCTCCTCCCTCCCTCCCTCCCCCAACACACACACACACACACACACACACACACACACACACCTTCAGAGGTGACCAGCTTCAGGCGGATGTCTGTGCCTGATCCTAGTGGAGACTTAGAGATGCGCCTCAGGGAATGATGACAATAATTTTTAAATGGCTGTGATGAGGTTGACCACTTATGGTTTCATCACGGTCTTGGCCTTTCATTTCTCTGGCAGAAAGTTATTCTTGCACCAGGCCTAGTCCTTAAGAAAGTCACTAGCCTCGTCGCCCCTCCCCATGGTTCTCACAGACCCTCTTTCCTCCTGCGTTGCTGCTCACTGACTTTGGAGACCACATTCTCAGTTCTGATCCCTGTGGCCCCCTCCCCCTTCACTGCCTCCCTTCCACAGGAGGCAGCTTGCTTTGCTTGGGTTTGTGGTTCTTCAACATCCTGTGGAGTCCCAGTTCTCTTCTTTGTGTCTCTACCGGCACCCTTCCTGGAACACCTCCATTTCTCAGCAGACGGCCTGAAACCTTGTCCTGAACCTGGAATCGCAGATTCCTAGACTGCTGGTAAACTGAGGGAACATAAGCCTGACCCCAGAGAAGGGAAGGCACTTGGCTCTTATAGATAGAAGCAAAATTAAGCAGCTGCCAGGTCCACACAAGCCAAGCAGATGATACTCTACCCCCAGAAAAAAAACCCAACTTTGAGAAATTCCCCTTAGATACAGGGCCCTCCAATATGGGGTTGTTGCTCTGCCCTAGAGACCCCCCTGGCTGGTTAGAGGCATGATACTTGCGATGTGGCTGAGGGAGAGGCAGGTCCCAAACAAGGGGAACAATGTTTCTCAAGCTAGTTTGAGTCTTTGAGTCACAAGCCTCTTGCCTATAAGCTCTTGAAGGTATGAAGGTCTGAAGGCCAAAGTAGAGGATAGTCCCCTTCATTGGATAGTGACTTCGGATTCTCAAACCATTTGATCTGGGGATTAAAATGCCAATCACATTGGGAGACATCAATTTCTGAATGCTCAGTAACCCCTGATGTCAGGTGTAAAACGAGGCCAGAATCCTCCCAGCCAGTTTCTGTCCCTTTCAGGGGCCTCTGCACCCAGAAGGCTGTTTACTGCAGAGACCAGACCCCTCCTCTGTCTACCTCCTTCACATCCCTGCCAAGCTTGAAAGATGTGAGAAACTGCATTTTCTCCCAAACATAGATAAAAGTGAGCTCCACAAAAATTTAAATATAAACCTCCCAAAAATGAAAATTTCCTAACCGTTTGACTGCTCTACTCCTAGGTCATGGTTTTGCCACCAGATAAATCTCCACTATCAGCCTTCATAGCCTGTTGAGTTCAATGTTGCTTGTGTTAGTGACAGTGAATTTGCGTTTGAAAAATGAGCTACCGATGAGAACTCCTGTTGAACCTGTATTGTTTGTTATTCTGAGGCAAGGATTTGGCCCGGCTTAATCCGGGGCTTCAAAGCCAATTGCCCTTGCTCTGTATACAGAGCGTCAGAGCCCAGTGGCGTGGGTGATAAGACAAGTAAGGGTTGAAGACACTGGGAAAGTGGGTTGGGGAGAGAGTCCTTTGATCTCTTTCTAAAGTATTTTCTGAAAGCAAAAGTCTATCAGAAGGAAGTGTCTTTAAAAAAATCTGAGAAGCAACTGATCTTCCAAAACAGCATCCATTCCATATACCCTCACTCTTGCCACCCCCCCTCCCCCGACCTCAGGGAAAATATTTCTTAAAAATGCTTTGAGTGAATTAGAAAATTGTGTGCGTGTTAGAGAGAGAGAGAAAATTGGGACTAAATTACAAAGCTTTGCCATTGCTCTCAGAAATCATTTGGCTCTAGAAGGTTTAGTCTCCGTATAGGCAGCACCAGCAACGAAGCCCCCACCTCCTCCAGCAAACTCAGCCTTGGTGGATGGGCCTTAGCCTCTTCCCAACATACCCAGAAATCCCTCTCAAAAGTCCCAGACACTAGAGATAGAAAGAATGGTGGGGTTTTCTGGGGACCCCTGTCCTTTGCCTGCAGCCGGTTTCTTTCCGACTCTGGGATCCACGGCTGGTGTATGTATTTACATGTGTGTATAGACACACACATATGATATATACGTGTATAATTTTCAATGTCAGTTTTATTGAAGTGGAACTTGCCTGCATAAGTGATCAAATCTTAATTGTACAGCTCTATACACTTCCACAAAATGAATAATACACTGGTACAAATCACCACCCAGATAAAGAAACAGCAGAATTCTCTTGTGTGCCCTCCCACTCCCCACCACTCCTCTCCCCCCTTGAAGCCCCTCTCCAGACTTCTCACCCCTTCTATTTGGTTTTGTGTCTAGTTTAAGGGAAGGCACATCTAGCTGCTCCTGGGGTTTCCAGGCCCTCACAGAAAGTCAGGCTGCAACCGGGTTGGGGACTTGGGGGTCCGGCCAAGTGGAGAGAATCTGGCTGGTTTCCTACGTCCTGCTGACTCCCTGCACCCCCATTCTGGATTCGTGGGAGACTAGTAGGTCGGGCCAGGAATTTGGCGATCGCTTTGGCCGGAGAGCCGGGAGCCCCCGCCGCTCTCTGAGACCAGCTGAACTTGCGAGTCTCCACTCAGCAACCAGCGAGCATTTGAGGGGTTGTTGCCAAAATCACAAGGTCCCGAATCCTTGCCCCGTGCCCCGCAGGCCTCCCACACGAAGAAACGTCCAAGGAAGCTTATCTTAGCAGTTCATTCTAAAACCATTTCCGAGTATGAAGTAGATAAAGGCTCCAGCCCGCATCCTTTCAGAGCCTGTTTCGTGATCAGAGGAGAAACCCCCGGCTTTCATCTCCTCCCGGGCCGGCGGGGCGGGCGGCTTGTTTATTCCCCGGCGGAGCCGTTTCCGCGTGTGCCGGGAGCGCCCCTCTGTCTGGGGGTCCAGGAGCCCCGAGGGGGCGTCAGGCGCGCGGGGCGCAGGGAGAGGGTGGGGCGAAGGCTCGACCGCGCGGGGCTTGGAGGCCGCGAGGTGTCCGGGGCGGGCGAGCCAGGGATTCCGGCCAGGCCAGCGCTGGCGGCGGGGCAGAGTGGGACACTGGCGGCTCAGAGTCCTTCCCTCCTTTCCTGCCCGCTCCCCCAGGTGTTCATTTCCCGCATTGATGTTGGTTTTCAGGTACATTTTACGTCCTAAGCCACAGAAACAACTTGATCTCACCCCATCCTTTTCATCTGTTTCAGTAGAGAGGGTCTTTATAGTGTGGAGTCACCAGAGAGGATGGCACAGCTCCCAGACCCAGCCTGGCCTCTGTGGCAGGAGTCATGCCCACCTGGTGAATGGTCCCATGCTGCGCCTGGGGCTTCAACTTTAGGGCAAGGGCAGATGCCTTCAGCTGTGGCAGGAGGCTTCCGGGGTGGGTGGAACATACACTTCCCCTTGGCACTCAGCCTTTTCCCCACAGGGTGTGCCCTTCATCCCACTGGAGCCCCCTAGGTGGGGCAGTGATAGTGCCTAGGGTCCCCAGGGCCCGTGTTCTCAGAAGCAGTCACCAAACTGGACCCTGACAGAAAAGCCGATACAGGTTCTCATGAAAGCAGTGGAGTTCACTGAGCCTGAGTAGCTCAGCCTGGAGCAGCGTCCCCTTTCAGACCAGATATCCCATCCCCCGCCCCTGCTTCTAAGGGCAGCTGCCCTAGGAAGGGGGGGATTGGTAGGCAGGGGAGGCAGAAGCTAGGAGATACCTTCCTTCCCTGCCCCAACTCTTGGCAAAACCTCCCTGAGGGTGTTTTCGGTCAGGAATCCAGTCTTTAGTCAGCTTCTGGGTGAAGCCAAATCCTAGGACACCAGCTCCGTGCCTTGGGGAGCTGAGCACAGGCTACTTACAGGCCTTCTAAAAACCATTTAGTGGATCTTAGCCTGGCTTCCTGAGCTGCTGAGATGAAGTGTAGTAAGGAGTAGGAGAAGGGGAAGGACAGGGTCTTCATCCCCCTCTCAGCCTAGGTTATGAAGACTGTCAAAGTGGCAGCGGGACATTTTTTCCTGGACCCCTTTGTGGATACTGGCCTGGGGGGGAAGCCATGTCTGCCTTCTGCTGTTGCCACCTGGAGTGATTACAGGAGAAACAGACTAAGCGCAGGGCACTGGTGCCAGGTCAGCCCCAAGGGCAACCAGGGCTGCCCCATTTTGTGGCAGTTCCTGTAGCAGTTACAAAATGGTGACCTGGAGGGGACAGGATTCTTGGCCTTTCCCCGGGGAGCAGGGGAAGTGAGGCAGCTGATGCCTTCCCTGCTTCAGCTTTAGGCCTATCAGGGGAGAGGCTGGGCCAGGAAAGAAGGTGGTGCAGGCTCCAGCTGGGCCCCCAGGCTGGGCAGGCGCTGGTAAGCAGCAGGCAGGATTGGGTTCCTGAGCCCTCTCACTTCCCCCATTCCTGGAGAGGGGGTGGGGTGGACATTTGAAAATGCTTTCAATTGACATCTGAGACAAATTCTTCCACACGGTTTATAAGTCCCTAGACTTACAGCTAGAACTTCCCTCCTCCCTCCAGGCACGCACACATGCACACATGCACACATGCGCACTCCACCGTGTACTCAAGTACGTGCCCTTGAGCGTACACATGGCCACATACCTCCCACATCCCTGGCCCATTGCAGTGCTCTCCCGGGCCTTGCCTCCTGCAAGAGAGAGGGTGAACAGGCTGGGGCTGGGCCAGGGGTAGAACTGAACCTTCCACCTCAGGGTCCTGGCCTGGGCTTGCTGTAGGGTCTGCCTGCTTGTAAAGGCCTTGATCCCTTCTGGAAACCCTGGTAAACTGGTACCCATGTTGACAAAACGGGGGTCTGAGGTGTCTAGGACAGCTTCTCTTGAGGTTCCCTTTATGGTCTCTTAGTGAGGCTTTCCTTCAGTGGACTGGTTGGGCACTTTCCCAACTCAGGGGATTTGGTTCCTGATGTCCTTAGTGTCTTCAGTTAGGTTTGGATCCTGCTTCTCTCTTGGGGAAACACCTTTGTGGGAGATCAGCTAGGAGGGGGTGGGGGTGTCTGAGGAGGATTGTGGTAAAGTTCCGTCTGCTCCCTCTGGAGAAGTCCAGTGTCAGGGACTCGATGACTAAGGGGCAGAACTCTGCCCCTGCAGGTATGTGTATATGCTATTGTACCTGTGTGTGTGTTGAGGGGTCTGGGGAAGCCCGTCTCTAGAATATTCACTGAGCCTCAGGGTCCTGGATAGTCTTAGCATGAGCTGTAGAAACTGGAAAACTTCCTGGTTTTTTGGTGAGTCCTTTTTCACAGAGGTAAGTCATCCACTGGTTTGAGGAGGGAGGAATGCAGTGGGAGTCAGTGGTAATAGTCACAAATGGACTCAGTTAATCCACAGACCAACCTATGAGATAGGTAGTAATATCCCCATTTTAGAGATAAGGAAACCAAGGCACAGAGAATGAGATCCAAGCAAGTTGCCCAATGCCTCAAAACTTGTCAGGGGTGGGCCAGGCTGGTGGACCATGGCAGAGTAGTTCTAGAATCCATGCTTTTCTCCATGAGGCTCCTGAACTGACTTCACCTGGTACCCAGTTAGTATACACAATCCCAGGCAAGGTCTTCACATGGCTAAACACCTCTGCTAAACACACCAAAAGAATCCAAAGACCTAGCAACACTCTCTTGTTTTTCTGTGAGTTGGTTCCAGGCCTGAGGGTTTCCACAGAGACAAGGCCCAGAGGAGATACCCCATTGATTACAGAAGCAACTGACAGGGCTTTGAAGTCTTTTGCTCTGACCCCCTGTAATGGCAGCCCAGAACTTCAGCTGTGTAGGGACTGGCAAAGGGCAGGAGGGAAATTAAGCAGCCAGGTTGGTGTTGACATCCTCTCTCATGATCCTGAAACTTTCTATGCTTTAGCTGCTTACAACCAGATGCCCTAAATATTAGGGGATTGTTGGGGAGAGGGAATTGCATTGGGGAAGCCATGTAAACCCTCTTTCTAGGCATGCAGACCAGATGAAGCTACCTGGACCCAGAGAGAACGGCTAGTGCAACCTTTCCCTTGTGTAGGGGGAGGCTGAGGCAAGGTCACACAGTTCTGATCAGGGCCGGTGTCTCTTAAGGCCTTCTGTTCCCTCACCCCTGGGTGTCATCTCTCTTGATGCTCTGTCTATGCCTCTACCTCACACCTTGGCTTCCCCTAGGAGGATGTTTCCCAGCTACAAGGTAAAAGTCACAGGCATGAACCCTAAGACCAAGTACATCCTGCTGATTGACATCGTCCCTGCGGATGACCACCGCTACAAGTTCTGTGACAACAAATGGTAAGAACCTGGGACCCTCACATCACCTGCCTTCTCTGAACTGCTCTGTCCACTCACCACACCCATCTGCACCTGATGTTTGGTCCAGGGACTCACCAGTTAGTTCATATGATTGCCCAGATCCGCAGTCTTGGGAGCTGAGCCTGCAGAGGCCGCAGGGTCGGCCAATGTCTGCACACCCGCTAAAGTGAGCTGCAGGGTTTGAGTGTTCAGTGGATTTCGAGTCTGTTCTCTCCCTACAGCCATGGGCAAACAAGATTGGTGACTACGCTGTGGGATGACAGATGAACACGAACACTGGATGAATTTAGGCTCTGGTAGTGCTGCACTGGGGAGGAGGATGGGAGCTGTTTGCTTGAGGGACTTTGATATTGGATGGTTAGACATCCAATGACATCTCTCTGCTGCTCTTCCGCTTAGTTCCTCATTGTCTGGCTATGAGCCCTCCCTTTAAGCTGTCGATCCAGAGTGAGTGGCAGCTGCCTGATGGTTGGATGATGGGACCCTCTGGCAAGAGGCTGGGGGGAACAAGTGGGCTGTAAGGCAAAACAGGGGCTGGGTAAGTAAACACTAGGCTACTTTTCCTAAGGTCACCTTCTTAGTACCCTGTCTGCCCCCAGAGCCCAGGACAGCGCTCAAGGAGAAAGAGGGATTGACTGAATCAGTAGCTAGCCAGGATGTGGGCTTCACAGTAGGCTGGTAGTGGGGCCAGCAGAGACCTGGCTGAGGAGGCTGGATTCGGTGACCAGGTCTTGCCAAGGGCCATGTTTCTATTTCTTCTCTCTTTGGGTTGGATTATCATTCAGAGCAGGCTCTGGCTGAGGGGAGGTTTACCAATTAATTTCCTTGGGGGTGAGCACTCTTTTGGGGACAAGCAGTTTGAAAGTTGTCTAGGTCTTCTGAGAAGCTCCCTCCAAATAATATAATTTATAACGTTTTAAAGTTGTAACTGTAATACATACACAGAGGTGCCTAAATCGCCCCACAATATATTTGTGATTAGCCCCATTCTTTGAAGTAAATAATCACATTTGTCTGTACCCTCCCTTTCTCTTTCTACTGCAGTAAAATAAAAGAGGTTCATAATTGCTCCTCCTCCTCAGCGCTCTCTCCTTTGACCCTCACTCCTACTCACAAAGTCCGAAATTGAGAGTATAGGACTAGCAGTGATTTCTTTCCCCCTCAAGTCTATGGGGATTTGCTCTAACAGGGGACAGGGAATCTGGGCTTTTCCAGACCCTAGAGTAATCAACTGCTGTAATCATCTGTTCTGTTGGCAGGATGGTGGCCGGGAAGGCTGAGCCCGCCATGCCAGGAAGGCTCTATGTCCACCCCGATTCTCCTGCCACTGGGGCCCACTGGATGCGGCAGCTAGTCTCTTTCCAGAAGCTGAAACTCACAAACAACCACCTGGACCCCTTCGGTCATGTAAGAAAGAGACTGCCTGGCCTTGAGAGCCAGTCCTTGAGCAGTGCTGGGGGTGGGCTGGTAGGTAGGGATGGAGTTCTAGAGAATCCCCTCTGGGGATCCAGCTCCAGGCTTTGGCACTTGCCAGGCCAGTTGGAGGAAGGAGCCCAGAGTCTGAGTCCCTCTGATGTACATCCTTCCCCTCCCACTTGCTAACTGGGTAACTTTGGGCAAGTTTTTGAGCCTTAGTTTCCTTATCTAGAAACCTTTCGTGGTTGTGAGAATCAACTGAGAGAATATGCATGAGGCACCTTGCACATGGGAGGCTCTAAATATGGCAGCTATGACAAGGACAGTGATGCTGGATCAAATCTCTCAGCGTCAGGTTCCCCAAATTTGGCCTTGCTGGAGCATAAGACAAGTTAACTTTCTTGGGAAAGAGTCACTATGAGTTCCAAAGCCTCTCTCTGGAGTATGCCGTCTGCCTGGCCTGGCAGCCCCTGCCCTCTGGAAGGGAAGGCCTCACTCTGGCTCGGATGGCAGCTCCTTCCTGGCCTTGCCTCGGACCTGGTTCTTGCCAGAGAGACTCTGAAGCCCCAGGGATGCTGCTGCTGACGCCCCATCCAGGCTGCTGAGGCTCATTCTTTCCCCATCTGATTCTGGCAGGCCCACAAAAAGCGTTTTATGTGGAAATTTTTAGCTCAAGTGTGTGGTAAACTGAAGCCTGGGGAGCTGGTATTATCTGCCAGGGCACAGGCCCTGGCCTTCTCCATTTCCCATCGGTACCCTGGAAGTACAGGATGGGGTGGGGTGGAGCATGGGTGCGGTAGAGGCTGCTAGATGCAGTTGCCCAGGCCATACATGTAACATTCAGGTGGTAGGGGAAGCAGGGGTGAGGGGTGTGCAGGTATGTGCCTTTTTTATATCTAAATTCTATTTCTGGGGAGTTGTATGCAAATCAGAATTCTGTGAATCATAGTTCCTCATGGAAAATGCCAGCAATGGGTCATTTCTGATTGATTGGTATATAACTGACAGGCAGCTCTTAGTTCTAATTTTCTCAGAGTCTGTTTAGTTTTTTTCTCAGTTGGTGATCTATAAACAAACAAGTAGGAGAATACTTAATTAATGTAATTAGCCCCTGAGTTTTCCATCTTGCGAGCAGCACAGGCTTTCCCATGCAAGGCAGGCTGATGCTGTGGGCGAGGGGTGGCAGAAATGTGCAGCCCCAACTTCTCATGGGG
The DNA here is from genome assembly GCF_018350215.1 of Panthera leo. Classification (NCBI taxonomy): domain Eukaryota; kingdom Metazoa; phylum Chordata; class Mammalia; order Carnivora; family Felidae; genus Panthera; species Panthera leo. The sequence continues at coordinate 25,989,194 of NC_056692.1, forward strand.
GCAGAGATAAGCCACTGATCTAATGGGAAGGGTTGGCCAAGCACCCACTGCCTAGAGCACAAGGCCTTTTAATCGAGGGGCAGAAGGGCCTTCTGGGTCTTACTGGGCACTATCCTGACCAAGACTTTGCTCCCAGTTGACCCCTACCTGGCCTCCTCTGCTTGCCCAGGCCATGACACTAACCTGGAAAGGTTAGTGAAAGCCTCTGTGCCCGGAGTTGGGGAGCTTAGCTGGCGGGCAGGTCTCTGCCCCCAAATGTGCATGTGGACCCCATGGGACAGACCACTGGGGGGAGCACAGAGCTTGGCAAGAGCTAGATGTTTCGGTGAGTGGCCAAAAGTACCCCAGGCATCAAAGTTCTGGTGAGAATTTCAGATGCACAGCTTGCTATCATGGTTCCCAACTGCAGGGGTGCCTCAGATGACTCTTCTACCTTTACCCCACCCCTGCCACCCCAGCAGAAAGTGGTAGGGGTGGGACTCAAGTGGTTGAAAATCTGGGCTTTTTAAAGTGGGAGAGAGGCTTTCATAGCCCAGCAGTAGATTTTCCCAGCCTGGCTTGCCTCCTTGGTGGTTCTACTGGAGTCCATGAAGGGTTTGCAATAATCCTGCATATGGTCTTGAGTCTGAGAAAGTTGGGCTGCTTGATGGGCTGGTGACATGGGGGTTGCCCCTGGCTACACTTGCCATGCCTGCCAAGAACTCATGTCTCCTTGGCAATAGGGATACTCCTGACACAAATGCAGCTTTCTCCAGAGGGTTGGGATGCAGAGCATCTTCCTTCTCCCCATTCCCGCACCTACCCAGCAGAGGCAGCTTATTGGTCACAGCACCCTGCGTGCAGTGGCAGGACTCAGGGATGATGTGATTGTTTCAGGGGCTGGGAGTAAAGGAGCTGTGCTTGAACCCACACTTCTCTTCCCAGTCCAGCATTCTTTTGGCTTGTCCACCTGTCTTTCTGCACCCAAGGCTTGAGCTGGCATATCTTCAGTTATTTGGAGCATCACTGGAGAGGGAACAGCTTCTGATCGTGCAGGCAAGGGCTGTGGAGATGAGCTAAATATTCCTAGATAAGCCACGTGGACCATGGCTTTCTGCTCATTGGCCTGCACCAGTGGGAGTGCTGAGCCCTTCATCACCCTGTTTGGTTTCTCAGTGCAGGCGCCTGGGAAGGAGCCATCTCATATGCTATGAATTTGCCCCAAACAAGCCCTTCATTCTGTGCTGCTCTCCTCCAGTTTCAGTTTTCCCTAAAATCTCCTAGGCGTTGAGGACCTTTCTCAGCCAAATGAGCTTTGGACTTTTCCCTCAGGTCTCATAGTATCTCAGGGATTTTAACTGAGATTTTGCAGCCTAGGGTCCCGGGGAGAGCTTGGGCTTGGCAGCCTGTCCTACATACAGGGAACAGGGACCCCTCAGACCACATGGCCACATGTTTTGGCACAGGGTTCTGACTAGAAAACTCTTTGTGGGCTTTTGCTGTAGTCAAGGAAGGCCTCTGTTCCTTCCTGGGGCAGGTTCAGGGATGATGACCGGTTTCTGGGAGTAAGCGCAAGCAGGGACAGAAAGGATCCTGGGGGCTGGGGGCTAGGACTGAGCTGCTGCCTTAAGGCTCGATTCAGTTCCACTTCTGTTCTGCTGGCTGTAGAGACTGCCTGTCCCTTGCTGCCTACCTGCCATCCCCTTCCATCCACAGCAGGGTCCTGGGCCAGGTAACCATGAAATGGAAAGAGGAGCTGCTTCAGAAAGTTGAGGCAGGCTTCACTGAGACAGGGCCTGCATCCTGCAGCAGCACATGGAGATGGCTGGGACTTACTTTTCTCCTGATCTGGAAGCCGGGAGCCGATGGCTGCAGTGGTGTGTGTGTGTCTGTGTGTGTGTGTGTGTGTGTCTGTGTGTGTGTGTGTGTGTGTGTGTGTGTGACAGAGAGAGAGAGAGAGAGAGAGAGAGAGAGAGAGAGAGAGAGAGAAGGAATGGCCTTCACCACCTCTTATGTCCCAGGACTCCCAGATTGCTGAGGAGGAAGACCAGCAAATGATTTCTGACGCAGAAAGTCTAATGGTTCCAGAGGCCGAGTTAGCTCCAGGCTGGGGTGTGGGCTGCAGCTTCTTGGTCACAAAGTGGCACACGCACTTGTCCCCTCTGTATGCTACTTTCTCCTCTGGCCACATGGCTCTTCACCTAGTTAGTTACTCCTGAGCCTTGGGATCCAAGCTCAAATGCCACCTCTTCAGAGAGATGGTTCAGGGTCCCCACTCTGGCTCTCAGAGTGCCACGCACCTTTCTGTCCTAGTACTTACCACACTAAGAGTTTTATACTTATTTATCAAGTTTATTTCTGCATAGGAAATACAGTCACATGGCTTAAAAATCAATCAATGAATGAATAAAAATGTCTGTAATGAACCATTTTTCTCCTCTTGGTTCCCTATCCGCCCAGTTTCTTTCAATCCCTGCCACCCATAACCGTTGTTCCTAATTTCTTTTTGGCATTTCTTTTTGCATATACAAGCAAAATACAGAATCTCAAATTCTTTCTTTTGTACACAAAAGGTAGCATACCATAAACACTTTTTGCACCTTGCGTTGTAAACAGTATAAAATGGAGATCATTCTGTTCGTATAGAGCTTCCTTTTTCCTTTTTTTACAGCTGCATTTCTTTTTCAGTGCACATTTCTTTCATAAATTATGTAGCCAGTCCTTACTGAAGAAATTAAGATGCCTATTTTTGCTCTTTTATCTACGTATCTTTAAATTTTCTTATGTTTATTATTTATTTTAGAGAGGTAGAGAGACAGAGTGCAAACGGGGAAGTGGCAGATAGAGAGAGAGGGAGATACAGAATCTGAAGCAGATTCCAGGCTCTGAGCTGTCAGCATAGAGCCCTACACAGGGCTCAAACCCACAAATGTCGAGATCATGACCTGAGCCGAAGTGAGATGCTCAACTAACTGAACCACCCAGGCGCCCCTATTTTTGCACTTTTAATTAAATTTCTACATATATCATTTTACACGTGTGTCAAGTATATCTGTGTGATAAGCTGCTTGGTCAGAAGGTATTTGGATTTGTAATTCATAGTTTCACCCTCCATCAGGGTTTTAACTGATGTATAATTCCCACCATTGCTGTAGCCTCACCAACAGGGTGGGAGAGCAAAGTTTTAGACTTTTGCCAGTCTGATGGGTAAAATATAGATACTGGTTGTAGTTTCAATTTGTATTTCCTTTATTATGACTAAGGTCAGGCATCTTTTTTCCCTTTCTGTGAACGTCTCTCTCTATCCTTTGCTCATTTTTTCTCTCAGATTTTTGAACATTTATTAATTCTAGAAGGTTTTATAAATTAGGAGAATTTAGCTTTTATACGTGTTAGGAGTTGCTCGGATGTTTCCCCAGTTTGTCATTTGCCTTTCGATTTTACCTATAGTGGTGTTCCCACACAGAAGTTTTTGACTGAATGTATTGCTCTATCCTTATGGATTCTGCATTTTGACTAGTTTAAAGCCCTTATCCACTCCGTACTTGTAAGGAAAATTTCTTGTGTTTTCTTCTAGTATTTTATGGATTTATTTTTACATTTAAACCATTGATCCTTTTGGAATTTTTTCTGGCATTCGATGTGAGGTGTGAATCCAACTTTTCTTTTTTTCTAAAGAGCCATCCAGTTGTCCCGACACCAGCAATTGACTGTTTCTCTTTCCTACTTGGCTTAGGATGCCTTATTTCTGTGCACTAAATCCCCATATGAATTTGTGTCTGTTCATGTGCCAGTGCCTTAACTGTTGAGACTACATGATAGGTTTTAGTGTCTGGCAGAGCTGGTCCCCCGTTGCTGTTTTGGTTTTTTTTTTTTTTTTTCAGCGTTTTCTTGGCTAGTCTTATCTATTTTTTTCATATGAACTTTAGAATCAGCTTATATTGTTGAGAAACTTATTTGTATTTTTATTAGAATTGCTTGAAATTATAATTTTACTTAAGGAGGATTAATAGGAATACCCTTCTCTTGGTTGAAGTCTTCTTTTTTGTCTTTCCAAAGTATATTCAAGTTTTCTTCATAAGGTCCCACACGTTTTCTGTTAGGTATTTCATCTTGTTCATTACTATTATAAATGCAGTCTTCCTTCCAGTACATTTTCTCACTACTTACTTTTGCTTGGTTTTTGGATTACTCTGTGACTTCCCCACCAGATAGGAAACCATAAGGTTTTTGTTTGCTTGCTTGCTTGCTTGCTTGCTTTTGGTCAGGGGCCTGGAACCCACAAACCATGAGATCATGATTGGAGCCGAAGTCAGATGCTTAACTGACTGAGCCACCTAGGCACCCCAGAAACCATAAGGTTAAATCACCATTGTATCCTACTGCCTGTTACTGTGTCTGGAACAGTGGATGCTGGTAAGCAGTAAGCGAATGAGTGAACCGGCTGAAGGGGGTGGTATTTGGTGTTTAGAGAGAGAAGGCATGTCCTCCACCAGGGGCTGACATCCCTCCAAAGCTTATGCTGTCAACTTGTCAGTAGGGACTCAGAGCTACTGATCTCCCTCTTTTCCTCTTTTTCTCCCACATTTGCTGAGCCCTGACAATGTGCCGAGCCCTTGCTGGATGTGTTGGGAGATACAGATGCCCCATACACTCCAGATCAGGCCTGGTGCCCCTGGCCAGGTACACATATGAGCTCAGGCTCAGAAATTAGTATCAATTCTAGCTCTGCCTCCCACTGGCTGTCTGAGGTTGGGAAAATTCCTTCACCTCCCTGAGCCACAGTCAGTGGGTCTAATAATAATGTCTACTTTACAGAGATGTTGTAAAGAGTAATTACATGATGTGTGTAGGTTCCTCGGCACAGGGCCTGGCACCTAGGCTATGCTCCATAAACACTGGCTGCTAGTGCAGAGACTGTGGGAGAAGGCAGAGGGTTTCTGGAACCCTGGGTTGCTGCCCTGGGAGTGAGACCTAAGGCATATCAGTTGGCTAACTCAGTTCTAGTTTAGATATTCTTTCAGCCAATCACTTACCTTTCTGGGTCTCCGCTTTTTTTCTTCTTTAAAAAAGATGTTTTTTAACATGTATTCAGTTTTGAGAGACAGAACTCTCTCAGAGAGAGACGGAGACACAATCCGAAGCAGGCTCCAGGCTCTGAGCTGTCAACACAGAGCCCGATGTGGAGCTCAAACCTACAAACTGTGAGATCACGACCTGAGCCGAAGTTGGACGCTTAACTTACTGAGCCACCCAGGTGCTCCTCTTCTTTTTATGTAAGCTGTAGATCCTGTCTCTGTCCTTCCCTGTTTGCAGGACTGGAGAGGGTAAGAAGGAGGATGGAGAAGGTAGTCTTAGAAAGTAAAACTATGATGCAGGGGAAAATCTGGTTTTAATAGATGACAAAATGGACATTAGCCACACTTGTATGGCTAGCATTCAGATACACTGCTTTCTGTGATGGACAATAGGGCCTGGTGAGTCCTCATCTCATGCGGTGTTTGGTTGACACTTTGTTATTCGTTACTGAATATGTTGTTGAGAGCAGTGTGTGCTCTCTCGAAGGTCATCTGGAATCTTCTCAGGATTCTGTCTCCAACCAGCTATGTGTTCTTGGGCGAGTCACGTTCCCACTATAAGCCTCCTGTTCCTCATCTGTAAATTAGGAGGTTGGACTAGAATGATTTCTAAGGTCTGCCTCTCCATGCCCTAATGTTCTGTGATTCTAATGCAGATAAATCTGGACCTCATTGGCCAAGCACGCTATGGAGATCTCTCGAGGAGATGGATGTTTGGCACTATCACAGTTGTTAAAATAGAACAGGCTTCTGAATTGTAGCCAGAACATAATGAATCCCATTTCTGTAAAACAATAACGGGACCAGTCATGTAGTGGGGTTTGTTGATGTGGCTGGTCCATTTGGCCCAGCATCCTCTGCCACAAATATAAATGTGAGACTCTGGCAAAAGAGATTAATGTGGCGCCTGGGGAACTTCCGAGTAAAGCCAGGTGTGAGTCACGGAGTTGGTTTCACATTCTCCTGGGCTGTTGGGGCTGAGGCTCCACTTTATATTTGCACTGGTTCAATGAGGGGACTTTCTTCCAGACACCTGTCCAGGTTCCAGACTGTCCAAGTTAGAAGGGGTGTTTGGGACCACTTCTTAGTTGAAGGCCTCACTTTATAGATAGGGACTGGAGGGGAAGAGCTTGCTCAAGACTTATCACTGGTGAACAGAAATCCATAGAAGCTTCTGGACCCTTCTTGACTTCTCTGTGTCTGGGATTGCACCCCCCTAGTGGCTCCTTCCTGCCCCTGCAGGCAGTTTCTCTCTTCCCAGTTTTCCCTGCCAGCCAGTCTGGTTCCCTCCCCTAAAAGGTGTGTTTGGCAATCTCTCCACGTCAGTCAATAGAGGACCTTGTCTGATAGGCTAAGGAGTTTGGCTTTTAACCCAAGGGGCAAGAGGGAACCATCAAAGAGGGAACCCCAAGGGGCAAGAGGGAACCCCATTATAGATATGACATTTATTGAGCTCTAAATGCTGGCAGGAAGTGGGGGAGGGGAACAGGGGAGGCAAGAGGAGAAACTACAAAAGGTGCCTCTCAAGCAGTGTGCAGTGTTCCTGGGTGAACTGGAAGGTTCTAATCAGGGGAGTGACCTGATCTGATGCGTGGCACGTGAAGAGGGAGAGGAAATAGATATAGACAGGGAAGAGGTGGTCCCAAACCTGGAGAGAGATGGTGGGCCTGGATCAAGGGTGTGTGGGGTAATGGAGAGGTTTTTATCCTGCAGATGGAGTCACAGGACTTGGTCATTGACTGGACCTGGAGGTGAGTGACAGTGAGGAGCAGGGGAGTCGATAATACCTAGAACTCTGGCTGGACTAACACAGCCTGTGACTGCCCAGTTGGCAGAGGAGCAGGGTGGATGCTGTCATTGGTCTGAAGGTGTCCCGAAGGGAGAGCCCAGCCTCACCATGCAGATGCCTGCATCTGCCTTGGGTCTGTGAGTCCAGTGTCTGTGCTCTCCCCGCCCTAGGAGAGCCAGCGTGGCCAGGGAACTGCAGTGTGCAAGTGCTCATGGGGAGGTTGTCTGCACACATGTTTAATCACTGTGTTTCACCTGAAAAATGCCTCAGAGGTTACCTTGTCTCTAGTGAGCAAAGAAAGACAGGAGAGGAAGGGACAGGGAGCTTGTGATGATGGCCCAAGTCTCCCCAGTCCTGTAACCCTGCCTTGTACTTACTAGTTCCTGTTTTGGGGTAAAGGAGCCTAGAGATACAAAAGGAGTAAAAGATCTGGCCCTTTCTCTTGAGGGGTTTATAGTTTAATTGAAGGGACAAGAAGAAATAGGAAGCCACTAAGAAGCAACACAACAGCCAGGCAGACAGTGCACAGGGAGGAAGTTTCAGTCAGCATCAGGAGTTCAGAACAGGACCTAGTAATCTGGGAAGGCTTCCCAGAAGAGTTAGGCCTTGAGATGATTGCCCTAGAAGGTGAGAGAGAATGGGAAAGGAAAATTGAGCAGAAGGAACTTCATGTGAAAAGGCCCAGAGGTGGGAATCTGGGGACTTCTGGATGCATCCAGGCCACCTCCCAGGTATTTAGTTCTGGGAACTTAGGTCCTTTGTGAACTCCTGCAGCTGGGAGCAGTGCAGGTTGACGGAGTAACCCAAAAGGACTGGGAGGTGTTTCCCAAGTTCCAGCCCCTCTCCCCAGCCTCCTAGAAATGGATGTCCATTGAGGTTTCCCAAGGGAGAACTTGTGTCCACCCTGAGTTGTTTTTGTTTTTTTTTTTTTTAATCTGGCTGGCTCCCAGTTGAGCAGTGGGTCCCCAGCTGCAGGACCTGGCTTGAGGTTTGGAGTGCTCTGTACCTGCCCTGAGAAAGTCCAGAAGTTTGTCACTGGGGTTTAGTGGGGCACAACCAGTGCAGAAGGCAGAAAAGCAAGCTCCTACTGGATGAAGCTACCAGGCCAAACTGAGGAGCCCAGGGAAATCCAGAGGCCACAGCCCAGCTCCTGACCCACCTACTTCCTCAGCTGAGCCTGCCCTCTGGGCTTTCTCTGTCCCCAGCGTGTGCTTCCCAGACTAAGACTTCTGCCTTGGTTTTCCATGGAAGAGCCTGGCTCTGGCCTTTCTTTTGGCAGTCTGGTCACTCAGGGGTTTAATCTTGCAACAAGCTTCAGCATCAGGCCTGTCACTGGGAATGGGGAAAGGTGGGAGCCAGCAGGGCTAACCCAAGAAAGGGCACTCTTGGAAGGAAAGGAAGGAAAGAAAGGAGGTGAGAGAGTAATGGGGCCAGAGAGCCGGCCTTGCCCAGCTAGGATAGGAGCCAAAGGGTTAACAAAAGCAGCCGTGCTGATAAAATGCCCCAAATTCCTGGTCCTGCCTCCAATGGGGAGGGCGTCTGGCAAATGTCAACGATAAAAAATACATTTTAATGGCACATGATTCAGCCGCTACCGTGGGGCACAGCTGAATGAAGCAGGTTTGGAGCAGCAACTACTGTGTGTTACTCCCGGGGCTCTGGGGCCAAGCCTCCTGGGCTCTTCGTGTCTGGTGGGGTGGCCCTCCTCCCCAGTCCCAGGCATCCCCAAGGGCCAGTAGGTTCCTGGGGCCTCCGGCTTTCTCTGGCATTATTTCTGGAACTTTGCTGTCTCCTACCTCGGCACCTGGAATTCTAGCCCACGATGGAGCTTCTCCCCAGGCTGTGAGGTGTCTTGGGCAGGTCTGAGGGCAGGATGCAGCTGGGTTTCCCCGGCATCCCTTCCACAGGCCTCTGCAAATGTTGAGACAGATGGAAAAGAGTCAGAGTGGAACTCTTTCCTCCGCTCCTCGGCCATTCTGCACACCCAGTCAGGTATCTATAAGAAAGGCCAGTCACATGATGGGGAGTGGGGAGGAGCAGGAGAGGTGGGAGAAGAATGAGAGGATCTGGGTAAAGAGTCAATTGAAGCAGGAAACCTGAGGGGTAAGTTATATATTAGGATTCCATTTTACAAATATGACAGCTGGGGCTCAGAGAAGTCCAGTGATTTGCCTGAGGTCACACAGCAAGTCAGTGGCACCCTGGGACTTTGCCTACGGCTTGGAATTCCACCTGCTACAATATACTGAGGTCACTTGAGCTTTTAAATGTTTGGTTCTCCATTACTGCAGCAAAACAATCTGTGCCATTAGGAAAGCCAGGTTTTGGTTCCAGAGCAGAGAGGCTGAGTGGGGACCATGGGGGCTGAACTGGTGCTCGGGGACCTGGTTCTTCACTTGGGAGCATTAGCACCTTTCTGGCTGTAGTCAGGCCCTGGAGCCTGGGCTTTTAGGAGAATGAAAGCCAGCCCAAGGCCAGCTGACTGAGACCAGGGTGGAGACCTGGAGCTCAGAAAGAGACACTTCTCTTCCAGATCATCCTCAATTCCATGCACAAGTACCAGCCACGGCTACACATCGTGAAGGCTGATGAGAACAATGCTTTTGGCTCCAAAAACACAGCCTTCTGCACCCATGTGTTCCCAGAGACTTCCTTCATCTCTGTGACCTCCTACCAGAATCACAAGGTACGGCCACCCCCATAGCCCCCACTGCTGATGCTGCCTGGCATTTCTGTGCTACTACAGAAAGGCAGGAAGTGACGTCCCCACGCAGTGCGGCTGAGACGTCCCAGACACCTATATTGTCCCTCAGAGCAGTGAGAAATTGGATGATGAACAGGAAAGTAGACCAGACCCCTAAATCTTCAGTGCAAAGTAATTATGGAGAATGGACCAAGTTGGCAACTGTAGAAGCCAAGAGCATGGATCTTGCCCTGTGGCTTGAGTGTTAGTTAGCCATTTTGTTCTACAAACTTCTTCTTCCTGGTGGGATTTAAAAGTTGATTCTGGCCTGTCAAGGAAGGGGAGAGAATGGGGAAAGGAGCCCAGGGTACTGTCAGCTGTAGAAGAGCCAGGACTGAGCCTTCTGGAGGCCATTCCCAGGCTGCAGTCAGAGAGGTCCGCCTCCCACCCTACACCCCCTTCCATAGCATGACCGTCCCAAACTGCCTCCAGACCCCTGCATGGGCTGCTGTCCCCTGTCTCTCTGCCTTTGCCCGTGCTACCCTTCTTGGAGCTCTTTTCACATCATGCATATTGGGACTGGCGAGGTGGGCTGGGGATACTGGGGAAGGGCCATAGGCTGTGGCAAATTTTAGGCAGAACATTGACAGTCAGATTTGTACGGTCACTTGGAAGCTGAGGTGGCAGTTGCACTGGACAAGGGTGACACAGATGGGAAGCTGTTCCAGGCACAGTGGGACAGGAGGACAGGAGACAGAATCAGAAGGTCTGAAGTTAGTAGAATGGATGAAAGCTAGCAAGGAGCCATATGTGAACAGTGAGGCCAAGGAGGACCCAGCAAGACTGCAGCTGGTCTTGGGCTTGGGTGTGCAATTTACCCAGGCTCTGAATGTGCCTGGGGCAGTGGGGGAGGGCCCAAAGCCTGCCCAGCCCTCTACCCCAGCGACTCTGTGTGTCCTCTCCTGACAGATCACACAGCTGAAAATTGAGAACAACCCTTTTGCCAAGGGATTCCGGGGCAGTGACGACAGCGACCTGCGTGTGGCCCGACTACAGAGGTGGGGCTGCCAGGCCGGGGGGTAGGGAGGGCAGGCCGGCTGGGTTCAGGCACACAGACCTGGTAACCCTCAAAGTATCTTTACTCTCTTCCTGTCTCCCTCTGACTGTCCTCCCACACCTCCAGCAAAGAATATCCTGTGATCTCAAAAAGCATCATGAGACAGAGGCTTGTCTCCACCCAGCTCTCAGCCAAGCCTGACGTCAGCCCCCTGCATGGTGCCCACCAGGCGCTCCAGCACTACCAGTATGAGAATGGTGCTCACATGCAGTTTGCTGCGGCCGAGCCACAGGACCTTCCCCTCAACACCTTCCCAGCCCAGAGGGACTCCAGTCTCTTCTATCACTGCCTGAAAAGACGAGGTAGTTCTCTCCAAGTCTGGAAGCCCTAGAGGGTCAGAGGAGGGATAAAGCTCTTCCTACAAACACTTTCCACGAATGCATGGGTACACACACACGTACCTGGTTATTGTGTGGCCTGGGAGAATAAGCCTGAAAGGTTAGGGACCATGGTCAGGCCCCATGCAAGAATATTGATTCTTGATTTAAAATATTTTTTATGTTTATTTTTGAGGCAGAGAGAAACAGAGCATGAGCTGGGGTGGGGCAGAGAGAGAGAGGGAGACACAGAATCTGAAGCAGGCTCCAAGCTCCGAGCTGTCCCGAGCTGTCAGCACAGAGCCCAAAGCAAACAAGCCGCGAAATCATGACCTGAGCCGAAGTCAGGCGTTTAACCGACTGAGCCACCCACGTGTCCCAATTCTTGATTTTAATGTACACTTCAGAATCCTCAGAGACAGCTCGTGGTCTTGGTGTCCCCAGACACTGGTACCCCTCCCCCATTTCAGATGTTGCTTTATAGCCACTGCTTTCAGAGCCTCCACGGGATGGGCAGATCACACAAAGTCAGCTGGACTCCATCTCTAAGCATGGGAGGAGGCTGAAGCATCCTAGTCCAGAGATTTTGAGATTGAGGCTGTCATTTATCAAAGCAACTTCAATCCTAAAACACGGATGACCCAGAGTCATGAGAATGGAAAGGCTTCTTGAGAATGGAAATAAACTACTGTGGATGTAGATTGGGAGCCAGGAAGACAAGCAAAAGAAATGTTTTCTTCTTCTTTTGGAGAAGAAGAGCCCTGAGCTGGGAACTGGCACATCTGAGCTCTGGTAGCAGTTCTCAGTTTCTCCATATATAAAATACAGATGATTGGTGTTTACACCAGAAGAACCCTCAGGGACCCTGAGATTCTCTTGGGAATGGGTTTTAGGGACTTTTGCTTAAAATCCAGAATGTTCTCTCTAGCTCCTAGGGAGCAGCTGGTAGAGTTCTGAGTATCTGCTGCTCTAGTCCTGTTAGAATGAATGGCCTAGAGCAGGGGTTAGCAAACTGTGGCCCTTGATCCAAATCCGGACTATTGTCTGTTTTTGTTCAACCTGTGAGACATAAAAAATGGTTTTACATTTTTTTAGTAGTTGAAAGAAGTCAAAGGATGACTATTTCATGATATGTGAACATTATATGAAATTCAGACTTTAATATCCATAAATAAAGTTTTATGGGAACACAGACATATGCATTTGCTCAACTACTGTCCATGGCCACCTTCGTGTGATAACAGCAGGGTCAAATAGCTGCAAAAGATTCTGTTACAGCCCACAGAGCCTAAAATGTCTACTATCTGGCCCTTTACAGAGAAAGTTTGCTCACTCCTGACCTAGAGTCACTGGGCCACTTCGCAGGTCCAAGAGCTTAGTACTTTTGAGAGGAAGGAAGAATTTGGAGAGACGAGAGAAAGGAGGGATGAGTAAGGGTGAGAGAGCTGGGTGAAAAAAGAGGCAAGTTTCTCCTTTTCAGGGAAGATGCTTCCAGAGGGGAAGAGTGGAGAGATGAGTGCAGGCCTTCAAACTCAGTCCACTCATCCCCCAGGCCACCCTGCCCTGTGCATACACACAGCTCCCAGAATGAATCCCTAGAGAAAACAGAAGGAGGGAGGCCAAGTTAAGCCTTTGGACAAGTGTTCTTAAATTTGTTTAGTGGTCTTTTGCCCAAGTCTTCAGGCCTGGGTCATCCCTGGGTCCCACGGGAGGATGTGACACTCCAGAGAGTCAAGCTGTCATGGTTGAGGAGGTTGAAAGACATGCATACATGGTTTGGGGCAGCTGATGTCATCTTTCCCCAAAGAGAGTATGTTTAGCCTTGAAAGTAGAAGTCACCTTTTACTTATTATCAACTCCATTTCTTAATTTTGTAAATACTGTTGTGTTGGAATCTGTATAATAACAATCTGCCGGGATTTCTTTGAACATATGTAGTGTTTACTTCTTCTTCTAAAAGTAATAGGAACGTGCCTGCGAGTAGCTTTGGCTTGCTAAGGCCTTCCTGGGAGCTGAGGATTAAGGCAGAAACATTGTGGCTTTAATTTTCTGGCTAATTCAGACAGATGTGGCCTCTGGGCCTGGTTTGGCCTGGCAATTGCCTCCACTTTCCTTGGCCAGGGTGGGCCTAGCCTAAGAATGCTAATGCACATTAAGGCCTCTTACCATCCCCGAGAGTCAGGGTGGCAAAGGATGAAAGCTATATGCCGCCTGGCTAACCACATCACTCAATGTCCACTGATGTGGTATCCCCTGTGGCCTTTGAGCAGTGTCCATAATCTGACCATTTCTTGGCTGCCACCACCTCATAAAAGCTGTTGCTGATTAAAATGGTTCTGGGAGTACCATGGCAACATGGGGCAGGGCAAGCCCTGAATGGCAAGGGTAGGCTGTCTTGGCATCCACAAGGGGTGTTCTGGGCCCTGGGTTGGTAGAAATGGCCCTTCCTGAAGGTTTCTTTGTCTTCCAGCAGACAGTGCCCGACACCTGGACCTGCCCTGCAAGCGATCCTATCTGGAGGCTCCCCCTGCAGTGGGGGAGGATCATTACTTCCGCTCTCCCCCTCCCTATGACCAACAGATGCTGAGCCCCTCCTACTGCAGTGAGGTGACCCCAAGAGAAGCCTGTATGTACTCAGGTTCAGGGCCTGAGATTGCTGGGGTGTCTGGTGTGGACGACTTGCCCCCACCCCCACTGAGCTGTAACATGTGGACATCGGTCTCACCGTACACAAGCTACAGCGTTCAGACGATGGAGACTGTGCCTTACCAATCCTTCCCCACACACTTCACCGCCACCACTATGATGCCTCGGCTGCCTACTATCTCTGCTCAGAGCTCCCAGGCACCAGGAAACACCCACTTCAGCGTCTACAATCAGCTCTCACAGTCTCAGGTCCGGGAGCGGGGGCCCGCCGCCTCCTTCCCCAGGGAGCGAGGCCTCCCTGCAGTGTGCGAGAGGAAGCCACCCTCTCCACACTTGAATGCTGCCAATGAGTTTCTCTACTCTCAAAGCTTCTCCTTGTCCCGGGAGGCTTCCTTACAATACCATTCAGGAATGGGAACTGTAGAGAACTGGACTGACGGATGACTCCCATGTCTCTCGACAGCCCCAGGACCATGTTCATCCAGTGTTAACCTCTGTGGGTGGCCTGCACTACCAAGAAACACAGGAAGGTATTTCAGAGGGTGTGATGTATGCGTGTGTGTGTGTGTGTGTGTGTTTGTACATGCGTACATTTGGAGAGCATCTATCTTCTGATATACAATAGAGGCCATGACAAGAAAAAAAAACAATTATCTAAGAAGCGATTTTGGCTGCGGGACCTGGGTCCACTGTTATCTCACATGTCTTGACATGTGCATGGATGGGATGGGAGTAGAGAGTTCATGCGAGTTATTTAGAGATTTGGATAATATAATCTTTGATTTACTCAGGGGCCAGGTGGTGCAGTCTCTCTCATAGGGAAAGTTGGGGGAAGATTCTCATTGCTGGGGTGGGAGGGCTTTGTGCACATCTTAGAGCTCCTGGCCTTCTGTTAGCAAAGAAGCTGAAAATCTTGTTTGGGGGACAGGAGGCCCACTCTTTTGGCTTCTGGAGATTCTGTGAGACTACCTGAGACGTGCACTCAGCTAAGCCACAAAAGCCTGCTCTGAGAGTAGAGCTGACTGCTCAGTTACTGGCCTGGAAATTGATCCCTGGAGTTCTGAGGTCTGAGGGATGATTTTCAGAGAAGGTCATGTGCTAAGTGCTACCTGATGAGTATTAAAAAAGGGTTTTTTCCTTCAAGAGGAGGGAAAATGCAACCAATAGCATCTCTGTCATCATTCAGGTTTTCTTATACAGTACAAAGCCCTTCCCCTCCGTCCCTGACATATAGTTTCTCACTCTCGGGTGCATAAGACTCGGCCTCTCAGGCACCATCTGCATCCTGTGACTGGCAATTATGAAACACACTTCACCTGGCAACGTCCCCAGGAGGTTACATCGGAGCTGCCGCCAGGCAGAGCCTGTTCTCCCAGAAAATCCTCGCCTCTGGAGCAAGAAAGCCCAACAGAAATAAAAACAAGAATTGAGAAAACATTCATTTCTTCCAGTAAATTCAGCCAGTGAGCTCAGAGAGCAAGGATAATTCTCCAGTGAGGTGAATCGTGTAGTCCCCAGCCCAGCTCTTTAGCATCGAACGTCACCAGACCATCCATGGGGCTGGTATGAACTCTGTAATCAAATTTGGGAAATCACTAAACTCTTTGCATGCTGAATAGCTATTTATATATTATATATATATATAAATAAATAAATATATATATATATATATATCTCACAAATGCAGGCCACATGTCAAATTCAGCTTTGCTTTTTACAAATGAATAAACCTAATAAAATGAACGCTGGAGGGGGTATTTGGAAAGACATCTATTTAAAATTTTATTACACATTTGATGTTAAAAACTAAGAATGGTTTAGATAAAACATATAAATAAATAAATAATAAATATATAAATATATAAATATATAAATAAATAAATATATATATATATAAACATACACACCACAGATTAAACTTTATTAGAAAGACATATTAGCCAACAGGGGGTATGGAACTTCAAGTGTTTTGTTATATAGCATGGACATTTTATTTTACATATCAGAACATAAAGCCATTTTACAACTGTGAAGTGTGTGGATGCTCTTTACTACTGACTTGTCATTTCTTGGCTCAGCAATGGTCTCATCCTCCCTTTTGCTGGTATTTCTTCTGTGCCTCTGAGCATTTACACTATGGAGCCAGTGAGCCTAGAGTGAAGGAATTTAGGACCAACGGAACAGCTGTATCTTTGATCTCGTGCTACTCTGCAGATGATGGGTCTGGATTTCAGGGTCCACAAAGACCCCAGAAGGGCAAGGCAGGCAGTACACAAGAATCTGTCACATTTCAGTAGTCAGCACACAATCTGGTGGTTTGGAGGAGGTGGTCTTACACGTAGGGAATTCTCGGTGGGATCTGTGCAGCTTCTTCAGGTGAGGAACTGAAGAGCAGGTTGGAGAACATGAGGCTTTCCAGAGCAGTCAGATGTAGGAGCTCATCAGCCACCTGCACCCTAGAGAAAGGATTCAAGGCCTGGAAGAGACCTCTGCATCCTCCTCCTCAACCAGATCCCTAAAGCTTGGTCACAAGATGGAGTGGCAAGAAAGGAGATGAATCCAGTCCACCCTATTGGATTAGAAGAGAAGCTGGTGTCAGGAGGTGTGTTGGGGCTCCCTCCTTACAATGCCTTGCCTCTTGCCCCCTCCCCTCATTGTCACCCACCATCTCCACTGCAGATTGGTCTAGGAAGCCAGGAGAAAAGAAGACAAGGGTAAGGGTGTTCTTTAAATCCATACCTTCATCAGGATGAAGATGAGATTTCCTGCTGGATAAAAAGTCCACCTTGTCTCCTATTTCCCCAGAGTCCTTTCCTGTGGCTTTAGGGCTGCTCTCTGGGTGGACTTCCTCCTGCAGAAGGAAGCCAAGCTCCTTCTTTCCTTGGCTGTTGGCTCCCACCTTGGGCTTTTTGGTCACAGAGAAAAACTTAACTGAACCTGGCTTAGGACACAGAGAAGTGGTGGGTTCATCCTAACTCACACCTGCTCTGTTCTTTTCTTTCTGGGTGGATTGCATTCTGGAACACTCCACACCTTCTAGAACCCCAGGCACAGGGCTGGGAGCTAGACATGGGTTCCCAGCCTCTCTCCAGATACACAGTTGCCTGAATCCAAGGTAAAGAAAGCTGTCTGTCTCTTATGGGATATTCTGAATCTAAGCGGCCCATATCTTCCTACCAGCTTTCTGGGAAGCATGAGGTCCTGGGGCTTTCCCACCTGGGCATGGCTAGAGAGCAAGGCCTGAAGTGGGATTTGTGGAACTTTCCTGCCCTTCTGAATCAACAAGTCAATAAAAAGGGGGCACATGGGATACCCTGGAACAAAGGGCACCATTCAGTAGCGCCAACAGGTCATACATCATCGGGCCAGAAACCTGCCACATGAAAAGTGTCTGCTTCTACAGTGCCCTGCCTGGGAAGGGGGGGGTGGGGAAGATGAATATTCAGCTGTGAGGCCATAGGCAGGCAGCCCCCAAGGCTCTGATCACCAGCCCAGAGCCAGCCACTTGGTGAAGCTGGGCTAGGCTCTTAGCTGCAGCTCAGCTACCCAACTGCCCTCCAACAACAGAAGAGCCTGGAATAACAAAATGGAGAATGAAAGAGAAGCTGGAGCAGACTGACAAATTGTTAAAAAACCAAACCAACTTCCAGTCTTGGCTGGGCCTCAGGGGGTCAAGAGGCCTCAGCTTGCCCCACTAATGGAGCCTGCTGGAGAAGTAGCAGCCCCAGCCTTGCAGGGTCTTATCTTACAACATAAAATTAAAACCCACTTAAAAGGCCGGAGGGCATGTTAACATTCCCCCTGCTGTCTAATTGAAGTAGTTCCCAGTGCAAAGGATTTCACTTGAAAGATGTCCCCCTCCAAGCCCCAGTTGGCAGGCAGGGCACGGGAGTGGGGAGGAGGAGACTGTCATTTCAAAAGACCAGCACAAGCTCAGGCAGGAAAAGCCTGGTTCTGTTTGCCTTCCCCACCCAGGCAGCAGGTGGCGACAGCAAAGGTTAGGACAGGCTGGGTTGTTTTGTATTTTTAGAAAATTTTACAAATTCATTAGCAGCTATGTCAGCAGAGGCCAGACTCCCGACAAGAAGCCCTGTAATGATTCAAATATGGCGAGCCCGCAGCTAAATCTGGCAGTCCCTGCAGCCCAGAGATTTCTATTACGTCCCCCAGCGACGCCCTGCTCCTATGCAAATATATTACAGGTCTCCCAGGCATACGGAATCAATCAGGGACATCCTGTAAAGGTGATGAACTTGCACTGGCCATCCTGAGTAATGGGAACCAGTCAGCCTGCAGCCGGTTGGGACTGAAAGCCAAGGTGACAGCTATTAAGCAATTGTGTGCAGAACAAAATGGCAAAGGGGCCGGGTAATCAATTCAATTTCGATGGGCGACCCAAGCAACTGCAGCGTCTGTCGCAGCTGATTAGAGGGGCCTGCTGGAGCTTTCAGTGCGAGCCCATCAGAGATCAGAAACAGGCCTGGGATGAAAAGGGAAAGAACTGTCTCCTGAGAAGCAGGCGATGAAGGACTCTGTTTTATGTGACTGTGTTCTTCCTTCTCTCCTTGAAGAAAGAGTAGAAAAAAAGCAAGCAGTTTGGAGATTAGATAGTTTTCTTTTCAGCCATTTATCATTATGAAGGAAAGTAGACAGGGCAGGGGCAGAAAAATCTCCAGTGGGATTTCTGCAGAGTCTCACTAAGAAGGACCAGGTTTACACTTTGCAGCTCAAACAGCCCCTGCTTATTACCACAGCCTGACGGGGTCTGCAGAGCGTCCAGAGTCTCTCTTCCCTAACGAGTGCAAACAGGTCCCAGCGCTCTGAGGATCACAGAAATTCTCCTGCAGAAACCCCAAACCACCAAATTGTATCATTTGCGAAAATGAAAGCCCGAGTTGGAATAATGGGGAGAGGAGGCAAATGGGAAAGGAAAAGATGAGACAGAGTTGTACAGAGTCCCAGCTGGTTAGGCCCCCGCTGTGGCCCCCCATTTACCTGGGCCCAGTGCAGGGCAGGAAGGGCCCTGGCTGTGTCTGCCCAAGTTCAGCACTGACCCCAGTCTGATGGTGGATCCTGTCAGCCTGCATGAAAATTCTAGGCTTGTGTTCGGTTCTCCAGTGCAGAGGAGGCAGAAAAAGAGCACCCCACAGGCACAGAAGCCATGAGAGAGACCAGCTATGGGACTGAGGTGGGAATGAGAGAGGTTTGTGAGCAGATGGCCAGGAAGATGCAGAACCAGGAAGGAGAGGGCTCTCTTGGAGCCCCGGGTGGGAAATAAGCATCTGAGGCAGGGCTGGCAATGAAAGAGGAAGGGCAGATTTAGAAATGAAGAGCCACGGGTGGCCCTGATCAACCCCTCCGTAAGAGAATCACAAAATGATAATTAACTTGAGCAAAGCTAACCTCACTAATAATCTGAAATGCAAATTAAAGTGAGAAAACATCACTTCTATCTAACAAATTAATAAACATTTAAGAAAAGATGTGGGGAGTAGCTCTCAATCATTGCTGGTGGGAACGCAGATTGTTATAGTCTCTCTGGAAAAAGCAACTTGGTAACTTGGACAAAGACTCTAAAAGTGTTCATATCCTAAAGAAAATAACCAGAAATGTGGACATAGCTTAATGCTCTATAATGTTCATTATGGTATTATTTTTAATAGCCCAAATTGGAAGAAAGTAAATAATGGTTAAATAAATTATGATATACTCATACTCTGTACTATGATGTAGTCATTGAAAATATATTTACAAAGTGTGTTTAGTGACACGGAGAATTGATTTAATACTAAGTGAAAAAAGAGGATCATAACACCGAGTATGATCTCAAGAATATTTGGGAATGAAAAAAATACATCAGTGCAGCCAAACTGCAGATCATTAAATAGCAATCGACAAGAGAATGAAATATATAAATATATAGGTCCATGATATATTATGTGAAAACAATTTTCTAAGTAATAGATATGGTTTCCCATTTGTGTGAAATACAAAGCAAAAAACAAACCTGTGAGTGTGCATATATGTGTGTGCATGGTGTGTGTGGGGGAGGGTAGGTGGTTGGGTGGGTGTGGGTGTGTGTGGTAGGGGCTAAGAGAAGACTTAGGAGGAATTTTTTCTGATAGTTCCCCCATACATCTCTGTTTTATTTTCCTTGTTACAATGAGCATGTATTTCTTCTGTAACCAAAAGATTCAATTAAAGAACAAAGAAAAATAACTTGTGATTATAGAAGTGCCTGGAATAAAAGAGAAGAAACTGTGTCCAATGCTATGGCAGTAACCCTGGGAAGTGGCCAATGCTCCCAGTCAGGTGGACAGAGATTGACCTCTGGGCCCCCTCACATCCCTTGTTTTCCTCCTGATCCTTGGGCTGTCCTTCTTAGACACCTTTTCGTCTGCCCAGTCCTTCAATGCTGCTGTTGCTCAAGGACTGGGGCTTTAATTTAGCCTTGTCTTCTCACAAGGTACTCTCCCTGGGTGAGGCCATTTGTTCCCACGGCTCTTTCACCAACATACACTGACAAATCTCCAGTCTAATCTTTCCGTCTCCTGAGATTGTCTTCTGGATGTTTCTGTTTAAGAGATTCAGAATCTCCAACTCCTCCTGTTCAAACCTGAGCCCTCCAAACATCTCCTTGCCTTATATGTTTTGGTAAATGGCCCTGCCAGCCAAAGTCTCATTGCTCAAATCAGAAACCTGGGCTTCAGTTCCCTACCCGCCCAGCCCCCAAACACTTGCTAATTTATGCAGGTTCTATGTTCTAAAGACTGCTTACATCTGTATACTTTTTTCTCTCCTTCATTAAGTCTGTGTCCCCCAGAGTGGCAAATCCTTGGGTCTGGGCTGCCTACCCTCTAGTGTTAGCTGTGTGAGGCTGCAGGGCTTTGGGCTGGCAGGAGCAGCACTCCAAGGCACCAAAACATTGCTCGTGGGGTGATGGCTGTTCAGACATGTTGAACCAGGGAATTGCCCAGGCAGAAGACAAGAGGCTGTTCAAAGGTAGGAGTGCTGCTTTCATTGGTGACTCTGCTTTAGGCTTGGTGTGGTCTGCTTCTTCTGCTCTGGCTGCCACTGTGGAGGTAGTGAGAAAGCAGGGCCCTCCTGCAGCTCATTTTGTAGGGTCACAGGCTAGCCCCCAGACTCACAAGCTATCTGAGCACCCTCCTGCCCTGTAGGCCGGCATTGAGAGTGTATGCTCCCAATGACAACTCTCTGTGAACGTATCCAATTGCTTGCTAGGGGGTAAATGAGCCCCAGGAGTACTAGATCGGTGCCGTTTCCAGCATCTGCCCTCCACGTACCTATATCTCTTTCCCTTTCAGGGATTCCAAATTGTCCCCTCTCCCAAGTACTTCCTTGGGAGACCTATGCCAATTTAGGACTGGCTTTGTCTCTCCCTTAAGAAGAGAAAAACCAGGGGCGCTTGGGTGGCTTGGTCAGTTGAGTGTCTGACCCTTGATTTCAGCTCAGGTCACGATCTCAAGGTTTGTGAGAGCAAGCCCCATTTCCGGCTCTGCACTGACAGTGAAGAGCCTGGGATTCTCTTTCTCCCTCTCTCCCCACCCCTCGCTTGTGCACATTTTCTCTCTCTCTCAGAATAAATAAATAAAAATTAAAAAAAAAAAAAAAGAAGAGAAAAACAAAGACAGTAAGTCCCCAAACATGACTCCCTACATAAAGCACCTAGAACAGGGTGCATGCTTAGGAAATGATGGTGTTCCTTAGGTCTAAGGAATTGGGAGATTCCTCCAAATATAATTTAGTGAACAATTGGTGGCACCTCAATTTGTAATTGCCTCCACTCACCACATGCTGGCCATGAACTTGCTGCCCTCCGCCTCACAGGGAGGTAGGTTGTCACTGCATTAGGTCCCATCCTCTCTATGAGGCTGGGTCAGGTTGGTCCAAACTAGCAGAGTTAGTAAATAATCCAAGTACCTCTAAAACGACTGTTTAAAGTGTCTGGGGAATGGCCTCAAGACCCCCTCGGGTTGGGTGGCAGAGCCAGGGTATCTTTCCCTTGCCTTTGCAACTCCTGGCCACAGAGTTCTTCCTTGGGATGACCTGGAAGAGACTTGTTCTGGAGTCACGATTCTTTACACCAAGAATTCCTAGCTAGGGTGCCCGAAGCAAGGGTTGGGTCTGTAAAATGACGTAGTTCCATTAGGAATGATGGAAACTATGTGAGCTGCTTTTAATAACACCAAATACAGCACAGCACAGCACAGTCCTCCTTCCCTTAAACCCCACGTGCTGATGGCCCGGCCCACATGTTCTCTGGCCCAGACTGAAAGCCAACGGCTGTCTCTTCAGGGCAGTCGATGGACCTGAATTTACTCCACACAAGGCACCGAAGGTTCAGGCATTAAGCTCTGGCCTGTCACACTGCAAACCTGCATTTTCTAGCCCAAGAAAATGAGCTTTTGGTTTTTTCTTATAGCAGTGAAAAGAGCTTGGGATGGGGTGTGAGAGATGTGGGTTCCAGTCCCAGTTCCGTCAAATGCTGGCTGTGTGGCTTGCCCTCTTTTTGAGCCTCCTTTTCCTTCTTCTGCGTAGCTCCTCATTTCCCTTGCAGCACTGAAGGTCTGTAAGTCCGTGAATAATAACGTCTGCACTCATGAATTTCTTAGTTATAACCAGGACTCTGTTTGAATCTATAGCAGGACTTGCTCCAAAAAAGAGTAATGGAAGGAAATACAGAAACTTCTTTTTCTAATTATATTTATCTCATCCTTTTCAGATATCTAGTGTAGCATAGTAGTAAATATGTATAATTGATAAATAACTTTATAAATAATAAATAATATATTGGGATATGTGCTTTAAAGCTTTTTGCTGAAGGGAGGTAAGATTTTTTTTTTTTAACGTTTATTCATTTTTGAGAGACAGAGAGAGACAGAGCATGAGCGGGGAAGGGCCAGAGAGAGAGGGAGACACAGAATCCAAAGCAGGCTCCAGGCTCTGAGCTGTCAGCACAGAGCCCGATGCGGGGCTCAAACTCACGAACTGAGAAATCTTGACCTGAACCGGAGTTGGACGCTCAACCGACTGAGCCACCCAGGCACCCCAAGGTGAGATTTTTAAAAAAGGATGAGGGGCACCTGGGTGGCTCAGTCAGTTTAACATCAACTTCAGCTCTGGCCATGATCTTGGGTTTGTGGCTTTGTGGGCTGTCAGCTGTCAGCGCAGAGCCCAGATCAGATCCTCTGTCTCCCTCTCTCTTCGCTCCTCCCCCTTGTGCACACCCGCATGCGTGACGCCCCCCCACTCAAAAATGAACATTAAAAAAAAAAAAAAAAAAAGGATGGATGGAGACTAAAGGGTGCTAGAGCAGTCACTGTGAGGCTCTGCGCTCTGCACGACCTCCCAGAGATGGTTTACCAGAGCTTTGGATGGAGAAGCACAGTGAGGTAGTGAAGAGAGAATGGGCCTGGAGCCCTACCACTTATTAGCTGTATGCCTCATCTCTGTGAGCCTCAATATCTCCCTACATTTAATTAGGGGTAATAAAGCGCTACCTACCTTCCAATCTTAAATAACAGATTAAATGAGATAACACAGATAAAACTGTGCCCAATTAATGTTGTCCCCCTTCCCTACCATGGGATGCCCGTCTGCATAGGTTTCATTTTAGATGCTGAAAAAATGTAGACATTTTCTTTTCTGGGAAATTCCTTTTATTGCCTTTCGGTACTTTATTGCTTCTCCTGTCTCACAGTTAAGCCTTCTTTAACAGCCGCCAAAGCCTATGCGCAGTTAGGTATGGAGTGCCAAGGGGAGCCGGAGGGCCATGCTGGGAAGAATCCTGCTTGGTCTTTCCAGCGCTCTGAGCACCTCACACTCCTAGGGGTTTGGGGCTCATCCAGGATTCAGGACACCATTCAAGGACATTTAGGAAAGGGTATCCCTCCAGCGGAGAAGCCAGCTGTCTTCACCTAGGAAGAGACAGCTTGAGTTTTTTGCTCCTTCAATCAAAGCTCATTGCCATATTCAGTGACACTGGAAATGAATCTATTCTTAAAAGAAAGTCCCAACTCTGCCACTATTTTGTTGGAGGCCTTAGACAATCCCTCAGTCTTTTTCGGCTTCAATTTCCTCTTTGCAAAGAAGGATGAGCACTATCTGTGCTGCCAACGGCCTAGGCTTGGCATGGCTCATGGGCCAAATGAGACGCTCTGCATGAAAATAGTAAGAAATGAAAAGGATTGCAATTATTAAGCTTCCCGTTGGTCCAATTAGCACCAGCCCACACTAATTTCTGCCTATTCATGAAAAAAAAATCACTGCTTTTCATAGACTAAGGAGGGGGAACGGTTGGCAAGGTATTGAACAATCTCATCAGCTCTGAGAGGTGGATGATTTAGTATCATCACCTACCTTATCATTATCCTTGCCCAGCCTGCATCCTCAGCTTTTGACGAGGTCAATTTCCGGCACACACAGCAAAGCCTGTGGCTGTGGTCGGAACAATCGGCCACAGTACTCCTCTCATGTTGTTGATCCCTTCATTTCCTCCAGCAGACTCCTGCCGGGGACTGAGTTCTAAGTTTTACGCTACTCTTTTGGACTAATCATTTGCAACAGCCCTGAGCACCCTGCCCCTCTCTCACTTTTGCTGTCCAGCTACTGCTCTGGATGGCAAGATTGCTAATTGGGACATGATCCCAGTAAAATGGCAAGAAGGATTCAAGGAGCTGGTTCACTGGACCTTAAATATCCTGCCCACAACTTTACAGCTCAGGCGGCCATGGAGGAAGTATGAGTCATACCCAAGAGGTGAGGCTGCTGCTTAGGAAGGCCTCCACAATGACATTTTTCACGCTTGTAATAAACCGCTGTATTATTAGAACTCACCAAAGCTGAATTTAATGAAAGTTTTAGGCCCCAAGGCCTGAATTTTTCTTTTGTATTGCAAAACAAAACCAACTGGTCTAATTCAAATTAACCCCAGAAAATGCTTAGACTTTAATTATAATTTCTTTCATTCTTTTTCCATTCTCTCTTTCTTCTTCTCTCCTTTTCTCCAGTCTCTCATCTACAAATTTTGCTGGAGATTACAATCTGTTGGAAGAAAAGGAAATGTACAAGAGGAGGAAGAAATGAAAATCTTAGAAACATATTCAGGTAGTCACAAGTTTGTCTACAGGAGTCTTTAACAAGAGTTCCTGATCAGAGACACAGATTCACATGAGAAATTTTTAAAAGTGAATGAAGAGGAGAAAAATACCAGACCCTCTCCATTTGTACCAGAGATATAATGGGATTTAAAATTCAACTGTATCAAAGCTCCTCCAGTTAGACCTGGGAGGCATCCTTTTGTAACAGCAACTTTGCAAAATACTGGTGCCACAAGCAAACAAATGATCACTCCAGCAATAAGGAGAAGACAAGTCCTTTATTTTTTAAATTTCTGGGTCTGAGCCCTCGGGAACTACCTTGGGGGAGGGTGGGAATGAAATGTGCCGCTGTGCACCTGGCCTTCAGCTATTCAGGAGCTTGGGCGGCAGGAAATACCTCGGGGGCAGCTTCCGTATTTGCAGGAGCTAGTGAAAAGACATCTTTTTTCCCCTCACAGCTACGTTCGTAAACAAATGTTCACTCTCCAACCCTCACCCCAATTTGGAGCATATTTACCCAATAAAGTAGGCCTTCAAATGCCTCCTTGTCCTTCATGGAACTGAAGAGCGCGGCGCCGCTGGCTTCGCCGCCACGGTAGGGAGCGCGCTCTCGACCCTTCCCTGGGGCAGCTCGGTAATCCTCCGAGCACCGAAGCCCCACACGAGCTACTGGGCTGTAAAGTCGCCCAAGATGTCGGCGAGGAAGACTACTTCAAACGCGCTGCCTTCAGCATCAAGGGG
This sequence comes from Panthera leo, assembly GCF_018350215.1. Classification (NCBI taxonomy): domain Eukaryota; kingdom Metazoa; phylum Chordata; class Mammalia; order Carnivora; family Felidae; genus Panthera; species Panthera leo. The sequence continues at coordinate 26,014,664 of NC_056692.1, forward strand.
CCGGCGGTAGCGGCGGGAGGGGCGGGGGGTGCTGGCAAAAATTCCGGGCCAGAGCTGCCTTTGTCTTAGCCGATCCCTCCTTCCCCTCCTTCCGGGGATCGGGCTCAATGCTGATTCCTGCAGGGGAGTCCCTGCTTGGCATCAAGGCTGGCCCCAGGCATAAGATCCTAATTATTTGAATGGTATTTGTTTTCATTGCTCTTTTTTTTTTTTTTTTTTTTTTTTTTTAATGTGTCCAGGTCGATGGCATTTTAATGCCTTATTAAACGGGGGTTTTACAGCAGTCTGTCTGTTCAGTCTCTGGGCCCATGCCTGTACTTTGTGTGCAGGGATTTTATCTTTCCTGCTGGCTGAAAATATTTTCCGAATTCCCTATAAAAGTTTTCGAGATTTCCTAAGACAAATAGAGCTCCACCAGCTCTAAAATGACCTTGATGCAGTCGGAATTACATTCAGACACATGCTTTCTCCCTTGTTTACACAAAGAACTGAACTTCACTTGTGCTCATTAGCTGCCGTTCTGAGTACACACCAAATTTGCTCCACAAATGTGCTGGTGCGTAAAAGCACAACTCTACCTGGGATGGCTCCCCAGAATCCAATCTTTTACTGGTTTCTTCCATCCTCTCAGATGGCTGCCCTGGCTTTGAAGGCAGCATCAATAAAGATCAATAAAGCCTGATCCTGGATGAGGGGTTTGCATAAGAGTGTGCAGCATGTACAGCTGAGGGGAGCAGCCAGGCCTGCAACAGAAACATGACTGTCGTGAAGCTCCACAAAGTCGCCTAGAAGAAAATCAGCAGAGTCCTTTACTTGTCAGTGTGTAAAATTTTATGAAAATATGTTTTTCAGAAGGAAGCTGAATGTAAAAAACATCGAAATAATCCACAAGTCAGGCAACGTAGTGTTATGGAAAGAACCTAGAACAGACTTAGGTTCAAATCTCATTTCTGGTGCAAGTTAGCATGTGATCTGGGGCAAATAAAATGGGAAAAATTATCTTTATCTGTATCTGTATCTATCTCAGGGTTATTAGGAGGCTTGGAAAGAAGTAATGTGTGTAAAACATCTAGTGCAGTGACCGACCCGGTGATTGTAAATAGCTACCATTACTATTTCATGAGGATCCTTAGGACTCAGATGGGCAAAAGCACACTCATTGTGTGTACTCGGGCTTTGTTAAGGCTTCTGGAGTGGGAGAAGGGAGGCCTCAGGGACTGAATGTCCACTCTGAGCCAGATATAGCAATAACTGGTGTAACCAGAATTTAAATCCAGATCTGACTCCAAAAGCTGGTTCCACTGTCCAGGTTAGGTAAAGTAAATATGGAGAATTATATCTCCATAATTCTCCTGTAGCACAACCTAAGGCTGAATCAGCCAGATGGGGCTTATTTTGCTTAGATGGCACTAAAAACCCCTCCAATGCTCACTGCTTAACCACCTGGAAAACTCCCTTTGAATTTCTATTTTGCTGGGTCTTTTTTTTTTTTTTTTTTATAGCATTCCCTTCTTGGTGGTGTTTCACTAACATTTAAGACATTTAACGTTTAAGACAGACAAATACCCTGGAGATGAATTGGTAGGGATGCCCAGTCCGTTCAGAATATTTCCCGCTTTTTTCATGTCTGCTGTTGCATTAAGCATGTCACAACAAAAAATGGAAGGTATCTGGGTGGCTCAGCCAGTTGAACATGCGACTTTGGCGCCACTCATGATCTCGAAGTTCGTGAGTTCGAGCCCCACATTGGGCTCACTGCTGTCGGTGGAGAGGCAGCTTCAGATCCTCTGTCCCCCTCTCTCTGCCCTTCCCCTGCTTGTGCTTTCTCAAAAATAAACTTTTTTTTTTTTTTTTTTTTTTTAAAGAGAGAAGGTTGCTTGATGTCTGCAGTTGGAAAGGACAATAATCAGGGGGTCATGGCTTAAAAAAAATTTTTTTTTAATGTTTATTTTTGAGAGAAAGAGAGAGAGTGAGTGGGGAAGGGGGAGAGAGAGAGAGAGAGAGGGAGAGAGTCACAGAACCCGAGGCAGGCTCCAGGTTCCAAGCTGTTAGCACAGAGCCTGATGCAGGGCTTGAATCCATGAACCGTGAGATTATGACCTGAGCCAAAGTTGGATGCTCGACCAACTGAGCCACCCAGGCACCCCAGTCAGGAGTCATGTTTATGCTACTACAGTTAAAACCTATCACTTATTTGTCAAGGTTTGACACACTTGCATGGAATCAATGAATACTCTCAATTTTAAGAAGTACGTTACATTTCTTGAAATTCTATTTGATTCCTTTTTCAGTCAATTTAGTCTTTTAAAAAAATATTGCTTTTTACTCTGTGTGATCTGTTTTTTTATCCATCTTAGCCATGTTTTAAAATAATCTCTAGATGGTAATTCTGTTCTCTGACGTTCTTGGAAGGAAGCATCTGATATGCCATTTACTGGGTCTACTGATGTTTCACAACAGGATTTTTTCTATCGTTTTGTAATTTGTAAGAATTCATTCTACACCATTCTTTATCTTACCAGTTGTACCAGCATGGTCCTGGTGCAAAGATAGACAACAGACCAGTGGAACAGCACATAGAGTCCAGAAACACACCCACACATATATGGTACCTGAATTATGAAAAACATTATACTATAGTAGAAAAGGATGGTTCTGTGTCAATTGGATACCAATTTGAAACAAAATGAAGTTTGACCCCTGACTCACCATACAGAAACAATAAATTCCAGATGTATTGTGATCTAAATGTGAAATACAATAAAATATTTAAAAGAAAACATAGAAGAATGTCTCTATGACCTTGGGCTAAGCAAAGATTTCTTAAAGACACAAAAAACACTAACCATAATGAAAGAAACTGATAGACTGGTCTGTATTGAATTAAAAACTTATGTTTATCAAAAGACATCGCTAAGACAATGAAAAGCCAAGTACAAAATAGAAAAAAAAAAGACACTTTTTGTATATATGTGGACTTAAGTTCAGAACATTTTAAGAACTCCTATGAATCAACAAGAAAAAGACAAATAACTCAAAAGATAAATGGGCAAAGAACTTGTACAGGCTCTTTGCAAAAGAGGATATCCTAATTTCCAAGAAACATGAAAAAGCATTCAATTTCAATAGTGATCAGGAAAATGCAAATTATGACCATAATGCAATACTACTGTACTCCAATCAGAATGGCCAAAATGAAAAAGACAAACAATACTGAGCGTTGGTGGAACTTCCATACACAGCTGGTTGAAATATAGATTGGTACATCCACTTTGGAAAATGATTTGGCGGTATCTACTGAACTGTCAGCATCCTACAATTATGTTTACTAGGAATGTAGGAATGTACTGTACGGACAAACAATTCCCCTCTTAGGTATATACAGAAAAATATGTGCATAGGCTAACAAAAAGGCAGGTATGGTATGTTAACAGTAGCACTATTCATTATAACTCAAAAGTGAAAACAACCCAAATGTCCATCTGCAGTAGAAAGGATAACAAATTAGAGTATATTCATACACTGGACTATTACACACCAATGAGAATGAGTGAACTACAACTTAATGCAAAAGCATAAATAAACCTTACGAACATAATGTTAAGGGAAAAAAGCCAGACTTAGATGAGTACCTACTGTGTGTTTTCATTATACAAAGACCAACCAGGCAAAACTAATTTGATGCTGTTAGAAGTTAGGATTTCCCTTGGAGAGGTGAGTAGTGACTAAATGGGACTCAACTGAGGCTACTGGACTGCTGGCAAAATGTCTGTTTCTTGGTGTGAGTACTGCTTGAATGTGTTCACGCTGTTAAAATTAATTAAAGCATACAATTATAATTTGTGCATGTCATACTTCAAAAAAGTCTACTTAAAAAAAAAGGTTATTTAAAAAAGACACTCCATAACCAATCAAAAAGAGAAAAACAAAATTCAAGCCCCTGGCTTAATAAGATAGATTCTTTACACCCAGGTAGTCCTAGCATCAACTTAAATTTACAACTTTGTCTTTAGTTCTTCCTACATTTTTCACCTTTGAGGATTTTTCTTACTTTCTTAAAATTTAGCCATATATTTAAGAGAAAGTTGCTCTGTTTTTTTAAATTGAGATATACAGGTCATAAAACATTATACTAGTTTTAGTTGTACAACATAGTGATTTGATATATGTATGCACAGTTGACCCTTGAACAATGTGGTGGTTAGGGATGCTGACCTCCACACAGTCAAAAATCCACATATGACTTTTGGTTCCCCCAAAACTTAACTACTTATAGCCTACTGTTGACAGAAGCCTTACCAATAACATAAACAGTTGATTGATACATATTTTGTATATTACATGCATTATATACTGTATTCTTAAAGTAAACAGCTATAACTATAAAGAACAAATGGATGGCTACCAGAGGAAAGGTGGGTAGGGGGATGAGTGAAATAGGTGAAGGGAATTAAGAGTACACTTATGATGAGCATTGTACAGAGAGTACAATGTACTCTCATTGTACATGAGAGTAAAGTACAGAATTGTTGAATCACTATATTGTATACCTGAAAATAATATAACACTATATGTTAACTATACTGAACTTAAAATAAAAAAAATAAAGTAAGCTAGAGAAAAGAAAATGTTATTGAGAAAATCATAAGGAAGAGAAAATACATTACTGTACTATAAAAAAATCTTCATATAAGTGACCACACGGTCCAAACCCACGTTGTTCAAGGGTCAACTGTCTTGCCAAATGATTTCCACAATAAGTTTAATTAACATTCATCACCACACATAGTTAAAATGTTTTCCTTGTGTTAAGAACTTAAAAAAATTTTTTTTTTAGTTTATTTATTTTTGAAAGAGAGAGAGAGACAGAGTGAGTAGGGGAAGAGGCAGAGAGAGGGAGACACAGAATCTGAAAGAGGCTCCCAGGCTCTGAGCTGTCAGCACAGAGTCCAACACGGGGCTCAAACTCAAAAACTGTGAGATCACGACCTAAGCCGAAGTCAGCCACTTAACCGACTGAACCATCCAGGTGCCCTGTGATAAGAACTTTTAAGATCTACTCTCTTAGCAGAAAGTTACTATATTATATTATCCATCTTTGAAAAGGTTTTTGAGCTGGAGCATTTTTCAGATTATAATATTGCCAAATATTATAGGTTATAATATTGCCAAAACCAGAAGTCTTTTATGAAAAGGTGCTTGACTTCGATAGTCATCCGGAAAATGCGAATTATAACCCTAATACTATTACACCCCCTCTTGTTTGAAATTTCCTTAAGCATTTTTACTTCTCAAGTGACTCTCTTCTAATTATGGCAGGGATCTAAACTCAGTCAACCATGAGGCAAAAGACCCCAGTGATTTAGTCTTAACAAACAGTTCTTCATGTATCACTCTGGACTCACCTGGATTGTTTTTCCAGATTTATTGAGAAATAATTGACATCCAGTACTGTATAAGTGTAAGGCATACAACATGGCTTGATTTACATATAAATATATTGTGAAATGATTACTTTGCCACAATAGGTTTAGCTAACATCCAACTTCTCAAAACGATACAATAAAAAAAAAGAAAAAAGGAAAAAAGTTCTCCTTGTGATGAGAATTCTTAGGATTTATTTACTCTCTTAACTTTCCACAATAGTACTAACCATTCATCATGTTGTACATCATGACTGGAAGTTTGTACCTTTTGACCACTTTCCTCTAATTCCTTCTCCCCCCTACCCTCCACCTCTGGTAACAAGTCTCTTGTTACAAGTCCCTTTTTCTGTAAATTTTGTTTGCTTGTTTGTTTGTTTTAGATTCCATATGTAAGCGTGATCATACAATATTTGTCTTTCTCTGCCTGACTTAGACATACTAATTATCTTCCCTGTTGTGCCTTACATTCCCAGGCGTTAGATGTACTAATTACTTTCCTTGTTGCACCAAGTAATCCCCCAGCCAGCAAGAAGGTGAGGAGACAGAAGTGACAGGAGAGAGGAAACTCTGGTTTGAAAGAGTGTGCTTTCTCTTTCCCTTGACCCTAGTCTGTTTGAGAATGCTGGTTCTTATGGGTATTCCAGCAGATTCATTTTTAAAAGACCCTTTTATAAAATGTGCTTAGTTGAAGCGAGAAAAATTTAACAGGAATGTGCACACTAAATCTTGTGTTGTGGAACCATTAGTTCTCAGAGTCAGGGGAGGTAGTTAGAAGAATAATTTTGATATAGTGATATGTTTCCGTTAGTTCACAAACTGGTTATTTTCTCCTGTTAAGTCTCTACTTAAAGTTTAATTTAAATTGGGAAAAAAAAATGCACAAAAACAAGATGAATCAGATGGTTGTAGCTCTCTTCTTCTGTGCTTAGCTTTCCAGTCGGTTTCAGGGAAGAAACAGAAGGGAAGACATGGTCCTACAGTCTAGGAGCTTGTTATTTGACTGGAGACTCAGAACTAGCACACGTGCGGCCACAGCAAAAATGTGGAGTATAATTACCACCTATAACGTGGGACATAAGAAAGAAGTACCTTTCATTTCTTTCCTCTGCATTTCCAAACATAGCTGTTTCCTCATTTTGTTTTTGTTTTTTACATTTTTATTATAATGCTTAATTTATTTTTGAGAGAGTACACGCAGGGCAGGAGCAGAGAGAGAGGGGAACAGAGGATCTGAAGCAAGCTCTGTGCTGACAGCAGAGACCCCAATGTGGGGCGCCAACTCACGAACCGCAAGATTTCATGACCTGAGCCCAGTCGGACACTCAACTGACTGAGCCACCCAGGTGACCCCCTTATTTTGTTTTTGTGGTGCGTGATATTTATTTCAATATCTTTCCATTACATTTTCTAAATGGAGGTTTCTGAGATATGGTGGGAAAACAGTTTTTATTTTGTAAATGGGTACTATTACTCTCTCTTGGTTCTAGTAGCTTTGATTCTCTTGGATTTTCTAGTTACACAATCTTATCTTTTGCAAACATTGATAATATTGCAAATAATAAAACCCCTCCCTCCCTCTCTTCCCTTCTATCTTTTTATTGGGCAGAATTTACTTTAACAACAATGTAAAATAAATGTAGCGATAATGGATCTTCTTGGGGGTGCCTGGGTGTCTCAGTTGGTTGAGCATCTGACTTCAGCTCAGGTCATATCTCACAGTTTGTGAGTTTGAGCCCTGTGTTGGGCTCTGTGCTGACAGCTCAGAGTCTGGAGCCTGCTTTGGATTCTGTGTCTCCCTCTCTGTCTACCCCTACCCTGCTCACGTTCTGTCTCTCTCACTCTCAAAAATGAATAAATGTTAAAAATTTTTTAAAAGTTAAAAAAAACACAATGGACCTTCTTGTCTTGACTCTGACTTCTCTTGAAATCCTTCTAGTACTTTATCCTTATGTTTTCTTATATTATATATTTGATTATTGCATTTGTTCTATTTGTTCTATTCTTTCTAAGAGCATCATTTATCCACTGACTTCTGTATCTATCATGCTGTCTCATTGTTCCTTTTCTCTTTTCCTTGGTATTCTGAGTGATTTCTTTTATAGCTTAACCAGTACCTTATATGCTAATGATTTCCAAATCAAGAAACAAATCACTTCTGTCTTGAATACCAACATCTGTATTCCTAGTTTTGGGTATTGTTATCCGATGTCCTATGGATACTGCAAGCTTGACATACTCAAAATTGAAATCCTTTCCCCATAAAAAAAAGTTCCTTCTCCCGTGTGTCCTAAGCAGAAGCTGATGATTTACCAATCACCTGGTCATTCATCGAAGGAAGAAAACTTAGTTTTGTCCCCTTCCTCTTCCTGCCCTCTCCTTCTCACATACAATTGAAACACAAATGTTTTTATTAAATAAGGCCAAAAGAGTTGGATTAGGGGCACCTGGGTGGCTCAGTCAGTTAAGCATCTGACTTCAGCTCAGGTCATGACCTCACAGTTCATGGCATCCAGCCCCATGTTGGACTCCACGCTGACAGTGCTGAGCCTGCTTGGGATTCTCACTCTTTCTGCCCCTCCCCTGCTCTTGCTTTCTCTCTCTCAAAATAAATAAATAAACTTAAAAAAAAAAGAATGGGAACGGCAAAATGAAATAATCTCATGTGTAAGGTATTATGAATGGTGTGAAATAAGATCCTCACATTTGTGTTGGTAGGAAAAAATTCTATTAAAAAAAACACACACACGTCACAGCCCCAACTAATAGGGAAGTTGCAACATTGATTTTCAGGGTACATAACACGATTGTTTGAGAAGACACTTTGATGGAACTTTTTAGCTGAGAAGGGCACAGCTTAGATGTACTAGACAAAGAGAGAGCTGAACGTTTATGTGGAAAAAAGGGAGAAGACTTGAGTTTCTACAGAGAATCATTGTGAAAGAGAGTGGGTGGGACCACCAGATGGAGATGTCCAGAGATGTGAAGAGGGACTAGGAGACAAGAGGGCCAGTAAGCTAGAACCAAAGGAAAGTTCCTTTCTTTCTGAGAGATTCTCTGTAATGAGGGTGGCCTGGGGACTATAGGACCGTGATGTTCACTTCCGAGTTGTTTGCTGTGCTATGTTGTTAGCCCTTCTATGACTCCCATAAAAAGATACTATCCATAACAGCCTTGCATAAATGGTGCTGAAGGAAACTAGAATGAGGTGCAGTAAAAAGAAGTGAAGCTTTCACTATATCACCTCTCCTCGAGGCTAATGTGGCTGGTAGCAGCAGTGTGTGGCAGAAGGACAGTTCAAGGCTATTCCCTTGAAACAAAACCCCTTTCATCAAGGATATTAGAAGAAAGTGATCTTTTTTATTGATTTTTTTTAAATGTTTAGTTATTTTTGAGAGAGACAGAGACAGAAAGAGAGAGGATGGGGGTGGATAGAGAGTGGGGGTGGGGGGGCAGAGATTCCCACTGACAGCAGAGAGCCTGATGTGGGGCTTGAACTCACAAACTGTGAGGTCGTGGCCTGAGCCAAAATCAAGAGTTGGATGCTTAACCAACTGAGCCAACCAGGTGTCCCAGGAGAAAGTTATCTTTGAAAGGGGGCAGGTAGGCACTTACGTGACACCTACAATCTAGAAAGGAGATTAACACAAGTAAAATCATAATACAAAGCAATGTAAAATACATGCCATAGAGTGGTATATACAAAAAACTGTTGGAGTACAGAATAGGAAAACAGAAACACTGAAAATCACCACATCAAGGTGAGGCTTTGATATTAATGAAAGTAGAATGAGATAAAAGTATCTGAATGCATATATAATAAAAGCAATGTGCATACCAACAACACACAGATAAATGTGCTATGAGTCACTAAAAACTCTAACAGTGATTTCTGCAATAGTAAATTTAAGAGCACATTTTTAAAAGTGAAACAATATATTTGTTGATTAAATAAATGATGAGTGAAGAATTTGGTAAAGTAATTCAGAATGGGAGAGTGATAAATGAATCAGTGCAACTAATCAAGCAGGAAAAATCGTAAAATAAAGGAATGGATGGCTTACAAAGAGTGTCTGAGATCTTGAGTTGATACATTGTCTAAAAAATAAATTTGAGAATGAACAGCATAGATGCTAGGATATCTCCTTACTTTACCAAGATCACAAACCCTGGTGCTAGCCAGGGTGAGGTCAATTGATGAAGACTGATCAAGGACAAAGGGTTTAGAAAGCTTCTTAAATTCTGTTATAAGGAGCAGTAAAGATGGAATTGGAGGCAAAACCTCGCTGCAACTGCTCCTGATTCATTCTGATCATAACTGGCTACTCTGAGTACCTTATGGCAACTAAGAAATACTAATATAAGAAGCAGGAAAGAGCGTGTTTGTGTGTGCGTGAATGATGTGCACGTGCATGCGTGTGTGTGTGTGTGTGTGTGAGAGAGAGAGAGAGAATATGATTCATTCATATTCATTCATATAGACTTTCATAGTCTATGTGTAATCTGTGAGTGAAACATTGTGATTGACAAAATGAAAATCAGATTGTCCAATTGTATTTGCCGTGAGTATTCCTCCCTAGATTTTGTGATTGTAAAAATAATACTGGATTTTCATTTGACAAATACAAGGAACATGGTAACTGAGTTACTTGGAATGGTTAAGCACATGGTTCTGATATTTCTGAGTATTTGAAGAAAAGAAACAATCAGAAGCCCTGGCCAACAATTATTTGTCCACTGTGGTCTCCGTACATGCCAAAGGTGCAGACGCAAATTTGGGGAGAGTGGTGGAAGAAAGGTTTTTGACCAAAGATTAGAGATGGACTTAACAGACTAACTGCTAAGGGGTCCCCCTTCCTAAGGCGAAGGGCACAGACATTTGTTGAGAGCTATGTGTCATGTGGGCACGTGGACGTATCCTCTTATTGATTTTCACAAGGGAGTAAAGCAAGTGCAATGACCTTCCTTTAACAAACAAGAAGGGTCTGAGAGCTTACACAGTGGGTAAAGATTGGAACTTGGTTGAGATGCCAGGCTTGTCGGCTCCATATGGCCACACCACCATGAACCCTAAGTAAGGATGAAGATTCTTTTTTACAACTTCTTACTGACTCTCAGGAACAAAAAATCTCTGTGAGACTCTGATGGCTGTTTGACACTAAGCAGAAATCCCCCAGAAACAGGTGAAAGTTATCAACAAAAGCCTATACTTTTTGAGGGCCTCTTGGGATAGACTCCTGCTTTGGGGAAAAAAAAATATGTGTAAAATAAACTGAATCAACTCCAGATTCATCCCAACCAATACTATCCAAGTGGGACTAGGGAAGCCATTCACTAAGGATGAACCAAATTCCAGCTTATTTTTCCTCTTGTGAGAAACAATTAGGTAAAAAGAAGAACAAAGATAGCAATAACAAACTGTATTTAAAATTCTGCTTATCAAAGGTCAGCATAAATAAGTGAAAAGAACAAGTCAGAAATATATTTTTAACATATCAAGTGACAAAGATTTAGTGTATATAAAGAATTTCTACAAATTAATAAGAAAAAGACAAACAATTCCATAGAAAACTGACAGAAAGACTTGAACACACACTTCATAAAGAATAAATATGATCGACTGATAAACATATGAACAGATGCTTAGCCTCACTGGAAATCAAGAAAATGCAAAGTAGCATCAGAAAGGGAAAACATTTCACATTCATTAGACAGCCAAAACTTGAAATGTCAAATAAAACCAAGAAATAGAAAGGATATAAAGCAACTGGAGCAAATATACACTGCTGGTGGTTGTGTACAACAATTTGGAAAACAGTTTGGCATTATTTGGGATGTTAAAGATGTGAAAACTCTATGACTCAGCAGAAATAAATCCCTAGAGAAATTTGTGCCATGTTCCCCAGAGGGCAGGTACAGTAATGTTCAAAGCAGAATTGTTTGCAATAGCTAAACATTGTAATCAGCCCAAATATCTCTCAAGAGGACAATGGTTAAATAAATTTCAGTATAGTCAAACAGTGGAGTATTATACTGCAGTGAACACAAAGCTTTGCCATGTATATCAACATGAGTGAATATTGCAAGCATGTTTAATGAAAGAAGTAAGTTGCAGAAGAATACACACAGTATGACAACATTTTTATGAAGCTCAAAACAAAAAAACTGAGCATCGCAGTTTAGGAATATTTACTTCCATAGGTGAGCTACATAATAAAGAAGAGTCAAAGAGTCATAAACATGACATTCAGGATAGGGTAACCTCCAGGGAAGAGGGAGCAGGATTTGAGATGGGGCAGAAGCACACAGATGTCTTCAGTGGTATGAATGGTGTCCTTTTTCTTAGCCTGTGTTTTGGGTACAAGAGTGCTTATCTTATTATTCTTCTGCCTGATATATATTTTATATGCATTCCTTTGAATGCATAACTTAAAAAAAAAGAAGAAAGAAATAGCATTAAGGGCTTAGAAGTGCATTAGTTTTAATAGGACCTCACTAATTTCCCCTCCCTAATCAGTTAGTATTCATCACTTTTACTTTGCCTTAATGATTCTCTTTGGAATGGAATTTGCAGTGGATAAAAGGATTAGACAGCGGTAGGTAAAATTGCTAACTGTTGGTAGATCTGCAGTTTGCTTTTGACATTTAAAAAGTACAAGGTAAACTTCAGGTGTGAATGACCCCTAAATGCTCCATGGACATTTCAGTAGTTCCTCCATTAATGAAGAAGATGTTTTTGAAAATCCCTCTGTTGATAGACACTTTGTTTCAAGAGATAGATATCATATGGGTAGTTTGGGATTAGGGCTCAGAGCCACTGATTCCCCTCCTGGCTCCCAAACCAGGCGCCACAGCCAGACATTCCCTTTCTCCCCTGAGATAAGCCTTGACTCTCCAAGTCTCTCAGACTGGAGACCAGAGGGCAACCTCCTGCTCAGGGATGGGAGGTCCCATATGGTGGCTTCCCTGCTCCCGCTCTGCTTTTCCTTCAGTTCCTCTTTGTTAGCTGCCAAAGTTCTAACACTTCAGGAGACCAGACTCTTCAAACTTCCCTCACATCGGGCTGTTCTAATGAGCTGAGTTGTCAGAGTATTACTTACCAGAGCTAAGTCATCTGACTGATTTCTCACAGCTCTTAGGCACCCCTGCCATACAGGTAGCATTATTAGCTCCTTGTCACTTGCCTGACTCCTAAAACTTTGGGAGCTTTCTTTTGGGAATCTATTTTTCACTTTGTCTGATACTTTGAGTGTCTATATAGCTTCAGTGGCCAGTGAAAGGTATTAGAAGAAGAACAGAATGGGTGAAATTTTTTTCAATGAAGAGGTTAGGTGCACCTGTGCAGCTTAGGCAGTTACGCATCAGACTCTTGATTTCTGCTCAGGTCATTATTTCATGGTTCGTGAATTCGAGCCCCACATCCCGCTCTGCACTGACGGCGCAGAGCCTGCTTGGGTTTCTGTCTCCCTCTCTCTCTGCCCCTCCCTCACTTGCTCTCTCTCTCTCTCTCAAAATAAAAAATAAAAAAATAAAATGAAGAAGTTAAAGGACTTTTCACTGATGACTACTGTAGATAAACTTCACAGATCTAAAAGACCAATTATTTGCTACCAATAAAGGTCAGTCTATTATATGTCAGGCCGTATTGGCATGTATTATCTTTTCTGTTGGTACCAAACTTATAAGGAAAGTATAACGAGATTTAAATACATATTGGTCAAAATCCAATAACCTGTAAAAATCTGAATCAGTCACTGACTCCAAACCTCTTAAGGCAAGGACAGCTCCAGCCAGTGTGGTGAGGGACAGTGAAGGTCACATGGCCTGTTACTCTGAATATGCAATAACATTAGATTCCATCACTCCACTGCCCTAGTTCCGTGTATAGAGAATCCATATTTCTGGTGGAAAAACACTGCTTTTTCAAAACATGTTTTCCTGCATATTTACAGAGGCAAGCTTTTGAGGCATTGTGGACCAACAGCTTAGAAGCCTATTTTTTACCTAATGAAGTTTTGGGGGGGTGTTTATAGACATCCCCCAAATGTCTAAAACTAGAAACGTCTCTATTTTTGGGCACACAGCTTAAGAACAGCTAAGAGAGTAGATGCCAAACTTCAACCCAGAGTGAATTTTTATGACTTGAGCTGTAAGCCTATGAAATTAAGGGTTTAAAATGGAAATGCTGACACAATCTTTGCACTTCGTAGAACGTTGAGTGCTGGTGGGGGTGGTGCTATCCTCTTGCTGCTGCTGGCCTCCTCTGTGCTAGGAGACTTCCTGTCCAGCTTTCTTTACTGTGGGGCCTCTTGTTCTCTTAGATCTCCCCAAGCCTTCCCCTTGCCCAGCTAGGAAAGGAAGCTTAGATACAGGCCCATCTGGAGATACTCAGTGTGATGCCTGGACGGACTGTAGAGTGCAGCCTGTGGAGCCCTTACTGGTTTCAGAGCTTTGTGGTGTTGCAATGGCGCTATCTGTGAGCCCTCCTAGCCTAAAATCTCCCAAGTGGCCCTGAGAGGTACTACACTGAGCTACCACGCTGTGGCAGGCCAACACCTCCCTGGGAATACTTCCCATGATGCAGAAGGCCACCATTCCTGAGGTTTACAAGACTCCCCCTGGATTTGCCAGGGCCTTTTGGCTGAGTTCCCATCATCCTGAAAGAAAACCTCTGTCAGAAATGCTTTCCTTCATGGCAGCAAGAATGACATGTATTGATGGCTGCCCGAAAGCTACCTCAAATCAGTATGATTCAAGTATGCAGACTGTGTCAGACTGCCTGGATTCGAATCCACACAGTACCTATCTCACAGGATTGTTCTGAAGATTCAGTGAGGTCATATACTCGGAGTGCTTGACACTCACTCGGGAAGGCCTGGGTGAGAGCGGTGTGCTCTTTTACCCTGAATCAAGAGGCAGGGTCGGGAACTAAGAGGACTGGCTCTGGGAACACTGCACATGAGTGAACCCAAGGGAGATAAGATGGAATTGATGACTTCAAAATAAAATTTTATTTGCCTGATGTGTTACAGTGTATGGTCTCATAATTTAATCAGAGCATCCTTAGGGAGGTTGTCTCCATTGTACAGACTAAGGCTCAGAGAGCTTATGTGACATGGCCAAGCCCACATAGCTAGCAAGTGAAAAGCCAGGGCCTGGGCACCTGGGAGCCTGGGGGGCTCAGTCAGTTAAGCATCTGACTCTGGCTCAGGTCATGATCTCACGGTTTGTGAGTTTGAGCCCCGCAAAGGGTGGGCCCCTCTTCTCTCTCTCCCTCCCCACTCTATGCCCCTCGCTCACTTGCATCCTCTCTTTCTCTTGCTTTCTCTCTCTTTCTCTCTCTCTCTCTCAAAAAAAAAAAGGGGGGGGGGCGGCTTGAACCACATCCTGATACTAAGTTTGGTGCTTTTTTCACTATTCCGTGGGTTTCATGGACTTAGAAGGACTGGCTGATGGTGATGGTGGAGTCCTCATCACCTTGTGGGTTCTTAATCTAAAAGGTGGACATTATACCTTTAAAACACTCACTATCTAAAGAAAGCATATCTCATTTCTTTATCACTGAGAAGCCCAGAAAGTACCTTGGAATTGGTACAATCAAGGATCAAATGAGCATGTTTTTAAATGGACTATATTGAACTGTCTAACTTAATTCTTCTTTCTTTCATACTTTCTCCAATTTTGGTTTTAGTAATTTTCTTTCTCTCAGAAACTGTCTTATAAAATCTTTCACTCCATGATCAGAATTTAATTAGAAAACAATAGAGTAAAACAACATAAAATCAAAGGAAACTGCTGGGAAATTTTTCATAATTTAGTAAAATGTGCTTAGAGTTTTAATGCCTATAAATATATGCCTATATACATTTGTATATATATTTGTGTATATATACACAAATAATTAAACAACAAAACCCTAGTTTGTTACAACAAGAAAGGAAAGTATGGTATGATATAAGAAGAACTATCATTTCTTCTGCACAGTGGAGAAGACTTTTCAGATTGTACCAACCTGGAAACCATTCTCTTTCTTTAAAAAAGAAACAGAGAGGGGAGCCTGGGTGGCTCAGTCGGTTAAGTGTCCAACTTCAGCTCAGGTCATGATCTCACGGCTCCTGAGTTCGAGTCCTGCGTCAGGCTCTGTGCTGACAGCTCAGAGCCTGGAGCCTGCTTCGGATTCTGTGTCTCCCTCTCTCTCAGCCCCTCCCCTGCTCACACTCTATCTCTCTCTGTCTCTCAAAAATAAATAAACATTAAAAAAAAAAAAAAGAACTAGAGAAAGAGAAAGGGAGAGAACACAAGCAAGTGAGAACAAGAGAAGTCAAAGCTGTAGAAGACAGAGAGTGGATGGCTGTGGCAGGCATTTTGCAGGGTGCACAGTAAAAGAAAATGAACCTTCATATGTTATAGCTTTAAATGGTTCTGTTCAGGAGCAGATGTGGAACAGTTTTGCTAGTGCTGTGGAAATGCAGTTCAAAAGGACTGTAATTAAAGAGTAAACTTTGAGCAATTGCAGACAGAAAAGCTGAAAATTCTGTGTGATTATTGAAAAGCATTTGGAGAAGGTAAAACAGTGGTGACTGTAAGACAGTGGGACACAGTAGATGGGCAAGCAGTGCACTGTAGCGAGGGCAGACAAAGAAAGAAGAGGAACTTCACAGGCCCAGGAGAGAGCTGTCCCCCCAGTGCTTAACATCAGAACTGAGTTATTTATTACTATAGTTGTATTTATAGATTTATGTTCAAATTAACTATTTCACAAAATATGGTTCATTCTATGATATGTTTTTAGTCATTCTCTGAAGAAACTCTGAAAAGTCTTTATGAAGTCTTGAGTTCAAACAGACAAAACCCTTTAACTATTGATGACGCTCGAACGAACTGGGTTCCAGCTCATGACTATAGTCCAGATTTTATGTGAAAAATTAGCGGGCAAGATTGACAGCTCAGACTAGTGCCTGAATAAGGATGCACTACACTTGTAACTGCGTGTATTGTGCTAATGCTTGCTTTATTGATTTTGTATGCTATGACCTTCACAAAATTGCCTTATCATCTTGGCATTTTTCTTCCTTTTTTCTTTTATGGGTGGGAAATTATAGCCATACTCCATGTCTCAGCTTCTCGTGGTCACAGTCTTCTACAGTCTCATCACCACCCCTTTTCTAACATATTCTAAAATGTATGCCATTGAACCACATACCTCACCTGAGCCAGTTGGCAACCTAATCTATTCAGAAACACAGTGAAAATTCAGGAAGAAAGGAAAATGAAGGGCAAGGCAAGGAAAGAGAATGAAGGACTCCATTATACATTTCCTTCATTTAATCATTGTAATTCTATGATACAGGTTTTATTCTTTGTATTTTAAAGTCAATAAATCTGAGGTTCAGATTGATCAAGTAACTTGCCCAAGGTCACACAGCTAACAAATAGAGGACTTAGGATTCAGACTTAGGTCTGTTTAACTTCCAAACTCATATTCTTTCCACTGTACCACACTATTTTCTGAAAAGGTCTCTGAATAACCAAGACCTGTGTTACAAAGGATAAAACCAAAGTGTCTTATTCACATAAGTAGTCTAAAGCCCCCATGTAGAATTTGGTTGCCCTTATTCTAAATTATGGTTGTCTGGTTTTGAAGTCCAGAGCTGATTAGAAAGAAGTAGCAAATTGGGGCACCTGGGTGGCTCAGTAAGTTGAGCGCCTGCCTTTGGCTCAGGTCATGATCTCATGTTCACGAGTTTGGGCCCCACATTGGGCTCTCTGCTGTCAGCACAGAGCCTGCTTCAGATCCTCTGTCCCCCTCTGTCTCTGCCCCTGCCCCATTCACACACACACACTCTCTCTCACATTCTCTCTCTCTTAAAAATAAATTAATTAATTAAAAAAAAATGCTGGGGCACCTGGGTGGCTCAGTTGCTTAAGCGTCCAACTTCAGCTCAGGCCATGACTTCGTGATTTGTGGGTTTGAGCCCCAAGTCAGGCTCTGTGTTGACAGCTCACAGCCTGGAGCCTGCTTTGGATTCTGTGTCTGCCTCTATCTCTGCCCCTCCCATGCTCATGCTCTGTCTCTCTCTGTCTCTCAACAATAGATAAATGTTAAAAAAAAATTTTTAATAAAAAAAAAGAAGATGGGAGAAGGGTTTTTGTGAACAAGTACAGTGATTACTGTGAGAAGAGACAAATGATAGCTTGATGGTAAGACAGAAAACCACATTTAAAAAAGCAGATATAGAATAAAATCATAAATAAGAATAAAAGCTTCAAGGTAAGTGATGCTAATCCTACACTGCTATCATTTCAATAGTACTTACTGGGGCACCTGGGTGGCTCAATCGGTTAAGTGTCTGCCTCTTGATTTCAGCTCAAGTCATGATCTCATGGTCGTGGGATCAAGCCCCATGTTGGACTCTGCAGTGACAGCGTGGAGCCTGCTTGGGATTCTCTCTTCCTCTGTCTCTGCCTCTTCCCTGCTAGCTCTCTCAAACTCTCTCTCTCTCTCTCTCTCTCTCTCTCAAAAATAAATAAATAAATATTATTAAATAGTATCTACTAAGTGTCAGGCTCTGTGCTAGACACAATGGTTTTAAAGACCCAGAACATTTCCACTTTTTTTTATTCATGACACAGCTCTGTATAAGATTTCATTTGGAAAAAGAATTTTGGGGTGAAAAATACTGAAAAGTCACTGCATTATATCACTTAATTATCAAACAATCACTGTTCAGTTTGATTCCACCATTCCCATTTTATAGATGAGCTCAAAAACTTTGAGAAATTTGCTCAAAGTCATATAGCTATGAAGAACAGGAGCCAGTATTCAAACTCAGGTCTGCTGATTTCACAGCCTGTGCTTTTTCCATTGTCATGTTGCCTCCACGTTTATAGGCATGGCTCTGAGTCACTGAAAGAAGGTTAATTTATAACTGTTTAAAAATCCAGGGAAACTGTATTGGTTAAACTAATGGAAGTGTACAAACACCTAGTTCTCTGGAAAACTTAGCTTTCCAGGATGACTAGAGATACAACAACAGAGGAGCACTATATAATCAAGATCCTTACAGTTTTCCCAACCTGATATTAACATTAGTGCAATATTATAATTTTCATGTCTGTATGTCTTATAGATGATCTTTTATGGTCATCTCAGTGGACAATTTGAAGAAAATCCAATTCAGGAAGGATTTTGTCATAGTAATCATGAGAACTGTACACTTTTCAGCTGGGGCATGTGTTGGCCTGCCTTTGTGGCAATGATTTTATTGAACCACCATTTGGTAGAGTTTGTACAAACACATAAATATAATTTATGAATTATTGTTAATAAAAGCACATTTTTGTGAGTGATAATCTGTGGGCTGCAAAGTAGTATCTTTCATGACATCTTTCTAATGATATTGTTGGATGGAAAAGGAGTAGTTATAAATCATCCTTCAAATCCCCTAAAGGCTGAAAGGTAAGTAGTTACTAGTCATCTTCAGAACTCATTGGATTTACAAGTTTATCCTCAAATAGATTCATGACTGAGAGTAAGCCTCATTAATCTTAATCATATCAATCTGAGTACCCAGTAAAGTTAGGTCAGAAATGGCTGCTATCAGAGACAGTCAGGACATACTTCAGACAAGAATGCACTCACTTCTTAGACACACATACCCAAGCCAGATAACAGCCGGGGATTTAGGAGAGATTCAGTGGAGACACAAATAGTCTCAATAATGACAATAGCTAGAGAGAGGATCCCACAGCCAAACACACAGCTAATAAAACCACTAAGGTGCAGGGTCAGACCAGAGTTAACTGCAGAGTCATCCAGAACATTACTGCCTCTATTAAATAAGAGAGAGGAGAGAGACAGAGAGAGGGAAAGAAAGAAAGAAAGAAAGAAAGAAAGAAAGAAAGAAAGAAAGAGAAAGAAAGAAAGAAAGAAAGAAAGAAAGAAAGAAAGAAAGAAAGAAAGAAAAAAGGGGAGAGAAGAAGAAAGAAAAGAAAAAGGAACAGAAACCTTGTGTGTAACAAGTGGCCAGTTTAGGGCTCCAACTGGTAAACTATGATGGTCCTAGGAGATAGGGCTGGATATCATTAAGGTCAGGAAGAACTCTGCTCTGACACCCCCCCCCCCCCCCCGCATTTAGATGTGGAGACATGAACACAAGATGATGAACTTAAAAAAAAGGGGAGGAAAGGAGAAACCACATAATGCAGCCAGATTTTTGCATTTATTGGAGGGTCTAATCTCTAAAAGTTTAGATCAACCTGACCAGAGAAATGAAAAAGAGTCACCTATCACAGTGTAGGGAACATACCCAGTCAAGATTAGTAGTTTTCAATTTTTTTAACTTGTGAAACACACAAACTTGCCAGGAAGCTTCAGGGTACATATCCTCTCCTCCCTCTTGTCTCTCCAGCCCAAATAGCTTGGTCATTTAGTCAAATTTCTCCTAGAGTCTATAGCCTCCATGTGAATATATTCATCTTTGTTTCCCTATAAAGCCTAGTACAAAACATATGCTAGGCTCTCAAATCTTTGTGGATTTGAATCCCTCTTCATACCTACCCTCCTCCAACTGACAAGGCATTCTCCTTCTTTTCTCATTATTATCGTTAGCTAAATCTTTTACCTCTTAGTCAAAAATTTTAAAAGAAGTGTGAAGATACACAGGATTTGAAACTGACAGTGGAAACCCTTGTGGTATATATAAAGATTTGGATACACGAGATGAAAACCTATTAGGTGATTTGATTCTAGCCAGCCTTGATTCTGTGAGCTTTCTGATTTGTACCTTATTTAATTTTGCCCTCTTCTTCTTCTTCTTCTTCTTCTTCTTCTTCTTCTTCTTCGATTTAAACTTCTTCTTTTTTCAATTTTTCTTTATTCTTTTTTAAATATCTGGAGAATTTTTATTTGGGTAAATACTTTAATTATAATATTCTCTGTCCCTGATACACTTTTGAAAGCTTTATTAAGATATCATTCACATGTCACATAATTCACCTATTTAAAGTGTATAATTAAATGATTTTTAGTATATTCACAGAGGTGTCAACCATTACCATAATCAATTTAAAATGTTATCATCACCTCCAAAATAAACCCTGTATCTCTTCACTATTGCCACCATATTTCCCACACGCCCTGGCCCAAAGCAACCTCTAATCACTTTCTATCTCTATGGATTTGCCTCTTCTGGACATTTCATATAAAAGCAATCATGTAATATATGGTCTTTTGTGACTAGCTCCTTTGAAAACATATGTTTTCATTTCTCTTGGGTATATATCTAGGAGTAGAACTGCTGGGTCATCGGTAACATATGGTTTGTGGAACTTCCAGACAATTTGCCAAAACGGCTGCACCATTTTACATCTCACCAGCAGTGTGTGCAAGTTCTGATTTCTCCACACCTCACCAAAGCAACCCTGCTATCATCTGACTTTTTTGATTATAGTCATCCTAGTTGATGTGACCTAGCATCTCATTATGGTTTTGATTTGCATTTTGCTGATAACTAATTATGTTGAACATCTTTTCATGTGCTTATTGGCTGGCCATTCGTTTATCTTCTTTGTAGAAATGTCTATTCAGATCCTTGGCCCATTTAAAAAATTGGGCTATTTATCTTTTTATTATTGAATTGTAAGAGCTCTTTATATATTCTAAATACAATTCCCTCATCAGAAATATGATTGCAAGTATATTCTCCCATTCTGTGGGTTAGCTTTTCATTTTCTTGATAGCATCTTTTGAAGCACAAAGATTTCTTTTTAATTTTGATAAAGTCCAATTTATCTTTTTTTTTTCTTTGGTAGCTTGTTCTTTTAATGTCATATCTAAGAATCTATTGCCAAATTCAAGGTCATGAAGATTTGCCTCTATGCTTTCTCTTAAGAGTTTTATACTTCTTTAAAAAAAATTTTTTTTAATGTTTATTTATTTTTGAGAGAGAGAGAGAGAGAGAGCATGTGAGCAGAGGAGGGGCAGAGAGAGAGGGAAACACAGAATTGGAAGCAGGCTCCAGGCTCTGAGCTGTCAGCACATGGGGCTTGAACTGGGGGCCTTGGAGCTGTGAGATCATGACCCGAGCCGAAGTCGGCTGCTTAACCGACAGAGCCACCCAGGGGCCCCAAGAGTTTTATACTTCTAACTATCACATTTTAGTTAATTTTGGGGTATGATATGAGGTAAAGGTCCAACCTCATTCTTTTGCATGTGGCTATCATCCAGTTGTCCCAGAACAAATTGTTGAAAAGACAATTCTTTCCACTGAATGATATGGACACTCTTGTTCATAGACACATGGGTTTATTTTTGGAGTTTCAGTTCTATTCCATTGATTTATATGATTATCCTTATGCCAGTATCACACTGTCTTGATTATTGTTGTTTTGTAGTAAGTTTTGGAACTAGGAAGTGTGAGTCCTTCAACTTTGTTCTACTTTTTCAACACTGTTTTAGCTATTTCAATTTTAATTGAATTTGAATTCAATTTGATTGAATTCGAATTTTAGAATTAGTTTATCTATTTCCACCAAGAAGCCAGCTGAGATTCTGATAGAGACTGAATTGAATCTATAGATCAACTTGGGAAACATTGCCATCTTATTTATATGTCTTCTTGTGCATGGATATGAGATATTTTTCCACGTATTTAGGTCTCCTTTAGTTTCTTTCAACAACTTTTTATAGTTTCCAAAGTATAAGTTTTGTACTTCTTTTTTAAAAATTTTTTAATGTTTATTTATTTTTGAGACAGATAGAAAGGCAGAGTGCAAGTGGGGGAGCGGCAGAGAGAGGGAGACACAGAGTCTGAAGCAGGCTCCAGGCTCTGAGCCATGAGCACAGGCCCTGATACGGGGCTCGAACCCACGAACCAGGAGATCATAACCTGTGCTGAAGTCGGATGCCTAACTGAGCCACCCAGGCACCCCAGTTTTGTACTTCTTTTGTTAGGTTAATTCCTAAGTATTTTATTCTTTTTGGTGCTATTGTAAATGTAATTTAAAATTTTTTTATTTTTGAATTATTCATTGCAAGTATATAGAAACACAGTTAATTGATTTTTGTATATTATATGCAAATTATATATATGATTATAGATATAATTTATTTTTTATGTATTGGATCATGTGTCTTGAAAACTTGCTGAACTTTTTTATTAGTTCTAATAGTTTTTTAGTGGAATCCTCAGGATTTCATAATAGATTATGTTATTAGCAAATAGATTTACTTCTTCCTTTCTAACCTGGATGTCTTTTATTTATTTTTCTTATCTAATTGTTCTGGCTAGAACCACCAGTACAAAGCTGAATAGAACTGGCAAGAGTTGACATTCTTGCCTTGTTCCTGAGGGAAAGCTTTCTGTCATTCACCATTATGGATGTTAGCTGTGGATTTTTATAGATGCTTTTTATTAGATTAAAGTAGTTGCTTTCTATTCGTAGTTTTTGTTGAGTGTTTTTTATCATGAAGTTGTGTTGAAGTTTGACAAATGCTTGTCTGTGTCTATTGAGATGGTCATGAGGTTTTGTTTTTTACTCTGTCAATATGATGTATTACATTAGTTGATTTTCAAACGTTAAACCAATTTTGTATTCCTGGAATAAATCTCACTGGTCATGGTATATAATTCTTTTTATAAGTGCTGGATTCAGTTTGCAAGTATTGAGAATTTTTACGGTCATTTTTCTAATAGGTATTGGTATATAGTTTTCTTCATCTTCATCTGGTTGTAGTATCAGGCTAATATTAGCCTTCTACAATGATTTGGAAAGTGTTCCTTCCTCTTTTATATTTTGAAGAGTTGGTGAAGAAATGGTATTAATTCTAAATTATATGTCTGGTAGAATTCACCAAAGAAAACATTTGGTTCTGAATTTTTTTTTGTGGGTAGTTTTTTAAATTACTAATTCAATCTCTTTACTTGTTATAGACCTATTCAGATTGTCTATTTCTTCTTGAGTCAGTTTTGGTAATTTGTGTGCAGGGCTCAATCTCATGAACTGTGAGATGATCTAAGCCGAAATCAAGAGTCAGACACTTAACTAACTGAGTCACGCAGGCACCCCTGTGTTATTGATTTGTAACTTCATTTCATCATGGTAAGAGAACATTGTATTATTTCTTTCTTTTTAAATCTATTGAAGTTTTTATTTTATGTTCCACCATATGGTCTATCCTGGTCCTCTTAAGCTGTAGCTGAAGAGTCCTCAGATCAAGGAGAATTGGAATATGATAGAAAAATCACTATCCAACTAGGTTTTAACTCTAGCTTTTTCTGCTTATCAACAATATATGGACTTGGAAGTCCACTTTCTTTCTCTGGATGTCCCTATTTGTATAAAGAGGACCACTTAAACTCGGTTCTCTTACTAGCTTGAATAAATCCTTTAATCTCTCTGACGCAAGTTTCCTTATTTCTAAAATGGGGACAATAAATCTTAATTTGCAGAGCTGTCTCAAGAACAAGCTAATGATGGGGGGGGTGAGGGAGAGGGGAAAGTGGGTGATGGGCATTGATGAGGGCACTTGTTGGGATGAGCACTGGGGGTTGTATGGAAACCAATTTGACAATAAATTATATTTAAAAAAAAAGAACAAGCTAACGTGTGTAATTACTGGTACATGGTAGACGCTCAATAAATGAATTTTGTTATGCATTTTTTTTTAACAATGATAGTTGTCAATTTTTCTACGGTCTAGGGGAGAGAGTTAGTAGGTTCATCCTGGCAGCAGAGAAGCAAGTTCTACAAAGCTGTCTTAGGAGCTGTTTTGGAATCCTTTGTCTTTCTCAGTTGTTCAGGCCCACTGTAACCCAACAGGCTTAGCTCATCTAAAACAAAAACTTCTCTGTTTGGCCTTTGACCTCCTAAGCCACTGATGCTAGAATCCCACGAGTATAATACACTAGAAACAAGACATCCCATGGTAGCATCAACCCAATCCTCAATGAGATTTCTTTACATAGTGATATTTACTATTTTGTATTTGGTGTCTACTTTCTTCCTTGGAAGTCATGACACTTCATAATTGTTTGCTTTACACTTACTTATGAGGTAGAACTTCTCATCTAGAGAGGGTAATTAGTTTTTCTAAGATAGGGAGAAGCAGCCAAAGACACCTGAAAGAAGTATTGGAACATACTAGATCCTTAGTCTAGAAAAAAAAAAAAAAAAAACACCTCATGTTAATAGCTTTGACACCTCAAAAAACAAAACAAAACAAAAACACCTCAAGTTAATAGCTTGTTAATAGCTAATTTGTATTAGCTCCTTGTCTTTAGTCAATCTAGCTAAGAACAAGGAAAGTAAGGTTGATTTTGAAGCCCAGCAGGAAAGAAAGAAGAAATTCCTAATCAGACCCTATGCTAAATGTGGATATAAATCTACTATATAATACCATACAATACATGTAGATGCAAGGTTCTAAACCTGACAATAAGACTTAAAGCCCTGCATTCAGACATAAGTATGGGGAGAAAAGGAAAGGTCATTACCCATCTGACGCTTGTTGAGATTATCCAGCTACTGATAACAGAAAAATCAATTTAACTTTGAATAATGATTTTAAGCTCTGCCTCTTGGGTAGTGTGGGATACTATGGTAGAGAATGGATAGGGGAGTGGTAGGCATTACTTCAGGCATTGAAAATATGCTTTCCTAAAGAAATCTGGTTCTCAGGTGCACCACAAAATATGAATTTGCCATAATCTTAATTTGGGTGATAAAGAGTGAGTAGGAAGAACTTGGAGAAGAATCTTTCTTTCTTTCCAAAGATTCTGTTAACAACCCTAGTATCTCAATTATTCCAAGTTTTGGCAATATAGGAAAGCAGTCAAGCAAAATTTATTCCTGGATAAGAATTTACCAGGAGTCTACCAGGTGCCCCATCCCACATCTCAGAGAACAGCAAATTCACTAGAGAAACTGGCGGCTACTCCAAACCGCTCCACTGGACCAGGCCTCCAAATGTGTAGCAGCCACAATGCTTTCCTTGGACCAGCCTCCGAGCTTTTATTAGCTTTTTGCTGTTTTTCTAGGTTAAACCCATTGGAAATTGGATTCTCTTTAAAAAGAAGTCTATTTTGGTTGAGAATACAGAGTATGTGGAATAATCAAGTCAGGTAATCTCTGGGGCTTTGGATCAAGAATTCTCTGCCCATGATGCATCATATTTAGCTTTCATTTTTGGTGAAAGCCTAGTCTAAGAAATTGTATGGAAAAACAAACAATCACAATCTTTGGAAGAATAGAAATGATGTCTGACTTAGCTATTCAGTGAACTTTAAGAATTCTGGCTTTGTCCTTTTTGCTTGTTTTAAGTTGACAGGTGTTTCTAGAAAAACAAGTCATGTTTGTTTAAGGTCAGTATTGGAAGCCAATAAAAAGGCTGGCCTTTTTGGCTCTGATATATGGTGTGATTTTGGATTTTTCTTTCTACTACATTAACCATGCATTCCTTAAAGAGTACTTAAAGTCCTGGGAAGGATGTAAAATGTCAGTACTGAACTAAGATCACAAAATTCCTGGAATCATAGCACACATGTTGTTAAGGATCATACTGAAGATGTGCAAATCAAAAACAATACTTTAAACATATTTTCAGCTTTTCAGTTCATCCTAAAAACTCAACTATCGCTCCCAATACAGAGTAATGTCACCTCCCACCCCTTCTAGGTACTTTTCTGAAGAGCTCAGAGCACTTTCCAGACATGACTTCATTTGCTCTCCAGTAACTAACAGTGCAGGAGGGTAGAGTGAGAACTTTTCTGTATATATTATATATTAAGGAAAATGTGGCTTAGAAAAGAATTTATGTTAGAGTCACCTAGGGTGTCAGGTGGAAGTGTATGTGCCTATCATATCTACGGCAAAGCCCATGGAATGCTAAAGCTGGGAGAAAACTTAGACCTATCATCTAGTACAGTAATTCCTGATACTTTGGATTTTATATACAAGTAAAACTTTGAAGCTATTTTAAAGGATTAATCATAAATTTTCTCCAAAAAGGACACTAGAAAAACAACACCGGTAATTTTATGAAAAAGGAGACATTATAACACCCCGAAACCAAAAAGTTTATAACTGCTGATATTAGAGGGAGATAAAGAAGAAAGTAACAGAATTTGGAATAATGGAATCAGAAGTAGGGTTGAAGATGGTAGACATCCAAACTATGAATTCATACGATAGAAGAATAACTTCAAAATAAATGGTAGACCTTCTCAACACAAAACATGCACACACTCTATATACTGCTTCTTTTTCTCATTTTACCATCAAAGACCAGCAGCATTACCAGAGTAGAACTATAGGAATTTAACCTGAATCTTCATTTTACTTACAAGAAAATTAAGACTTGGAAAAGGAAGTAGGATTGCCAGATAAAATACAGGGCACCTAATTAAATTTAAATCCCATGCAATATTTGGGATATACTTATACTAACTAATAATTTGTTGTTTATCTAAAATACAAATTTAATAGGGCAACCTGTATTTCTATTTGCTAAATATGGCAACATTAAAGGGAAATGTCTTTTAGTTACTTGAACCGTTGTTTAATGGCAGAATTAGGAGCAATTAGTTTTGACTCCAGTGATTTAAAAAAATATATATTGTTCTACCTTTTCATACATCATAGTCTGGCTCTAATTCAACACAATCCATTAACCATACTAATTCTACCATCTTCATCCTCACCTTTAATTATAATTCTATTATTCTGAATTCTGCTACTTTTCTCTTTGGAGCCCAAAGTTTCTTTTCCCTTTATACTAGTGGTTACCAAACTTTTTTGGTTTCAGGATCCTTTATTCTTTTTTTTTTTTTTTTTAAGGTTTTTTTATTTATTTTTGAGACAGAGAGAGACAGAGCATGAACGGGGGAGGGGCAGAGAGAGAGGGAGACACAGAATCGGAAGCAGGCTCCAGGCTCTGAGCCATCAGCCCAGAGCCCGACGCGGGGCTCGAACTCATGGACCGTGAGATCGTGACCTGAGCTGAAGTTGGACGCTTAACTGACTGAGCCACCCAGGCGCCCCTCAGGATCCTTTATTCTTAAAAATTATTGAAGACCTGGGCCACCTGGACGGCTCAGTCCCTTGAGCGACTGACTTTGGCTCAGGTCATGATCTCGCAGTTCATGAGTTCATGAGTTCATGAGTTTGTGAATTCAAGACCCACGTCACGCTAGCTGCTGTCAGCCAGTGAGTGAAGAACCCACTTCAGATCCTCTGTCCCCCTCTCTCTCTGCCCCTCCCCTGCTTGCTTTCTCTCTCTCTCTCTCAAAAAAATAAAACATTAAAAAAATTATTGAAGACCCCAAAGAGTTCTTATGTGAGTCTATCAGTATTTACTGTATTCCAAATTAAAATTGAGAAAATTATATATATTTATTAATTCATTTAATAATAAACCTATTAAATATTAGTATAAATACATTTATTTTTAAAAACTATACTTTTCATGTGAAACAAGTCAGACTAAGAAAGACAAATACCATGTAATGTCACTCATATGTGGAATCTAAAAAACAGAACAAATGAACAAACAAAAAGCAGAATCAGATCTCTAAGTACAGAGAACAAACTGATGGTTGCCAGAGAGACGGGGGAGAGGCGGTGGGCAAAATGGGTGAAAGGGAGTGGCAGATGCAGGCCTCCAGTTATGGAATGAATAAGTCATGGGAATAAAATGTACAGCATAGGGAATATAGTCAATGATATTATAATAGTGTTGTGTGGTTAACAGATGCTAGTTACACTTGTGGTGAGCGTAGCATAACATATAGAGGTGTCGAATTGCTATGTTGTACACCTGAAACTAATATAACATTGTGTGTTAACTATACTCTATTTTAAAAATAAAAAAACTTATATTTTCCAAAATAAAAAAAACAACAAGAGTGGTAATGCTTTATATTTTCACAAGTCTCTTTAATGCCTGGTTTAATAGAAGACAGGGGATTCTGATATCAGCTTCTGCATTTGATCTGTTGTGAAATGTTTTGCTTAAAGTATATAAAGAAAAAACAGCCTCATACAGACATGTAGTTGAAAAAAGGAGAAGTGTTTTAAGTAGCATTTGGAGATAATTGTGGCTATTTTTCTTCGATGCTACACCAAAAATTGACAAGTGGTGGTTTCTTAAATGTTAGTTGTAAGGTAGAATCTGAAACTCTATCAATGAATTTTTGTACTATATTTCATTAAAATCATTGGTTTCTCATGCACTGAGAACAAGTCATCTACTCTTGATGATTTTGTAATATCATTCATTAGTAATTTGGAAAATATTGGTTCACTGAGTTATATAGATCTTCCAAATGTTGATGCATTTCATTATACAATATAAAAAAATCATGCTTGCCAATATCAATATAGATGTGATAAATAAATGTCTTAAAGTTTTCCAAAATTCTATTTTTGCTTGGAAGCTGGACTTTTATCATTGGCAACAAATACCAACTCATTGTTGAAATGACTGGCTCCCTTTTCTCATCATTAAGAAAATATCTGCCAAATCTGAGCAACCACACCTTGTCTGTCAGTAATTTTTTCAAGTAACAATAAGATTTTGTGAAAAAAAGGAGTTAGTTTAACTTACAACGCAAACAGGTGCACAATAACTGTCTTTGAGTCATAGTTTGGTATGCAGCAGGAATGCTTTTTGTTGTTGTTGTTGTTACACCGACTAAAAATTCCTGTAGTGGAGAGTTGAGATTTAATAAAATTAATATTTTTTACTGTTTCATCAAAGGTATTCTCAAGGGAAATTTACTCTTTTTATTTGTTGTTTTGTTTTTGCTTTTTACTGTGAGGGTGTTGTGGTGAAGAATACAGTGACTACTATGCAGTTTTTACAGTAGTTTTACCTACCATTGCTTTATTTTTTTTTTAATTTTTTAATGTTAATTTATTTTTGAGAGATAGGGGCACAGAGCGCGGGTGGAGGAGGGGCGGAGAGGGAGGGACAGAGAATCCAAAGCAGGCTCCAGGCTCTGAGCTGTCAGCACAGAGCCCGATGCAGGGCTCAAACCCACAAACTGGGAGATCATGACCTGAGCCGAAATCGGATGCTTAACCAACTGAGCCACCCAGGCACCCCTACCTACCATTGTTTTTGAACCATCAATGCAAACATCCACAGAGTGTAAAAGGAAATTAATGTCTCAGTGCTGTTAAGAAAAGTTTTACCCTTGTGGATTCCCTGAAAAGGTATTGGGAATTCCCAGGAATCTGTAAAATTGAGATCCACTGTTCTATTTACCACCTTGGCACTAACACACCCACAACCAACTGAAATGCTTAACAAGAAACTGGAGTCCAAAATCCATTAAGAGAGTTGACCCCTTTGTTCCAACTTATCACTACAGTACAAAACCTGCAGGGAAGCTTCTGCAAGTCTTTTTCTTTATGAATTACCAAAAGATAGCTGTGTCCTGCATGGAGGAAACCAGACTGTAAACTACTGCCAAACACATGCTGTTCCTTGGACCTAGAATGTTCCTTGGTCCTTCCCTACCCCTACTACATATTCTTCAGGTTTTGGCTGAAGCACTACCTCCTCCCATAGCATTATGCTAACATCATGGGGAAGATTTAGGATGAGGGTATGGAGAGAATAACATTATTAAGTACCTCCCATCTTTCAGGCCTCATGCAGGATACTTAACATTTAATGCTTACAAAAATCTTGTGAGACAATTTTTTAAATTAATTAACTTATTTATTTTTAAACTTACATCCAAGTTAGTTAGCATATAGTAGTAACAATGATTTCAGGAGTAGATTCCTTAATGCCCTTTACCCATTTAGCCCATCCCCCCCCCCACAATCCCTCCAGCAACCCTTTGTTTGTTCTCTGTATTTAAAAGTCTCTTATGTTTTGTCCCCCTCTCTTTTTTACATTATTTTTGCTTCCCTTCAATTATTCATCTCTTTTGTATCTTAAATTCCTCATACGAGTGAAGTCATATGATATTTGTCTTTCTCTGACTAATTTCGTTTAGCATAATACCCTCTATTATATCCACATAGTTGCAAATGGAAGGATTTCATTCTTTTTGATTGCCAAGTAATACTCCACTGTGTGTGTGTGTGTGTGTGTGTGTGTGTGTGTGTGTGTACCACATCTTCTTTATCCATTCATCTGTTGATGGACATTTGGGCTCATTCCATACTTTGCTATTGTCGATAGTGCTGCTATAAACATTGGGGTACGTGTCCTCCTTTGAAACAGCACACCTGTATCCCTTGGATAAATACCTAGTAGTGCAATTGCTGGATCGTAGTGTAGCTCTATTTTAAATTTTTTTGAGGAATCTCCATACTGGTTTCCAGGGTGGCTGCACCAGTTTGCATTCCCAACTTGTGAGATGATTTTATAGATGAAGTCACCAAAGTTTAGAGAGGTTGAATAATGTATCTAGTAAGAGGAAGAGCTACCTGAATCCAAAGCATATGTCCTTTGTACTTGATCATGAGTTAGTTTTCTATTATCTAGAGAAATTCTACCTAGTTAAAATTTTTCTCATCTTCACACCATTTATGATGGGATTTTAACCAATAATCTCTTTGATTCCTTTTAGAATTAAATTTTTTAAATAGCATTAAAAGTTTATGAATCTTGGTTCTTTATAGGGCAACTGATCACTTAACTGGCAATCTACATAGAGATACTCATAGTTTTTTTTACACTTTTCTGAAAGATCAGAGAAGGCAGAAGAAAGGTTGGGATGGAGCTGGAGTTAGAGGAGGAGTAGAGTCAGGAAAGATATTCAGCCCATTTGTGGAAATCTTCAGATGGCTAGAAATAGATGTGTAGTAAAATCATACTGTCAGAAAAGTCAGGAAAAAGCACACTTTCAAAAGCCAAGGACATAATTATGAAGAAGAACAGGGTGGAGAAATTGTGCCACTTATTATAAAACTATAGTAAGACACAAAAAGCACAAACTATAAAGACTGATAAATTTGACCATTTTAAATATTAAAACTTCAGCTTATCAAATGATACCATAAAATAGATGAAAAGAAAAGAGATACTGGTAATACATAGAACAAATAAGGCATAAATACTCAGGATATATAAAGAATTTCTACAAATCTATGTGAAAAAGACAAATAATACTCCTGCCCCTCAAAAG
Organism: Panthera leo; assembly: GCF_018350215.1. Classification (NCBI taxonomy): domain Eukaryota; kingdom Metazoa; phylum Chordata; class Mammalia; order Carnivora; family Felidae; genus Panthera; species Panthera leo. The sequence goes on from NC_056692.1 coordinate 26,046,234, forward strand.
GGCAAAAGACATAAGCTTATGTTGCACAGAAGGTGAAACACAAATGGCCAGTAAACAAATAGATAGAAAAACTTACTAAGTAATCAAGGAGATGAGATATTTCACATCCATCAGATTAACAAAAATTAAAAAGCCTTATAATACCAACTGTTGGTGAGATGGTGAAGCAAAACCTGCTGGTAGGAGTATAATTTGATTTACCACTTCTTTGAATAAATTGGCAATTAGTAGAAAAAGTGAATATGTATTTACTTTTGGGATATGCTCTAGAACAATTCTTGCATGTGTGCAAAAAGATGGGCACGAGAATGTTCATAGTAACAATGTTGATAATAGCAAACAATACCAGACAAGCTAAATGTCTATCAACAGACGATGTATAAATAGGTTGCAGTATAACCATATGATATAATACCATACATCAGCAAAAATTAATGAGTCAGAGCTATGTAAATGAATCTCACACACAAAATGTGGGAGAAAAAGCAAGTTTCATAAGAATACATATAGTATGACATTTATATAAAGTTTTGAATTTTTTTTAATCTTTATTTATTTTTGTGAAAGAGAGAGAGACAGAGTGCGAGTGGAGGAGGAACAGAGAGAGAGGGAGACACAGAATCTGAAGCAGGCTCAGCACAAAGCCCGACGCAAGGCTCGAACTCACAAACTGTGAGATCATGCCCTGAGCCAAAGTCGGACGCTCAACCGAGTGAGCCACCCAGGCACCCCTATTTATATAAAGTTTTAAAAATGGGTATTAGTGCTGTATATTTTTTAGGAATACACACATGTGTAGTAAAAATATACAGAAATGCCAGCAAATGATAAACACCAGATTTCCTCATCTAGGGAATTGGAAGGAAGATGGAACTGGGAGGGGGACACAGAGAGAGCTTCAGTTTTATTGCTAATGTTTCATTTCTTAAGTTAGGCAGTGAGTAGAGAGGTGTTTGTTGTATTACTTTTTACATGGTTTTGTATAGGTCATAATAAATGTTTTTAAAACTCCAGGGCAAATGTCTGAAAAAGTCATTCTTTAGGTAAACCAAAGATATATATAGGTATATATACACTCCAGGCAGCCACAAACATTTTTTTCTATATTCAGAATATTGGATTTTAACAATTGGATTGCTTTAAAGAATAGTTTTAGACAAAATAACACAAAAGCTTATTCCCACTAGTTAAGTTTCACATTACACGCCTTCTGGATTAAAATAATGCAATGCAGAATCCAGTTTATGTCACATGAGGTCAGGGAAAGAAAAAAATAATGATACCTGGAAACTAGCATGGGGAAACAGACCCTATATGCACACAGTTTATTTGTTCAGGCTTGTAGCAAGGAGTAAGGGAAACACGAAAATATCTCGGTCATAAATTGTCATGTAAAAGACAAAGAGAAACTCTGGAATATTATGAAACTATAAATTACTTCTGCTGAAAGGGTAGAATTTGCAGTATCCCCTTAACCGAGGTTTCACCTCCCCACTTTTGACAGAATAACTCCTGTTCTTTGGAGAAAAACAGATGAAATAAATGTAAAACCCGAGAGGGAAATCATCTAATATGTACGCCACCTGCCTAATAAAATGAGAATAAATTTGGCTTTTTGGCTAAGTAGATTTGCTTATGTTTTAACTTAGTTAGAGGCACACGCCATCTAAATTACATATATGTTTTTATTTCAAAAACCCAACATGAGGGGACAAAAAAATAATTTCACCGAATTTAAATGGTTTTGCTTTCAAAACAAACATCATACAATAAAATTCTTATTTATAAAGTAAGCCACAATCAGCTTTCAGGTTGACGTGGAGCCATGTCCACTTATTAATAATGCTAATGAGATTCCAAAACATCATAGCTCTGTCTCCAGCTCAGTCCTGGGATCTTAAAACTGTAGTCTGAGGACTACAGGACTAATGCAGACACATACTTTTACTCCAGAGATTGCTAGTGGTTTCGTTAGTGAGCTAATGGCTGCAGGTACCAAACAATGACTTCTCAAGAGTAAACATCTCTACTCTTTTAAAACTCTCCTTCTCCCGAATCCCAGAAGGTAGCAGGCCTCATGAAGAGCTACCTGCAAAATCCTTCCTTTGAAGAAATACACAAATGAGTCAATCCCCCGTTAAAGGATTTGCTAAAAACAAAGGTCCAGGAAGCCACGTAAAAATGATTTGTGAGGCTGCTTGAGGCCTGACATTTTTTTAAACCCTTTCTATGCCCCATTTCAAAAAATGCATCTGCAGGCAACTTGACTGTTTAAGGCTAAATGCTGGTCTCAGATGTATATTTGAGGCATCTATTCAATCTGGAGTTTACTATAGCCACGGTTTAAACCGTAAAAATGGAGTTGGTAATGAAAGTATGGAGAACTTTAACTAGAGTCAGAGCCAGATCCCTATCCTGACTCCCCCAGCACCTTTCACTTACGAGTAATTCCTGCCAAATGGAGCTGTGGGAGTTGCAGAGTGGTCCCCCTTCACTGGCCAATGTGACTCTCTAATGGAACACCCTGGTGCCTTGGAGCCATCGGTTTTCTGCAGTTGTGTTGGTAAGATACAAAGCTAGAGCTTCAAAAAGTCGGTCTGAGGGTATTGCTTTGGCTTTATTCCATTCATCGAATTGGATAGTAGAAGCAAATATATATTTTCCAATGTTCTGTATTCTGTACAAGAGAAAGAATAGCCAGTGTTTGAGGGTCAAAACAGGACCTCTTTTTGGTACTAATTAGTCTTTATTTTTATTATTGGGAAGAAAAATTACAAGAAAATTAATTCAAATATGAGCTTTTACCAAGAATAATAATAGCTATGAATTTGAGGGTTTTCAAGTTAGCCACTCCTCTTAGGGCTTTTCAGACACTGAATTGTGTCATTCCCTTAACAGACCTAATGATAAGACTACTATCCCTGTTTCACAAATGAGGAAACTGAGGCTCTGAGAGATTAAGTAACCTGATCCAGATCACACATTTACTAAGTGGCAAACGTGGGATTCGAATCCACATCTAGTCAAATATTAAAACCCTTTTCATTACCCTGTAATGCTTCTTCAGAGTTATTTTGTATGTGAACTGCTAAAGATGTTGTGAGATCAGAACAACTTAGGTTCTTTGAAACACATTAAGGGTCCCACTACAGTTCACTACTGTAGTGGTAGGACCCAAACCTGCATTCTGTGGGGGGAATTCTGAAGTATGAAGAGGTTAGTTAGTTAGTCTAAAATTACACTGTAAGGAAGAGCTGTGGTCTCGACTTGACCCTTTGACTTTACTGCTCTAAGAAAGTTATAAAATACTCCTTACATAACTCCTCTTGTTCTACTTCTGTGTTTGATCTGACAGCAATAGTTTACAAAAGCTCCTTTGTTTCCAAACAATGTTAAATAATAGAAGGGGGGGAAATACAGGGTTTCCCTCCCAAATGTGCACAAATAAATTAGCTAAAGATATTAAAAAAAGTGTATGGGCTCTTTTTGGAATTAATTCATTGAAAGAACCATTACAGTATCTATATCCCTGTTCATCAACTTTCCCATCTGGATTTTATTTTTTAGGCACTCATTGCTTCTCACAGGTTCAATGTTACCCATTTCACACCATTTAACTATTGAAAGCACTTGAAATTCCGGACCCTAGAAGAGGGCCAGTGTATTTCTCCGTGATGCAGCTAATGTGTCAGACTTGTAAAATAGCTCTTAGTGGCGGGCCTCCATTTAGAGAAAGACGGAAACTAGCTTTAAATACTTAGAGCTTTAATATCTAGTCCATTATACTGAAGCAGGCTCTTGTAAAGAGTCAATTATGGGATACTTCTGATTTGATCCACATGCAAGGGAAATCCGCTTCTTTGCCTTTAAATCCCTGTTGTAAGTGTCTTGTTTAAATAATTAGTGACACTTTTTCTTTGATCAAATTGATTCATATTGTTATTCTTCTATGCTAATTTAAAGCTAAATCCATGTAAAAGTCTAGGCAGATCTTAATCTCTCATGAAGAAAGCTTTACCAAAGACTGTAGTTTTCCAGAAAACATTTTATTTTTTAAAACATTATTAATTGATTGAAATAAATTAAAATTTTCTATGAGGAAATATGGGAGTCAATCACAAGCCAAGATGGTAATGTTATTTTTCTATGTAGAGTGATGTATTTCACACACACACACACACACACACACACACACACACTGCGTAATACATACTTAATAGCATGTTTAAACAACAAATATTACTGAGACCTCTAAAAGCAATCAAATGTAATCTCTGTTTATGGGTTGGAGGCTAAAAGTTTATGCACATTTGCAACATACTATCAAAGGGTAATATCCTTTATACTAAACTTTATTCATAATCAAGGAACAAACACAAAATGCCAGACTTATCTAATTCATATTTTTTAAAATTACAATACCCAGTGTTGGTTAGGGCCCTGGGAAACTGGTACTCTTATGTACTGCTGGTGGGTACTAAATAGCAGTTTTCTAAAAGGCTTGTGAAAGTACATTTCAAAGACCTAGAAAATGCATACTACATCTGATCCAGCATCAACACTTCTAGCTTAGGAATCTAGTCTGAGGAAATACGCATATCTGTGAATTAAAACAATGTGACAGTTTATACATCAATATGTTAATGATGGTCATTTCGGGGTTAGGCTAATTTTTATTTGCCTATTTTTCTTCTCTGAATTTTCTAAGTTTTCTATAATAAACATATATTGCTTTTATAATAAGGATGTCATTTCAAACATTTATGTAAATTTTAAATTATTTAACAAGAAATACATTATAATGAGATTTTAAAAAACACAGAAGTAGTAGTATAAATATTGAAAAATTCTTTCTTCCCACCCTGTCCCCAATTCTATTTCCTTTCTAGGGTGTAACTACTATTGATAGTTTCATATATCCTTCTTGACCATTTTTCTACATATTTATACTTTATGCATATGTATATTTTTATATTGTTTATAAATAGGATCATATCCATGAATTGATAGAACCAGAGTCTATTTAGTCAGTTCCATTCATATTAATGTTATTTCTCTCTTTTTTGCTATTATAAACAATGCTTCGATAAACATCCTCATACATATTTCAACATATACAGGCACAAGTGTTTATCTAGAATAAAAACCAAGAAACAAGTGAAATGTTGATGAGAATAGATGTCACCTGTCAATAGTGAAGTCACCTCTCAAGCTCAGTGATTCATGTGAGTGGTTATTGCTTTTACTCATCAACAGTGGATATTACCTATATTTTTTGTTTTGGCCCGGCAGATGAGCAAAAGTGGCATCTCTTTTTGTTTATCTTGGCCTTTTCCTGATTGCTAGTGCATTTGAACATCTTGTCAGATGTTAATTGGTCATTTTTATTTCTTCTGTCAGTTGCTCTTTTCACTCTTGGTTTATAATTTCTCTAATTGCTTTGTAGTACTCTTTATATTTTGAGTGTTACCTTTATTTATTAAGTATGTTGCAATTATTTTCTCCCTCCCATTTTTTTCTATCCTTTAAAAAAACTTGAGGTATAATTTACACATGATAAGTATACAGTTCAAAAGTTTTTATAAAAACTTACCCTCATGTCATTAAAAAAAACTTTATGTGGGGGCGCCTCAGTGGCTCAGTCTGTTAAGCATCTGACTTCAGCTCAGATCATGATCTCTCAGTTTGTGAGTTGGAGCCCTGCGACAGGCTCTGTGCTGACAGCCTGGAGCCTGCTTCAAATTCTGTCTCCCTCTCTCTGACCCTCCCCTACTCTTTCTCTGTCTCTCAAAAATAAATAAACATTAAGAAAACTTTTTTTAAGTTAAAAAAAAAAACCTTTATGTGTTTTTCAGGTGTACAAAAGTTTTATTTACTGCCAATCTATTTTATGGATTCTAGATTTTTCTTTACAGAAGGACTTCCACAGACCAAATTTAAGATATTCTTTTATATTTTTTCTGATATTTATTTTTTACTTTTTATATTTAGCTTTCTAATCTATTTAGAATTGAGTTTTGTATTTGATGTGAGATTGTGATACGATTTTGTTTTATTTTTCTAAATTGACATTGAATCACCCCAGCAGTATTTTCTCATTCATTTGAAATATCATTGTTTTCATAAACCAAGTTTATTTGTATGAATATATCTGTTTCTGAGCTTTGCATTTATTCCATTAACTTCATTGTTTATTCTTGTACCGGTGTCACAATGTTTTAATTATCATAAGTTTATAGTGTATTTTCATATCTGGTAATGCAATTCCCACTTCACTGCTCTGTATCAAGTAGTTTTCTTATGGTCTCATTCAGTTTTTCTTCAATAAATAATTGAGAATCAGCTTGTCAAGTTTCATGAAAAAAACTTAACTAGGATTTTGATTTGGATCGCATTAAACTTATGGGCAATTTGAGGAGAAGTGACATCTTTACAATGTTGGGTCTGCCAATCCAAGAACAGGGTATTTATCTCCACTGATGCTTCTTTTATGACTTTAACTGAAGTTCAGTAGTTTATATCGCTCATTCAGATTTCTTGTTAGATTTATTCCTAGGAATTTATCTGCTTCATGTAATTGTTGGCATATAAGAAATCCATTGATTTTTCTATATTGATCTTTAGTTACTTTGCTAAATTTTCTTTAGTTTTTTTCTTTTAGCTTTTGGAGCTGTTGATTTTTCTAAGCAGACTATCATGTGGTCTGCAAACAATGACACTGTTGTCATTCTTTCCAATATTCATAATTCTCATTTCTTTTCCTTTTCATATTGCATTGGCTTTCAGTATAACATTAAAAAGTAGTTATAGTGGGCATCCTCTCATTCCAGATTTTGAAGGGAATGTTTATATGTTTGCTGTAGATTTTGGACAGATAAACTTTATCAAGTTAAGGAAGTTTACTTCTATTCCTAATCTACTAAAAATTGATGGTTTTTATTTGTTTAATGAGGAATGGAGCTGAGTTATGTTAAATGTTCTTTTTTAGGTGGGGACTATTGAAATTATTGATTTTTCCCTCTTATAACTTATAGAATATTAAATTATCTTTACATTCCTGAGATAAATCCTAATTAGACATAATGCATTTATCTCCTAATACATCACTGGATTTGATTTATGAATATATTTAAAATTTGGAATCTTTCGTGGATGACATTGCCTATATCTGCATGCTGCCCTTGTCTGAATTTGGTTTCAGCCTTGGAGATGGAGTTAGCTTTAGCGCATTCTCTATGTTCTGGTGCATTTTATCTAACAAAAGAAACATTCCTTAAGGCTTGATAGAATCCGTCTGTAAAAAAACTAGGCTTAATGCTTTCTTAGAGGAAGACTTCTTCCCACTTTTAAATTTTCTCTTATTTTTGGTGTATTAAACTATTTATTTTATGGAATAGATTTGGTTAAGTTATACTTCGCTAGGAAGTCCCAATGTCTATTTGTACTTTTTTTTTTTTTTCTGGATCAGATTTACTGAAGTTTTGTATATTTTATTAGTCTTTTAAAAAAACCCAATATTCGGTTTTATTAATTGGATCTACTAGTTTGACCTTCCTATTAATTTTTGCTTTCATCTTGATTAATTATTTCCTCAATTCAGGCTTATTTTATTGTTTTTCTTCCCCCTAGTTGTCTTAATTCATTCATCTTTCATCTTTATTATTTTTTAATAAATGCAATAATTTTCCTCCAATTATCTAAATTTTCTAATATCTCCTCCAATATCTAAATTTTCCTCCAATTATCACTTTGTCTGAATCCTCTAGATTTAGGTTATGTTATGTATTTATTGTTTTCCATTTCTAAATAGTCTGTGATTTGGTGCAATGGTATTAAGAATGCTTAATTTTTTCCATTTAGAGAAATTTGGGTGGGAGAATATCCTTTAACTGTTAATTCTTAATCGCTATTTTTATTGCATTGTGGCCAGAGATTTGTAGAATAGAAAATATTTGCTATACTGGTATTTGTTAAAATTTCCCTTGTAGTTTAATATATGGCTAAATTCTAAGAATCTTTCATGGCTGTTTGAAAATAGGTGTACTATGTCTTTGCTGGATATAATATTCTATGTGTATCATTTAGAATAGGATTGCTTAATTGTGCAATTTAAATCCTCTATTTCTTAACTTTGTGTGTGTGTGTACTTGATTATCTGATTTCTGAGAGAGACCTATTAGAATATTCCACTCTAATTATGGAGCTGTCCATTTTTCCTTGTATTTCTATCAATTTTTACTTACTATTCTATATTTCAAAACTATGTTTTTAGTTGATAAAAGTTCAAAATTCTTATTTCTTCTTGGTGGATGATACTTTCTATCAATATAAACAATCCTTTGCCCTCTTTATGTTTTTCATTTTTTTTAGACTGAAACTAATATTCTGTCTGAAATTAATATTACTATATTTACTTTCTGTTAGCATCTATTTATTATAATGGATATATTTTTCCATTTTTTAATTTTAACCTTTAATCATTTTATATTGTATATGTTTCTTGTAAACAGCTTAAGGCAACATTTTTTAAAAGCTCAATTGGATTTTCTATCCTTTAATTGGAGAATTTAACCTGTTTACATTAATTGTGATTGTTAGTATATTTAGACAAACTTGTCAACTTATTTTACATTTTCTATTTACTATGATTTCTTATTGTTTCTTTTTCCTTCTGTATTGCCTTTTGTTGGATTGATTTAGTTCTTTTTCCCTTTACTGTCTTACTGGAAACTATATATTTTTCTGATGGTTACACATATTTTTAAATTAATTTTTAAAATTTTTCCACCATTTTTCCCTATCAATTAGTCTACTTATCAACACAGCTCTTGCCCCCAACAACAAAAGAGTCTTAGTAAGCATTCAGTTACTGCTCTGTCCTCTCATCTTGTCCCTCCTATTGCTAATGCTAAAATTATCTGGTATTCTAGCTCCAGGTTGTTGTTAATAATTTTTCATTATTTATGAACATTATTAGAATTACTATAGGTTTTGTTGCTATGTTGATCATTTATGTTTCTAAAAATTCCTCTTAGGGAGGAGGGGTTGAGTTATATAATTTAGTAATACTCTAAAGAGAAGGTTGGTGGGTGATAAGCTTCCAAGTCTTAATGTGCCTAAAAATGCCTTAATTTCCTCCATCCCCCAACCCCCATTTAAGTGTTAACTTGGCTGGCAATAAGGTTTTAGCTTTAAAATACTTTTCCTTTGGGGCACCTAGGTGGCTCAGTTGGTTGAGCTACAATCTTCAGCTCAGGTCACTATCTCTTGTGAGTTCAAGCCCTGTGCTGGGTTCTGTGCTGACAGCTCAGATCCTGGAGCCTACTTCAGATTCTATGTCTCCCCCTCTCTCTACCCCTCCCCTGCTCATGCTCTGTGTCTCTCTGTCTCTCAATAATAAATAAATATTAAAAAAATTTTTAATTAAAAAAATTAAATTAAATTTAAAAAATTAAAATACTTTTCCCTTACTATATTGAGATATTGTTTCATTGTCTTTTGGCATCCAGCCTTAGTAATGAAGCATATAATGTTGAACTGGTATCTATACCTTTGTAGATTATTTATTTTTCCTCTCTTTATCCCTGGTATTTTGGTGTGGGTCCTTTTAATCTGAAGGCTTCTGTTTTCCTTTAGATCTAGAAAACTTTCTCCTATTATTTCTTTGGTTATTTCCTTCCTTTTATCCTCTGTATTCTTTCAGAGATTCTTCAAAATATCTAATCTGATGAACTGTTTCTTCTTTTTAATGCGTGTTTTCTTATATTTTGTGACTTGCTGGGAGAGGAAGTAGGCACAACAGACCATGATTTTAATCCAATCTTACAATGTGTTACTAAGAGAAGTTCAAAATGAATTTCAAATTATACCTTTGCATGGGATTGAATTTGAGCTCTGGCTATTTTCTCAAAGAATCTTGCTTTTCTATCTTTGGATGAATTCTCTTCAGAGAATCCTATGAAGTTTTTCACTCATTGAACCAGTTTTTACCTAGGGCCTATTTTTACCTGGCATTGTTTTACATTCTAAGGATCCAAAGTTGAAAAAAGACACAAATTTATATCTGACAGAGTTTCTCAACCTTGGTATGACTGGCTTTTTTGGCTAGATAATTCTTTGTTGTGGGAGGCTGCCCTGGGCATCCATCATGAATGTTTAGCAGCATCTCTGGCTTCTACTCATTAAATGCCAGTAACACTCCTCTCCCCTGTGTGACAATAAAAATGTCTCTAAACATTGCAAAATAGCACCCCACCCCACCCCTCTGCACCCAAACCACTGGTCTAGCAGGAGAAATAATGAATACAATATGGGGAGTATGTTACAGAAGAGTATATATAGGAGAGTACTGGCACAAGAAGGTAATGGCTAACCCTGTCTTAGATTCAGCAAAGTTTTTACAAAGTAGAATATACTTGGCCTGGATCTTAAAGGAAGAGTTCGATATTTGTCATGCAAACAAGGAGTGAAAGAAAAAAGAATAGTAATACTAGAGAGAATGACAGCATGCAAAGTTTGAAAACTTGGAAAGTTTGAAACAGTTTGATGCATTTGAAGAACTCTAAATAGTTCAGTGTATGACTGGAACATAGATTTGAGGGCGGTGGTGAAGAGAGAAGGAAGCAGTAAAGCTGAAGAGGTAGTTAGGGACAAAGTTATAAAAGAACTTGCAGGCTATGCTAAGAAAATTTGGGCTTTATTGAGTAGTGATGGCAAACCACTTAAAGTATTAAGGAGGAAAACGGCATTTCAGATAGGTGGTTTTGTAAATATGCAGGCAATCGTTTAGAAACAGGTGAGACTGGAAAGAGATTAATTAGAAGACAGTTACAATAGCTAAGTTAGGGTCTAACCTAGGGCTGTGAGTGCTAAAGAGACGGGAAATGGCACAGCAATATATAGGAGGTAGAGTTGATCACGTTTAGTGATTACTTAGCTGTGGAGAGTAATGAATTGGGAGGAGTTAAGTATGATGTCAGATTTTGGTGAAAAAGAGAGGGTATATAAGAATGTTCTTAGTGAACTGTGTTAATAGCAGGAATTCCTAACAAAAATAGATGAAAAGAAAAATCCCTGGGACAAAGCCAAAAAATAACCTGTCCCAAATCTTGTAGATCCATAGTTCCAAACACAAGAAACAATAAGTAAATTGGTAGTTTTTAGAAAACCGGAACTGAACCCCTAGCTCTCCTCCCCAAATCATTGTTGTCCTTCATCTCAAAAAGCTTTAAAATCTTCTCTGAACAGTTTCTCACAGTCTTTTCATTCCAGAATTTCAAGAAAATAGTTTACATTTTTTTTCAAATATCCCACTGTTAAATGACTCATTTTTTTTTTCAAGCTTTTTATTTTAATTCCAGTAGAGTTAACAGTGTTATATTAGTGTCAGGTATACAATATAGTGATTCATCAATTCTCTGCATTAATCAGTGCTCATCCTGCTAAGTGTGCTCTTCAATGCCCATCACCTATTTCACCCATCCCCCCACCCACCTGAATAACTCATGTCTGACACATTATTTCAGCTGTTACAAAAGACTATGAAATTTAAGCCAAGGTAAGACGATTAGAACTAAATTTTTTTTTCATTTATCGATGACATAAAAGTAGACCATTGTACACATAAAGTGACTTAAGTTCCACAAGCAATCATAAAGCCAAATAATTCAAGAGTGGGATTTTCAGCATCTTGGTTGAAGAACTATGATACTGAGGACCTCTACTGTTGAGAGTGTGAATGACTTCAATGTTAGGATTAAATGTTCAGGAAAACATTAATCAGGCATGTGCAATCTACAGCCTGCCCAAAGTTCAGAAATTATTTTCAGAGGCGCACAGATAATCACTGAAGTTTATGCAGAAATGCTTATAAAGTTGAATCTAGGTCTCCTCTTACCTCCTGGAACTACTTCATCTCCAGGTGCCCCCTATCCTAGTGCTATTTTCTGGCCTATGATTCTGTATTGGGTCTGATTACTACAGTTTTTCTGAGGCCTGATTACAAACAAATCTAATGTTTACACAATTTAAATCCTCACTGATGCTAAGAGTTGGAAGTAATCTATTATCTCATAGTAATTTATTACCTAATTTAGAAAGGGGAGAGCGTGTTTCTTAAATCCATCTCCTGCCTCTAAAGAAAAACCTCCATCTAAAATGATTAGTGCTTAGAAATGCAAAATGGCCAAGAGAAATATTACTCTTTTCAGATAATTTTTCTTTTAATCTACCCAGATGCTGAAATGTTGACTAAAAGCACTAAAGATTCTCCTACAGTTTACTCCCCTACAAAGTCGGAATCCAAAAGCTGTTTGATTCTGTCAAACCATTGAGCCTACAACACACATTTTCCCTCAGATTTCCTCAAAATTATCTCAGATTTTAAAACCATGTAATTACTTTTTAAACTGGGGGTTTTGTGAGAAGATTTTCTCAACTGCCACAAGTTATAGGGTTGGGAAAGATTTCTGTTTATATTTAATATCTGCATGGATATGGCTCTCTACACAGTAAGCTTTCCCTTTCAGAGAGCCTTAGTTCCATTATTTCCATGATATTCATTGATAGCATTTAAACTAACCCAACCGGGGGGAGGGGCAACTGGGGGGTTCAGACCCTTGATTTCCGCTCAGGTTATGAGCTCAGTTTCGTGATTTTGAGCTCTGTGGGCTCTGTGCTGATAGACTGGAGCCTGCTTGAGATTCTCCCTCTATCTGTCCCTCCCCCACTCGCGCACGCGCTGTCTCTCTCGCGCTCTCTCGCTCTCGCTCTCTCGCTCTCGCCCTTGCTCTCGCTCTCTCAAAATCAATAAATAAACTTTAACTCAAAGGCTTCTCCAGATGTATTTTGGATAATAACTATCACACCCGCTAAAGCTTAAATTTGGGTTCTGTCATTTTTTAGTTTATTGTTAAGTAACTTGTTCAAGTCACTTAACTCCTCTGACTCTGAATTTTCTTTTCTATTAAAATGGGAGAAAATAACTATCTTGCAGGTTTTATGAGGTTTGAGTAAGAAACATCTATGACAAAGACTCACCCCAAATTAAGGCTAAATATATGTTTCCCTACTTTTCCTTTCCCTTTTTAAAGAACACTTTAAATAATAACTTCAAAGTAAGAGTTATCTGTGTTTTAAAATATGCCCAGGTGGGATCCTTTATCAACAACATATTTTCAAGCCAACTGTGAATCAAACCAAATTCTTCTCCTCGTCAGATTGTGCTTTTACCAGAAGAAAGGCAGGCAAATTTGGGTTGATGCTGACCAAAGGAAGTGGGTTTTAGGGGGGTTGGGTGTACATATAAAGTACCAAAGGCATAATCCATTTTGTATAAGAAATTCGATAGAATTAGAAGAGTTTAGTTCATCTTATTGCTGCATGTGAATATGTGGTTTGGTATAGGAGTTGATGAGGGAAAGAATCCTACCAAAGTTTAAAACAAGAGAAACTGAAGCCTCGAATATAAAGGAGGCTCACACCACTTTAACCACCGTCGAGCCACACTCACAACATGCAACGTGTACATTTGGGCCGTCTGTGCAAAGAAAATTCAACAGCTCCCATGCCTCACCATTGATGACTCAGAGTTAGGTCATCCTCTATCGGAAACTTCTTTGTGAAAAGATGTATCAAACCATGTGCAGAGAACTATATGCTGAAATACAAATTCAAGCTAGCACATAGATGTATTTTCACATTGCCGGGAGATTTTTGTTGTTTTCTATGCTTGGAGTGAAGTGGGAAAGCTAATGTTTCCTTTGCACTTTGAAAAATGAAGAGGGAGTAACAATCTGGTTGAAGGAATAGTGGGTTAACAATAAGGAAATCAAGGATCTAAACCTTGTTTATACCGCTGCCTATTAATGGACCTCAGGGACAAATCCAATGCTTCAGTTTCCCCACCAGAGTGCTCTAAATAACAATTCTGGCTGGTAACACAATGGGAGGAGATAATAAGCATAAAATACTTTGCAATCTTCCTTAAGACAGTGTTACATAAATCCCAGTCATTATCACCACTAATACACTGGGATGATAGTACCTGCAGGGAGGTAATCATCACCTAAGAGAGAGAGAGAGAGAAAGAACAAGCTATTAATCACCTCAAATCCCTCAAGTTGTGTGTCAAGTCAAGGGCAAGTGAGAGATGTACAAATGGTGTCAGAATGATTTTGTACGAGCTTCAAGCCTTCACTGTGAACATCTGCTGCTAAGAAAATGATTCTAACCTCACTGCTATGAGAAGATACAGTTTTGACTAGGTGACCTCTGTTGACGCTTTAAACCTTGGCAACAGTGTTGTGATTCCCACTTAAGCTGAAGTACAAGGGCGGGATTGTGCCGTCAACATAACCAGAAGGTAAGATAAGTACACTAATGCTAACCGAGAAAACCATTTCCAACCCAGGATTATAAAATGTCTTCCTAAATCCAAACTGTAACTTTTTAAAAATGTTTATTTAGTTTTCAGAGATAGAGACAGAGTGTGAGTGGGGGAGGGACAGAGAGAGAGAGAGAGAGAGAGAGAGAGAGACAGAATCTGAAGCAGTCTGCAGGCTCTGAGCTGTCAGCACAGAGCCCAGCGCAGGGCTTGAACTTGTGAATGGTAAGATCATGACCTGGGCCGAAGTCGGAAGCCCAACAGACTGAGCCACCCAGACGCCCCCAAACTATAACTTTTCTCTTGGACTTCACCTCCAGCTGATGTGGTCATGTGCAGATCAAATGTTTAGATTGATAAATGCGGCTTACTTGGTAAGGGACACACTCAATGACAGAGCCCAGAATCCAAAGGTGATTAGTCGACTAAAGAGGGAAGATGAGCACCAGACAACCTTGTTTGTCATTTTGCCACTTAATCACATAAATCCCTTAACACGAAGTGCATCTGCATGGCAGGAAATTAAACACCGACAAAAATAAAACCCAAGCTCCCAAAGCAGTTCAGACACCTGTTTCACAAGAGTAAGTGTGATAAGATTATCTGTGGGTAGCAATTTTCTTCTGTAGACATTCTTAACATTAGAACATTAACACACATACTGTAGCATTCATTTTCATAAGGGTGGCTACTTTTTCTACAATGTAGATAAATGTTACATTCTAGGTAAAAAACAGACCGGATTTTAATTGGAAATAAATAGACCATCCTCTTACTATGGTTACTAATTCATAAGCAATATATTTTCTATTTCAGAAGGAAGCCAATTTAGAGATTTTCCTTGCACCAAAAAACATTAAAAGTGACTGATGTTTCTAAACACATACTTAATCTATCTGATTTTGATCAAGATTTCCCTATGATCCTTACATTGTTTAAATGAATTCTTTATAAGGCAGGCTCTAATACCCTAACATATGAGAATTATTATTTAAAGATTTTTTTTAATCCATATGAAAAATATCAATTTAAAGACCATACTTTTTTTTCTTAAAAGAAAACCACAGGACCATGGTCTTGTATCATCACTTGACAACTGTTTTTCTCCAATGTTCCATTTTTTAGTTAAAACCACAGATACAAAAATATGTGCAAATCAGTTAAACATTAGAGGAAATATTGTGAAAAAGCAAAGTAGAAAAGACTCTCTTCTGAGAAAAATCTACCACTTACAGGCACTGCTAATTAAACATTTTTTTAATTTAAAAATAATTTTAAGTGGGCAATCTTTAAGCAGAATTCCGTTTTCTTCTCAACAGCACACATGTACAGAAGATCCCAGAGATGTTCAAGTGCACCAGGCACCAGAACAGCATGTAAGCACGCAGAACTAGGAAAAGGCCCATGGAGGGTTTTCATGGCTACTGACAGGAGTCAGCAGGGCACCACAACTCTTTTCCAAACATACCGAAGGATGGAATAAAGCATTCCAAGCACAAAATGAGCACTCAACAAGAGCTGCAAAAGAGTCTTTTACCTAATTAAAAGCTTAAATTTACAGAACTTCAGAGCATTGCCGTTTCAGCTTAGCCTTGCCAAAATAATCAAGCAGAATGAAGCAAAACAAATAGGGGAACAACAAGCCTACCACTCTGGTTTTGATTTGCTGCCCATTACAGTTGAGCGGTTTGGCCTGCTTGGGCTAGACTGCTTTCAAACGTCTTCCAAATGCCCTATAATGACACCTAATTTTACATTTAACTCTTGGAGGACAAAGTTGTTTTTCTTGTGATGATATTTGTTCTATTTGAACATTATCAAACTGTTTGTTCTAATCCATTAGGGGAAAAAAAAAAAACATAGTAAGGCTCATCTAGAGGCCTTCCTAGTTAGGAAGGTGACTGAAAAGATTTAGGTCTTTAGCCTGTCTTTAAATCTTCTAAATGAAAGATGATTTACAATTAAGCTACAAAAATGTGAACACTCTCAAGCCTGGAAAGTTTCAGTCTGAATTTAGGTATCCTAAATCAATGTAAAAGACTCTGTCTCACAGAACCAAATCTTACAAAAATCAGCTTCTATGCTCAAATCTTGTTAATAAATTATAAAGCGTTTGCACACTATGTTTAAGTTCAGCTAGTTTCAGCTGTGACACTATCAGTATTTCCCTGTAATGCGCCATGGAAAGGATAATGGAGCTTATATTTAAAGGTAAAATGGCATAAAGTGCCAGGAAATTGTCACACGAAGGTCATTTTCTTAAAAAATGATTACACTTCTAATAATTTGATTAGCTGGAATAGGAAGATAATGTTGCTAGGCTCTTCAGAATATATCTTCGGGTTTAGTTGCAAATTAAGATCAATTTTTACAAACAATATCCTCAAAGTGTTTACATTTTTAACCAGCTTTGGATGATCATATTTAACCAGTTTACAATGATCAGCATGAACTCCTTGATTTCCTTTCTCTGTACTCAGCCTTGCCTTTGCCCTTGCTCAGAGATCTTATTTCCACTCAACAAGCAATACAAGTAGTAGAAAGGCCACAGTTAGAAGTTAGAAGCCTGGGTTTGACTTTAGGCAAGTTTCTTTTCACCAGAATCATTTTCCTCATCTGGAAAACAATGGAATTAGACCAAGCACCTCTAAGAATTGTTCCAGTGTAAAACACTGAGTTCTCAGCAAAGGAGGAATACGAGGCAGTGGTGCATAGATATCACATTACTCAAGTCTCTCAACAGACCTTGAGTAAAGGCTATAAAACTACCCAGCTATCTGAACACTGAAAACAGGAAACTGAAGGCCAAAAAGCTGAGATTTTTAAATCTGCAGATGAAATTTACTAGAGAGAGAAAGCTGCATAGAAAAAGTTGTACATGGTGGAGGTGTGCGTAAGTTCTACTTCAAATAGTAGAAGGAAGAAAAGAGAATACAAATCCAGGAAGAAGACTATAACAAGAACGAGATTTACAAAACTGTGTCAGGGGGGTGCCTGAGTGGCTCAGTTCGTTAAGCGTCTGACTTCAGCTCAGGTCACGATCTCACGGTTTGTGGGTTCGAGCCCCGCACCAGGCTCTGTGCTGACAGCTCAGAGCCTGAAGCCTGCTTCAGATTCTGTGTCTCCCTCTCTCTCTCTCTACCCCTCCCCTGCTTGTGCTCTGTCTCTCTTTCTCTCTCAAAAATGAATATTAAGAAAAATTTTTAAAAACTGTGTCAAAAATGACACTTCTCAAAAATGAATAAATAGAATTTCTCAAAAATGAGGATGATGTACTCAAATTTTTTTGTCCTAGAGGCAATGAAGGCAGTAGATAGAACACTGAGCTAGGACTCCGGGAAGACAGATTCTAATGCAGCTTAGGTTCTGCCACTTATTAAGAATATGTGACATATTCTTTACCTGTCCAATAATCATTTTACTTATCTGTAGGAAGAAACAGCAGGACTCAATCATTAAGGTCCCTTAGAGATCTTAAATTTTATAATCAGACGTGATTAAACAAAGGCATTTTTCCATGAAGTTAGCTGATAATCTGAGAAAAGCCTTAAAAGTTGAGATAATGCTACCCACTTTCATACATTTTGGAAAACTTAATGAAACGGAGACTGTGAAAGTGTTTTTTAAGCTGTAAAATGCTACACTAACAATGGTGGTGGTGGTGGACATTATCATTTATCAGTATTTGAGAAAAATGAGGAGTTAACATTGATGAAAATTTCAGCAATGCCATAGTGGGTGGTCAACACATACTTTCTGAATAAATAAATAGATCCTAAGTAACATGTTCAACCTCATAATGAGAACAGTTGACAAACAGATGTGCAGATATAAGAGGGAAATTCATATCTACATTGTGGAGAACATGGGCAAATAGGGAGCCTCATTCAGGAACAAAGAAGAAGAATGTTTGGAAGGATCCTTCCTGCTGCCTCCTCCACCCCCCCCCCCCCCCAACCTTCAAAGTAGAAGAATTTCTGCTTTGAACCTCCTTTGGTTTCAAAAACATGAAGTGTCAACAAGGTGCAAGACTTTATGCTAATTTCTTGATCACGGAGAGTAGGTGTTCTAGGATAAATAAGAATTCCTGCCCTCAAGCAGCTTACAAGTTAATTTGGATGAATGACAAATACATATTAACTGTAATATAACGTTTCAAGTACGGTCATAGAAGTGGTACCAGAACCATGGAGTACAGGGAATAATTCTGTTTGGGAAGAATGGAGGGTAAGAAATGGAGAAGAATTTTTGTAGGAAATAATATTCCTTGAAAGATGAATAGGATTTCATTAAGCTAAACAAGGTGAGAAAGGCATTTCAGGCTGATGACTGAAAGTTGTTTCAGAGTAGAAACGTAAGTGAAAGCCAGAATCCAGGAGACAAAAATTGAGTATGAGGGTGACCAAGTAAGGATTAAAGTTTTAATTGTTTGAGCCAAATAAGAGAACTACATCATCTACAATCACAATTCATTTTTTAAAGGTGGTATGCTTGTGCAGATTGTTCATTCCTTTCATTCCATTGTTAATTTCAAAAAGTGTCAACACAAATATGTATGTTTTTCTAGGTATTTTGCAAAGGAAATTAAAAAGATAAAAAAATTGATCCTTTCAGAGTTTAAATTTAGACTAATGCAGTTGAGGGGACATCATATGGCTTTTTTTTTAAGATTTCATTTTTTTTTTTTTAAGCCTATTTATTTTGAGAGAGAGAGAGAGACCTCTTGCACGAGCAGGAGAGAAACAAAGAGACAGAGACAGAGAATCCTGAGCTGGTTCTGAGCTGTCAGCACGGAGCCCGACGTGGGGCTCAAACCCACAAGCCCCCGAGATCATGACCTGAGCAGAAATCAAGAGTCAGACACTTAACCGACTGAACCACCCAGGTTTCATATCTTAATTTGAATTCTAACCTGGGATTAAAGGCAACATTGCCTATAATAAATTGCATAAAAAATTATATAGCTAAATACATATGCTTGGGGTGGAACTCTTAGTCTAACTTAACGCATGCTTAAGAGCTCCCAGCTCCACTTTTAAACAGCCCGAGTCATGCAGGGGAGCTGACTTTTCTCACCATGTGGTTCCAGCTTGCATCTTGCGTCCATCTTTTCCCAGTGATTCCTTTAGCTCCCTACCAGAGAGGTAGCAGATATTTTTCTCACTTTTTTGTCATATCTAACTGCTTGCTAATTAGTCTGATTGAAACATCTCTCCAAACCTATCCTTACTACTAGTTAATCAACCTACGTAGTCGCTTTTGAGTGTGCAGTGTAGGGCATACTGTCCGCGCCACGTTCCCAGATCCTACTGGCTTAGGTCCAGAGTTTGGGACTGGAAATTCAATCAGAACCATGCTTTCTTATGGAATTTGACCTTATATTATTTTTTTAAACACATATAGTCCAACAGAAACAAACAGCCATGAAAAGGAACTTCGCATATTAGGCACATAGCAAGTTGTTAGGTAAAAATGCCATATTATGCCAAGGATATAGCTGCTGTTCGAAGATGTAAGTCTGTCCACTTGGGACGGTTAAGCTTCTGACTCTCGGCTCAGGTCATGACCTTACGGTTTGTGAGTTTGAGCCCCGTGTTGGACTTTGGGCTAACAGTGCAGAACCTGCCGGAAACTCTCAGTCTCCCTTTCTCTCTGTCCCTCTCCTGTGTGTGCACATATGTGCATACTCTCTCAGTCTTTGAACAATAAACATTAAAAAAAAAAAAGCCTATCCATCTGAATACAGCTGAGTAATGCTAAAGCAGGTCATCTGGTCTAGGCATCCTTTGGAGAAGATGGTTCTGGAGGGATGGGAAAGAAACCTTGGGCTTTTCTTCAGTCCCTTTATATTTCCCATGTTCCACAAAGGTCAAACTACTTTATTTTTTAATTTTTTAAAATGTTTGTTCATTTTTGAGAGACAGAGACAGGCAGAGCATGAGCTGGGAAGGGGCAGAGATAGGGAGACACAGAATCTGAAACAGGCTCCAGGCTCCGAGCTGATAGCACAGAGCCCAACGCAGGACTCGAACTCACGAACTTCGAGATCCTGACCTGAGCCGAAGTTGGACGCTCAACCCAGGCACCCCCAAACTACTATTATAAAAGGAAATTAAATGTTAAAAGCCAGCACTAAAATGAAATCACTCTATTTTCTCACCTAACCCCACCAAAGTCAGGGTGTTTTGAGCTCATATTTCCCTATTTTACTAAGCAGTGGATTCCAGTTTTGGATTTTTTAAAAAATGTCTCTGACTCATATGCTGTAATTCTTCAAAAGAGGATATAATGCTGGTATTTGTTATTTAGGAAGTAATGAATTAGATAATAATGAACTGGACACGTTGAATTCTTCATTGATTTCCTTTTCCACTTACAACATATGTATAAGTACATTTAGTATATGTGTGATTCTATCTTTAAAGACGTACCTATATTAAGGAAGCAAGCAGGTTATTTATAGGTGCCAATCCTGAAAGCCCTCACTTGCATAACAGGTGTATTTTGCTTTGTAACACCTCTATTTGATTCCAAATGAAATAAACTCACTTTGTTTAAAGCATATATAGTTTCAGATACATGCAATGTAAATGGGAAGATTTATGTAGCAAAATTCATGTGGAAGGAGCATACAGCGACCATATTGATAGTAATATTTAAGAGGCAGCACAGTATCATGGTTAAGCATGCTGGCTACAGATTCAGACTGTTGTGCTTCGATTCAGGCCTACTGCCATACAAACTTTCTTTGCCTTAATTGTCTCTCTCTAGGGGAGATTACAATAGTACCTAGGATTAAATCAATTAGTATTAACTATAATTAGTATAATATAGTTGATACAATCAATTATAATACCAATTAATCAAATATGCAAGTTCCTTTGCACCACGTGCAACACATATGAGGGTTCCGAAATGGTAGTTACTACTACTTGCATAATACTACGTGCTTTACAAAGTGTTCTCGCTGGCATATCACTTGCTTCTCCTAGAAACCTCACTCCTATCATGCAGCACAGTGTAATTGTTAAAAGAATGGATTCTGGAATCAGACTGCTTAAGCTGGAAGTTTAGCTTCCCCATTTGCTAACTATACAAAATGGTTAAATTTCTTTTCTAATGCTTCAGTTTTCTTACCTGTAAAATAGAGACAATAGTATGTACCTCACAGCTCTGTTGTGTGCACATGCAAAATGCTTAGAAAAGTAACAGCTAGTGTTTAGTAACTATGAGCAATTGTTATCTTCATTTTAAAGATGAAAAAACTGTTTTAAAGAGGCAAGTGATTGGCTCAAGTGCAATTAGCTAAAAAGTAGTAAAGCTATAAGCAAGAAAAAAAAATTCCACCTAACTAACTGTTATAAGCTATTATATGTTTACTTCAGAAAACATGCAAAAGTATGCATTTTAAGTTTAGTGTTAGGACACTAATGACATAAAAAAAGAAGTAAGGCAGATCTTTATGTAGACATAAATGATTTCAATATAATATGCTGAATAGAGATTTGCAGAGATCATTATGTGATCACAAAGAAAAGGACTTTTAAATTCAACCTAGGACCTCAGGCGAAAATGATGCCTGAATTGGGGTCTTAAAAGATGAGTAAGAATTAGCCAAGCAAAGATTCATGGGAAGTAGAGGTAGAGGGAACATAATGAGAAAAAAGGCACCAAAAATATGAAATAACATATGTGCATATGTAAAAATAAAATATCCAGTATTACTAGAGCATAAAATTCTAGTTGAAGAAATGGATAAGACTGGGCAATGAGGGGCCAACAGTCTTATATGCATATTAAAGAAATACTGAAGTTTTAAGCAGGAAGTTGTAGGTAGATTTTTCTGGGTGACAGATTTAGGAGAAGAGAAGATTAAAAAGAGGCAGGAAGCCTAGATAGGTGGCAAAGTATGGTGCAGATTTGAATTAGAGTATGAGTAGCAGAGATGGAGAGGTTTGTCCTTAAGCTTAGGACATTGACAAAACCTGGGAAAGGTAAAACTTAAAAACACCTTCAAAACACATTACTGTATCACCAATTGTATAGTTTTTTTTTTAAATTACTTTTCCAAATGTTGACAGTTTACCTACTATTTTGGTGTCATGTATATTTTTAATCCTACACATACTATTTAAATATGTTAATGTCCCTCCTTTAACTAGACTGTAATGAAAATTATATTCTGATTATAATAAAACTTAATGTCAGTTAATGACATGGTTAATAACAGAATTTAGTAAGTTTGTCTAAGTAGAAATTCTAAGAGTACAACAGGTATTTTCGGAATGGCCAATAGTTACTTTCCAAATTACTATTTTATGGAATGTTTTTAAACAAAAAATAATAATGATATCAAGAAATATCCAGAAAGAGAAACTATACCTTTAAGAAAAGTTGCAGCAACATATCTGGGAAAGAAATCCTTTTCAAAGACAGGATCAAAAGGATTACTCTGTTCAATTTAAAAAACAACACGCACACCTGCTGAAATATTAGTTTCTATTAATGTTTACATGGTACTAGACTCTTTAGTATTTTTCTTACAGCTTTTCTATAGGATGGGAAGTTGACAAAAGATTATTTCTTTGTACCTTTTGAAAATTCTACTTTTGTGTAGAGGCTGAAACTTCTTTTGCCCCTCTCTTTTGTTCTATTGTACACATTCGTGGATTTTAATTTATGTGACTCACCATTGATGCAACTTGTGAAAAGTTCAGCATAACTGGTAATTAAATGAAGGCATTTTGGAAAACATTACAACTTTTGTGTTAATGGGTGTAACCCAAAAGATGGGCCTGGTGAATATTCTCTTTTATGTATTATGACTCTACCACATTAAAACCAGATGGTAAGTAAACACTAAATACACTTTCAAGTGCAAGGAATTATCAAACAGAAATCATTGATCTTATACCTAACATGTTAACAATGATTAAACAATATTACCTATGAGTAAGAGAGTACTGTACTCTATATAAATTACAAATTGTTTGAGCTCATTCAAAAATATTTTCAATCTGCCCTGAACTGCTTTTCACTGGAAACAATTGTTGCTAGGAACTATTATTTCTATAAAAACTAACAATGCAAATGAAGGAAAAACAAGCTGAAAAGTTCCTTAACAAACACCTGATTTTTCTATCGAGCTGGAGGGTTGGATATTTTAAAGCATTTGAAAGCTAAGAGGAGTTTCAGACACCTTAGATTAACATTGAAATTGATGTATCCACCTGGTTTTTAAAGGTGTTGATCTCCAAGACAAGAAGCTGCATGCTAATTAACACAGGTCTCATTTCAACTGAAAGTTCAAAGAAGCACACTTTGGAAGGTATTACAAAATTATAGAGACTAATTCTACCTGAGAACTATTAGGTACCTGTTTTCTTTCAAGTGTTTCATTTGCATTTTTGTTAAAAAGGCAACTTTTATTTTAGATGTCTTGAACTCTTAGTGGGAAACATTCCCCGTTTATCTCCACCTAGCTCCATTTTTTTTTTTTACTTCCAGTCTCAATACCTACCATGAAAAGAAGACAAAAAGAAATACTACAAATGTGCAAGTGGTTACTATAAGCACTGAAAATAGAATGTTTCTACAGTTTCAGATTTAGCTCGTTTATCTCCTCTGTGTTTACCTAACCAACTACACCTCTGTTGACACAATGATTCACAGAGAAAAATAAGAACCCATATTTAAGCATAAAGATCAACAACAAAAAATACCACCCAGGAAAATACTATTGAGTGAGATCACTTAGATCTGGCTAAGTGAGATCTTAGCCAGAGAGATGTATAAATGAATTGCCAACCTAATGGCTCAGGTGCCAGAGGACGCTAATTGGAGCCAAACCTCTCATCCGGAGTTCTTGTAGCTGCTGGTGTGAGCACAAAGAAGGGGGCAAAGTGAGAGAGGGGAGGAGAGAATCAGACTTGCAATCGCACTCCATACCAGAACATAACGTCTTTCCTGAGTCAAAGGAAAGATTGTATTTGTCATATATGTACGTTAGGAGACGGGGGTGGTCTGTAGAGGTACCTGAAGAACATATAAAATCATCAAACACCAAAGTTCACCTCCTGATAAAATTAGTTTCTCAAAGCAAATATGTTGAAGGCTAATTATTGGTCTGAGACTATAACTGTTGCAAGTCCTGATCTAAAGATACAAACATACAGTGCCATGTGTAAATATCAAATACAGTTATGATCTAGCCCATACTATTGATCTTATATGGTTATGTGCATAGTTTTATTCCCAAATTATTTGAGTATTTTCAATGTGATTGTGTTTCTCAATAGTGTTAATTTTTATAAAATGCTTGGATTATGCTTAGGGCCAGTGTTCTCCAGAAATTGAAACATACAAATTTAAGAATCTTGGGTACTTACTGTATCTTTTAACTATGATTTTCCTTGAATGTTTTATGTCTTATAGCTTAAGTTCTGAAATCTCAGTAGTGACAGAAAAATACATAGAATATAGTAAGACTATGCTTCTGGAATACAGAACTGTCTTTCATGTCTTCTTTTATGTCATTTGTCTTTGAATCATTAGAATTTTTAACTGATGAAATGGTTAAATAGGGCTTCACTGGAGATAGTAGGACTTTAAAGAGGGAGACCAAGTTAGGAGACATCTGTGACAGTTTTTTAATGTCTTAAAATTACATAATAAAATTTACATAATAAAATAAAATTTACATAATAAAATTTACATAATAAAATATTGAGTGAAAAGAGCAAAATGCAGTCGGATAGGTATGATACCTTTTTTAAAAAATTTAAAAGTCACATGAAACAATAGTAAATATTTTTTATGGATTCAATATGTAAAAAATCTTTTGAAAATAAATGGAACAGATTCACACACACCAAGTTCAGGATAGTGGTTGCCTCTGGGGGTTGAAGAGTGTGAAATGAGATCAAGGAGGAATACAAAAGACACTTTACCTGTACATGTAATCTTTTATTTCTTGAGAAGCAAAACTAAAGCCAATATAGCAAAATGTTAACATTTCTTGAATCCACTGATCAGTGGATGGAATTTGGGGTTATTTTTACCTTTTGGCTATTGTGAATAATGCTGCTATGAACATTTGTATACAAGAGTTTGTATGAATACATGTCTTCAATTCTTGAGTATATACCAAGGAGTGGAATTGGTGGGTTATATGATAATTCCATAACTTTCTGAAGAACCACCAAACTGCTTTCCATAGAAGCTATATCATTTTATATTCATACTAGCAATGTACAAGGGTTCCAATTTCTCCATATCCTCATCAACACTTGTTCTTTCCTTTTTTAAAAAAATATATAGTCATCCCATTGTGTGTGAAGTACTATCTCACTGTGGTCTAGCTTTGCATTTCCTTAATGGCAAATGATTTTGAGCATCTTTTCATGAGCTTTTTGGCCATTGTCTATTCCAAACCTTTATCCATTTTTAAATTGGGTTGTTTGTCCTTTTGTTGAGTTGTAGGAGTTCTTTATATATTCTAGATACTAGACCTTTATCAGATACATGATTTGCAAGTATCTTCTCCCATTCTTCTGTTTGTCGTTTCATCTTCTTGATAGTGTCATTTTATGTACAAAGTTTTAAACTTTGAAGAAGTCCAATTTATTCTTTCTTTTGTTGCCTGTGTTTTTGGTGTCATATCTAAGACTCCATGGCCAAATCCAACGTCACAAAGACTGACACCTAAGTTTTCTTCTAAAAGTTTTGTAGTTTAGTGCCTACATGGAGGTCTTTGATCCATTTTGAGTTAATTTTTGTATACTGTATGAGATCAACTTCATTATTTTGCATGTGGCTCTCCAGTTATCCTAGAACCATTTGTTGAAGAGACTATTTTTTCCTCATTGAATAATGTTAGAAACTTTCCAAAAATCAGTTGACCATGGACACATGGGTTTCTTTCTGAACTCTCAATTCTGTTTCATTGATCTATATGTCTATTCTTATGCTGGCATGCTTTCTTACACACACCATACAGAACAAATTGTAAATGTTTTCATAATACAAGATCACTACTCTTAGTGTCAACTATAATGTACTGTGTTACAACAGTGCCACCTCAGGGTACGTTGAAATAAACTGGATGTTTACTTCACAGAAAATAAACTCAGACTGGTGTTTTTAGTTTTATGTGGTTTTCTATCTTCCCCTCGCTCAGGGCTGTTATTTTTCTGCTATGATCAGGGTGCCTATCACATTTATACTCTCACCTTTCCCTTCCTAATTCATTATTTTCAGTGCCTCTGTGAATTCAGATAACTGAGCTTTATGCATTCCATAAACATTCTGAGTGTCCACATTTTTAGTTTTTGAGAAAGAGTTAATGACTCTCACATTCTAAAATGAGTATGAACATACTCACAATTTAACAAGCATATATGTATATAGCTAATTGTAAAATAAAATGCTCAGTGCACTAATAGAGGTTAAGAATAGTGTTGTGGGAGCATGAAGAAGGTGGAATTAATTTAGTCCTGGGAGATAGGGAAAGATTTCACGGGGTTGGTGACATGTACACTATACCTTGAAAGGGACTCCTGGCTCAGTTGGTTAAGCCTCTGACTTCAGCTCAGGTCATGATCTCATGGTTCGTGGGTTTGAGCCCCACCTCGGGCTCTGTGTTGACAGCTCAGAACCTGGAGCCTGCTTCAGATTCTGTGTCTCTGTCTCCCTCTGCCCCTTCCCCGCTCACTCTCTGTCTCTGTCTCTCTCTCTCAAAAATAAATAAACATTATAAATAAATAAACAAACAAACAAACTATACCTTGAAAGATGAATCAGATCTTATCAGCTAGAAAAGGGTGGGAAGTACATTCGAGGGGAAAAGAACATATGATGCCCAGGGAACAATAAAATATTCCAGTGTCACTAGAGTCATGGTAAAAAAGGAGGGGATGAAGGGGCACCTGGGTGCCTCAGTCAGTTAAGTGTCCAACTCTTGGTTTCGGCTCAGGTCATGATCTCGCAGTTTGGGAGTTCAAGCACCGCATAGGCTCTCTGCTGCCAGTGCAGAGCCTGCTTCAGATCCTCTGTCTCCCCTCTGTCTGCCCCTCCCCACTCATGTGCTCACTCTCAAAACTAAATAATTTTTTTTTAAAGTAGGGGATGAGAGAGGATGGAGGGGGTGATGAGAGAGAGGTAGAGGAAGACAGAGGGACAGTGAGAAAGAGAAGGGAGAGAAAGAGAGAGGGAAGTGGAGAGAGAGGAAGAGCAGAAGGAAAGGAACAGACATAAAGATGGGAAAACATGAGGCTGAGTGAATAGCCTTGAAAACTACGCTAAGGAGTTTGAACTTTACTATGAAGACAATTGGAAGGCAGTAAAGTTTTTTGTTTGCATAACTGTTATGAGTAGTTCTGTTTTAAGAAAATTTGTGGTATGGAGTGTGGTGCTGGTGGTGAGATTGAGGCAAAGAGTTTTTAATCTCTGTATGAGATGATGAGGAGTGGGCAATGGGAACGGATTTGTGATTTATTAAAGCAAACCACATGAGTCAGAGTTTCAGGAACTTTCCTATGAATAAAGTGCATCAGGAAATCATAGTGTACAGACTCTGTGATGTTTAACTTTTGGCTACTATGAAGAAAGAAAGTGACAGGGTTCAGGACATGCTACCCCAAAATATGGCACCTTGGCATACTATCCGAAGCTGAAGGAATTTGAGAAATCCCATGTGCAGGAGGAACTTTCTGATCTTCCCCTGAAGCAGGTCATAAGACCCTCATGTCTGTACCCGGAGGAAGGGAGCATCCTTATCTCTGATGTGCAGAAGGACACCATGAGGAATGTCAACAAGGCCTTACTCAGCTTCTCCCAGTTCACTACTCTGAGCTCATACTCTTTTTTGCCTGATCACATTTTCCCCAAGACTTTCCACTCTTTGTCACACCTAGCATAAAATCACTCTGGTTTAATCACTTCTTTGGGTCTTCATTTCCTTATGAAGGCTCCTGTGTGACACGAAACTTATATTAAATACCCTTGTATGCTTTTCTCTTGTTAATCTGTCTTTCGTTAGAGGGACCCAGGCAAGATCTTGGAAGGGTAGGAGGAAAAGATATCTTTCCCTCCCCTGCAAAAGCTTAACAAGAGCATAGACTTTAGAGTCATCAGAGCCCCAACTCTGGCTCTACCATTCCCGAGCTTGCTATGGGAAACTTCCTTAATATTTTTAAGCCTTGTCATAAAACAGACACATTACTATTAATATCACAGAATTAAGGTGCAGTATTGAGACGCCACGAGTGCTATTCAAAAAATGTCAGTGTTCTTATTTTCCTTCCTCTTCCAGGTTTTTAACTATATTTTTGATAGCTGAGGTTGTTATCTAAGTGTCCTTAAGATTTAGCATTATTGGGGCTCCTGGGTGGCTCAGTCAGTCAAATGTCCAACTAAGCTCAGGTCATGAACTCGTGGCTGGTGGGTTCAAGCCCCCCATCAGGCTCTGTGCTGACAGCTCAGGGCCTGGAGTCTGCTTTGGATTCTTTCTCCCTCCCCCTTTCTCTGCCCCTCCCCTGCTCGCATTCTGTCTGTCTGTCTCTCTTTCAAAAATAAATAAACACTAAAAAATGTTTTTAAAAGATTTAGCATTATTATAATATTTTTAGGTTATAGTTAAGGGTTGATGAGAAAATAGTGACCTTGACTCTTCCCTTTGACTTCAACAAAACTATTTTCTGGAAATTTCACTTTAATATTAGAACTGTATTATATTATTTAATGTGCACACCATGCTGTCTTTGATTTATGCTGTCCCTCTGTTTGGAATGCCCTTCCTGTATCCCTTTCAGTTGGCTAGTCTAGCCTATAAGCCACAGTTGAAATATCAATTACTTCAGGAAGGCTGTCTTGCCCTCCACCCCAGGTAAGTTTTGTCTTTTCTATGTTCTCATATTACCATATATTACAACGTACTAAATGCAAAGATAGAGTCACTGTGTTATAATGATCTATTTATGTGTCGGTTCCCCCCCATAGAGTATAAAAGGACAAGAATTGTGTATTATGGACTACGTCAGTGTTTCCTTAGTTCCTATCCAGGGCTTGGTACATACCAGACGTTTAATAAATATTTATTGAATGAAGAAACAAACAAATTTAAAAATCACCCACCACCCATTCCAAGTGTTTACAGATTATATCCATTTTCTTGTCTTAAATCTCTCATGTCCTACTTACCAGCCTGTCTTTCTCCAAGGAGAAGCAGCTATAATGGCTTTGAAAAAACTGGCCTGAGAATTAAAAAATGTGCATTATAGCCTGGTTCTACCACCACTAGCTGGGAAATCTTGGACAAGTCATCGGATTGTTTTGCCCTTTCTTCTTCATGTGCAAAATAAGAATGATGTGGGTTCATAACAAGAGTTAAAGGAAATAAGATAAAAGAACCCTACGTAGTATCTGTGACATAGTGAGTTTTCATCATTTATTGATTATAGTTTTCTGTTGTTAAAAATTAAGTCAGAATATAGCTGGAAATGATAAAAGACTTTTCAGGAAAAATTTGGGTCTTTCATATAATTAACTAGATTATTCCAATCATCCAGAGAACTCTGTAAAACTGCTTTTATTTTAGGCTCCACTGTTATCACTAGCACCAGAATGAACCTGTTAACAAAAATAAAACAAAGTAAAACACCCCAGCCTCAAAGTCATTGCCAGTCATAAATAACTTGAAAGTTATTTAAATTAAGATATATTGCCTCTATAATGGGGTGCTGTCTATAAATCAGGAAGAAAAACAAACAAATAAAAGACCCATTAATGTGAAATGCTGACAAATCTGTGTTTTCAAAGGCCCTACAATTGGTATTTTCAGAAGCTCTAATAAAATACACATTCATTTTGTCTTCTAAACCCCACAACTATAGGAATATGCTCAAAGTTTTGAGGGCAAGTCTGAATGTAGTAAATTTAGAGGTGGACGCTAGCAGAGTCAAAGAAAGTTTTCACCCTCAACAAGGAAAAATGGTGGCTGGTTTTCAGTCCTGTAGGCACTGGAGAGTTTTCAGCATCTTTCTCACAAATTCACTGCGAGAGGCTTTAGAAAGGATGCATTAGTGTGATGCTGCCATCTACAGCCAGAATTTTCCAAATGCTTCCGTGAAAAATAACTATTCTAGGCCTGTCCAATCTTTTAGGTTGCTTCATTGAATAAGGAGGTACTCATTGGTTCCAAAAACACTTTGGGCTGAGATTTCTTCGGATAATCAGATTTCAGGAGCAATCTCAAACAGATGATACTTTCACTTCATATCAGTTTTCCTCAATTTCAAAAGCACACATTTCTATCAGTACAACATCTTTTTAAAAGAATTATGCTTGTCTCTGGGGCGCCTGGGTGGCTCAGTCGGTTAAGCGTCCAACTTCGGCTCAGGTCATGAACCCATGGCTTGTGAGTTCAAGCCCCATGTCGGGCTCTGTGTTGGCAGCTCAGAGCCTGGAGCCTGCCTCGGATTCTGTGTCTCCCTCTCTCTCTGCCCCCCATCTCCACCCCTGCTCGTGCTCTGTCTCTCTGTCTTTCAAAAATAAACATTAAAAAAAATTTTTTTTAATAAGTAAAAAATAAAAGAATTATATTTATCTCTAATGATGGTGTGAATTCACTTCAGAGTGAAGTTATAAAACAGTCAGATATAGGCAGGTGATTCAGTCCATGGCAGTGCGGATACCAGAATTTCCCATTATTGCTCTCTGACCACTTTGCTTGGGTTTTGCCCTTTCGGTCCTGTTTTGACAGCAAGCAGAAGGAAGATGACAGCAGAGGGCATCAGTCTTTTTTTTTTTTTTTTTCCTAAGAGAACAATGCTGCATCAATAAGTAGTATCTAACTAATACATAAGTCACATTTATAAAACACAGAATGTTCCCCAAAATAACCAATTTTACAAAAGTGAAAATTGTGATCGCTATTTCCAGTTTCTAACTTGTTTCCAAGTTTGTTTTTGCTCAGCTAATTATTTGATCTCTACCAACTGTCCCACATTTTTTCTGAAATTTTTGTGTCTCATTATGAATCCACTTATTTTTTTCAAGCTAGGTTTGCTTCTCATATATCTCAGTGCTCACTTAAAGATAAGATAACAAAAATCAGTGTTCATAATCTCTCAAAAATATCATAATGAGTTATTATGATATGAAATGAGTTTCTACCCTTATAGTGTTTCTAGGTATTTTAGATTAAGAATTCAATTGGTTTCCCAAATGTGGACAAGGATATCACAGAAAATTTATAGGTCATATTAAAAATAGTTTGTTGGGGCGCCTGCGTGGCTCAGTTGGTTAAGCATTCGACTCCGGCTCAGGTCATGATCTCATGGTTCGTGGGTTTGAGCCCCGCATCTGGCTCTGTGCTGACTGCTGTGTGTCTCTCTCTCTCTGCTCCTCCCCAGCTCGTGCTCTGTCTCTTTCTCTCAAAAATAAACATTTAAAAAAATATTAGTTTGTCGATGTCTTTGTGAGGAACAGAAGATATAAAACTATTTGGTTATCATAGGTAACCACACAATTAGACTACTCTTTACTGTCATTTGGGAGATAAGAAAAATGAGGCATCTAAGGGTTAAATTACTTACTCAAGGTCATTTCAAGTGATTTGCATGAGCACTTAGAGAAGAGGTTCTTATTAAGATCTGCACTGAGGTCCTAGAGAGAATGTTAGACCTTTCCTTTTCTACCTCTGTAGTGAGAGGCCTATTTCAAATTTTCCATCTGACCATTATATTGTATACCTGAAACTAATATAACATTGCATGTTAACTATATTTGGATAAAAAAATAAAACAAAATACATTTTCTATTTGAAAATGGGCACCAATTTCTCAAATTGAACCGTTGAGAAAATAATTTATGACAACCCATGCAATTCCCAAGAGATGGATAGGGAAGAAAAATGAGATGCTCTATTGAAAGATTTAGATTGGAATGTTAAAGAAAAAAAGGTTTTATCTAAATTTACAGTGGTAGTATTATGTGTTTATAGCTTCAGTAGTCAAGTTACTAAAAACTCATCCGGTAGTAGTAAGATATTCAGCTTTATAAAATGGTTAAGAAAAGACTTTGCAAGCTTATTGCAAAGGCTTAGGTAGAAAAATCTAGCTAACTCTTTCAAAATCAATCTTATGAAATGTTAGGGATAAATATAAATGTCTCAGTTATTATTATGTATGACTTTAAATCATACCTATGATTTCTAAAAATACAAGCAGTTTTTTTCCCCGTGGCTTGAGGAGAAAAGACAACTACTGTCCCTCTATCACCTTCAGAGTTTTGGGGGGATGTTTTTTCTTAAGGCATGATATTTAATCGTCCATAAGAATTCTAAGTCAACAGAGAGAGGCAAAATTTTTAAAAGACTCTAAATATTTAAAATAAATTCAGAAACACATGAACTCTTCTCAGCCACTTATTCATTTAATTGTACTGCAAAACCAGCAAACACACACACTTTTAATTTTTCTATATTCTGTAAACAAAAGATTTCTGAGTAGGATTAGGTAGATGTTGGATTTCAAATTGAACTGAAAATGTTCCCATAACACAACCAATTATTTTATTAACTCTGAATAATTTAAATTCTTACAACTAAACAAGATCCTGACTGAATATATATGTATCAAATCTAAAACAGAAGCAAGCAACTGGTGTATGGTTTATGATCTATACACTTTCATTTTGTTTTAAAACAATTTTTTTAAGGTTTATTCATTTTTCAGAGACAGAGAGACAGAGAGTGGGCGGGGGAGGGGCAGAGAGAGAGGGAGACACAGAATCCGAAGCAGGCTCCAGGCTCTGAGCTGTCAACACAGAGCCCGACGCGGAGCTCGAACTCACAGAGGGCGAGATCATGACCTGAGCTGAAGTCAGACGCTCAACTGACTGAGCCTCCCAGGCGCCCCATTTCAGTTTTGTTTCTAAAACACACCTGTGATTATGGGTCTGCAGCTCTGTAAGCATACTAAACACCATTGAATTATACACTTTAGAAGTATGAATTACATCATAATAAAAGTGTTATTTAAAAAAGCTAAAATTTCTTGTAACAAAATCCTGTTAGTAAAAAATATGTGATTTTTTCCTTGCTAGCACTATATTTAAGAGTATACAAAATGAAATAAACAAAATAAGGTTTCACTGCAGCCCAGATAAGATGATGTTCTCTGTTTAGAGTAGGATATCCTCTGTGTTGTAGTTATGGGCACGAAATTGTAATCTTAAAGACTTGTATGAAATGTCCACTGATACCAGTGACCATACACTACAAAGCTTAGAGCATGATTTGGCACATTCTGCAGTATACTTATATTTTTAAAGGATTCTTTGAAATAACTTTCATCTGTTTTTGTTTAACTCACCAAAGGATCAAGCAAAGGTTATGCTCTCATCATGATATTTCTTTAAAGTAAATCTGAATAGAAACAAAAAAGTACCCCTAGTAGCTTTTGAGCTATATACGTTTGAACTCACTGGAAGTTTTTGGAAATAAATGTTGCAGGCACTCTTCATTTGGATTTTGAAAGGAAGAGGAGTTAGAAGGGTCATTCTTTTCTGGAAAAATGACTTTTGATAGCATTAAAGAATCTTAGAGCCAGAAGCAGTTTACAGATAATCTGATTAAATCCACTGTCCTTGATGAAGAAATGGAGATCCAAAGACGTTAAGTAATTTACACAAGGTCATGCAGCAAGTTAGTCTAAGAGTAAAACAGAGAATGGGTCTCTTGATTTTCTAATCAAAAGTTTTCATTCTTTCCTTCCATAGACTACTATCAGCTAGGGAAAATAAAAATTTGTTAGGTGTTGTCAATTGAAAAACCATATTTATATGTAGAATAATCTCATGCGCAGCAGGTACTTAATAAATATTTTTAAATTATGATTTATTTTCCATTTATTTTTACTGTTTTTTTCACACAACAATTTTGTGAGATATTTTGTAGTTAATGTCATTGATGAAGAAAATTGAACATGCAGAGATTGGGGAGGGGGGAGGTCAAGGAAAGAGTCAAACAGCAATCACATCTCTTTCCAAACTCCATTGGGCCTCATGAAATCCCAAGAGACTTTTAATAATCAGCCATCCAAATAAGCCATGAAATGCAGGCTATCACATTCTGCTAGGTACGGTGTAAATTAAAACAACCATTCGGGAAAACGATTTCACAATTTGCCTTTAAAAAGTTTGTATAGTTTAACCTAATAATTCTATATCTGGGAACCAATTATATAAATATAAACTAAGATCCAGAGATACAACTTTGCAGAGAAATGCTCATTGCAACCTTACTTATCATTATAAGAAATGATAAATATTAGTGAGGGAATGCTTAAGAACACCATAGTATATTCAGTTGACGATTGTCATAGTAGCAAAGAAAAGAAAATTTAGATGAATTTTACACAGAAATTATGTGATAGAATGTTAAGTTTTAAAGGCAGAATACAGGGATGCCTAACTGGCTCAGTTGGTGGAGCATGTAACTCTTGATCTCAGGATTGTGAGTTCGAGCCCCATGTGGAGATTACTTAAAAATAAAATCTTTAAAAAAGTACAAAATTTTATATGTGGCATATTTTTTAAAAATAAAAACCTGTACACAGAAAAATATATTGGTTGTCTTAGGGTAGTAAAAATATGGGTGGTTTTTCTTTTTTTTTTTTTTTATGTTTATGTCTTCATTATTGAGAGAGAGAGAGAGAGCAGAGGAGAGACAGAGAGAGAGAGGGAGAGGAAATCCCAAGCAGGCTCCACACTGTCAGCACAGAGCCCAATAAGGGGCTCGAACTCACAAACCATGAGATCATGACCTGAGCTGACATCAAGAGTTGAATACTTAGCCAACTGAAAGGGTGTTTTTTCTTATATTATCCGATGTTTTAATAAAAAGTATGTACTGCTTTTACAGTAGAAAAATCTTTAATAGATGTTATTACAACAAATATAAAATGAGTCAGCCCATCAAAAACCGACTCAGAATATAATTAGGCTCTACCGCTGGACCAAAGTATTTACAGGCTTTGGGTTCAGATGCCTTTCCACCACACACATTCTCCAATGCCATCATTTCTTATGTCGTTGCTAAGTGCTTTTGTTTACAGAATTACATATGATTAATAACTAACAAAATATATAGTTCTTTGAGATTCTAAAGAATACCATTAACTCTAGGGCTTATAAACACTTCCGTCTTTTGATTTCCTTGATCAGACTGCACCAATTAAAACCAAATTGCACAAGTCTCCCAAACTTAACTCAGGTGGAGAGGCTCCTCTGGCTACTTCCAGAGAGGTTTCCTAATTCAAGGCAGTCGTCTTTCACTCACGCACATGGGAGAGTTATGTTTTTTCTTTGTATGCAAACTCATACAAAAGTTTGCAGGGCCATGACTCCTCATTTCACAAAACCCCAAGTAAACCAAAGTTGTCACACATGGGTCTGGGGCTGGGGCGGGGAGGGGTGGTAGCAAACACCTTAAAAGTAACAACCATCTAAAAGGATAATAAAACATTGTTTCAAACAAGAAAACAGGGTGTAGTGAACTATTTAGTGAAAATGTCCTTCATTTAAAGAAGAGAATTTGTTAAAGGGGATTTTGAAATTCCTGAGTTTCACCTTTAGAAAAACTCCCCCTGTTGCTTACACTTGGGAATAATAAGGCCAGACAGAAGAACCTTTTATTTCTCTGTCAGAGTGATTCATGTCCCAACATTTTAAATGAAGAGGATCCTTTGCTGACTAGATCTCAATAAGACAACCATGAAGGCAAACTGACAACCTGGGTTTCTGCTGTCAAAGATTTGCACATCAATCAGCGAGACTCCATATGGCATCTGTTTTCAGTGATCATGTCACTTACCATCAACATCACATTAAATCCTTGCAGTGAAAATGGGTTCTTTCCCCCATATTCACAAGCAGATGATCTCTGATTTCATCCTGAGGCCTCTTGTGTTGGGAAGAAAACAGTGCAACAGTGTCTCCTGCTGCCTATTAGTGTGGTGACATGTGTGCATGGGAGGGACTCCTAATGAAAAGGAATGAAGGCTTAATCCTGGCAGTACTTGACTTCATTCCAGTGTATCCTTCCTCTACACTCAATTTAACTGTGTTTTGACTTTTGCATTGTTCATTTCAAAGTGTAAGAATACCATCATTAGAACTCTTCTATTATTAAGCAATTTCTCACATTCTTCTAATTTTTCATATGTTCACTCTCATACTTGCCTGCTCAGCATTCTTATCCTCACCTTGCAGAAGCAATACAAGAGAGCCAGTTAAATCTCAAGAACAGTTTTACCAACAGAAGGATCTGAATTTTAGATACCAGAGACAAAATTACTGGTGTCAAGATAGAACCTTATTGCCTCACAAGTTTGACATAACATTCAGTGGGAAATCATTCTGGATGAGTGCCACTAAAACCCACACGAATACAAGTTGGCTTTTTGGTATTATTTCAGATCCTTGATGGAGGAAAAATGCATGTCTGGGAGCAATCACACTCAAGCATATATCTTCCTCTGATGCAATTTTGTGAATCCAAAGTGATAAAAAGAAGTTGTGACTTTTGACATCACTAAATAAATTCTGAGGTACTGTTTGAATCAATCAGGTTACTTCTTCCCCTGAAATAAATTCAGTATGTTTACGCTCTTACCATATGTTAAAGGAATGCATTTGGAAGTCTCATGATGAGTTAATTTATTTTCTAAAAGGCAGTAGGGGCTGGTGGGGAGAGCTCATGAAGAAAATGGCCCCAACTCTTTTTTTTTTTTTTTTTCCGTCAAATTTCCAGTCACTTTTCTAATTTTGAAGATCTGTTCCTGGGGAACGGTTAAGCTTTTATTGTCTCTTGTTTGGGGAAAATTTGACAAGCACAGTTGCACCCATTTTAGATGTTAAAGTACCTGCCTTTGAGTGCAGTGATAGTGTGCTCCATATGTGTTCCGAATTAGCTGAGAAAGGGCACTTACTTTCCCTGGTCTCAAAGTGACTACTGAGGTAGTTAGGGTGAAAGACAAAACCATGGCATAGGAATATTTCCTGTACCTAAGGAGTAAAATAGCCCTGGCTCTAACACTGACCATAGATCTGGTTTTCTACCTCTCTATTCAGGTCTATTTTGGCACGTGATCACGTCCAGTGCTGAATATTTTCTAGTTGTTCCAGAAGTGCGTATCTTGCTTCCAAAACAGGACTAACTTACTTACAGGTATTTGAACATGTTGTCACTCCTCCAGCTCAAAGTACACTAATAAAATGGTCTCTTCTCTCTTTGCCTTAGAAATCACAGTGACAACAGCCGCAAACTTTAAAGAGTGTTATGGAATCAATCTGTTAATATTTGTGCAGCATTTGAGAAATAGAAAGCATTCCATATTGTAGTGGATAGCAACTTAATAAGATAATTAACCAACCATTTCTAACTTGAAACTGTGTTAAGTATGGACATGTTTTACTTCTGAATATTTTATTCTTTCTTTCTTTTATTGGCTTAGGTGTACTACTGAATGGTCTGATGACTCAATTTGAGTGAAAGAAAAAGACATTTTAGTTTGAATAAGAATTATCTTACCATTTAGCAGCATCATTTTCTCTCAGTATAGGGAATGTTTTTTCATCTTAACATGCCATTTTTTATGCCCTGAGTAGAAAGACTGTTAAAAGTAAACACTGGAGCTAATCTCTAGTTAGGAAAGCATTTGATCACTGGCTTTGCTATACATTTGAATTGGGACACTTTTTAAGAAGACAACCAGTCCCTCCCAGGGTGGAAAGCAACTACTCAGTTCTGATGTATACACAGTTAAACCTTCTATTATGTGTCCTATTAATAATTATATTTACTTTTGTAGTGTGTACTGTCTCCTGATCTCTGAGCTCATACGTATTATAATCCTCTCTAAATAAGTAACGTTCAAGTTCCAGTTCCCAAAGATCTGCTGGCAGAGACCGTTTCCCTCCATTTTTCTAGCACTCTAAGACCCAAGCATACGAAGAGAATCTAAAATTATTTTAGAGCAAAAATAAGAGTGGAATAACAACTAGGAGCCACTAAAATCTCCTACAATATCTAAATGAATTTACTGAGAATTTCTTTGATGGGATGTAGTGTTTAAACCATAAGTAACTCTTACCTTAAACTGTATCAAAGACAGAAAAGCAGATGATAAATGATCAATAATCAAAAACATAGAGAAAATTATTAGAAATAAAGATATTTCAAATGAAAAGTTATTAAGTTTCATTTACATTACTGAATATTAGGTTTAATGCTATCGTTATTATATTAATCTCATATTAATCTAATATTATGATAATATTAATATATCAATAGTATATTATATTATTAATATAACATATTAATAATATAATATAAATATAATATTAATATACAGTATAAAATATTAATTATATTAGATGTAAATATAATTAAATTATATACATGTAAATATAATTAATATCATAATATTAATCTTTTATTTGGCATCCTCAATGCTTAACACATGCCTGGAACAATGAAGACACTTAACAACTATTTGAAACATCAGTGAGAGAATGAATGAATGAATGAGTGAATAAGTGGCCGACGTACTCTAGATATACACTGCAGTTTATGCATAAGCCTGTACCTTACCACTGATACTCAGTTTACAGATGTATCTGAAAGAAAAATGTCGGAGAACATAAAGAATCAGTGGAACTGGGGCACCTAGGTGGCTCAGTCAGTTGAGTGGCTCTTGATTTCAGCTCAGGTCATGATCCCAGCCAGAGTGGTGGGACTGACCTCCATATCGGCTCTGGCTGAGTGTGGAGCCTCCTTAAGATTCTCTCTCTCCCCACCCTCTCTCTCTCTCTCTCTCTCTCTCTTCATTTTAAAATAAAATAAGAAAAAGAAAAAAAGAATCAGCACTTTTAACCTGGACTGCTTGAAACTAATCTTGGACTCATCTGAATCTTGGACTTATCTGAGAGGGGTTTGGTTGAAGAAGTCATTATGGAAGAGAGGAAAAGGCAGAATCTCAGATATTTGGGAGGCTCTAAGTAGATTCTTTGGTTACAGTCGGCAAACTTTATTGCCAAAAACTCCTCGACTTTTAAGTATCTTCTAATATTGGGGTGCCTGGGTGGCTCCGTCAGTTAGGTTCTTGATTTTGGCTAAGGTCATGATCTCACAGTTCATGGTATCAAGCCCTGTGTGGGAATCCATGCTGACAGCTCAGCTGTTTGGCATTCTCGCCCTCCCTCTCTCTCTGCCCCTTCCCTGCTCACTCTCTCTCTTTCAAATTAAATAAATAAACTTAAAAAAACTATTAAAAATATATTCTTTTTTAAAAATTTTTTTAACGTTTATTTATTTTTGAGACAGAGACAGAGCGTGAACAGGGGAGAAGCAGAGAGAGAGGGAGACACAGAATCTGAAACAGGCTCCAGGCTCTGAGCAGTCAGCACAGAGCCCGACGCGGGGCTCGAACTCCGGACCGTGAGATCATGACCTGAGCCAAAGTCAGAGGCTTAACCGACCAAGCCACCCAGGCGCCCCTAAAAATATCTTCTAACGTTTATTTTTGAGACAGAGAGAGACACAGCATGAGCGGGGGAGGGGCAGAGAGAGACGGAGACACAGAATCTGAAGCAGGCTCCAGGCTCTGAGCTGTCAGCACAGAGCCCAACATGGGGCACAGGACTTGAACTCACAAACCATGAGATCATGACCTGAACCGAAGTCGGTTGCTCAACCGACTGAGCCACCCAGTCGCCCCTATTAAAAATATATTCTAGTACTATTCCACAAACCTTATTCAGCCCTATACTCTATACAAATAATATTTATAAAGGATCATATTATGTCTTCAAAATATGTTTAATTTTAAAGACATAACTGTGGGGTAAAAAGCACAGGGAAGCTGATCCTCTTGCTGAAAGAACACATTTGGAGTTCTCATTGGGATCAGGGTCACGAATGCCCCTAAAAGTGTGTTTATTGAGGGCAATACAGAAAAGCTTGGCATATGTTATCAATTTGGGAACAAGTACATGTATCTACATTGGCATCAGGCAACTTGTTAGACCCAGAGGCAGGATTCTAAGTCATGTACTAACAAGGCAAAAATAAGAAACCTGTTTTAAAAGCACATCATTAGATTCAGAATAAAAAAACTTCCTCAAATAGTTTATACATAAACACACCACCTTGTGGAATGAAATATAAATGCTTTATCATGTTCTGCCACTTGTGAATGATGTCGTCACTGTGATTATATGAAGAAGAAACTTCTTAACTCCAGATGGTCACCTCTTTCTTTCTCTGATTGCTCTAGTATTCATAAGTTAGTATAATTTTTGTTCAATCTGAATTGTATAAAAACACATTGCCTTTTCTCAGTGATATGGGTGGATGTGCACACTGTTTTATTACTCTCTTCAGTTTTTACTAATGTGTTTTCCTTTGTGATTTATTCTTTTAGTATAGTGATCATTTTGCCTGGATAACCAGAATAGACTTTTAGCAACTTCTATTCCATTAGTTTCTAAGTGGGGTCAGAGATTTTTTTTAAAGGTTTATTAAACTCTCTTGAATTTAAGCAAAGGTATTTACTTTCTACCTACATGATGAGAGGTATCCACTAATAAATGTGGAAAGGAAAGAGCAGATAATTCCTGTTTGTTAACAATTTATATACTAAAAACCTATCTGGAACCTCACTATCCCCAAGATGTTGTGGAATTTAGGATATTGTGGAAAATGAGTCTTAGAAGGTTAAGTGGATCACCCAACATTATACTATCAGTTAATGGCTGAGCTAAGACCAAATCCCAGGCCTTATATACTCTTTAGTACATTTTCTACTATACAGCACAATACTGCTTAGCAGTAGAGTGAATTTCAAATGGGTTTTCCAGACAGCAAAATTCATTATGCTTAGCAACTTTGCTACTTATTCAAATGCTCTCAATTTCTTGTAATTTTTATATTTCATGTCTTAAAAGTAATGCTATCATTTCAGTTTGGTGCAAATAAAGCTATTTTATGTACTTCCTAATTGCAATTTTTAAAAAACATGCATTTTACTTTGACATTTGCTTTATTGTATGTGTATTTTAAAAACCAGGATAATGGAAACACTTCTGACTTTTCCATTAGCTATAAAAGCAATGCATTTGCTTCAAGAAGAGAAAACATTGTAGGTATTTAATCTGTTGCACATACGAATTCTGCCAGATATTTGGCTGATCCACATTACATAAGTTTGATGACAGCTATCTTGAAATTTCTAATTGAAGGAGCTTTAAGTAATTGTGCTAAAGCCATGTTCAGTGTGTGTAGCAATGAAGAAGCCCAGATACTGGGGAAGAATCTTTCAGTGCAGCTGTTAATAGAATCCAAATTCCCAGTTTGTAAAGCAGCCAGCTGCAACCCACTTGTGATATACCATATAAATAAGAACAGATGAATTTGATACAAATGATTTATGAAAGCAGAAATCTGCTATTTAAAATTCACACTAGTTGATTTAAAAAAAACATATATACATCTTTGCTTTTT
Organism: Panthera leo; assembly: GCF_018350215.1. NCBI lineage: Eukaryota > Metazoa > Chordata > Mammalia > Carnivora > Felidae > Panthera > Panthera leo. Next base: position 26,088,182 of record NC_056692.1, read on the forward strand.
GACTATTACTTTGAAATAAGAAAAAGAAACCTAAGTAAAAACTCTTTGGCATCCTAAAAATATGCAATGTTGGGCACATGTAACTTCCTTCTTTTGAAGTCTTTAAAAAATAGAATTAGAATACCATTTGTATCACTTCCCTTGTTTTAAAAAATGGGTATAAAATTCAGAAAAGATGTTTCTTGTATGATTCATAACTGGTAAACAAAATGTTCTACATTCCCAGATGAGTCCTATAATAAAATATGAATTCAAGTACACCAGGTCTCTTTGGAAGAAAATGTACATATTTGTCAGCGAGGGGGAAAAGAAGGATCATGTTAAGTATCTCTTACTAAACTTGAGTTGGACTAGCCTATGTCATCACTAACTCTTCCTTTTCCTCCTCCTTCTTCTTCATAGCTGTGGACAACTTAAGGCAGTGATTTTCAAACTATTGACTTTGACACACTTAGGTCCTAACCAGATTTTTAAGAAATGAAATAGAAATAGTATCAAAGGGGGTTTCCTGGGTGGCTCAGTTGGTTGAGCGTCTGACTTCGGCTCAGGTCATGATCTCATGGTTTGTGAGTTCGAGCCCCACATCGGGCTCTGTGCTGAGAGCTCAGAGTCTGGAGCCTGCTTCAGATTCTGTGTCTCCCTCTCTCTCTGCCCCTCCCCTGTTCACGCTCTGTCTCTGTCTCAAAAATAAATAAAAACATTAAAAATATTTTTAAAAAAGAAGTAGTATCAAAGGTTGCATTATGCAGAGTGAGGATAACTACTTTTGAGTCTTATGATAAAAATGTATTTATTACTGTGAATTATGGTTTTAAAAGTTTGAAAAGCACTGATTCTGAGTAAAACAATTACGAAAAGTATTGCTAGTTTTCTTCAATATTTTGTGCATGTTTCTCTTCTTTGGTTTCCTTCTTGGTAACCCTTGATTTTTTTATCACTAGTTATCATATCCTGGAATTTATTTTCCACGCTGAAAGCTTTGCAGAAGAAGAATTATGTATACTAACAGATAACATACACTAACATATATATAATAGTATTCTAACATACGATAATAATGTATGCTAACAGATAGTGAAGGAACATGTAGCTGAGCCTCTCCAGCAATCAACTTATCTTTAGTAAATAACTTAGTAGGAGTCAGGACATCTAAATATTAGTTCTATAATTGTCAGGAGACCTTGTACAATCTTACTGTGATTTAGTTTCCTCACATATTTTGTGAGAATAATTTCTGCTGCTAACTTACTTTCTAGACCCTTGGAAAACTAGTATTAGCAGACTAATAATACTGTAGGCTGCTCTGAGTAACACTGTAGGATAAATACATGGATGGAGAGACCTGCTAGAATAGCAATTTTTAGACCTCTTTTAATTCTCTTCATTGCATATTTTCTTCCTGATTGTTCTTTATACCCTTACAAAATATTTCTTTTAGGTCAAGAGTTTTCCTTTTTGAGAATATACAGCTTGACTTAGAGATTCAATATCATTTTAAGGCACAGAAAAGAGCTCTATGAACAGATGTGATTTGAGAGATGCTTATAATAAATAATTAAATCATGATGAAGGATGAAGGACAGATAAAGAGTTAAAATATTATGCGGAGCTGAAAACAGACTCTACTGACCTTAAAATAAACACCATGAAATCAGTCAGGAATATAGATAAGAGGAGAAACACAATGAGGTGGGGTTAAAACGTGTTAGGTTGTATGGGGCGCCTGGGTGGCTCAGTTGCTTAAGCGGCCAACTTCGGCTCAGGTCTTGATCTTGTGCTCGGTGAGTTTGAGCCCTCCTTCAGGCTCTGTGCTGACACCTCAGAGCTTGGAGCCTGCTTTGGATTCTGTGTCTCCCCCTCCCCTGTTCACAGTCTGTCTCTCTCGAAAATAAGTAAACATTAAAAAAATATTAAAATGTGTTAGGTTGTAAGTAGATAGAAAAATATTGACTTATAGTTTGATATGCATATGAGAGTAATGATGATTTTTATGACACAAGCTTTATTAATTCCTTTCCAATTTCCTTTATTTAGATGTTTCCCTTTCATTGCACATTAAAGGCTCTTGCATCATAGTTTTTTGGCTAATTTTAAGCTAGAAGACAAAGATAATGTGTCAACCTACCTACTCACAACAAATCATACTTTCCTCTAAGACCCTCATCAACAGCATCAAGCTAAAAGTGGCAGCTAAATTTGGTTCCATCAACATAATGGCACAATCAACATGTATATATGACAAAAATGTTACGACAGTCAATGCATTCCCTGGGAGACTGACAGTCTATTTGCGGTCCATATCCAAATTGGAATCTGTGTTTGGGCAAAGCATGGATATCAGATTTAATAATTGTGAATGTTCCATCAACCACCCTCTGTTACCTTCCCCATACAAGACTCAATATCAAATGGCAAGAACCCCCCTCCTCCATAGAGAAGGGTTTGTGCTTACTATTTTATAGGAGGCAAAGGTCAAGGAAAGTTGGTTTCCATAATGCAGGTCGTTGGAGGCAAGATCTGAGCTTCAGTAACAACTTCTTGGGCAATGAAGTTAGAAGTGAGGCATAAGGGCAGTTGAGAACACAGCTGGAATACACTCATTATAGTAAAAGATTGAGAAAAAGAATGGAAAACTCCTGATTCTCATTTCGAAGAAAGCAAAGCTGCCAGAAGACTAAGACACTGATGACAAGATGAGCCACACAAAAAAGTCTAGTCAATAGAGGTGGTACTTCAAATGTACCATCTTTGCCTATGGTGATGGCCTGGTTCATTTTGTATTTTGAGTTAAGTGGAAAAAACTTGGCTTCGGAACTATGTAGAGCATTGGCTCTCAGTCTAGATCTTCCAATTGCTATCTTTTTAATGATGGGCAAGTTAATTAACCTCTCTTAGCTTTGGGTTCTGAAATGAAAAAATAATACCTGCATATTAAATGCTTAGCATTTCTGGCACATAATGGGGGATCTAAATAAGATCTATTAGTGTTACTGTTAATAGAGAAGATAGATTTATTTCTGTAGATCTGTTCTTGCCCATGATTTCCCTTGTGACCAATAATACATATTTTTGAGTAGTCTGACCAGAGTCTGAAGGCACCATCTGTGGCAGTTGGACTCATTCATTAGCTTCAATAAACTGAGCCAACCCAATCTCACAGTGGTTGGTACCCTTGAGAGCTATCTTAGTTGGCAAAGGATTATCCGATATTTCATAACATTTTTGCTGGGGGAGGTATATAAAGTAGGCGGGTTGAAGTAACTTTATGGTGCTATGTGGCCAAATTATGATGATGATTAATTTGTAAGTGCCTTGCACATTATTAAATGTTCACAATATTGATGATAAGTAACATTTACTTCACATTTCTGGGCTCTATCTATTATATCATGCTCTCCCTGAAGCCTTGAGTAAAGCTTACATGTATGTAGAAATTGTGTCTAAAGGAAACAAGAATTATTAAAGAAAACAAAACAAAACAAAACATTCCTGACTGTATACATCTAAATGAACAGTGTTCCCTGCAAAGAAATTCCCTTGGGATGCTATACAAACATTTTAACAATCCTGCCATTGCTCAAAACATTTTTGAAACTTCTCTTCTAGAATTGCCTTATGACCCAGTTTATGAGCCATATGAAAAAAATCAGACTCATTCATTTATAGTCATGCATATTTTTTTTTTACCTCTGATAATATTGCTCTGCTTGATTACCTATCTTGGCTCTGAGTGATTTTGCTGCTTCCAAAATAAAATCCAACCTCAAAGGATAAATATCTGCCACAATCTAGGGTATTAGAGGGGAATATATTGCATGGAGGCAATCCCAAAAAGAATTCCAAAATTCCAGATGCTTGAATGGCATCTCCCATGGCAATAAGTTTGCTGAGGATAACTCTCCCCTGAATAGAAAGATGTAGTGTTTGGGTTTTTGGGGTTTTTTAGATCACTTCATTCAGCGGGGCACCTGGACGGCTCAGTTGGTTGAGCATCCAACTTTGGCTCAGGTCATGATCTTGCAATTCAGTTCATAAGTTCAAGCCCCACATCGGACTCACTGCTGTCAGCACAGAGCCCACTTGGGATCTTCTGGCTCCCTCTCCCTTCCCTTCCCTCACTTGTGCTCTCTCAAAAAAAAATAAACATTTTTTTAAAAAAAGATCATTTTATTCAATAGTTATTGAGTTCTAACTATTGCCAATTTGTTTATTCATTCATTCACCCAACAAGTATTTATTGAGTACCTACTATGTGATAGGCATTGAGCTGTAGATCTAGCAGTGAATAGGACAGACATGGCCACTACTCTTGATCTAGTCAGGAAGACAAAGATTAAATAAGCAATTGCAGAAAGAGTGGTGTAATGGGAACATATTTGAGGGAGATCTAAGTTAATCTAGGGACCAGGATTAACTCTTATGAGAAAATGACTTCAAAGCTGAGATCTGAAAGATGAGTAGAAATGTTGCAGGTAGAGACAGTAGCATGTAAAAGCTTCGTGTCAAGGAAGCACAATTTTGCAGGAACTGAAAGAAATTCGGTATGGTTAAGTGTGTTTGGGGGGATAACAAGAGAAGACTGACAGAGGCCAGAACATACAAGGCCTAATAAACCATGTTACAGAGGTCAGAGTTGTACATACTGAAGAATGGATATGCAAATCTGGTTGAAGAATGGATTGGTGAGAATGGACACTGGAAGTAAGGAGACCATTTAGTAGGTTATTACAAAAATTTGGAGACAGCGATAGTAGTAGCAATTGAGAGAAGTACCTGGGTTTGAGAAATGCTCAGGCAGTAAGAGCAACATGAACTGAAGGTTTATTGGATGTCACAGATAAGGACAGGGAAGAGTTAAGAGTGATTATCAGGTTGTTGGTTTGGAAATTATGTATGTGATGGTGCCACTCATTGAGCTGGGGACACTGGAGACACATCTCTAATCAATCAATAAAGGAGAAGTGATTAATTCACTTTTGGGTATGCTATGTTTGAGGTGCCAGAGGGGGATCCAAGAAAGAATATTAAGTAGGCATTTGGACATACACGTGTGTGTCACAGAACAAAGATTGAATTTGGAATTATAGATTTGTGAGTCATCAGCAACAGGAATGAATCAGATAATTTAAGGTGAATATATAGAGTGAAAAGAGCACAAAGCTGGGAAAAACCCTGAGATATATCAATATTTAAGAGCTGAGATGAGGAGATGCCCACAAAAGAAATTGAGGAGCATGCCAGAGAGGAAAGAAAAAAATCAGGAGAATGTGGTAGCATGGAGGCCAAAGAAAAAGAGCATTTAAAAAGACAGATGTCGGGGTGCCTGGGTGGCTCAGTCGGTTAAGCGTCTGACTTCGGCTCAGGTCATGATCTCGTGGTCTATGAGTTCGAGCCCCGCATCAGGCTCTGTGCTGACAGCCTGGAGCCTGTTTCAGATTCTGTGTCTCCCTCTCTCTCTGCCCCTCCCCTGCTCATGCTCTGTCTCTGTCTCAAAAATAAATAAAAACATTAAAAAAAAAATTGTTTAAAAAGACAGATGTCAACAGTGTTAAATGTTGCCAAGAAGTCAAAGAAGGTTGGAATTGAAATAAGGCTGGATTTAGAGGATATAAATTATAGATAGTCCAGAGTATAACAGAAAGCCACTTATTTAGTAAAAGGACCTGGGAATTGGTCAATGGGTAGTTCATTGAAAAAGACATTAAATTGGGGAATCATAGAAAAATTTACATTCTTTAACATTTATTTTAACCTAAAACATATAACTGTGAATTTATTTGTCAATCTTTTCATTTAGGGCCTAAAACTTTCTTTGAGTATAATCTGTTCATTGGATTTCTTTAAGTATGTTCTGTTATTAGAATATGTTTATTGGAATCAGCTTCAGTTTTCTTGTATAGACCATATCCATAACTGCATCTTTTATGATAACCTGTTTTGGTTATTTAAAGTAAATTAAGAACTTAAAGGTGCTCATGGAGATAATTCTGAGAAGATGGTAGGGTAAGAAGCACAAGGAATCTGTATTTCTATCTAGACTACAATTGCACTGGCAGATCTGTTTCATGTAACTATTTTGGAATTCTGGAGTCAATTGAGGCTTGCAACTTCCAGGGGAAGGTTTGGATGGTAAATTTTGATCAATTTCAGCTTTTAGCACAGTAGTAGCTACCTACCCTACATCTCATCCCAGTGACAGGTAGCTGTGCATGCACTCCAGGGGCAGCTTGCAATGCAGCTTGCAGGAACTAGGGTAGCAAAAAGGACTTTCCACAAAATATCAAGGATTTGTGCTCTAATTGTTAATTACTGGTTCTAATCTCAGAGGTACAAAGAGATATGAGGCCATTCTTGTTGCACCTCCCCAGTTATTACAAGTTCCACCCCTTTTGCTGAACAAATTCCAGGGGATTTAAAAGCCTGGCACTTTATCATTCCTCCTTCATTTTTATCTTTCCCCTTTTGAAAGCCAGACATTAAAGACTAGGACATTCAAAAGCAACTGCATATACAAAGGAAATTAGAAAGCCACCATGCATGCCTAGGGAAAGGTGCAGGCTAAGAAAAGACCTGAAAAGACCTTAAGTTTATACCTCAGGCCAATCCTTGGCAAAGAGACACATATAACAATAAAATAACAACAATAATAATAAAGACAAAACTCAGAAATCCTGGGGAAGGAGAAGAATCTGATTTCCAGAGTTACCACATTATTAGGGTCAAATGTCTAGTTTTCAACAACAACAGCAAACAGAAGGATAGAAAGAAACATGAAAGAATGATTCATTCAACTTATTCAAAAAATAAGTTAATGGAAACTGTCCAAAAAAAAAAAAAAAAAAAAGAGAGAGAGAGAGAGACCTGCTGGTGGATCTACTAGACAAAGACCTTAAAACAAATGCCTTAAAAATACTCAAAGAACTACAGGGAGATGTGGAAAAAGAAAACAATGTATGAAATAGAAACATCAATAGAGATATAGAAAACTTAGAAAGAAAGTAAAAAGAAATTCTGGAGCTGAAAAGTACAATAACTGAAATGAAAAATTCACTAGAGGGAGTCAAAGGCAAATTTGAGCCAGGAGAAGAAAGAAGGAGTAAACTTGAAGATAGGGCTATGGAAATTACTGAATCTGAGGAACAAAAACTAAAAAGATTGAAAAAAGTGAACAGCATCAAAGTGACCTGTGGGATACAATCTAATGTGACTACGTATGCATTGTAGGAGTCCCAGAAAGAAAAGAGAGAAAGAAAGTGGGTAGAGTATTTGGATAATGGCTGAAAACTTCCCAAATTTGATAAAAAACATAAAAATAAACATCCAAGAAGCTCAAGGCACTTGACATAAGATGAACTCAGAGACCCACAAAAAGACACATTATAATTAGACTTTTGAAAGACAAGGACTAAGAGAGAATCTTGAAAACAGACAGAGTAAAGTGACTCATCTCATATAAGAAATATTCATGGGATTATCAACAGATTTCTCATCAGAAACTTTGGAGGCCAGAAGGAAGTGGGCTGATAGATTCATAGTGCTAAAAGAAAAAAAGAAAAAAAAAAAAAAGATCTTAAACCAACAACCAAACTCTACAACTGAGGGAACTAGAAAAAAAGAAGAACAAATGAAACCCAAACAACTGAATCTAGCAGAAGGAAGGAAATAATAAAGATGAGAGCAGAGGTAAACAAAATAAGAATTTAAAAAATAGAGAAAATTAATGAAATGAAAAGTTGGTTCTTGGAAAATATCAAAAAATTTGATAAATATTTAGCTAAATGGACTAAGAAAAACAGAAATTTGAATTACTAAAATCAAAAATGAAAGTGGGGACATTACTACTGATTCTACAGAAATACAAAAGATTATAAAGGAGTACCATGTATACCAACCAAATGGATACTCTGTATAAAATGAACAAATTCCTAGAAACACAAAACCTACTAAGACTAAATTATGAAAAAAATAGAAAATCCAAAAAAGACCGAATCAGTAATCAAAAATCTCCCAACAAAGGAAAGCAATGGATCTGATGACTTCACTGTTGAATATTTAAATAAACCTAAGGATTATACAAAACTAAAGGATTCACATTTACTGATTTCAAAACTTTCTACAAAGCTACAATAATCAAAACAACATAAGACAGACATATAGACCAATGGAATAGAATAGAAATCCCAGAAATAACCCTCACATATATAGTCAAATGATTTTTGACATGGGTGCCACAATAATTCAATGGGGAAAAGGAAGGTTTTTCAATAAGTGGTGCTGGGAAAACTAGATATCTGCATGTAAAAGAATGAAGTTAGACCCTGACTAATACTATATATAAAAATTAACTCAATGAATCAAAGACCTAAACATAATATTTAAAACTACAAAATTATTTAAAGGAAAACAGGTCAAAATCTTCATTACATTGGATTTGGCAATGATTTCTTGGATAGGACACCAAAGGTATAGGCAACAAAAGAAAAAATGACAAATAGGAGGGGATGAATTTAAAAAAAATTTTTTATATTTATTCATTTTTGAGACATAGTGAGTAAGGGAGGGACACAGAGAGAGTGGGAGACACAGAATCTCAAGCAGGCTCTAGGCTCTGAGCTGTCAGCACAGAGCCCAACTTGGGACTCAAACCCACATGAGATCATGACCTGAGCTGAAGTCAGATGCTTAACTGACTGAGTCACCCAGGCACCCCTAGATGAAAAATTTTTAAGTTTGTGCATCAAAATATGCTGTCAATATTTGTAACACTGCATCCTAAAACATCAGAACACACATTATTTTCAAGTGCATATGGAACATTTTCCAGAAGAGATCACACATAAGGCCACAAAACAAGCCTCAACAAATTCAAGAAGATCAAAGTCATACCACGCATCTTTTCTGATCACAATACTCTGAAACTAGAAATCAACCACAGGAAAAAAAACCTGGAAAGAACACAAATACATGTAGGTTAAACAACATGCTACTAAACCATCAATGGGTCAACCAGGAAATAAAAGAAGAAATAAAAAAGTACATGGAAACAAATGAAAATGAAAACACAACGGTCCGAACCTTTGGGATGCAGTACAAGCAGTTCTAAGAGGAGAGTTTATAGCAATACAGGCTTACCTCAAGAAGCAAGAAAAATCTCAAATAAACCACCTAACCTTATACCTAAAGTCGCTAGAAAAAGAACAACAAACAAAACCTAAAACCAGCAGAAGGAAGGATAATATAGATTAGGACAGAAATAAATGATACAAAAACTAAAAAAAACAATAAAACAGATCAATGAAACCAGGAGTTTATTCCTTGAAAAAATCAATAAAATTGATAAACCTCTAGCCAGGCTTATTAAGAGAAAAAAAAGAAAGGACTCAAATAAATAAAATCACAAATGAGAGAAGAGAAATAACAGTCACACCACAGGAATACAAACAATTATAAGAAATATTATGAAAAGCTATATGCCAACAAATTGGATTGCCTAGAAGAAATGAATAAATTCCTAGAAACACATAAAACTACCAAAACTGAAATAGTAAGAAACAGAAAATTTGAACAGACTGACAACCAGCAAAGGAATTGAATCAGTTATCAAAAAACTCCCAACAAACAAAAGACCAGGACCAGAGAGCTTCACAGGCAAATTCTACCAAACACTTAAAGAAGAGTTAATACCTATTCTTCTCAAACTATTCCAAAAAATAGAAAAGGAAGAAAAACTTCCAAATTCATTCTATGAGGCCAGCATAACCCTGATACAAAAATCAGATAAAGACACCACAAAAAAAGAGAACTACTGGCCACTATCCCTGATGAACATAGATGCAAAAATCCTCAACCAAATACTAGTAAACCAAATCCAACAGACATTAAAAAATTAGTCACCAAGGAAAAGTGGTATTTCTTTCTAGGTTGCAAGGATGGTTCAATATTCACAAATCAATCAACATGATACATCACAACAATAAGGGAAAGGATAAGAACCATATGATCATTTCAATAGACACAGAAAAAACATTTGACAAAGTACAACATCAATTCATGATAAAAACTCTCTGCGAAGTAGGTCTAGAGGGAAGATACCTCAACATAATAAAGACCATATATGAAAAACCCATAGCTAATATCATCCTCACTGGGGAAAACCTGAGAGCTTTTCTCTTAAGTTGGGAACAAGACAAGGATGCCCACTCTCACTACTTTTATTCAACATAGTACTGGAAGTCCTAACCACAGCAATCAGACACAAAAAGAAATAAAAGGTATCCAAATTGGTAAGAAAGAAATAAAGCTTTCACTATTTGCATATCTATAGAAAACCTGAAAGACTCCACCAGAAAACTGCTAGAACTGATAAACAGATTCAGTAAAGTTGCAGGACACAAAATCAATGTACAGAAATCTGTTGCCTTTTTATATACCAATAATGAAGCAGCAGAAAGAGAAATTAAGAAACAATCCCATTTACAATTGCACGAAAAATAATAATACCTAGGAATTTATACCTAGGAATAAACTTAACCAAAAAGGTGAGAGACCTGTACTCTGAAAAAGATGAAACATTGATGAAGGAAATTGAAGATGACACAAAGAAATGGAAAGACATTCCATGCTTATGGATTAGAAGAACAAATATTATTAACATGTCTATACTACCCAAAGCAATCTACACACTTAATGCAATCCCTATCAAAATGCCAATAGCATTTTTCACAGAACTAGAAGAAACAATCCTAAAATTTGTATAGGACCACAAAAGATCCCAAATAACCAAAGCAATCTTGAAACTGAAGAGCAAAGCTAGAGACATCAAAATTCCAGATATCAAGGGGCGCCTGGGTGGCTCAGTCGGTTAAGCCTCCGACTTCGGCTCAGGTCATGATCTCGCAGTCCGTGAGTTCGAGCCCCACGTCGGGCTCTGTGCTGACAGCTCAGAGCCTGGAGCCTCCTTCGGATTCTGTGTCTCTCTCTCTCTCTCTCTGACCCTCCCCCATTCATGCTGTCTCTCTCTGTCTCAAAAATAAATAAACATTTAAAAAAAATTAAAAAAAAAATTCCAGATATCAAGTTATAGTACAAAGCTGTAGTAATCAAAACAGTATGGTACTGGCACCAAAATAGACACATAGATCAATGAAACAGAACAGAAAATCCAGAAGTAAAGCCACAATTATATGGTCAATTTGTCTTTGACAAAGCAGGAAAGAATATCCAACGGGAAAAAGACAGTCTCTTCAGCAAATGGTGTAGGGAAAACGGGACAGCAACATGCAAAAGAATGAAGCTGGACACTTGCTTACATCATACACAAAAATAAATTCAAAATGAATTAAAGACCTCAATGTGAGACTTAAAACCATAAAAATTCTAGAAGAGCACACAAGCAATAACTTCTCTGACATTAGCCATAGCAACTTTTTCCTAGATACATCTCTTGAGGCAAGGGAAACAAAAGCAAAAATAAACTGTGGGACTACATCAAAATATAAAGCTTCTGCACAGCAAAGGAAACAATCAACAAAACAAAAAGGCAACAAGATATTTAAGTGACATATTTAAAAGATATTTAAAGTGACATATCTGATAAAGGGTTAGTATCCAAAATATATAAAGAATTTATACAAGTCAACACCCAAAAAACAAACAATCCAATTAAAAAATGGGCAGAAGACATAAACAGACATTTGTCCCAAGAAGACATACGAACAGACACATGAAAGATCCTTAACATCATTCGTCATCAGGGAAATGCAAATCAAAACTACAATGAGACACACCTGTTAGAATGGCTGAAATCAACAACACAAGAAACAACAGGTATTGGGGAGGATATTGCACTGTTGGTGGAAATGCAAACTGGTGCAGCCCGTGGGAAAGTAGTATGGAGCTTCCTCAAAAATTTAAAAATAGAACTACCTTAATAGCCAGGATTCAGACCACTGGGTATTTACCTAAAGAATATAAAAACACCAATTCAAAGGTATACATGCATCCTTGTTTTTATAGCAGCATTATTTACAATAGCCAAATTATGGAAGTGGTCCAAGTGTCCATTGATGAATGAATAAAGAAGACATGGTATATATGTACACACACACACACACACACACACACACTGGAAAATCATTCAGCCATAAAAAAGAATGAAATATTGACATTTGCAATGACATGGATGGAGCTAGAGAGTATAATGTTGAGTAAAATGTCAGAGAAGGACAAATACCATATGATTTCACTCATGAAATTTAGGAAACAAAACAAATGAGCAAAGAGGAAAAAAAGGAGAGAGGGAAAAACCAAGAAACAGACTCTTAATTACAGAGAACAAATGGATGGTTTCCAGAGGGAAGGTGAGTGGGGGGATGGATTAAATAGGTAATGAAGATTAAAGGAGTACAGTTGTGATGAGCACTGGGTGATATATGGCATTGTTAAATCACTATATTGTACACCTGAAACTAATATAACAGTATGTTAATTAACTGGAATTAAAATAAAAACTTAAAAAAATTTAAAACTGTAACAAAAAGACACTATCAACAGACTAAAAAGGCAAACCACAGAATGGGAGAAAATATTTACAAATCACATATCTGATAATATCAAGAATATATAAGAATTCCTAACACTAAATAACAAAAGCCAAACAATCCAATTCAAAATTTGGCAAAGGACTTGAATAGAAATTTCTCTAAAGAAGATATAAATGGCCATATAGCACATGAAAAAAGATGCTCAACATGTCTGGTCATTAGGGAAATGCAAATCAAAACTACAATGAGATACCACCTAATATCCATTAGGATAGCTAATTTCAAAAAAAAAAAAAAAAAAACCCAAAACAGAAAATTACAAGTGTTGATAACAATGTACAGAAAATTGAACCCTTTGTGCATGCTTGGGAATGTAAAATGGTACAACCACCAAGGAAAATAGTTCTTCAAAAAGTAAAAACAGAATTATCATATGATCTAGCAATTCTACTTCTGGGTATTTATCTCAAAGAATTGAAAGCAGTGTCTCAAAGAGATATATGTATGCCCAAATTCATGGCAGCATTATTCACAATAACCAAAACATGGAAGCAACCCAAATGTGCACTGGCAGATGAATAAATAAGTAAAGTTGTATAGACATATGATGGGATATTATTCTGACTTAAAAAGGAATATTTTTAAGTAGTATGAACTTTGAGGACATTATGCTAAGTGAAATAGACCACTCACAAGAAAAATTAAAAATTAAAAAAACAAATACTGCATGACTCCACTTAGGTTAATACTTAGTCAAAAGCATAAAGGCAGAAAGTAGAATGGTGGCTGCCAGGGGCTGGGGCAAAAGAGAAAATGGGGAGTTATTATTTAATGGGTATACAGTTTCAGTTTTATAAGATGAAAAGAGTTCTCGAGATAGATGGTAGTGGTGATAGCACGACATTATGAGTATATTTAATACCACTGACCTATACACTTAAAAATTTTTAAATGGAAAATGTTATTAACCATAATTAAAAAAATGAAAAAAGCGCTCGTGAAGCAATCTGAGTGCAGAATGCTAGATACTTAGTATTTTCCCCAATCTTTTTACCCAGGTCCAATGGAAATTTTTTAAGCCATTTTCCTTTTGTGAATTTTTCCAAAGTATTCAATTTCATTTTCATAGAACTAACCATTTTCTTTATTTATATTTCAAATAACAGTTATGTGACGGTTTATACAAACATCAGTTAAGTGATGTAATTCAATAACAAGTATATCTAGCATAAACAGGTTGAATAAATACAACTGTTTCTTGGTAAGTCTACCACTCTCTAGTGAGAACAAAAGTCTACATGTATACTGGGCAGTGGCATATTACCTCAATGGCTTCAGTGTGCTGTGTGCATCAGTTAATACGTTTTGTTTATAGAGGTAATGGAGAGTACCCATTATTTTTTATTATGTTGGTTAAATAGAGGTTAGTTACAAGAGTTTTTTCTTGAGCTCCAGGGGACGACCAGGAGGAAGTCAGATTGCAGTGGGAGTAGGAGTTTAAAGAATATAGAAAATAGAAAAGATTGAATCTAAATCCCCAAGCATTTTCTAGTAAACTGTAGCCAGATCTAGTGAATTTTCTATTTCTTGAATTCTAGTTGCTGAAAACTGACTGACATCATCATCTTTTGAGAAGTTAAATTTTAGTCATGGAATTTCTATTTGAACTAAAATTACATGACTTAGAGATATATTTTGATTTAAACCTAATGACAGCAAATTGGTTCATAGTAGGAATATAGTAATTCTGGATAAATACAAATTTTATGTTTCAAAATGAAACAATGTGTTCTAATTGCAATGAACAAGAGAATGTAGTTAGTCCCAATTGCCACATGAGACACTGTGCCAAGAATTTCAAGAACAGGAAAAAAAAACCAGAATTGTAGTCAACATGAATGCCAGGGAAAGAATGCTTCCAAAAGGCTCTAAGACTCTCCATGGGAAAGCAGTTTCTTTAGTTCCTTAAATCTCCATATCCATACCTTTCATCAACACTGAGAATTTCCTCAATTTTCAAATTCCTGGTTCAGTATTCTGCTTTCCTTTATTAAAACTCCTGTCATTGCTCTGAAATCTCCTTCTCAGTTTTTAAAGTTCAAATTTATGAAGGTCTTGAGGATTTTGTTTTCCAATAGTATCAAATTTTTCCTTTTAATGTAACTAGTGAGGAAGAATATAAACAAGGGCTGGACAGCGGCCCTCTGGCACCCAAAGAAATTACACTTTTTTCCCTTCTATCCCTTGCTTGCTATCTTCTGGGTCTCTAAGAAAATGACAAAGTTTCTGTCCTGGTAACTTGCTTGGTCTGTAAAGTGATAGCTGATATGAAGCTTTTCCGTATCACGAGAATGCACTAAAATTCAGAATCTCACCAGAAGATGGTTCATTCCTGGGTTTCCGCATCCCCCCCCCCCCCCCCGCAAAAAGACAATTTTTCTCAATTCATCACCCTTCCAAGGATATTTTGAATGCATCACTTTCCCAGAGTGAGCAACACCAAAGCAACATGGAAAGATGCCACATCAGGCTTCTGTCCGTTCCAATTTATATTACTGGTTTTCTAATTGGCTCTTTAGCTACTATAAGTATACATCAATATTGTCCTTCCTTACCAAACTGCTTACTGCTTAAGTCTGAAGATTTGTAAACAAACATAAAGGAAATATATATATATTTCTCCAAAGCCATCAAAGATAAATACATTTTCTTCTCATGCATTCAAAAATTGGGGATGGGGTTAAAGCCTCATATGATTCCAGTAGAGTAAAACCTTGAATTGAGAGTAACTTTTTCTGTGAGTGTTATGCAAGATGAGGAAACATTTTAATACATTTTAACTTGATAAATGAGCTATGTCTTGCGATACAGGTAGTACAAGACACCGAATGGCACATGATCACAACTGGGCCAATGGTTCTTGGAATTTGCTTTGATATATGAGTGCTTTAGATTACAAGCATGTTTCCAGAACAAATTAGGCTTGCAAACCAAGGTTTTACTGTATCTTAACAAAATTGGTGTTTTTACCTGCGAAAGCTTTCTCTCTTTCATTATTCTCACTTGGCTTGAGAGTTGCTGCTTTCTACTCAACCAAAAATATGAAAGATTCAAGTACTAAGAATTTAAGTGTTGAGCATATTGCAGTATGTGGTGCTGGCTTCACCCACCTGCTGGCTCCCATCCACCAGAATTCAAAATGGAAAATGTACCTAATGAAGGTTTATACATAATTTCTGGGAAAGATTTTTGGATTTCGTTTTTTTTTAATTTAACCCCATTATTTATTTCATATAAGTGGTCCCAAAGAGAGCTCTATAGTGACCAGCTTTAATTTATATACCTCAGGGATCCACAGCACCATAAATGGAAGGCCCTGGTCTTAAAATGACAGCATGCTTGGTTAACAGGCGGGATACAGCAGTTTGGAATTAACTAAAAGAAACAGAGTTATATATTCCACCTTCTGTTTATTTAGCTACCTGAAAGGTTATTCTAACTGCATCCTATCAAATATGTTAGCTGAATTAGATTTAATCCATTGTTCAATACTAATTCTTTATGTAGCATTAGACAAATTGTCGAAATGTTTTGTCTTCTGTACATGTATAAATGGAGATTATATTCTTGCATTCTGTGATGAAATACTTAACTCCTGCTTTTGTTGCCACCATCCAAAGGGTTTAAGGCTACTTCCTGTGTTTATGGCTTGGAAAGGTAACCCAAAAGGTAAGAGATATTAGTCCAAACTTTCTTTTTTACAGATAAGAAAGAACTTAGGCTTTTGTGCTTTGACTTCTGCTCTTCCCTCTATAGTCATATATTAAAATCCTACGTGTATTTTTATTTTTATTTTTTTAATGTTTATGTATTTTTGAGAGACAGAGACACAGAGTGCAAGCAGGGGAGGGGTAGAGAGAGAGAGGGAGACACAGAATCGAAAGCAGGCTCCAGGCTCTGAGCTGTCAGCACAGAGCTCTACTCAGGGCTCCAACTCATGAACCGGTGAACCATGAGATCATGACCTGAGCCAAAGTCGGACATTTAACCAACTGAGCCACCCAGGTACTCCTCTAGTTATATTTTTAAAAATGAATTAATACAGTTGACCGTTGAACAACATAGAGGTTAGGGGTGCTGACCCTTGTACAATTGAAAATTTGCATATAACTTTGACTCCCCCAATAGCTTAACTACTAATAGCCTACTGTTGAACGGAAGCCTTACCAATAACATAAACAGACAATTAACACATATTTTGTATGTTATATATATTATATACCATATCCTTACAGTAAAGTAAGCTAGAGACAAGAAATGTTATTAAGAAAATCACAAGGAAGAGAAAATACATTTACTGTAATGTTTGTAGAAAAAAATCCATGTATTAGTGGACTTATGCAGTTTAAATCCATGTTGTTGAAGGGCAAACTGTATATGTAAAGCACTTTAAACAGTACCTAGTTCATGATACTAAATAAATATTCGCTCTTATGAAAATATATTTTTATTCCGACTCCTTTGTGAAATCTTCCCTATCCTTATCTGGCCAGTCCTGTACAACAATGTGTTTCTTGGGTTTGTTTTCTTATTCAAACTGAGGTTGAACTTAATTATCTATATGTCCCTCTCCTTCACCAAACAGTATTTGAGGGCAAGAACCATGAAATTTCTTTGTATTATCTTTCTCCCCAGTGCCTAGCATTTTACTTTTCAGGCATTAAATTCCTTTTATTTATTTATTTATTTATTTAGAGAGAGGGAGAGAGAGAGAGAGAGAGAGAAAGCACGAGCTGGAGAGGGGCAGAGAGAGAGGGAGAGACAATGTGGAGCCATACTTGGGGCTTGAACTCATCGGACCATGAGATCACGACCTGAGTTGAAATCAAGAGTAGGACACTTAACCAACTGAGCCACCCTGGCATCTCTCTGGCACTACATCCCTTAAAAAAACTGTTAATTGAAGGGTGCCTGGGTGGCTCAGTCAGGCTTCCAACTTCTGCTCGGGTCATGATCTTACAGGGTTCATGAGCCTGCATCAGGCTCAGTGTTAATGGTGCAGAGCCTGCTTGGGATTCTCGCTCTCTCCTCTCTCTGCCTCGCCCCCAGTCGCACTTTTTCTCTCATTATAAATGAATAAATGTAAAAAAAAAAACCAAAAAACAAAAACCTGTTAATTGATTTAATTGTAATGATGACCTTAAAAGCCATTTGGAAGTTATCAGTTAACACTATAAAATTCTCTCTTAGATCTGCCTACAAATACTAACAAACACCAAATTAGGGGTTTTTTTAATGTTTATTTATTTATTTTGAGAGAGAGAGAGAGCATGCACGAGTGGGAGAGGGGCAGAGAGAGAGAATCCCAAGCACGCTCCAAACTGTCAGCACAGAGCCCAACACAGGGCTCGGTCTCACAAACCATGAGATCATGACCTGAACCAAAGGCAAGGGTCCAACACTTAACCAAATGAGCCACCCAGGAAGCCCCAAATTAGTTTCTTTATCCAAACTGGAGTTGCAATAAGATTAAGCAAGTAACATGGCCAAATGGCAGGGACCAGAAAAAGCTAACTGCAAAACAGAAATAACAAAATGCACAAACAATGGGATTAACAATGTTATTAATTTAGAATGGAACTCCCTAAACAAACAGACACATTGATACACTATTAGGGACAAGGATAGATTTAGGCAAGTGAACAGGGCAACTGAAGCTCGGTTCAGACCCCATTTATAGGTAGGAAAGAGAAACTGTAATCTTAAGAAAGCATCTGAAATGGTTTCCAAGTGTTTCATTAAGGGGTGATGGCAGGATAGGAGATTAAAAAGAACTATAGGGGTGCCTGGGTGGCTCAGTTGGTTAAGCCTCTGATTTCAGCTCAGATCACGATCTCACGGTTAATGAGTTCAACCCAGCATCAGGCTGTCTGCCTCAGCACAGAGCCCACTTTGGATCCTCTGTACCCCTCTCTCTCTGCCCCTCCCCTGCTCATGCTTTCTCTCTCTTACTCAAAAATAAACATTAAAAAAAAAGAAACGCGTTAAAAAAAATAAAAATAAAAGGAATTATAGCCTCTTAAATGCAAAGAACACATCTTTCTACATTAGTTCCGCCCACAAGATGTTTGTTAAAGAATTCCTGTTTATTACAGTGGTTTCCATTTAACCAGGATCATCTTCATGTGTAGTGCTATTTCTTCAAAGAGTATCAAAGATATAATCACCACTCAAAGACCAATTCCAATTTTCTAAAGACTTTAGGAATTTCCATATGGAATTTGTTCTCTAGAACTCCTAATAGCTGGGCTTTTGCCTAGAGAACCAGTACTGTTCCCCCCTCATGTTTACTAAGTGGATTATCAGGTGCACAAATCTCTAGATGGTGTTTGGTTGTAGATAGCAGGTCCCAAGTCTACAAGTTACCCCTGTCAATGGAGCACCCCTAAGAAATACTAAATGGTTCGGACCTCAAATTCCATAGCATCCCTTATTTGAAATCAGTGAAGGAAGGATAGGAAGGGAGTGGGGAGGACATTGTGTAGGAAAGAAAGAAGTTTAATGTTGAGTTTGATGGGACACAGAAAAGATCAGGAAAACAGAAGCTGAAGTCAATAGTTTTAATAATAGGAGAACTAAAGAAAATGTTTTTCAGTCTTTAGGAGAGTGAAAGAAGACTATAAGCATAAATGGTTGGAAGTACTTGGCCTCTAGCTCATTAATATGCCCTGGGGATGGCAGTTCATTTCTAAATTTGCTTTTTTCCCCATTTGTAGAAAGGTGCCCTCTGACAATTTAATTTTTTTTTAAGAGTCTGCAAAGAGCTCAGGCCTTTGGGTAATGAGACTTTTGGTGTCTCTACCCTTTAGATCCTTGTAATGCTTAAGGATGGTTAACGAGGGGTTTTTAAAGTCTGAGAGCTCTATTGTCTGAGAAAGGGAGTCATCCTTGACACTTCTCTATCTATAGCAGGCATGAAAAGAATAAAAAAACAGTTGGATTTCTTTCATTCCTGTGATGGCAGTCTAATGAGACTGTCAGCTTTTTTCTGCTGAACTTGCTCCATCATTTCTAATCCTAATTCTCTCACCTTTTAATCATTTTGGTGAATTGTTCAATATCCTTATTTTTTAAATTTCCCTTTTCATGTAAGTCAGCTACAGTTAGTTCTTATATCTTACAATCAAGAATTCTAACTACTTAGGGGCACCTGGGTCGCTCAGATGGTTACACATCCAACTTCAGCTCAGGTCATGATCTTGTGGTTCATGAGTTTGAGCCCCATGTCGGGCTCTGTGCTGACAGTGTAGAACCTGGAGCCTGCTTCGGATTCCGTGTCTCCCTCTCTCCCTGCCCCTCCTCCACTCGTTCTCTCTCTCTCTCTTTCTCTCAAAATTAAATAAATATTAAAAAAAAGAATTCTAACTACTTCAATATCCCTTTTCTCACACATGTTATTCAGTCCTGTTAATTCTACTTCCAAAATAGATCTTGAATTGATTCACTTTTATACAGTTACTCTGATATCACCCTTAATCTAGGCTACCATCTTCTCTTACCCAGACCGTTATAAGAACTTTCATGGTTCTGCTTTTGTCATCCTCAAATCTAATCCATTCTCCACATTGCAACCACAGTGATCTTTTAAAACTCAGATCTGGGGGCGCCTGGGTGGCGCAGTCGGTTAAGCGTCCGACTTCAGCCAGGTCACGATCTCGCGGTCCGTGAGTTCGAGCCCCGCGTCAGGCTCTGGGCTGATGGCTCGGAGCCTGGAGCCTGTTTCCGATTCTGTGTCTCCCTCTCTCTCTGCCCCTCCCCCGTTCATGCTCTGTCTCTCTCTGTCCCAAAAATAAATAAAAAAACGTTGAAAAAAAATAAAACTCAGATCTGATCATGATATTCCTCAGTCTAATATTCTTCAATTGCTTCCCATTGTTCTTAGAAGAAAAGGAGAAAATTTAAAATCCTTAAAGTGGTCTATAAGACCTTTTATATTCTGGTTCCAGATACCTTCTCTAATCTTGTCTTATAGCATGTTCCCCAGTTGCTCACTGAGCTCCAACAATTCTGGCCTCCTTTTACCTTCTTGAACACAATAAGCTCCTTATTAACTCGGGGACTTCAAACATGATGCTCCCCCCATCTACAATACTCCCCTTATCAACTGTGTGCCTTGTTGGTCTTTCCTTATTTCTTAATCTAAATTAGTTCATGCTCTCTTCTTTCAAAGCATTTTGTTCCTTTTTTTCATAGTGGTATCAAAATTTTTTTAAGTTTATTTATTTATGTTGAGGGAGAGAGAGAAAGAGAGAGGGAGGGGCAGAGAGAGAAGGAAAGAGAGATTCCCAAGCAGGCTCCGCACTGTCAGTGCAGAGCCCAATGTGGGGCTTGAACTCACGAACTGTGAGACACCACATGTTTTGCTCACTACTGGATCTCCAGCATCCAGTAGGGTGCCTAATATACAAAATATCTTTTTATTTTTTCATTTTTTTAATATTTATTTTTGTGTGTGAGAGAGAGAGGACAGAGTGTGAGTGGAGAAGGAGCAGAGAGAGAAGGGGACACAGAATCTGAAACAGGTTCCAGGATCTGAGATATCAGCACAGAGACCAATGCAGGGCTCAAACCTACAAACCTTGAGATCATGACCTGAGCTGAAGTCGGACAGTCAAACGACAGAATATCTTTAAGAATTATCTTTGTCGGGTGGGGGTAGGGGCGCACCTGGGTGGCTCAGTCAGTGAAGCATCCAACTTCATTCAGCTCGCATCATGATCTTGACGTTCATGAGTTTGAGCCCTGCGTCAGGCTCTGTGCTGACAGCTCAGAGCCTGAAGCCTGCTTCAGATTCTGTGTCTCCCTCACTCTCTCTGCCCTTTCCCCACTCGCACTCTGTCTCTCTCAAAAATACATGTAAAAAAAATTTTTTTTAAAGAATTATCTTTGGATTGGAAGAATAAATATTGTTAAAATGTCAGTACTACCCAAAGCAATCTACACATTCAATGCAATCTCAATCAAAATTGTACCAGCATTCTTCTCGAAGCTAGAACAAGCAATCCTAAAATTTGTATGGAACCACAAAAGACCCTGAATAGCCAAAGTAATATTGAAGAAGAAGACCAAAGCAGGAGGCATCACAATCCCAGACTTTAACCTCTACTACAAAGCTGTAATCATCAAGACAGCATGGTATTGGCACAAAAACAGACACATAGACCAATGAAATAGAATAGAGACTCCAGAATTGGACCCACAAAAGTATGGACAACTAATCTTTGACAAAGCAGGAAAGAATATCTAATGGAAAAAAGACAGTCTCTTTAACAAGTGGAGAACTGGACAGCAACATGCAGAAGAATGAAACTAGACCACTTTCTTACACCACTCACAAAAATAAACTCAAAATGGATGAAGGACCTGAATGTGAGACAGGAAACCATCAAAACCCTAGAGGAGAAAGCAGAAAAAACCTCTCTGACCTCAGCCACAGCAGTTTCTTACTTGACACATCTCCAAAGACAAGGGAATTAAAAGCAAAAATGAACTATTGGGACCTCATCAAGATAAAAAGCTTCTGCTGTTTGTAAAGGAAACAATCAACAAAACTAAAAGGCAACTGATGGAATGGGAAAAGATATTTGCAAATGACATATCAGACAAAGAACTAGCATCCAAAATCTATAAAGAATTCACCAAACTTCACACCCGAAAAACAAAAAATCCAGTGAAAAAGTGGGCAGAGGACATGAATAGACACTTTTCTAAAGAAGACACCTAGATGGCCAACAGCACATGAAAAGATAATGTCACTCCTCATCAGGGAAATACAAATCAAAACCACACGGAGATACCATCTCACGCCAGTCAGAGTGGCTAAAACGAACAAATCAGGAGACTATAGATGCTGGAGAGGATGTGGAGAAACGGGAACCCTCTTGCACTGTTGGTGGGAATGCAAACTGATGCAGCCACTCTGGAAAAGTGTGGAGGTTCCTCAAAAAATTAGAAATAGATCTACCCTATGTCCCAGCAATAGCACTGCTAGGAATTTACCCAAGGGATACAGGAGTGCTGATGCATAGGGGCACTTGTACCCCAATGTTTATAGCAGCACTTTCAACAATAGCCAAATTATGGAAAGAGCCTAAATGTCCATCAACTGATGAATGGATAAAGAAGTTGTGGTTTATATACATAATGGAATACTACTTGATAACGAGAAAGAATGAAATATGGCCTTTTGTAGCAACATGGTTGGAACTGGAGAGTGTTATGGTAAGTGAAATAAGTCGTACAGAGAAAGACAGATACCATATATTTTCACTCTTATGTGGATCCTGAGAAACTTAACAGAAGACCATAGGGAAGGGGAAGAAAAAAAAAGAGAAGGAGGAAGCCAAGCCATAAGAGACTCTTGAGAACTGAGAATAAACTGAGGGTTCATGGGGGGTGGGGGGGAGGGGAAAGTGGGTGATGGGCATTGAGGAGGGCACCTGTTGGGATGAGCACTGGGTGTTGTATGGAAACCAATTTGACAATAAATTTTATATTAAAAAGAAAGAAAGAAAAAGAAAGAAAGAAAGAAAGAAAAGAGAAAGAGAAAGAAAGAAAGAAAGAAAGAAAGAAAGAAAGAAAGAAAGAAAGAATTACCTTTGAATCCAATGGTCACATTCTCTTCTCCTACCCTCAGCATTCTAAAATCATTAAATCCTTCAATTAATCTCTAAAATATGCTTCTATTATCACTGCTACTGATTTTGTTCAGGCCATCATCATTTCTTACCTGGGCATTTACAATAATCTCCTAACTAGTCCTCTTGTCCCTATTCTTGCCCCTCTCTAAACTATCTTCCACACCACAGCCAGAGTGATCTCTCTTTTTTTTTTTTTTTTAATTTAAATTTTACTTAACATACAATGCAAATTGGTTTCAGGAGTAGACTTCAGTGATTCATCATTTACATGCAATACCCAGTGCTCATCATAACAAGTGCTCTCTTTAATACCATCTAGCCCATCCCCCACCATTTCCCTCCATCAACTCTCAGTTTGTTCTCTATCCTTAAGAGTCTTTGGTTGTTTGTTTCCCTCTCTCCTCTTTTTTCCCCCTTGCTATATGTTCAACTGTTTTGTTTCTTAAATCCACATATGAGTGAAATCATGGTATTTGTCTTTCTCTGATTGACTTATTTTGCTTAGCATAATATATTCAAGCTTCATCCACATTGTTGCAAATGGCAAGATCTCATTCTTTTTGATGACTAAGTAATATTCCACTATATATGTATATGCCACATGTTCTTTATTTATTCATCAGTTGATGGCATTTGGGCTTCCTCAATAGTTTGGCTATTGTTGACAATGCTGCTATAAGCATCAGGGTGCATTTATCCCTTGGAATCTGTATTTTTGTATCACTTGGGTAAATACCTAGTAGTGCAATTGCTGGAATATAGGGTAGTTCTTTTTTTAGTTTTCTGAGGAACCTCCATACTGTGCTCCAGAGTGGCTGCACCAGTTTTCATTCCCATCAACAGTGCAAAAGTTTCCCCTTTCTCCACATCCTCACCAACACCTGTTGTTTCTTGTGTCGTTAATTTTAGCCATTCTGACAGGTGTGAGGTGGTATCTCATTTGGTTTTGATTTGTATCTCCCTGATGATGTGTGATGTTGAGCATCTTTTCATGTGTCTGTTAGCCATCTGGATGTTTTCTTTCAAAAAGTGTCTATTCATGTCTTCTGCCCATTTCTTAACTGGGTTATTTGGTTTTGGAATGTTGAGTTTGATAAGTTCTTTATAGATTTTGGATACTAACCCTTTATCCAATATGTCATTTGCAAATATTTTCTCCCATTCCATAGGTTGCCTTTTAGTTTTCAGAGTGATCTCTTTAAAACACCAGTCACATAATGTCAAGTCCCTATTGACAATCCTTTGATAGTTTTCCATCACCTGCAGGATAAAGACCAAATTCCTCATACAAAGCCCTAAATGGCTTGGTTCTTATCTATTTCTAGCTTCATTTCCCAACTACTCTCCACTTCTAATCTTAAGCTTTCATTCTTTCCTCTTGTTGTTCCCTTGGCCTGGAAAACTGACCTTTTTGTTCACTTCACCAACTCTAATATACCACAATGCCCTGTATTCTATCACAGTTTATCCTGTTGCATTAAACTTTATCTGTGTATGCTGTCTTCCTCTGCCATTACAATGAAAGCTCCTTTAGAACATGAACCTTGTTTTACTCACATTTCTATCATCTTAGTATAGTCTTTTTCAATCTGCAAGTTGTAATCCATTACTTTGGTCATTCATCAGTTTAGTTTGTTATAACTAGTATTAATTGTTTAAAATATTTTTTTAAATTTATTTTTGAGAGAGAGAGAGGAGGGGAGGGGCAGAGAGAGAAGGAGACAGAAGATCTGAAGTGGGCTCTGAGCTGATAGCAGAGAGCCTGATGTGGAGCTTGAATTCACAAACCACAAGATCATGACCCGAGCCAAAGTTGGATGCTTAACTGACTGAGCCAGCCAGGCACCCACTAGTATTATTTTTTTTAAATGACATAGAAGAGAAAATATCAGACTGTATCATATGTAGTAAGAGTTAAATTTTTTGTGTGAAACTTTTCTAGGATCAATAACAAGACAAGTTTGTCTCCTTTTGCCATGCCTATTCAATATTGTACTGGAGGTTTTATTCAGTGGATTAAACAAGAAGCATTTAAAAGCTTCCGGTTGAAAAGGAATTCTTATTCATAGATGACATATTCATTTATGAAGAATATCTGATGGAATATACAAAACTCTACTAGAACTAATAAATGAATTTAGTCAGATTGCAGGACACAAGATAAGTATACAAAAATCAATTATATTTTTCTATACTAACAGCAAACATTCAGAAACTGAAATACAAACCAACAGTAGCATAAAAATATAAAATATTTAGGAATAAGTGTGACAAAAGATGGGCAAGACCTATACATGGAAAGTATAAAACACTGTTAAATTAAACAAGACCCAAATAATGGAGAAATATTCATATGTGGATGACTTGTTATTTTTAAGATGTTAATTCTTCCAACTGCAATCTTTTTCTTTTTTAGTTTTTTTTTTGTTTTATTGTTTTTGTTTTTGTTCATTTTGTTTTGTTTATTTTGTTGAGAAAGAGAGAGAGCATGTGAGAACAGGGGAAATAAACAGAGGGAGAGAGAGAAAATCCCAAGCAGGCTCTACACTCAGCACAGGGCCCAATGTGGGAATTGATCCCACAACCTTGGGATCATGACCTGAGCCAAAATCAGGAGTCAGATGCTCAATCAACTAAGCCACCCAGGTGCCCCGTAGGTTTTATTTTTAAATAATTTCACTACCAACGTGGGGCTCAAACTCACAACCCCAAGATCAAGAGCTACATGCTCCACTGACTGAGCCAGCCAGCCAAAGTTTATGTGAACTTTTTTTGTATAAATTGACAAGCTGATTCCAAAATTCATATGGAAATGCAAAGGACCTAGAATGGTCAATTTAACTTTGATAAAAAAAAAGTTGGAGGATTAACATTATTTTAAGACAGTGTGGTATTGTAAAGATAGACAAATAATAAATGGAATAGAATAGAGAGTCCAGAAATAGATCCACACATATATGGACAATTTATTTTTGACAAAGATGCAAAGACAATCCAGTGGAGAGAAGTATTCATTTCAGCAAAAGCTGTTGGAATAATTGGATACAAATAAATAAACTTGGACCTGTATCTTGCACCATATACAAACATTACCCTAATATGCATCATAGACCACAAACATCTAGAAAAATCTCTGCAACCTGGTGTTAGGCAAAGATTTTTTAAAAATAATACCAAAGGCAAAATCCAAAAAAAGAAAAATGGACAAATATGACTTTATCAAAATTTAAAGGATCTGTTCTTTGAAAAACACTGCTAAGAAAATGACAAGACCAGGAGCACCTGGGTGACTCAGTTGGTTAAACATCCAGCTCTTGGTTTCGGCTCAGGTCATGATCTCATGGTTTGTGGGTTCGAGCCCCAGGTCAGGCTCTGCACTGACAGTGCGGAGCCTGCTTGGTATTCTCTCTCTCTCTCTTTCTCTCTCTGTTCCTTCCCTGCTCACTCTCACTTTCTCTCAAAATAAATAAATAAACTTTAAAATAAATAAAATAAAAATAAAAAGACAAACCACAGACTGTAA
Source organism: Panthera leo (assembly GCF_018350215.1). NCBI lineage: Eukaryota > Metazoa > Chordata > Mammalia > Carnivora > Felidae > Panthera > Panthera leo. The sequence continues at coordinate 26,114,947 of NC_056692.1, forward strand.
GAATATTTGCAAAGCAAAGCTTATATCTGATAAAGGACTTAAATCCAGAATATATAGAGAATTCTCAAAACTCAGCAAGAAAACAAACAGCCCAATTTTTAAAAATGGGCCCAACTTGCTTCCGATTCTGTGTCTCCCTCTCTCTCTGCCCCTCCCCCGTTCATGCTCTGTCTCTCTCTGTCTCAAAAATAAATAAACGTTAAAAAAAAAAAAATTAAAAAAAAAAAAAAAAAGGGGCGCCTGGGTGGCGCAGTCGGTTGAGCGTCTGACTTCGGCTCAGGTCACGATCTCGCGGTCCGTGAGTTCGAGCCCCGCATCGGGCTCTGGGCTGATGGCTCGGAGCCTGGAGCCTGCTTCCGATTCTGTGTCTCCCTCTCTCTCTGCCCCTCCCCCGTTCATGCTCTGTCTCTCTCTGTCTCAAAAATAAATAAATGTTAATAAAAAAAAAAAAATTTAAAAATGGGCCCAAGATTTGAACAGATTATTTCACCAAATAACATATATGGATAGCATGAAAACATATGAATAGACATTGAGCAATAGGGAAAATGCAAATTAACGTTATAATCAAATACCACCGTACACCTATTAGAATGGCTAAAATTAAAATGACTGACCACACCAAGTGTTGGCAAAAATGTGGAGGAACTAAAACACTTACACCCTGTTGGTAGGAAAGTAAAATGGTATCATCACTTTGGAAAACAGTTTGGCAGTTTCTTAAAAACTTAAACATTCATCAGTTAAGAGAAATGAAAAGCACATGTCCATACAAAGACATGTACACGAATGTTCATAGTAGCTTTATTTGTAATAGCACCACACTTGAAAGAACCCAAGTGTCCCTTAACACGTGAACAGATAAACAAATTTTGGCATAGCTATATAATGAAATACTACTTAGTAATAAAAGGCAATTAACTATTGTTATATGCAATAACAGATGAATCTCAAAATAATTATGCTAAGTTAAAGATGCCAGACAAAAAAAGAATGTATACTTTACTATTCCATCCATAGAAAATTCTAGAAAATGCAAACTAATCTACAGTGACAGAAAGCTAATCAGTGGTTGTTGGGGGGTGGGGGAGAAAGAGATGTTAGGAAGGAACTACAAAGAAGCAGGAAACACCTTTTTGAGGTGATGATTATGCACATCATCTTGTGTTGGTGGTTTCATGGGTTACAAATATATAAAAACTTGTCAAATTGTAGAATTTAAATATGTACGATTTATTAACTGTGTATCAATAAAAAATAAATAAGAATAAAAAAGAAATGAATGGAACAAAACTATTGAAGCCCTAGAAGAAAATAAAAGATATTATCATAATCTGAGTAAGGAAGACCTTCTTTAGCATGCATTAAAGCTAGAAATTATCAATAAAAAAACTAATGAAATTGACCACACATTGACACATCACATAAAGTTAAAATAAAAATTTCAGGGGCACCTGAGTGGCTCAGTTGGTTAGGCATCTGACTCTTGGTTTCTGCTCAGGTCACGATCTCACAGTTTCATGGGTTGGAGCCCCGCCACCCCCACTTGTGCTGCCAGCGCGGGCCTGCTTGGGATTTTCCCTCTCCCTCTCTTTCTGCCCCTCCCCCACTCTCTGTCTCTCTCAAATTACATAAATAAACTTAAAAACAATAAAAATAAATTTTAAAAAGCTAAAAAAAAATAAATTTCAACATATAATACACAAATGATTCATATCTTCATTCAAAGTCTCTTACCAATTAAATAGAAAAGATAGAAAATGGGGGAAAAAAACATGTATTTCCTGTACTTCACAAATGAAAAAATCTAAATTTGCCGGTAAACAAGATGTGCTACTCTGTCATATCTAATTAACAAATATTAGAAACATGGATTATACACAGTAGGTGAGGGTGTTGATATCATATACTGTTGATGGCACTGTAAATTTGCATAACTCTCTCAGAGAGCAACTAGACAAGATATATAAAACTAAAACACCTAAACACTTAATCCAATAATTGGAATTTTTGGAATTTTTTCCAAGGAAGTCATTAAACAAATGTAATGTGGTTTATAAAAACCCTGGATTGGAAACAATCTAAATGACCATTGCTAGAGAGATTCATTCAAAACTCTCATTTGCCTGTAGGGAGTTAAGTATGAACAGAATACTAGGTCACCATTAAAATTATCAAAATCTGGGGCGCCTGGGTGGCTCAGTCAGTTGGGCATCTGACTTCGGCTCAAGTCATGATCTTGCGGTCTGTGAGTTTGAGCCCTGCGTCAGGCTCTGTGCTGACAGCTTGGAGCCTGGAGTCTGCTTTGGATTCTGTGTCTCCCTCTCTCTCTGTCCCCTCCCTGCTCACTCTCTCTCTCTCTCTCTCTCTCAAAAATAAAGATTAAAAAAAAGTTTTTAATAAATAAACATTAAAAAAAAATTTTAAATATCAAGATCTAAATTTATTGACATGGAAAGTTATTCATAATACAGTAACTGAAAAAAGGCATTTTGCAAAGTAATATACATAAGTATAAGTAAATTTTAAGACTATTTTGTAAAAAAAAATCCTGCAAGCAGAGTATTAACAATGTTTTTCTCTGAGAAGGAAGATTGGGTAGAATCTTCCAGTTTTGAGCTTTTGGTATTGCTTGAGTTTTACAACAAAAATGTATTGTTGCTTAAGGGTGAAAGATCAGTAAAAGTTTTCCATTTTAGGAAAAAAATCTGTTCTAATGTTATTCAATAAGAATTTTCTAATAACATTATGAATCAAATTCATTCCTACCTAGGTTTTTAAATGTTCTATTTTGTTCATTGAAAGCTTTTAGAAAGTGTTTCCTCTATTGAAAAATCATGAACAATTTTCTTGAATTGTGATTTTTAAACATTTATAAGCAAAGTTTCCTAACCAAACAGTTTTGAACACGAAAAGTACAAGATGTTGGACTTGTGTTACTAGCTCTGAGTAAAATACATCTATCATCACTTTGTGAGATGACTTCCCACTAAACAAACACCTGGGCTAAGAAAATTAATGGATAAACCAATATTGCAAGCCTGAGCTACATTCATATATATTGGATTAGTTTTCATTCACATCATTATTTCTTGTTGAAAAGTATTCCATCTGAATAATTTTAAAATTCGCTTTTCACAATATATTGTCACACTTAAATATACACTGAAAACACTCTGGATAATATTATACAAAAGTTACAAGACTCTGTAATCATTTTTGAAAAGATGGTATATAATCATCTGTGCTATATAGTTACACATGAAAACAAAGCACTATAAGGAATACCAGTTATTAGAATAATGTGTCTGAAAATTAACCATTGCAAATTAAAAAAAAATCACATTAGGGAATATTGGCAAGACCAAGGCATGATTAAGATAATAATATTATATATCAAATATGAGTTGTATCACTTCTTTGCACCAAATGTTATCATTGCCGCCCATGACAATTTAAACAAAAAATCCAAACACATTATAAATCACACACCCTCACACACACTCTTAAGCAAAAACACCTACCAGGTATACAATCAAATTAAAACTGTAGAGAGATTTATTAGCTTGTAGATGTTCCTAATTATTTGAAAAACTTGTCTTATGTTCAAGAGCAACATCATTCAAGAGTGCATTTCAATCTGAGGTAAGGGGATCAAACCATCATAAAAGTGATCATAGAGAGGGTATATTAAAGCAACGTTTTGGGGCAAAGTAAACTTTTGGCAGGTATTGTGAGTTTTACTCTATAATACACACAATAGTGCTCAACCTTTGTCACTATCTAGAAAGCTTGCTATGTACAGGAGATACAATAATATAAAAGGTATACTGGGGTAGGGGCAACACAGAGGGAAAGGAGCTAAGATTTATTACCTTCAATTATTTTTGTTAAAATCTCTCCTCAGGGCACAGGCACATAATATATTGTACTTTCCATTACTTAGTGCAAATGTAAAACATATCTAAAAAACACATTTCATCGTTATAACATATTAAAATAACAAGTAGGATGTCATGATGTTAATTTGACAGATGGACTGTCATTTAACAATGTTGTACAACATTAGTTAACAGCAAATTAATATCATCATACCCAATTTTTCTTAACATTCAGATTGGGAAAAGTTTCCTAGTAAAGTATCATTGATTTGTTTACTAATCTAATGAGGCAAAATAGCTACCTAAAAATATGCAAATGTAATCCACATATAATTCTAAAATAAGTACTTTCAAAAAATTTTAAAACAAATGTTAGAATAATCTAAAAATTCTGATCTTAGCCACTTCCTCTCAACTTTATCCTTCACAAAGGTATTGATTTTTTTTTGACAAGTTCACATGTACATTATGAACTGACTCATAAAAATTTTCAGCATATTGTACTAGGTTTATTATAACCGCCTTTACTATATATTAAGAACAGTATCTTTTCATCAACACAAGCTGTTAAGCAAACTCAAGTGACATAGTAGATTCATGATTAGCCCATAGAAAAGAAAGCAAAAATAGAGTGACATAAATTTAATTTCATTACACTTTGGCATCTAAAGCCACATTTTATACCCCACTGACCACAAATGACTTCTCTTATTGTAAAACAATCTTGATCTATACAATTCTTATAATGACATTCACCAAGTGCATATTAATTTTAGTTTAAAAAGTCCTCATATCAAATACTGATGTTTTCTGAAATAATTTTAATAATATTGGAGATATTGGAATAACATGAAAAAGTTATTTCTTGCAAGTTTATCATCATTGATAATTTATGTTTATGTAGGTACTTTCTGTTAATATTTTTTTCTTTATCTAATGTACAATGGGGAGGGGCAAAAGAGGAAGGAGAACTTCCAGCCTAATATCAGGGTTTGAATCAAAATCTTAGTTTAACTTTATATGGCCAGCTCTTGGAGCAAGAACAGGAAGAGTTGAAGAAGCATGGCTTTAAATCTTTAACAGCTACATTCTAGAAAAACAAAATAGCTAAAACATTAAAATAGACTTGCTTTTATGTAAAAGGAATTGTGGTAACCATACTTTTTAGTAAAGAAGCTATAATTTCTCAATGAAAACAAAGACCCGATTTCAGGAATGATTATATAAAACTATAAAAAGGAATATACATGCTTTTTGTAAAATTTGCAAATTCCGCCTCCTTTGAGAAGCTAACTCATTCCACACCAAAACCATGTAATTTATTTTTCTAGTTGTCTTTTGTATGTTAATTTTGTCGCTCCCATTGGATTTTACATTCTTTGAAAGCAGGGACCATGTGTTAAACTTTCCCCTCATTCCCTTTATTAGCATGGTTTAAGCATATAATGTGTACTCAATAAATACTTGATTGTGAAATTCTAGCAATACTTATCAGTTTAAAAACTCTAGATGTATTTTTTACCCCCCAAATCCAATATTATTAGGTAAATCTGACTGCCTTTTCCACTTATGACTTATTCTGAGTCTCATTTTTCCTTCATCTATTTGTTACTCCTGAATATTTCTGTTTTTCTTTTTCCTCCCACTGCCAGGATATACACACACCTCCAACTACACATACACATACACACAAACATAATACCAACTATGTAACCTTCCTACAAAAAATCATATACTATAAAATATATTATTATTTTACATAATTGATTATTAGAGTTTTAAACTTTGTTCCTACCTTATTGCTTTAAAAGAAATCTAGAAAACTAAATAAAGATAATTTTGGGTTATCTTAAATTGATTTTTCCTACTGAAATCAATGGTCCTCTCTTCTAATGGTTGCTCACATTATCCCAAAATATAGCTATAATTTCACTTAAATGTCACATTTACTACTCAAAATATTTAATTTTATTAATTTCTTGAAAATTGTGTGTTTTGCTGCATTTTCCAATTTCATTGGAAGAAAGTGATGGCTGTTGCTGATAAAAGAATATATTTTCTGAAAAATCATTCTTTTTTTAAATTTTTTTTTTTAGTTTATTTTGAGAGAAAGAGCATGAGTGGGAGAAGGGCAGAGAGAGAGGGACAGAAAGAATTCCAAGCAGGATCCATGCCCAGCATAGAGCCCAAGGCAGGGCTCGATCTTACTATTATGAGATCATGACCTGAGCTGAAATCAAGAATTGGACACTTAACTGACTAAGCCACCCAGGTGTCCCAAAAAATCATCTTGATTTGTTCTCAAGGTGGTATTAACAATCTTAACTTCCATGTTCAGCCATTCCTAGATTATAAATCCTCATATTTTTTTGTGTGATTTATGATTCTTTTACAAGAAAGGGGTACGTTTAGTATAGTAATGAATACACAGGCCAAGAACTTAGCAGAAAACCTAAATTCAATTCCTTTCCTCCTAAAAATAAAAACACCATGGTTTCTCAGTTTCTATGTTTGTAAGATTTGAATATTGTTATTCATTTTCATAAGGAAATCTATTGTGTCAAATGGGAGTGATATTAACAAAAGGACAAATAAGACCTGGCGATGTGATATATACAATGCAATAATTATTATATTATCAAAGTATTTCACAAAAAACTATATTTTTAGTAATTTGAATTATATTATGCATAAACATGTTGAGCACAGGCTATGGAAAGTCAGTATTCAGATCTGTTTCTGGCACTAACAATGTGTGGCTGAAGAAATAACTTGATCTTTGTGTTAGCAAATTGCTATGACATGGATATCATAAATACAATTTGGCTAATGATAAATAAAACCAGTTTTCAATGGGTAGAAAGTACATATTTCAAGTACACTGGTGTTTGGCATTTACTTTGTGAAGTTTAAGGCTTTTTAAATTATAAAACTGGAATCAGAACATTATTTCATGATTCTGTACCAAATAAATAACTATTATAAATAATAGTTGACACACAATGTTACATTAGTTTTAGGTGTACAACATAGTGATTGGACAACTCTATATAATATGTATGCTATGCTTCCCACAAGTATAGCTACCATGTGTCACCACACAACGCTGTTACAATACCATTCATACACCACGTTCCCTATGCTATATCTTTCATTCCTGTGACTTATTCATTCCATACCTGGAAGCCTGTATCTCTCACTCCCCTTCACCTATTTAGCTCATCTTCCACCCCCCACCCCTCTGGTAACCATTAGTTTATTCTCTGTATTTATGGGTCTGTTTCTGCTTTTTGTTTGTTTATTCATTTGTTTTGTTTTTTACATTCCACTACATATAAGTGAAATCATATGGTATTTATCTTTCTCTGACTTATTTCACTTAGCATAATGCTCTCTAGGTTCATTCCTATTGTCACAAATAACAAGATCTCATTCTTTTTTATGTATGAGTAATATTCCGTTGTATATATGCCACATCTTTATCCATTCATCTATGAATAGACACTTGGGTTTCTTCCATATCTTGGCTATTGTAAATAATGCTGAAATAAACACAAGGGTGCAGGTATGTTTTCAAATAGATGGAAACATAGTCAGTGTGCTTGTTTTTATATTCTTTGCATAAATAGTATTACTGGATCAAATAGTATTTCTATTTTTAATTATTTGAGGAACGTCCACACTGTTTTCCACAGTGGCTGCACCAATTTACATGCCCACCAACAGTGCGCAAGGGTTCTGTTTCCTCCATATCCTTGCCAACACTGGTTATTTCTTGTCTTTTTGAGTCTAGCCATTCTGACGGGTGTAAGGTGATATTTCATTGTGTTTTTGATTTGCATCTCCCTGATGATTAGTGATGTTGAGCATCTTTTCATGTGTCTATTGTCCATCTGTATGCCTTCTTTGGAAGAAATGTCTGTTCAGGGGCACCTGGATAGCTCAGTTGGTTAAGCGTCTGACTCTTGATTTTGGGTCAGGTCATGATCTCACAGAGGTGAGACTGAGCCCACGTCAGGCTCTGCACTGGGTGTGGAGCCAGCTTAATATGCTCTCTCTCCCTCTCCTTCTGCCTCTTCACCACTTCCATGTGAGCATGCACACACCCTCTCTTTCCCTCTCTCTCTCAAAAAATAAAAATAATTTTTTTTAAAGTTTACATTTTTTAAAAAAAGAAACAAAAAGAAAAAAGTCTCTTCGAGTGCTTTGTCCATTTTTAGTTGGATTATTTATTTGTTTCTTTGGTGTTGAGTTGTGTAAGTTCTTCATATATTGTGGATATTAACCCCTCCTCTCAGATGGATCATTTGCGAATATCTTCTCCCATTCAGTAGGTTGCCTTTTTGTTTTGTTGATGTTTTTCCTTTGCTGTGCATACATTTATTTTTGTTTCCCATTTCTGAGAAGGCACATCTAAAAAAAATGTTGCTACAACAAATGTCAAACAGATTTTTGCCTATGTTTTCTTCTAGGAGTTTTATGGTTTCCTGCCCCACATTTAGGTCTTTAATCCATTTTGAGTTTATTTTTGTGTATGGTGTAAGAAAGTGGTCCTGTCTTTAAATCTATTTTACATGTAGATATAGAAATTTTTAAAAATTGCAACTCCCACAAGAAACATATCCAGTGTGTTTGCCATTAATTTACTGATGACCTCTACATCAGAATTACCTTTTTAAATATCTCTTTATGCTTTATCCCATGACAAGTATTTGTAATTATAACTATTATAGTAGGCAATTGCAATATAATTAAATCTATATCTGACCTTATTCATGGCACACAACTCCCAAAACCCTTTGAATTTCCTGAGTGATGGGAGTGTCTTTATTATGCTAATTAGGTGACCTAGGACAGGGCCTCCAGATAGCTTCAGAATGAGAGGGCTAATAACCAGAAAACTAACCACATGATTAAAGTGTTGGAACTCTGGGCCAGCCCAACCTTCAGGGAAAGGAGGTAGGCTAGAGAGATCAATCACAGTGTCCTATGATTTGATTTATTGTGTCTATATAATGAAACCATCTGGATACCTAGTCCCAGGAGAGCTTTGAGGTTGGTGAACAAATTGATATGCTGGTGTCACATCATGACCCCACAGAGACAGAAGCTCCTGTATTCTGGACCTTCCAGACCTTGCTCTTTGTGTATCTTCACGTGACTGTTCGTTTGTATCCTTTATAATAAAATGTCAGTCATAAGTATTGTACTTTCCTGAATTCTGTGAGTCATTCTAGTGAATTATCAAACCTGAAAATGTTGTGGGAAGCCTTGACTAAATTTGTAGTAGGCCAGACAGAAGTGTGGGTGTTTTGGTGACACCCAAAACTTGCAATTGGCAGCTGAAGTAGGAGCAGTCTTATGAAAGACTTTGTCTTAAGCCTGTGGAGTCTGACATGACTCTGGGTAAGTGGTATCGGATTGAATGGAATAGTAAGACACCCAATCAGTGTCAGAGAATTGGTGTTGGAACACAGCAACACACAACTTTTATCTTAAGAACTGTAAACTTTTGGATTTATTTCCCCACCCCTCCCCCCTGCACTAAGAAATCAATTTAAATAGTCTTTTTTTTTTAAATTTTTAAAAAATCTTTACTTATTTTTTAGAGAAAGAAAGAGACAGAACATGAGTAGGGGAGGAACAGAGACAGAGGGATACACAGAATTCGAAGCAGGCTCCAGGCTCTGAGCTGTCAGCACAGAGCCTGACACAGGGCTGAAACTCACAAATTGCGAGTTCATGACCTGAGCCAAAATCGGACGCTCTACCAACTGAGCCACCCAGGAGCCCCAATTTAAATAGTCTTTAAAGAAAATATGTCAGAGTGGTGTGTCGGTCATTATTCTGGTTGCTTGTTCTAAATGTTATTTTCATCCTAAATAACAAAACAAATAAATAACAACAATTAAAAAAACAACTATAACCTACTAATATATATGGAAAATGCACAGGGCAGGAGAATAGAAGCCATTGTACATTACATACATTCAATGGTCTTTATTAAAATGGTTTTTATAGAGGTCAAAATTGAAACCCAATAGACTTTGATTTAATGGGAAAGCAAGACCTAAAATATCAAAACCCCAAAGCATCAAAAATTTACAAATATAAAATATATTGCAGTTGGAACTTTGTTTCATTAATGTCTTTGTAAAAGTGTCTTTAATTATACAATGTTACTTCTGCTATTTAAAATAAAATTTACATTAAACCCTAGATAAAAAGCATTCTGCTAATTTTTGGTTTTGCAGTAAAAGATGAATGGCCTTGAGAAAGACTGGATTATGTTAAGAGAACCCTTGTATACAGGACCATACTAAAAGTTAAAAATCTTTAACATTAGTGAATGCCACGTGTTTTAAAGAATTATCAGTTTTCAATACTGATGAGAAACAGATGAAATACAGTAAAGTTGCCACAAGGGCTAAGTAAAAGACCTGGTCACTACTTTTACCAAAAGTCAATAGCTCTAAAACATTTGTTAAATTTACTTACTACAAACTGAGGCATGTGGAGAGTTACACATGAAATAGAAATGCTAAAGATTCAGAAAAAAATTGTCCATTTCCTTATGATACCATGCATTTCATAATTAAAATAATTCATCTGGTGGTAAAATCTGAAAAATACATTTTCCAGCACACCTTATCCACTTATCATAGTATAGAAAAATAAGTGGATTTCAATTTGGTGATTTAACCTATAGCTTTAAATCTTTAATAAACAAACGTGAAATTCCAAAATTTAATAATGAAAAAGCCATAACTGAAATGATGTCAACCCTGGATATGAATCTCTTACCAATACGATGAAAGCCTCACTTGTAGAGCTGCACTTCTGGTCAGCAGCTGCATTTTTGTTTTAATAAAAGGAGAAAGGGTGCCAGTACACCAATGCGATCCAAGACATGGTTGCTATATAAGCAGTAGGATTAATTGCTTTTCCAGAAAGCTGGAGTAAGCTCTCCTTCCACTGTCCCATCAGGATCAGCTTCCATAAAATGAGTGTAATAAGATAATGTATTACATACGCCAGTAACTCCTACCAGCAGTATTCAGCTGAACAAAGTCATCCATATTTATATCAATCAATAAAAACTTCATTGTTACATATATCTCAGACATCACATTTTAGCTATGTCTTTAAGGAGCAGATAAGGTAGGCTATAAAGAAGCAAAAGTATATTTCCTTACTCTCTAAAGGATGTGTCCACATTTCCTCTACTATCTTCCTTGGCTAATGAGAGGGAAAAACAAAACATATATTAGGCTAGATTTTGGAAAAATAGTGCTACCACTATGAAGGTGATCTGATTCACAAAAATAAGAACCATGACATTTTAATTGGTACCAAAATGGTCATACTAATCATAATTTCATGACTAATGAGATGTGGAGAGATCATATGGTTATCCCATATGTAGCTATGACAAAGTACAATTAGGTTGTTGAGGTATCTTCATGATTTCATAGGTTCACACTATCTTTGGAAGTGAACGTAATGGAGAAAGTTATTTCTAAATTTAAGAATAGCACAGAGGGAAGCATGACAAAGGTCACACTCCAACCAGAAAAAGAACTCTTTTCTTCTGGTTCCACAGTCTGGAACTTATCCACTAAATCATTTGGATTTCCAGACCACAACCTAAATGTACCTTCTCATGGCTATGTATGGAATAATCAAATGATCGCTCCAAAACCCATCAATCATTTTAGAAACCATTAGCCTAAAAACCATAGATTTAAGTTTACTTCATAGGTACAAAAGTACTGAGACTATTTTTTAAATTCTTGCCCATTTATGAAAATGACACAATGTACTATATTAGAAACTGAAGGCTTCTCTTGGAGTTTTGTCTTTCTTTCTTTCTTTCTTTCTTTCTTCTTTCTTTCTTTTTCAAATGAAAAAGATGGATCTTTCTCTTTAGGAGAGCAAATTGATTATTGTCATCTAATGAAATCCAAACTAAACCTAACTAAATGGATGCTGTTTGTTAAAATGATATGAAGAATAACTGCGGTCTCTGCTTCAGATTTAGGGAAGAAGCAAAAATAAAATTATGATATTAAACTAAAAATTTTTAATAATATGTGCCTTCTTAACATGTGTGTGTATGTCTGTATGCATACCATTGAAAATAGGTAAAAAGCAGAAATCTCTACTTTTACTCAAATATTCTATGATGAATTTAGCAACAATAATATGTAGAATGATATTTTTGAAGCCAGCCATTAACTACTTAAAATGTTTTAACAATATCAAACCAGCATTTTCTAAATTCTGAATAAAATTATTTTTTGTTGTAGTCTTTACCTACTCTGAGAAAAAACATACAATACTATCATCTTCTATTATGATGCCCCTGATGATTTCCAAATGTTCCTTTGCTATGCAGCAGAAGTATATGATTTCTGATCCAGATGCTTTAAAAAGCAATTCTAACAAAGAAACTTAATCTGAACTGAACTTGGCACAGATTCTAAAAACCTATAGGATGATGTTTTGGAAGCTGCTCAAACAAAAGCTGAAACAGAAGTATGCATCCACAATCATATATCCTTGGCTGGTAGTAATAAAGGAAGGATACAGACTTTTTCCATAAGTGTGGGTGAATAGAAGTTAATGCTTATAAAATACAGTGTAAGTATCAAAACAGTATTTGAGATTGATGCTTTTTTTTTTAAAGCCAAAACATCCATTTAATTCACAAGAAGTTACAAATCAAAAAAATATTATACTTATTCTTTTGAAAGCTACTCAGAAGCTTTGGTGCTCATCCTAAGTAAAAATAAAAATTACTTTTGTTATTATGTAGCAAAATTACAGCATGATAGTCTAAAAATATTAATAGAGAGATGAGGACACTTTAAGCCATTTTCTTTCAGTGAACATGTAATAAATTGGGTACAAAAGTTCTGAGACTTTTTCTGGAGCCCAAGAGGAGAGGAGGAGAGTGGGACAGAAAATATTTGAAAAGATATTGCTTGAGAATTTTCTAAAACTCATAAAAGATACCAAGCCATACATTCAAGAAGTACTAATACCCCAGGAGCAATAAATTAAAAAAAAAAAAGTATAACTAAGAGCATCATAATAAAAGTGCTGAAACCAAAGACAAAAAGAAAATCTTAGAGGTAGACAAAAGAAAGGACATACAATATTTCAATGAAAACAATGGGAGTCAGAAGAGAATAGATTATTTTCAAAGCAGTTAAAGAAAATAACTCCAACTGAGAATTCTATACCCAATGAAAATATCCTTCAAAAATGAATGTGAAAGAAGAGTATTTACACACAACTAAATATTGAAAGACTTTGTGACCAGAGGACAAACACTAAAAGAAACACTGCTATGTAAAAATAGAATTTATTTTTGTATTTTATCTTGCATCATGAGACCTTCTTAAACACACTTCCTAGTTTTAGTAACATTTTGTACATTCTTTATGATTTTCTGCAAAGGGGGTCATGTTGTCCATGAATAAAAAGTTTTACTTATTTCTTTCCAATATATATGCTTTCCTTTCATTTTTTTTCCCTCCTTTCTCTGGCTAGGGCCTTTAGCACAGTGTTGAATAGAAGTAATGAGAGCATGGGACCTCATCAAAATAAAAAGCTTCTGCACAGTGAAGGAAACAATCAACAAAACTAAAAGGCAACCGATGGAATGGGAGAAGATAATTACAAATGACATAATGGATAAAGGGTTAGTATCCAAAATCTATAAAGAACTTATCAAACTCAACACCCAAAATACAAATAATCCAGTGAAGAAATGGGCAAAAGACATGAACAGACACTTTTTGAAACAAGACATCCAGATGGCTAACAGACACATGAAAAGATTCTCAACATCACTCACTGTCGGGGAAATATAAATCAAAACCACGATGAGACACCACCTCACACCTGTCAGAATGGCTAAAATGAATAATTCAGGAAACAACAGATGTTGGTGAGGATGCAGAGAAAGGGGAACACTTTTGTACTGCTGGTGGGAATCCAAACTGGTGCAGCCAGTATGAGAAACAGTATGAAGGTTCCTCAAAAAATTAAAAATAGAACTACCTTATGACTCAGCAATTGCTCTACTAGGTATGTATCCAAAGGATACAAAAATGCTGACTTGAAGGGACACAACCCCCGCCCCCCAGTGTTTATAGGAGCACTACCAACAATAGCCAACATATGGAAAAAATCCAAATGTCCATCAATGGATAAAGATGTGGTATATATATACATACATACAATGGAGTATTTCTTGGCAATCAAAAAGAATGAAATCTTGCCATTTGCAACTACATGGATGGAACTAGAGGGTATTATTTTCGCTAAGCGAAATTAGTAAGAGAAAGACAAAAATATGATTTCACTCATATGAGGACTCTAAGATACAAAACAGATGAACATAAGGGAAGGGAAGCAAAAATAATAAAAAACAGTGAGGAAGACAAAAACATAAGAGATTCTGAAATATGGAGAACAGAGGGTTACTGTAGGGGTTGTGGAAGAGGGAATGGGCTAAATGCATAAGGGGCATTAAGGAATCTACTCCTGAAGTCATTGTTGCACTATATGCTAACTTGGATGTAAATTAAAAAAATAAATTAAATTTTAAAAAAGAGGAGAGAGGGAGTCAAACCATAAGAGACTTTTATTTATTTTTTATTTTTTTATTTTTAAACAAGCTTTAATGTTTATTAATTTTTGAAAGACAGAGAGAGAAAGAGTGCAAGCAGGGGTGGGGCAGAGAGAGAGGGGGACACAGAATCTGAAGCAGGCTCCAGGGTCTGAGTTGTCAGCACACAGCCTGGTGTGGGGCTCGAACCCATGAACCGCAAGATCATGACCTGAGAGCTGAAGTCGGATGCTTAACCGACCAAGCCACCCAGGCACCCCCATAAGAGACTTTTAAATGCAGAAAACAAACTGAGGGTTACTGGAGGGATGTTGGGTGGGGGGATGGGCTAAATAGGTGATGGGCATTAAAGAGGGCCCTTGTTGGGGTGAGCACTGGGGATTATATGTAAGTGATGAATCACTAAATTCTATTCCTGAAATCATTATTACACTATACGTTAACTAACTTGGATTTAAATAAAATTTTAAAAAAAGAAGTAGTGAGAGCAAATATCCTTCTGTTCTGATCTTAGGGAAGTATTTAATCTTTCACCAAAATTAAGTATATTGCTGGCTGTAGTTGTTTTGTTGCTAAAAAGTATTGTTTTTAGAGCAGTTTTAGATTCATGGCAAAATTAAGAGGAAGGTAGAGATTTCCCATATCACACATACACAGCCTCCCTCATTATCAATATCCCCCACCAGAGTGGTACATTTGCTATATTTGATGAACCTACAATGTCACATCAAGATAACCCAAAGTCCAGAGTTGACATTATAGTTCACTCTTGGTGTTGCACAAATGCATAACGACATGTATACATCATTATGGTAACAAACAGAGTATATTCATTGCCATAAAAATTCTGTGTTCTGCGCATTCATTCTTTCCCTTCCAACTCCAGCCCTTGGCAACTACAGATCTTTTTGCTATCTCCATAGTTTTGCCTTTAATAGAATGTCATATAATTAGAATAATACAGTATGTACCCCTTTTCAGATTGGCTTCTTTCACTTAGTAATATGCATTTAAAACTTTTCAATGGCTTGATAGCTCACTTCTTTTTAGTGATGAATAATATTCCATTGACTGGATGTAGTCATGTACCATGACCGGAGTTTATTTACCAATTCACCTACTGAAGAACATCTATGTTGCTACCAAGTTTTAATTATGAATTAAATTTTGTGTGAATAAAAGTGTTCAACTCCTTTGAGTAAACACCAAAAGCACTGCAATTCCTGGATTGTATGTTTAGTTTTGTAAAAAACATCCAAACTGTCTTCCAAAGTGGCAATACCACTTTGCATTCCACCAGCAATGAATGAGTTCCTATTGCTCCACATCTTTCCCAACATTTGCTGTTGTCAGTGTTTCAGATTTTGTTCATTCTAGTAGGTGGGTGGTGGTATCTCATTGTTGTTTTCATACACATTTCCCTGATGGTATAGGAAGTGGAGCACCTTTTCATATGTTTATTTGCCACCTGCGCACCTTCTGTGGTGATGTACCATTTAAGGTCTGTGGCCCGTTTTTAAATTGGGTTGTTCATTTTCTTCTTGTTGAGTTTTAAGAGTTCTTTGTATATTTTGGGTAAAAGTTCTTTATCAGATATGTATTTTGCAAATATTTTCTCCCAGGCTGTGGTCTGTTTTCTCATTCTCTTGACAGAATAGTTTTTAGTTTTTATGAAGTCTAGTTTATCAATTATTTTCTTCATGGATCATGCCCTTGGTGTTGTATGTAAAAAAGTTATTGCCTTAGCCAAGATCATCTAGTTCTTCTCATATGTTTTCTTCCACAAGTTTTATATGTCTGTGTTTTACATTAGGTCTGTGGCCCATTTTGAGTTAATTTTGTGAAGCATGTAAGGTCTGTGCCTAGATATTTGTGGTTTTTTTTTTTTGCATGTGCATGTCCAGATGTTCCAGCACCCTTTGTTGAAGAGACTGTCTTGGCTCCATCTTACTGTTTTTGCTCCTTTGTCAAATATTAGTTGGCTATATTTATGGGGGGGTCTATTTCTGGGCTCTTTATTCTGTCCTATCAATCTACATAGCTATGATTGTTCCAATACCACACTGTCTTGATTATTGCAGGTTTATAGTAATACTTGAAGTTGGGTAGTGTCAGTCCTCCAATATTATTCTTCTCTTTCAATATTGTGTTGGATATTCTGGGTCTTTTCCCTCTTCATATAAACTTTCAAATCAGTTTGTTGACATCCACAAAACAACTTGTTGGGATTTTGATTGGTACTGCACTGAATCTATAGATCAGTTGGGAAGAACATCTTGATTATACTGAGCCTTCTTAACCATAAATACAAAAAATCTCTCCATTTATTTAGTTCCTCTCTGATTTCATTCATCAGTTTTATAGTTTCCTCATCTAGATCTTGTTCATATTTTGTTAGCTTTATACCTAAGTGTATCTTTTGAAGGTTTGTGTTTTTAATTTCAAATCCCACTTGTTCATTGCTGGTATATGGGAAAGCAAGAGAGTTTTGTATATTAATCTCATAGCCTGAAATCTTGCTATAATCACTTATTAGTTCTAAGGGGGTATTTGGGTTCATTTTGTTTTATTTTATTTATTTATTTATTTATTTATTTAGGATTTTTTGCATAGATGATCATGTCATCCCTGAACAAAAACAGATTTATTTATTCCTTCTTATTCTATCTAAATTTTATTTCCTTTTCTTGTCTTATTGCATTAGCTATAATTTCTTGTAAAATGTTGAAAAGGAGTGATGAGAGAGGACATCCTTGCTTTGTACCTGATCTTAGTGGGCAACCTCTGAATTTCTCACCATTGAGTATGATATTAGCTGAAGGTTTTTGAAATTAGTCTTAATTAGGTTGAAGAAGTTTCCCTTTCTTCCTACTCTACTGACAGTTTTTATTATACATAGGTATTGGCTTTTGTGAAATGCTTTTTCTGCATCTACTGATACGATCATGTGATTATTCTTTTTAGCCTATTGATTCAATGAGGGATTACATTACATGCTCACCTCACTTTTTTCTACTTTGCTTTATTGCTCTTCACAGATATTGTGTGGGTTTTTTTTTTAACAAATTGAAGATTTGTGGTAGCCCTGCATTAATTAAGTCTATTGGTACCATTTTTCCAATAGCATTTGCTCAATTTGATTGTTTTTTGTGTTGTTTGATGTTTTGCATTCACATCCTTCAAAGTCAAATAATATGCTACTAACAAAGAAGCAATTTATATTTCGATACTCCTGAGAGGTGTCAATGGCAGAACAATCAGCATAAAGCCCAATCCCATTTTAATGAATCTTTATTAAAATATGCAACAATCTAATCTATAATTCTTACTTTTAGCAGGTACTCCTGTAGGCTTTAAATATATACTGAATCCTTGCTTAGAACTACACGGTCTTGAAGTATCAATTCAGGAAGGCAGACAGAGACACATTAACTTGCAAAATAATAGTATGCAAAAACAATTTGTTTAAAGCACTCTTGCAAGCTGCAGGTGACTTTTAAATCTCACATGACAAATTTCTAAAATTAAATGAGATTTCTAACTTAATGACTGCATCATACCATAACTTAAAAGTAATGTTACATGGCAAAATTCTTAAATTTATAATGGCCAAAGCTAAATTGTAATCCAAAATACAACTATGTATACATTAGCTAACAAAAAAACATACACACACTCTTATAAAGTTTTTCATTCATAATATAATGAGCAAAGACAAATTACACATACATCATGTTTATAAGATTTGCTTAATACTCATCTACTTATTTAGACATCTCAAACAAATTATATATAATCATAAATATTTTATTTTATTAAAAATTTTTTAATGTTTATTTATTTGTGTGTGTGAGAGAGAGAGAGAGAGAGAGAGGGAGACACAGAATCTGAAGCAAGCTCCAGGCTCTGAGCTGTCATAACAGAACCAGATGCAGGGTCGAACCCATGAAAGGTGAGATCATGACCTGAGCCAAAGTCAGACGCTTAACCAACTGAGCCAGCTAGCTGCCCCTAATCATAAATATTTTAACATTTAAAGGGCCTTGTTAGAATTTTGAATTTTAAGGGTGCCTGGGTAGCTCAGTTGGTTAAGCTCTTGCTTTTGGCTCAGGTCATGATCTCACGTTTTGTGAGTTCAGGCCCCATGTGCCATTTGCACAGAGTCTGCTTGGGATTCTTTCTCTCTCTCTCTCTCTCTCTCTCCCTGCCCCTCCCCTGTTCTCTTCTCTCTCTCTCTCCCTCTCTCTCTCAAAATAAATAAAATTTAAAAAAAAATAATTTTGAATTTTGGCCAACATTATACTATTTTTGTCTGGAATGTGTATTTTTAAATATTAATAATTGCAAACATTTGTTATATCATTATTTTAATCCTTTAGTTTCAGTTACCAGTACCTATATAATAACAGAAATACATCTCAATATTTGGAAAAGTTCTAAGTTTCTTAAAAGGCTGAAAAATCAAATGATTTCAAAAGGAAACTGAGAAAGAAAGAAAGAGAAAGGAGAAAGAAAAGAAAGAAAGAAGAAAGAAAGAAAGAAGAAAGAAAGAAAGAAAGAAAGAAAGAAAGAAAGAAGAAAGAAACTAAGTGTAGCAAAATTGTACTGAATTGGTGTAGGCCTTCAAAAATAGAATTATTGGGTACATAAATGCTGGTATTTGAGAACTTCAAAAATTTGTTTTAAACATTTTTTATATATGTGTAGTATTTCACACTTTGCTGATTTAGTAAGTATACTATACTTATCATTTCTTACATTTATAAAAGACTCAGAATCATTAATACAGATGATTTAGGACACTGAGTTGAATCTATACTAACTCTAAAACATTGGCTGGAACTGACATTCTTGACTAAATCTTACATGATAATTTTTAATTATGATTTTTTGTTTGTTTCAAATAAAAGAAGGATGCAGAAAGTACATGTAGTGGCCATAACACATGGCAAGGAAAATCTGACTGCCATTCTGGAAAGTCATTCTATTGAATCAAATGTTGAAGTACTTATCTCATAAATTTTTTGGCACTCAACAAAATGATCTCAATTATTTTCATTTGAATTTAAATATTCTTTACTTAAGTATGTGTATGTACTTTCACTTTGTTTGCATTCATTTCTCAATAAAGTAATACTAACTAAATTTAGATGGATCTTTAAATTTTCAAAATACTTCATTTGATTCTTGAAAATCCTTGTGAGGTAGGCATTACAGGTATTATTTCTGACTTATAAATAAAAAACTCAGAAATTCTAATAAATTAAGTGTATACATAGTGTCTCTAGTAACTCGGATCTGGAAGTGAGATATAATGAAAAACAAACAAACAGATCCACAGGGTTTGTAGGTAATTAAACTGGGACTTAAATCCCACCTCTCCTACCTTAAAATTGTCTGACATTGCAAATTACTTGGCATCTCTTTGTATCAGTTTATTCATATGTAAAATTGGCAGTAATGACTATTCAATATTATTGTGAGGAATAAATTAATGCACAAAGTAAACACATGTCATTTCCAACTGATAGTTTTATTTTTGCCATGCTCTCTTTCAAGTTCTTAAATGTGTATAAAAGTCTATATGATACTTTCATTTAAGTATAACCCATTTAATGTTTATTGCTTTAAGACACAGGCAAATCAAGTAGAACACCTCCAACTTATTGATGAAAACATTAGGTTTTAGGCAGTATAAGCTTTTTACTCAAATTCACCCTGTTGCAGTAGGGTGACAAAAATCATCTTTATTGTAAACAGAAAAATTTATTTTCCATTGAGGAGTCAACTCTTTCTTATTAGAAAAAAACTTTGATATGCCACTGGGAAATAAAAAATATGAGATTCTGAGAACATAATTAGCTGGAGACAGGAAAACAAGAGATAGTTAAATTGCTCTACATTAGAGACGAGCAGGAATTGAGGCATAAAGATAGTATAAAAGAATAAATAGAAGAGACAAGGAGAAGGATTGTTAGCAACACTTACGACTCCTGAAGTATACAATCGGATGCACACATTCTTTCAGTTTAAATCTCCCCGTCTCCAAATCTTCATTAAACCTGATATATACACAAATTCCTTGATGCAGGTGGCTCTTTTTCTTTGTTATTTTTATTTAGCTTCCTTCTCTTTTTTTTCTCACTCTTTCTCCTCCTCCTTTTTAAAAAAAATGATATTTATGAACAGGGTCCAATTCTATAGCTAAGTTAGTATGATGTGAGACAAGGGCAGCATGTGGAGGAAGAGCAAATAATCTGTAACTGAATAAATTCAGCAGAAGCAGAAGCTTAGACTTCTGATAAAGAAGAAAACATGCCAATACCTCTCCAGGCTCACAGAAATCTTGGGTAAAAGAATTAATCCTTTACATGCTGTTCTTATGAAGATTTTAAGGGAAGTACAGTGGAAAAGCTAAGACTAGTATTTAGACTTTTTTTTTTAAGTGGGCTTCACACCCAGCATGGAGCCCAACACAGGGTTTGAACTCACGATTGTGAAAAAACAAAACTTAAGTATAGTCTTGGCTGTCTTACTGAGCAAGTCATTTAACCTGTTCCTCTGCCTCACTGGATTATCAAGAAAATGGGTTTTGATATGAATCTTGCCGAATAATTCAATACCTTAACACCATCAGGCTACACTGTATGAAATTAATGTTTTTGTAGGTAAAAAAGGCGAAATACTGACAATCACACTTAGTTAAATTAATATTGAGCAAAACGCACATCTTTTAGCTTAACTGCTTTATTTCTACAGTCTGATAAAATTTCTGATTACTTTGTTTATGCCTAGTATAATTCATATTCAAATGCATGATGGTTGCTTAGATTGTTAGATGCTACCGACAATTAAGCTCTTTCCTTTTTCTTATACTCTAACTAGATCTTTGCTTCTTATGAATTTTAGTGCCTGGAAGAGATATTAATTTGGCTTCCATCAGAGTGCCTTTAGCAGGTCAGAGAAAACAGTGCTTTGCAAAGAAATTCTCTCCTTCTTCCATATCTTGGCTATTGTAAATAATGCTGCAATGAGCGTGGTGTTTTTGAGTTGAGCGATGAGCCACTTGGGATGCTTCATGTAAAGAATCCCCACAACTGGCCCATAGACTTCCCCGACATTCCGTGCATCTCTTCCCTCATGGCTGTATCACCATGCATAACCCCTGTGGATATATGCAGGCCTCTGGAGACAACTTGCAAGCACACACAGACATCCAACATGACTTTATGGGTTTGGGAGAAGGCATACAAACTTAAATATTTCAGGGCACCACCCTAGGAAAAACAAATGGGAGGATCTCAGCATTTGACTGGCTTTGTGGGATCAAGAAAAAGCAGATAACCTTAAGAATCCTCATTGCCCAGAAAGAGGTGTCAAATGGGCACACCCATAGAAAATGTTGAAGAGAGCCCCAGAATCTCTAGCCAGGCTGACTGGTGATGGTAGCTCTCTCCCAAAGTCAGTTATAAAGACTGAAGGAAGTCACTGCTTCTTCAAATGTGAATACAGAACACAAGACTTCACAAAACACACACAGAACAAAGAAACATAACACCACCAAAGTGGTGACCATGTGTCACTGAAACATGACACAATTTTCCAGTAGCTAACCCCAGGAAAGGGAGATCTACAAAGTACATGAAAAAGACATAAAAATAATTAGTTTAAGGAAGATCAGCAAACAACAAGATAACATAAACAATACAAAATAATAGGAAAATAATACACAAAAAAATTGAGAAGCTCAACAAAAAGAAAGAAATCATAAAAACCAATGAGAGAGAAATTCTGGAGGTGAAAAATACAAAAAAAAATACATGAAATGAAATATGCAATAGAGAGTGTCAACAGCAAAAGAATCTCTGAACTCAAAGATAAATAATTTGAAATGATACAGTCAGAGAGAAAAAAACAAAGAAAAAGAATAAAGAGGGACACATGGGTGGCTCAGTAGGTTAAGCATCAGGCTCTTGATTTCAGCTCAGGTCTTAAGGTTTGTGAGATTGAGCCCCGTGTTGGGCTCTGCACTGACAATGCAGAACCTGCTTAGGATTCTCTCTCTCCCTCCTCTCTCTGCCCCTCCCTTACTTATTCTCTCTCTCTCTCAAAATAAATAAACATTTTTTTAAAAAATAAAAAGAATTAAGAAAGCCTATGGGATTTATAGGACACCATCAAAAAAACCCTAATATATGTGGTATGAGAGTCCCAAAAGGAAGAGAAGAGAGGCGGGCAGATGTTTATTTAAAGAAATAATCCCCAAATCGTGGGAGGTATATGAACATCCAGGTACCTAGAAGTCAAAGATCCCCAAACAGGTTTAACCCAAAGAGGAAATCACCAAGGCACATAATAATTGAACTGACCAAAATCAAAGACAAAGAGAGAATTATTAAAGCAGCAAAAGTGACTCATCACATACCAGGGAACTCCCTTAAAACTAAAAGCAGAATTCTCAGCAGAAATCTTGCAGGCCAGAAGAGAGATACTTGCAGGCCAGAAGAGAGGGATACTCAGTGTTGAAAGAAAAAAAAAAATTGCCAACCAAGAATAATTTGCTGGGCAAATCTGCCTCTTACAAATGAAGGAAATAGGGGTGTGTGGGTGGCTCAGTCTGTTTGACTCTTGATTTTGGCTCAGGTCATGATCTCATCGTCATGAGGTCAAGCCCTACATTGGGCTTCACCCTAAATGTGGAGCCTGCTTGAGTCTCTCTCTCCGTCTCCTTCTGTCCCTCCCCCACTCCCTCATTTTCTCTCACTCTCTCTGTCAAACATTTTTTTAATTAAAAAAAAATAAGAAAAGAAATGAAGAAGATAAAACTTTACCAACAAAAGCTGAAGAAGTTCATCACCATTAGACCTACCTCACAAGAAATGCTAAAGGGAATTCTTCAAGTTGAAACAAAAGGATGCTAATTACTAATATGAACACCATATTAAAGTATAGAATTCACTGGTAAAGGGAAGTACAGACATACCTTGGAGATATTGATGGTTCAGTTCCAGACCACCACCATAAAGTGAATATTGCATTTAAATAAGCCAAATGATACTCTAGGAAGATGGCGGCGTAGGAGGACGCTGGGCTCACTGCGCGTCCTGCTGATCACTTAGCTTCCACCTACACCTGCCTAAATAACCCAGAAAACCGCCAGAAAACTAGCAGAACGGAGTCTCCGGAGCCAAGTGCAGAGGAGAGGCCCACAGAAGAGGGTAGGAAGGGTGGAGAGGCGGTGCGCGCGCCACGGACTGGCGGGAGGGAGCCGGGGCGGAGGGGCGGCCCGCCGGCCAAGCTTAGCCCCCGAGTCTGGCTTGCAAAAGCAGAGGGGCTGGACGGAGTGTGTTCCGACAGCAAGCGGGACTTGACATCTGAGAGGTTATAAGCTAACAGCTCTGCTCGGAGAACGGGAGGGCTGGAGGACAACGGAAGGGAGAGTTGTTGGGGC
This sequence comes from Panthera leo, assembly GCF_018350215.1. Lineage (NCBI taxonomy): Eukaryota > Metazoa > Chordata > Mammalia > Carnivora > Felidae > Panthera > Panthera leo. The sequence continues at coordinate 26,138,921 of NC_056692.1, forward strand.
CCGGACGACAGAGCTCAGCTTGGCGGGGAACAAAGGCACTTGCCAGCGCCATCTCCCTCGCCCATCCGCCAGCCAAAATGCCAAAGGGAACCAGTTCCTGCCAGGGAACTTGCTTGCACTGCGCAAACACCCAATGCTGTGCTTCTAAAGATCCGTCCCTCTGGTGGGTCTGACTCCCTCCTGGTGCGGCAGGGCCCCTCCCGAAGTGGATCTCTGAAGGAAAAGCCAGCTGAGCCTGCCCCTCCCGCCCTTGTGCACCTTGCCGATCCACCCCAGCTAATACGCCAGATCCCCAGCACCACAAGCCTGGCAGTGTGCAAGTAGCCCAGACGGGCCACTCCACCCCACAGTGAATCCCGCCCCTAGGAGAGGGGAAGAGAAGGCACACACCAGTCGGACTGTGGCCCCAGTGGTGGGCTGGGGGCAGACATCAGGTCTGACTGCGGCCCCACCCACCAATGCAAGTTATTCAAGACAACACAGGGGAAGTGTCCCACAGTCCCTCACCACTCCAGGGACTATCCAAAATGATGAAACAGAAGAATTCCCCTCAGAAAAACGTCCAGGAAATAACAACAGCTAACGAACTGATCAAAAATGATTTAAACAATATAACAGAAAGTGAATTTAGAATAATAGTCATAAAATTAATCGCTGGGCTTGAAAACAGTATAAAGGACAGCAGAGAATCTCTTGCTACAGAGATCAAGGAACTAAGGAACAGCCAGGAGGAGCTAAAAAATGCTATCAACGAGTTGCAAAATAAAATGGAGACAACTATGGCTTGGATTGAAGAGGCAGAGGAGAGAATAGAAGATAAAATAATGGAAAAAGAAGAAACTGAGAAAAAGAGAGATAAAAAAATCCAGGAGTATGAGGGGAAAATTAGAGAACTAAGTGATGCACTAAAGAGAAATAATATACACATAATTGGTATTCCAGAGGAGGAAGAGACAGGGAAAGGTGATGAAGGTATACTTGAAGAAATAATAGCTGAGAATTTCCCGGATCTGGGGAAGGAAAAAGGCATTGAAATCCAAGAGGCACAGAGAACTCCCTTCAGATGTAACTTGAATCGATCTTCTACAAGACATATCATAGTGAAACTGGCAAAATACAAGGATAAAGAGAAAATTCTGAAAGCAGCTAGAGATAAACATGCTCTAACATATAAAGGGAGACCTATAAGACTCGTGACCGATCTCTCTACTGAAATTTGGCAGGCCAGAAAGGAGTGGCAGGAGATCTTCAATGTGATGAACAGAAAAAATATGCAGCTGAGAATCCTTTATCCAGCAAGTCTGTCATTTAGAATAGAAGGAGAGATAAAGGTCTTCCCAAACAAACAAAAACTGAAGGAATTTGTGACCACTAAACCAGCCCTACAAGAGATCCTAAGGGGGATCCTGTGAGACAAAGTACCAGAGACATTGCTACAAGCATGAAACCTACGGACATCACTATGACTCTAAACCCATATCTTTCTATAATAACACTGAATCTAAATGGACTAAATGCGCCAACCAAAAGACATAGGGTATCAGAATGGATAAAAAAACAAGACCCATCTATTTGCTGTCTACAAGAGACTCATTTTAGACCTGAGGACACCTTCAGATTGAGAGTGAGGGGATGGAGAACTATTTGTCATGCCACTGGAAGTCAAAAGAAAGCTGGAGTAGCCTACTTATATCAGACAAACTAGACTTTAAATTAAAGGCTGTAACAAGAGATGAAGAAGGGCATTATATAATAATCACAGGGTCTATCCATCAGGAAGAGCTAACAATTATAAATGCCTATGTGCCGAATACAGGAGCTCCAAATATATAAAACAATTACTCACAAATATAAGCAACCTTATTGATAAGAACGTGGTAATTTCAGGGAACTTTAACACCCCACTTACAGAAATGGATAGATCATTTGGACACACGGTCAATAAAGAAACAAGGGCCCTGAATGATACATTGGATCAGATGGACTTGACAGATATATTTAGAACTCTGCATCCCAAAGCAACAGAATATACTTTCTTCTCGAGTGCACATGGAACATTCTCCAAGATAGATCACATACTGGGTCACAAAACAGCCCTTCATAAGTATACAAGAATTGAAATCATACCATGCATACTTTCAGACCATAATTCTATGAAGCTTGAAATCAACCACAGGAAAAAGTCTGGAAAACCTCCAAAAGCATGGAGGTTAAAGAACACCCTACTAAAGAATGAATGGGTCAACCAGGCAATTAGAGAAGAAATTAAAAAATATATGGAAACAAATGAAAATGAAAATACAACAATCCAAACGCTTTGGGATGCAGCGAAGGCAGTCCTGAGAGGAAAATACATTGCAATCCAGGCTTATCTCAAGAAACAAGAAAAATCCCAAATACAAAATCTAACAGCACACCTAAAGGAAATAGAAGCAGAACAGCAAAGACAGCCTAAATCCAGCAGAAGAAGACAAATAATAAAGATCAGAGCAGAAATAAACAATATAGAATCTAAAAAAACTGTAGAGCAGATCAACGAAACCAAGAGTTGGTTTTTTGAAAAAATAAACAAAATTGATAAACCTCTAGCCAGGCTTCTCAAAAAGAAAAGGGAGATGACCCAAATAGATAAAATCATGAATGAAAATGGAATTATTACAACCAATCCCTCAGAGATACAAACAATTATCAGGGAATACTATGAAAAATTATATGCCAGCAAATTGGACAACCTGGAAGAAATGGACAAATTCCTAAACACCCACACACTTCCAAAACTCAATCAGGAGGAAATAGAAACTTGAACAGACCCATAACCAGCGAAGAAATTGAATCAGTCATCAAAAATCTCCCAACAAATAAGAGTCCAGGACCAGATGGCTTCCCAGGGGAGTTCTACCAGACGTTTAAAGCAGAGATAATACCTATCCTTCTCAAGCTATTCCAAAAAATAGAAAGGGAAAGAAAACTTCCAGACTCATTTTATGAAGCCAGTATTACTTTGATTCCTAAACCAGATAGAGACCCAGTAAAAAAAGAGAACTACAGGCCAAAAACCCTGATGAAGATGGATGCAAAAATTCTCAATAAGATACTAGCAAATCGAATTCAACCGCATATAAAAAGAATTATTCACCATGATCAAGTGGGATTCATTCCTGGGATGCAGGGCTGGTTCAACATTCTCAAATCAATCAATGTGATACATCACATTAATAAAAGAAAAGATAAGAACCATATGATCCTGTCAATCGATGCAGAAAAGGCCTTTGACAAAATTCAGCACACTTTCTTAATAAAAACGCTTGAGAAAGTTGGGATAGAAGGAACATACTTAAAGATCATAAAAGCCATTTATGATAAGCCCACAGCTAACATCATCCTCAATGGGGAAAAACTGAGAGCTTTTTCCCTGAGATCAGGAATACGACAGGGATGTCCACTCTCACTGCTGTTGTTTAATATAGTGTTGGAAGTTCTAGCATCAGCAATCAGACAACAAAAGGAAATCAAAGGCATCAAAAAATTGGCAAAGATGAAGTTAAGCTTTCACTTTTTGCAGATGACATGATATTATACATGGAAAATCCGATAGACTCCACTAGAAGTCTGCTAGAACTGATACATGAATTTAGCAAAGTTGCAGGATACAAAATCAATGTACAGAAATCAGTTGCATTCTTATACACTAATAATGAAGCAACAGAAAGACAAAGAAACTGATCCCATTCACAATTGCACCAAGAAGCATAAAATACCTAGGAATAAATCTAACCAAGGATGTCAAAGATCTGTATGTTGAAAACTATAGAAAGCTTATGAAGGTAATTGAAGAAGATATAAAGAAATGGAAAGACATTCCCTGTTCATGGATTGGAAGAATAAATATTGTCAAAATGTCAATACTACCCAAAGCTATCTACACATTCAATTCAATCCCAATCAAAATTGCACCAGCATTCTTCTAGAAACTAGAAGAAGCAATCCTAAAATTTGTATGGAACCACAAAAGGCCCCGAATAGCCATAGTAATTTTGAAGAAGAAGACCAAAGCAGGAGGCATCACAATCCCAGACTTTAGCCTCTACTACAAAGCTGTAATCATCAAGACAGCATGGTATTGGCACAAAAACAGACACATAGAAACCCCAGAACTAGACCCACAAACGTATGGCTAACTAATCTTTGACAAAGCAGGAAAGAATATCCAATGGAAAAAAGACAGTCTCTTTAACAAATGGTGCTGGGAGAACTGGACAGCAACATGCAGAAGATTGAAACTAGACCACTTTCTCACACCATTCAAAAAGTAAACTCAAAATGGATAAAGGACTTGAATGTGAGACAGGAAACCATCAAAACCCTAGAGGAGAAAGCAGGAAAAGACTTCTCTGACCTCAGCCGTAGCAATTTCTTACTTGACACATCCCCAAAGGCAAGGGAATTAAAAGCAAAAATGAACTACTGGGACCTTATGAAGATAAAATCTGCACAGCAAAGGAAACAACCAACAAAACTAAAAGGCAACCAACAGAAAGGGAAAAGATATTTGCAAATGACATATCGGACAAAGGGCTAGTATCCAAAATCTATAAAGAGCTCACCAAACTCCACACCCGAAAAACAAATAACCCAGTGAAGAAATGGGCAGAAAACATGAATAGACACTTCTCTAAAGAAGACATCCGGATGGCCAACAGGCACATGAAAAGAGCCTCAATGTTGCTCCTCATCAGGGAAATACAAATCAAAACCACACTCAGATATCACCTCACGCCAGTCAGAGTGGCCAAAATGAACAAATCAGGAGAGTATAGAGGCTGGAGAGGATGTGGAGAAACAGGAACCCTCTTGCACTGTTGGTGGGAATGCAAATTGGTGCAGCCACTCTGGAAAACAGTGTGGAGGTTCCTCAGAAAATTAAAAATAGACCTACCCTATGACCCAGCAATAGCACTGCTAGGAATTTACCCAAGGGATACAGGAGTACTGATGCATAGAGGCACTTGTACCCCAATGTTTATGGCAGCACTCTCAACAATAGCCAAATTATGGAAAGAGCCTAAATGTCCATCAACTGATGAATGGATAAAGAAATTGTGGTTTGTATACACAATGGAATACTACGTGGCAATGAGAAAGAATGAAATATGGCCTTTTGTAGCAACGTGGATGGAACTGGAGAGTGTGATGCTAAATGAAACAAGCCATACAGAGAAAGACAGATACCATATGGTTTCACTCTTATGTGGATCCTGAGAAACTTAACAGAAACCCATGGGGGAGGGGAAGGAAAAAAAAAAGGGGGGGGGTTAGAGTGGAAGAGAACCAAAGCATAAGAGACTCTTAAAAACTGAGAACAAACTGAGGGTTGATGGGGGGTGGGAGGGAGAGGAGGGTGGGTGATGGGTATTGAGGAGGGCACCTTTTGGCATGAGCACTGCGTGTTGTATGGAAACCAATTTGACAATAAACTTCATAAAAAATAAATAAATAAACAAATAAATAAATAAATAAATAAATAAATATAAGCCAAATGAATTTTTTGGTTTCCCACTACATATAAAAATTACGTTAACACTACACTATAGTATACTAAGCGTGCAATAGTGTTACATTAAAAGAAATGTACCTACCTTAATTTAAAAATACTTGGGGCACCTGGGTGGCTCAGTTGTTTAGGTAACCAAATCTTGATTTCAACTCAGGTCATGATCTCACAGTTCGAGAATTTGAGTCCCACACCAGGCTCTGTGCTGACAGTATGGAGGCTGCTTGGGATTCTCTCTTTCCCTCTCTCTCTGTCCCTCCCTTGTTTACTTGTTCTCTCTCTCTCTCTCTCTCTCTCTCTCTCTCAAAATAAATAAATAAACTAAAAAAAAAATTTGCCAGAAAATGCTAACCATCATCTGAGCTTTCTGTGAACTATAACCACTGACCACAAATCAAAATAACAAACACAATAATAATGAAAAGCTTTGAAATTTTATGAGAATTACCAAAATGTGACAGAAAGGTTACAAAGTGAGAAAATGCTGTTGGAAAAGATAGTGCTCACACACTTGCTCAACACAGGTTTCTCACAAGCCTTCAATTTGTAAAAAGTGCAATATTTGCAAAGTCCAATGAAACAAAATATGCCTTAACATACTCAGGTTTAGAATACTCTAATAGAGAATGGTGGTGAGTTAATCACTTTTAACTCCAGTATAAAAGTTAAAAGACAAAAGTATTTAAAATACCCATATCTGGGATGTCTGGGTGGCTCAGTCAGTTGATTTTGGCTCAGGTCATGATCTCATGTTTCGTGAGATTGAACTCCTCATTGGGCTCTGTGTGAAAGTGTGGGACCTGCTTGGGATTCTCTCTCCCTCTCTCTCTGCCCGTCCCCCTTCATGTTCTCTCTCTTCTCTCTCTCCCCTCTCTATGTCTTTCAAAAGTAAATAAATAAACATTAAACAAACTGATAAATAAATAAATAAATAAATAAATATAACTGTAGCCAAAATAATTTGTTAATGGATACACAATACAAAAATATATAAATTGTAGCATTAAAAACAAAATACTAGGGAGTAGAAAAAGTGTAGAGATTTTCTTTGCAATTGAATTTGAGTTGTTATCACCTTAAAATAGACTGTTAGAATTAAAATATATTTTAGGTAAGTGTCATGGGAGTCACAAGGCAAAGGCCTATATAGTAAACACACAAAAGATAAAAAAAAAAGAATCAAAGAATACCACTAATGATAACCATCAAATCATAAAGAAAAACAGCAACTGAAGAAAAAAGGAAATACAAAAGCTGCCAGAAAACAATGAATGAAATGGCAGTCCTAAGGCCTTATCTATCAAAAATTTCTTTAAATGCAAATGAATTAAGTTCTCCAAACAAAAGACACAGAGTGACTGCCGAATGGATAAAAAACAAGACCCAACTATGCGCTGCCAGAAGAGATTCACTTCAGCTTTAAAGACACATGCAGGCTGAAAGTTAAGGAATGGAAAAGGATATTTCACGCAAATGGAAACAAAAAGAGTTTGGGGGGGGTGGCCATACTTAAATGAGAAAGAATAAACTTTAAGTCAAAAACTGTCACAAGAGACAAGGAGAGTTATCATAGGCTATAACAGTTGTAAATATATATGCACCCAACATCAGAGCACCTAAATATATAAATATTAACAGATCTGCAGAAATAGACAATAATATAATAATAGTAGCAGACTTTAATACCCTACTTTCAACAAGGTATAGGTCATCCGGACAGAAAATTGATAAAGAAACAGTGGACTTAAACTACACTTCAAATGGGTCTAATAGAACAATCCACCCAACAGCACGAGTATACATATTCTTCTCAAGTACCTAGGGTATTCTCCAGGATAAATCATATGTAAGGCCACAAAACAAGTCTTAAGAGAAAGAAGGCTGAAATCATGTCAGGTATCTTTTTTTTGACACAAACAGTAGGAAACTAGAAATAAATAACAGGAGAAAAACTGGGATATTCATAAATATGTGAAAATTGACCACATCACTGAACAATCAATGAGTCAAATAAGAGATCAAAAGGGGAATAAAAAAAACTATCTTGAGACAAAGGAAAATGGAAACAAAACACAACTAAACACTGGGGATGCAACAAAAGCATTTATTATAGGGAAATTTATAGTAATAAACACTTACATTAAAAAAGAAAAATCTCAACTAAACAACCTAGTTTCACACTTCAAGGAACTAGAAAAAGAACAAACTAAACTCAAAGTTATCAGAAGGAAGGAAATAACAAAAATCAGAACAGAAATAAATGAGATAGAGACTACAAAAACAAAAGAGCATTAAAGCTAACAGTTGATTTTTTTGAAAAGATAACTGAATTTGACAAATCTTTAACTAGGCTAAGAAAAAAAGATAAAGGATTCAAATAAATAAAATCAGAAATGAAAGTGGGGACATTACTACTGATACCAAAGAAATATGAAAGATCATAAAGGACTACTATAAACAATTATATACGAAAAAATTGGGTAACCTAGAAGAAATGGATAAATTCCTAGAAACATACAACCTACCAAGAGTGAATCATAAAGAAAGAGGAAATATTAACAGACCAATAATAAGTAAGGATATTGAAGCAATAATCAAAACCTTCAAACAAAGAAAAGGCTAGGTCTAGATGGCTTCACGAGGGCAAGCTACATAAAGTTTAAAGAATTAATACCAGTTCTTCTCAAACTCTTCCAAAAGTTTGAAGAGGAGAGAATACTTCCAAACTCATTTTATGAGGTCAGCATTTGATAACAAAGCCAGATAAAGACATTACAAAAAAAATTATACACCAATATACCTGAAGAACATAGTTGCAGGAATCTTCAAAAGACACTAGCAAACTGAATTCACCAGTACATTAAAATGATCATACAATATGATCAAATGGGAGTTATCTCTGGGATGCAAGAATGGTTCAACATACACAAATCAATCAATGTGATACACTACGTTAATGGAAGGAAGGGAAAAAATCTTAAGATCATTTCAATAGATGTAGAAAAAGTATTTGACAGAATTCAACATCTGTTTATGATAAAAACTCTCAACAAATTAGGTATAGAAGGAATGTAGTTCAACATAACAGGTCTGTATATGACAAGCCCACAGCTAATATTATACTCCATGGTGGAACAAGACAATGATGCCCACTCTCACCTCTACTATTCAGCAGAGGATGGCAAATCCTAGCCAGAACAATTAGGCAAGAAAAAGAAATAAATGACATCCAAATTGAAAGGAATATAAAATTGTCTCTGTTTATGGATGGTATGATCTTCTATATAAAAAACCCTCAGGACTCCACCTAAAAACTGTTAGAACTAAAAAACAAATTAAGTAAAATTGCAGGACATAAAGTCAATATACATAAATCAGTTGTATTTCTAGGGGTATCTGGGTGGCTCAGTTGTTGAACATCTGACTCTTTGATTTCATCTCAGGTCATGATCTCATGGTTCATGAGATCCAGCCCTGCAGAGGGCTCTGCACTGGCTGCACTGAGCCTGCTTGGGATTCTCTCTCTCTCTTCCTCTCTCTCTCTCTCTCTCTCTGCCCCTCCCCTGCTATAAGCTCTCTCTCTCTCTCTCTCTCAAAATAAATAAACTTAAAAAAAATCAGTTTTATTGCTGTACACTAACAATAAATATCCAAAAAAAGAAATTAACAATCCCATTTACAATATCATCAACAAGATAAAATACTAAGAACAAATTTAGCCAAGGAAATGAAAGGTCTTTACACTGAAAACTATAAAACACTGATGAAAGAAAATGAAGGAGACACAAGTAAATGAAAAGGTATCTGTGTATGTGAATTGGAAGAATTATTATTGTTAAAATGTCCATACTACACAAAGTGATCTACAGATTCAATGCAATCCCTAGAAAATCCAAATGACATTTTTTACAGAAATGGAAGTGGGAAACAGGATATCCACATGCAAAAGGATGAAATTAAATCTTTATTTTTCACCATACACAAAACTCAAAATGTATTTAAAAAAGACTTAAATGTAGACCTCAAATTGTAAAAGTCCTAGAAGAAATACATAGGGGAAAAAACTCCTTGACATTAGTCTTCACAATAATATTTTGGACATGACACCAAAAACAGGCAACAAAAGTAAAAGTAAACAAGTGGGACTGCATAAACTAAAAAGCTCTGCACAGCAAAGGAAACCATCATCAGAGCAAAGAGACAACCAATAGAATAGGAGACAATATTTGGAAACCATTTATCTGATAAGGGGTTAATATCCAAAATATATAAGGAAATTGTACAACAAATAACAAAAACCCAAATAACCTGATTCAAAAATGAGCAGAGAACCTGAATAGCCATTTTCCAAAAATGTACAAATGGTCAATGGGTATAATATGAAAAATGCTCAACATAACTAATCATCAAGAAAATGCAAAACAACAATGAAATATCACCTCACATCTGTTAGGATGGCTATTATATTAAATAAAATTTAAAAACACCAAAACCCAAAAACAAACTCAAGAGATAACAAGTGTTTGTGAGAGTGTGGAGAAAAAGAAACCCTTGGGAACTACAGTGGGAATGTAAATTGATATAGCCATTATGGAAAACAATATGGAGGTTCCTCAAAAAATAAAAAATAGAACTACCATATGATCCAGCAATTCTACTTCTGGGTATTTATCTGAAGAAAATGAAAATACTAACTTGAAAAGATATATGCACCCCCATGTTCAATGCATTATTCATAATGGCCAAGATATGAAAACAACTTAAGTGTTGTCAATGGATGAATAAAGAAAATATGATATAAATATATATAATGGAATAATATTCAACCTCAAAGAACAAGATAATCTTGCCATTTGCAAGAACATGGATGAACCTGGAGGATAGGATATTAAGCTGAGTGAAATATGCCAGACAAAAAAGACAAAATACTACATGATCTCACTTATGTGTGGAATCTAAAAAAGTCTAACTCACTGAACCAAAGGGTAGGATGGTGTTCACAAGGGGCAGAAGAAATGGAGAGATGTTGGTCAAAGGGTACAGCCTTTCAGTTATAAGATGAATAAGTTCTAGACTTAATGTCCAACATGGTGATTATATAGTTAATAATAATGTATTGTGTACTTAAAATTTGCTAAGAGAATTAGATCTTTTGTCTTACCACATTAAAAAAAAGGGTCTTATGAGGTGATGGATATATTAATTAGGTTATCGTGGTAATCATATCACAATGTATCAAATATCAAAATACTGTGTAGTACAACTTAAATCTGTATAATTGACCTTAATAAAACTGGGGGAAACCCAGATACATTGTAAATCTAAATGAGGATAGAAAACAATAAAGGCACTAGAGAATTTTTAAGTGAGTATTTTTACTCTTGAATAGATATACAGAAATATTTTTACAGCATATAATAATTGCTTTATTTATAAAATGCTTGACCATAACTCATTCCTAACATAATTTGCATTGTATGAATTTGAGAGGATTCAGTTCCTTGATAAAGCAGAAAATAATAAATAACTCTTCCCTAAGACTCACTGGTCAGGAAATATGAAGGACAACCATCTAATTCCATCTACTCAAAACTTTTAACCAGATTATAAAACTAAGTCCACCTGAACCCTTAATGGGTGAGGATTTCATCTCTAAGGCTGCAATAATTTCATTTGTGGCCAAGTCAGTTCCAGGAGCAGACAGATTACTAAAGATGTTCTAAGATCAGTTTGAAGTACATTCTGCTTAAACCAATTATGGTGAAATTTCCAGATCTCTGATGACAGTCAATTTCATGCATTTCCTAGTCACTGAATTTTTTTAATCACAACAATAACAGAAACTGAACAAGAAAGAAGGCATTATACATAATTCATTCAGGGAATCAGAACCTTAGATGAATAATTTACAAATAAAATTGTGTGGGTCAGCAAATATGATTTTAAGAAAAATATGTTGCAGGGAAAATGTGGATTTATAATTATATTGTTTAATAATTATACTTTCATGATTATTTTTCTGCTTATTCTACTCATTGACTCATTTTAAGAGAAAACTAACATGTATATTTAAATAATATATTTAATCCTTTTTCTTCTGTATTATTTGATCAAAGTGGATGATAAAATATATCAAGGCAGAGAGCAATGCTTACAAATTTCTCACTTTTGTACTACTTTTAAGCCATGGACTTTAAATGATGCTCTATAATATATACAAAAGGAAACAGTTTTACATAATCAGTAATTATTTCATGCATCCTTCAATATAGAAACCTATAATGAAATAAGAGGAATTCATATGAGCTTTTTCTAAGACTGCTCTTTGTAGTGTGTTTGCATAATAGTAAGACCCAATTCACTAGAAAACAACTAAAGGACAAATTAATTCAGTCATCATTTTGTTCTAATGATGCTTAATGCAGTTTTAAGCAATCTGCTCAAGACAAAAGGTGGCCACTCAGACATAGCCAATTACGTATTTGTGTAGCAGATGAAATCTTTAATAATGAATCTGATTAACATTCGATAATAAACATACAGGCTGAGAAAATGACCAAGCCACCTCCAGCAAACATCAACTAAGGCTTTGTTCAGATTGAGGTCAGACTGGTATTCCAGAAAGGCGCATTAAGATAAAAGTTTATCAAATGTGTTAACATGCACCCCCCCTAAAAAATCCACACAAAATCCCTATTATACAAAGGTCACCTTTTTAAAAGCTGACTTGTCTATCAGTTAGGAAAGTAATAGACAAACATCTTTATGAGTTATATGTATTTAATTTTTCAGAAAAGTTTTAAATCAATTTGATCTCCAAACACTGAAAACATGATAAAATTATGCTATAGGAGATTTAACTGTTCCATTGCTGAAGTTTTTCTACCAATGACATTTTATGAGCAACTTGAAGGTACTCTGTTTTAGTCATATTTATATTCCTAAAATGCCTTGGATCCAATGGGGTTTAATAATTGTTCTTATCTAAATAAGCACCAATTAATAAAGTATGTAAGAGGTTAGATGAGGATTTCACAAATTGTGTTTTTAAAATGATTTATTGAAGAATAGCATACAGAGAAACATACAAATAATAAGAGATTACTGGATTTTCACAAAGTGAGCACACACATTAACCAATAACCAGATTTTTAAAACTAAACATCAAGAAACAGCATCCTAGAAGCCTCCCTGCCTGCCCACTAACCCTATTTTTTAAAAACATATTTATTTATTTTGAAAGAGAGGGAGAGGGGGAGGGGCAGAGATAGAGGGAGAGAGAAGAATCCCAAGCAGACTCTGCATGGTCAGCACAGAGCTGAACATGGGGCTGGAACCCAAGAACTATGAGATCATGACCTGCGCCAAAATCAAAAGTTGAACGTTTAACCAACTGAGCCACCCAGGCGCCCCTCACTAACCCTATTTTAAAAACCACACATTAGTTTGGCCTGTTTTTGAACTTGTGTCTGACTTTTTCTCTCAACATAATGTTTCTGAGATTCTTCAATGTTTTTAAGCAGTTATAGCTCATTCATTTTTTGTGTGCAAATATACCATTATTTATTTTGGGTTATTTATTCATGATACTAATGTCATTTTATAGCTATAGTGAATTCTGCTGCCGCAAACAATCTTACACATGTCTTTTGGTGAACATATGTATGCATTTCTGTTGAGCATATATCCAGGTGTATCGCTGGGGCTTAGAATATACATATATTCAATTTTATTAGATACTGTGAATCAGTTTTCCCAATGGTTATACCAATTCACATTCCCATTAACAGTATAACAAGAGTTCTGCCTGTTCCACATTCTCACCAATCTTTAGCATTTTCTGTCTTCATTTAGCCATTCTGGTAGGTATATAGTGATTATGGTTTAAATTTGCATTTCCATTAAAACTAATAAGGTTGAACATCTGTTCATATGTTTATTGGCCATTTAAATACCCTTTTTTGGTGAAGTACCTATTCAAGTCTTTGGTCTACATTTTACCTGCCAAGCCAAACTATAATATCTCCTAAAAGTAGTTGTATTAACCAGCATGTAAATGAAATTTTAGTTATTATATTTTTAATATATGAAATGAATTGAAATATATCAATATTTTTAGGTTTCTGAGCCTATAATTAAACAAAAAAGCAAACAACCAAAAAACATTGCTATTGAATGCTATTGAACTAACTCATTATAATTATGGTAAAGAAAAATACCAAGTAGTTTTTTTCTTATTTATATGGTTCCTCTGAGTAATCAGATAGCAGACAAAGAGAAGCTCTTCTTCTAGAAGTTCTGGATATAATAACTGAATAAAGGATGAGAGAATTGAAACATCACTCTTTTGCAACTCTTAATGGATTAATGGTCCTAGATGTTGAACATCACTGGCTGTTAACATCATCAAAAGAGAGTTACATAGACATATACTTCTTGATGGAAGAATACAATACCACCTATGAAGTAGATATAAAAAAAATTACTAGTTATACTAAAAGATTAAAAAAAAAACAGTTTGAAGAGACAAGCATGAGAAGCAGACTCAGACATGACAGAGATGTTGAAATTATCATACTGGGAACTTAAAACATATGCTAAATATGCTAAGAAGTCTAATGGGAAAGTGGACAACATGTAAGAATGTATAGATATTATAGGGGCGCCTGGGTGGCGCAGTCGGTTAAGCGTCCGACTTCAGCCAGGTCACGATCTCGCGGTCCGTGAGTTCGAGCCCCGCGTCGGGCTCTGGGCTGATGGCTCGGAGCCTGGAGCCTGTTTCCGATTCTGTGTCTCCCTCTCTCTCTGCCCCTCCCCCGTTCATGCTCTGTCTCTCTCTGTCCCAAAAATAAATAAAAAAAAAAAAAAAAAAAAAAAAACGTTGAAAAAAGAATGTATAGATATTATAAACAGAGAAATGGAAATTCTAAGAAAGAATCAAAAGGGAATGCTAGAAATCAAGAATACCATTAACAGAAATAAAGAATGCTTTGATGGGCTCATCAATAGATTGACCCATGCTCAGGAAAGATCAGTGGGCTTGATGAAATGTCAATAGAAACTTCCAAAAGTGAAATGCAAAGAGAAAATACAATGAGAGACAGAATATCTAAGAAATGAGAATTAAAATTATAATTACAAAGGGTGTAAAGTGTGTAATGATAATACCAGAAGTAGAAAAAAGGGGAAAGGAACGAAAGGAATACTTGAAACAATAATGACTGACAATTTCCCAAAATTAATGAGAAACACCAGATCACAGATCCATGAAGCCCATAAGCCACTGAGGATAAATATCACAAAATCTGCGCGAAGGCATATTATATTCAAGCTTCAGAAAATCAAAGACAAAGAGAAAATTTTGAAAGAAGCCAGAGGAAAAAAACACATTACCTATACAGGAACAAGGTTACCTCTCATCAGGAATCATGCAAGCACAAATATAGTGGAGTAAAATAAAGTGCTGAAAGTAAAAAAATAACGAACTTAGAATTCTATCTGCTGCTAAATTAAACTTCAGAACTGAAGGAAAAATAAATACCTTCCTTAGAAAAGCAAAAAATGAGGGAATTTGTTGCCAGTAGGCAACTTTCATGTTTTGCAAGAAATGTTAGAATAAATTTCTCAGAAAAAAAATGAAAATTATATACACAATGGTATGGGCTGAATCGTCTCCTCCCCCCAAATTCATATATTGGAGCCCAACTCCCCACTAACTCAGGATATAACTGCATTTGGAGATAGGACTACTATCTTTGGATTCTGTGTCTCCGTCTTTCTGCCCCTCCCCGGCTCTCTCTTTCTCTCTATCAAAGATAAATAGACATTAAAAATTTTAAATAAGACTTTATTTACTGTCTCTAAAAAGTTATCACCTTAGCCAAGGTCTTCTAGGTTTTCTCATGTTATCTTTTTTTTTAACGTTTATTTATTTTTGAGAGAGAGAGAGTGAGGCAGGGGAGGGTCAGAGAGAGAGGGAGACACAAAATCTGAAACAGGCTCCAGGCTCTGAGCTGTCAGCACAGAGCCCAACTTGGGGCTTGAACCCATGAACTGCGAGATCGTGACCTGAGCCGAAGTTGGACACTTAACCAACTGAGCCACCCAGACACCCCACATTAATTTGATTTTTGAATGCTGAGTCAGCTTTTCCTAGTTGGGATAAACCCCATTTGGTTGTGGGGTATAATTTTTTTATACATTATTGGATTTGATTTGGTAATATTTATTGAGAATTTTTACATCAATCTTCATGAGAGAGATTGTTCTGTAGTTTTCTTTTCTTGTACTATCTTTGTGTAGTTTTGAAATAAGGGTAATTCTGGATTCATACAATGAGTTAGGCAGTATTCCCTCTGCTTTTATCCTCTGAAAGAGATTTTAGAAAATTAGCATAATTTCTTCCTTAAATGTTTGGTAGAAATCATCAGTGAACCCACTTGGGCTGGGTTCTTTCTGTTTTGGAAGGTTATTAAATATGGATTCAATTTTTTTAATAGATATAGACAATATGCAGATTGTATGTTTCTTTGTGTGAGTTTTGGTAAATTACGTCTTTCAAGAAATTGGCCTATTTCATAGAGGTTATCAATATTTGGGTATAAAGTTGTTTCTAGTATTTATTATCCTTTAAAGTTCACAAGATCTGCAGCAATATCCTCTCTTCCATTTCTGATATTGGTGATTTTTGTCCTTTTTTTTCCTTAGTTACACTGGCTTGAGGTTTATTGATTTTTGATATTTTCAAAGAAACAGCTTTTTGGTTTCATTATTTATTATATCCTATTTGCAATTTCATTGATTTCTGTTGTAAATTATTCTTTTTCTTCTGCTTACTTTGGATTTAATTTGCTCTTCTTTTTCTAGTTTCCTAAGGTGGAAACTTAGATTTTTAATTTTAGATCTTTCTTCTTTTCTTATATATGCATTCAATGCTATAAATTTCTTCTTTGCGTTGATGTCGCCGCATCCCACATATTTTGAAAAGTTGTGCTTTCATTTTCATTTAGTTCCAAATATTTTCAAATTTCTCTTGAGATTTTTTTTTCTTTGACCCATGTGTTATTTAGAAGTGTGTTGTTTGGGTGCCTGGGTGGCTCAGTCAGTTGAGCGTCCAACTTCAGCTCAGGTCATGATCTCACAGTTCAAGGGATTGACTCCTGCGTCAGGCTCCATACTGACAGCAAGTAGCCTGCTTGGGATTCTCTCTCTCCCTCTCTTTCTACTCCTTCCCTATACTCTGTCTTTCTCACTCTCAAAATAAATAAACTTAAAAAAAAATAAAGTGTTTATTTTGAAACTATGGTGTTAGATGCAAGTTTAAGATTAAAATAGAAATATACCTAAAGATTTGCATAACAACAAATAGGTAGAAAATTAACTCACTGGAGAAAATGCCCAGTAAATTTGAATTAAGCAATCGTTTCAAAAAATTACTGAAAACTTAGATGATCAATTATAATAAATGATCACTATGAGTGTGCGAATAGTTTCTCAGCTGTATTAAGGTATCTTCTAAAGAATCTAGAAGTTTACAAAGATAAATTTAAAAAAAATTAATGTTGATTTATTTTTGAGAGAGAAAGAGAGAGCAGGGAAAGGGCAGAGAGAGAGGAAGACAGAATCTGAAGCCGGCTCCAGGCTCCAAGCTGTCAGCACAGAGCCCTACGCAGGGTTTGAACTCACAAACCGTTGAGATCATGACCTGAGCAGAAGTCAGACACTTAACCAACTGAACCATCCAGGTACCCCATACATTAAATGTTAAGGATAACAACAACATTTCTGAAGCTTTAATGAACTATCAATAGAGAATGGGTTATTAAAAAGAACACCTTAAAATCATTTATTTAGAACTTTTTTTTCTTTCATTTACGTACACATACTAACCAAACTGGGAGATGCAAAAGAAAGCAGTTTTTTACCAGTTCCCTATGGAACCATTATTCTTATTGACCTTTGGATGTAACCTGAGATTTTTAGTTTATTCTTCATCCTTCATCCTGCTTTAGAGATATTGCTATGGCGGTGCCATAATAATCTCACAGTATGTCTAATTCTTAGAAAGAAGTGTTGTCTTAGCTAAGGAGAAATTATATGTTTTGGAATGATACAATGTACTCTTCTAATAGTTGCCAAATAGGATGCCAGTGCTTGCTATAATATTACCCCTTCCCCTTTTCATTCAGATTCTCTTCCTTATCATTGATTTGCTCTTCTAATAATGTTTTATCAAGCGACATGCCCAACATGCATAAAATGCGAAAACATTCCTACTACCTTTTCTACTGAAGTAAGAGTGTTATACCACCTAAAACAAATAAAATATTTTTACAGAGTAATGTGATTTTCACTGATGCAGTCATTTAAGGAACACTAGTATGCAAACTCTAATTTAGTATAAATAGTGGCAAAAAGAGAAAAAAGAGAAAAGGGTTATAAATAGGCATAAATGAGAGAAATAAAACAATAAAAAATAAATCTACAAAAAATTAAAAAACTAACATTATTCATTGGATATTTTGAAGACAAAAGGAAAAGGGGAGATGTTAAAAATAATAAATCAGAGAAAAATGTAGTTTGCTTACTCTGGGTGGTAATAAAAATATAAAAAATATATCTTCCACAAGTTATTAAGTTACATATGATATATCTAAGTTAAAAATATGAACATCTCTAGAGCAAATCTCATTTTCATCAATAAGATTGTCAATAATAGTTATAAAAACCACCTTCAGTAAAGCCACAAACAGCAGAACTAATCCTTTATTTGTACACAGCACATTTGAACATAGAATCATTTCAGATTTCAGATCCCCAAATATATTCAGTATTTAAAAAGAATCACTATCCTGGGGCTCCTGGGTCCCTCAGTTGGTTAAGCATCTGACTTCAGCACAGGTCATGATCTCATGGTTCACGGGTTCAAGCCCCACATCCAGCTCCATGCTGATGGTGCAGAGCCTGCTTGGGATTCTCTCTGTCCTCCCGGCCCCTGCCCCTTCTACACTTGTGCTCTCTCAAAATAAATGAATGGACTTAAGAAAATCACTATATGGAGGCGCCTGAGTGGCTCAGTGTGTTAAACATCTGTGCTAATAGCACAGAGCCTGGAGCCTGCTTCGGATTCTGTGTCTCCCTCTCTCTCTGCCCTCCTCCTCAAAAATAAATAAACATTAAAAAAAGAAAAGAAAATCACCATATTAAAATAAGTAAAAAAAAAATATTAAGTGTGTTACTATTAGGTAAGACTGAACAAGAGAATAAAAAACAGTCTCTCAGTAACGCAGGTGATAGTTATGTTTAGTTAAGATGTGTGATAAGTGATATAATTTCCTAACTCACTAATACAAGAGTGTAATATGGATGGATATGACATGAGCATAACCAAAAAAGAGAAGGCCATATTTGAAAGTTAATTCCCAGTGGTTCTAACCCAAATAAGGTTATGCTTACTGCCCTGTCTAAATTTCTTATCAGGCAAGACAATGGAACAAAACCTTGTTGCAAAATCTTTATTACATTTCCAATTGGGAAGAGTAAATTTTCAAAAGTAAAATCTATAACCCTGCCAGAACTTTTCAATGTTCCCATACTGCCAATTTTACCTTCCTTGGAAGAAAGACAAGCTCTATTTTTTTCCCACAGAGAAGTATTAATTGTAAGGCATAATTCAGCAGCCCACAAAGGAATACTACTTAACTGTGCTCTTCCTGTGAGCATTCAATTAACTGTATGCTTATAAATGGCATTTCCTCTGAACGTGTATTGAAACTCACCTTATAAAATCCACAGCAGTAGGACATTTCTTGTTGCTAAGGGACTATGATACTATTTCATAATGCTAAAACAGGAATATTATAGTTTAATTGTTCATATGCCTAGCCATCATCAGACAACTTAAACACTAAACTGGATAAATGTTCTAACCTCTAATTACGTTATTTAATGTTGGGATGATGAGTGATCTTGTACTTTTTAATAGCTAAAGACTTTTAAAGTAATATAAATAATAAATAATAGTAATAATAATAACAACAATAATATAACATTATTATCATTATGATTGTTGTTACATGAACTCTTGCATCATGCTAGGCACTGTTCTAAGTGGTTTATAGGAATTAACTTATTTAATCCTTATTACAACCCTATCGCTTAGGTATTATTATTTCCCTAGTTTTGCACAAAAGTAACAGAAAAGTTAAGTAACTTGCTCTAGGTCATGGAGCTAATAAAGAGTGAGAGAAGTAGAATTTGATATTCAACTGGTCTCACTGCAGAGTTCACATTCTTACCTGCTACATTATATTACACTAAGAAAACATTTTTAAAAATCTTACTACTTTTAGTTATTTGGGATTGATGTTTTTTAAATAATGTTATTCATAGGTCTTTAAGAACATACCTAGTCTTAATTCATAGAACATATTTGCTGAAACTACTTCTATCCTTTGATAAAACTGTATTTATAACCAAATTGTTTACATTACTATTATAACTTTGAATCTTCTTAGTTTAGGGATGTACACTAGCAGTTTACTGAGTTGGAAATCTGATCCTTATTTTACAAAGCTAATCTTTGGGTCATGTCTTTGTCTCCAATGTATATTTAATCCTGATTAGGTTTAAGTGAGCAGATTAAAAAACACACGAAGAGATAAGACAGAATTACTTTAACAATGCAAGTTTTTAAAGTGTAATTTCACTGTAATGTGGAACTATAAGGTGTCTAATTTTTCTATGCTGACATACTAAATGGCTTTTTAGTTTTGGCTTTGATACTTATGGTTTAATGCCAAATTTACTAAAGTACTATATCTAGGAATAGTTTATCTTTAATAGCATATCATATTTTATATTTGTTTTTATTAAAAAAGAGAATGGACCTTATTAATTATATTTATCTGCATCACAGCAATATTTATGTTATTAAGATATATGAAATATTATTATGCATAAGCAGCTCCATATTAAATTTCAAGAACAAATGTATAAAAACTTACCCTTGATTCAGCAATGTTTCCAGGATCACTTTTTTAATTTCCAGCACCAATTAAAGGCCATGGGAATAGGGACTGGTTGATACAATTCCTATACTATAAGTAGTTGGTTAAAGAACATTCTTTCATATTCCAGATGGCATTTAAAGATAAACCTGTCTCCATGCCTACAAAAAATTTTTAAAAAGGCTTTCAAAAACCCTGAACCACCAGATTCAACATCTCAATTTCACTTATAAAGGTTTAATAGAAGGTAGAATGGATGTTAAGACTGGATAAACCATTAGTTTAATGGTTTTAAAGGAAAAAGTAAAATCTTAACTTTCACCATCTTTAGTTTAGCATGGAAGAGTACAAAAATGGGTTTAAAAAAACAGTACTAGCTTACATTTACTATTGCCTATTATACAAATTCATTAATTCGATTTATTCTCATAGCAACACTATGAAGTAAGTACTATTGTCCTCATTTTATGTATAAGAAAATTGAGTTTCAGAGAATATAAGTAAAAGTTAGGAAGCAGTAGGCTGGGTTTGAAAATGTCCGAACCCCAAACACATGCTCCAGTTCCTTAGGCTTAGTGCCTTCCTAAGAATCAAAACTGTTTTCAAGAGAAAAGTATATTTCTTTTGTTTTTTTTTTTTAATTTTTTAATGTTTATTTATTTTTGAGAGAGAGAGAGAGAAAAAAAAGCAAGTGGGGGAGGGGCAGAAAGAGACACACACACAGAATCCAAAGCAGGCTCCAGGATCTGAGCTGTCAGCACAAAGCCCGACTCAGGGTTCGAACCCACAGACCACGAGATCATGACCTGAGCCAAAGTTGGACGCTTAACTGACTGAGCCACCCAGGCACCCCTATTTCTGTTTTCTAATTAAATTATGTATAAATGAGAATATTAATAAATCTCTATAATCTACCATAAGAAAAACCTCTCTATATTAATTAAATGTGAAATAGCACCTTTTAAATTTTTCAAACCAGTTAGTTTTAAAACAGAAATTTGATTATCATATAAATATATAAGAACTTAATTTTTCCCATAATAGAGGCTATAACAAAAATTACATGGAGGATTCATAGTCTAAGAGAAGGCTAATTTAAAAGAAAAATATTAAAATGCAACTATTTCTTCAGCAGTTAGAAATAGCAAAGTAATTTTATTCAAGCTTCCTCCACATTGTAATACACCTGAGAGTTACCATTCCTTTTACAGTATATTCATAATAATAGTAATAATAATAATAATAATAATAATACTATGTTACTGCCACACTACTGGCTTCAGAATAAAAAGTTTCTCCATATTCTTTAGTTGGACAATCCACCAAACAAATCTCAAATAATCGAGGACAGTCTTCTTTGTTAGACTGCCTTTTGTATAAAGTGAGTAAAACTCCTACTTTCTGTAGGAATTAATGGTACTATATAACAGAGGGTTTCAGTTATAGCAAAGAGAAGACAATAGACCAAGAGAGAGCCTCCCTTACTACATTCCCCCAATCTCTTTTGGGATTGTATTACATTTGTGTCTGGAAGTCACTGTAAAGAGGGGTGGAAACTCAGAATGAGTAGACATTGTATGATGTAGCTCAAAAAAAAAAAAAAAAACAACATAGTATTTTACTTCAAGCTCAAGGGTACACAGTTGAAATTAGAAGAATTTGTGTAATAAGACTATGAATCTATGCAAAGTTGTAATTCTCAAAAAAACTTCTTACAGTCTTTCATATTGCACTAAGCCAAAAAGTTCTTAACAACCACATATTCATTTTTTGATAAATGAGTACATTCCCACAAGAAAGAATTTCCAATTCCAGAAAAAATATTGAAATTGGTCAAAGCTGCAAAGTACTAAAGGGAACATTATTAGAACCATATGATCTGACCATATGTTTCTGCAGACATTTGTAACCAAAGTAAACATTCAGACTTGTCATAAATGGTCCACCTTTGAGGGGGTAGCAGCAGAGAAAATCCCAAGTTATAGTTTTAAGTGTCTTTTATACTTAAGTATTGAATGAATGGATATTATCATAGAACTTGTTACCCTCAGATTTTTAAATGGGTAGAAAAGAGAGTTTGGATGAATCCACTGATTTTGAAAATGGGTAAATAATAAATGCTTGGTTATTTAAGTAAGCATTTTGGAATACAACTAATATGCTTCTCCTTGGCCACACTGCTCCTAGGAAAAGTGGAGTTTAGGATTATTTCTAGTTGCCTGAAGTAAATCATGTGTGACCTAGTCTTTTCTATCCAATAATAAAAATGGATATGATGAGCAGCATTAAAAGTGGCTGGGAGGGGCGCCTGGGTGGCTCAGTCAGTTAAGCGTCTGACTTCAGCTCAGGTCATGATCTTGCGGTTTGAGTTTGAGCCCTGTGTCCGGCTCTGTGCTAACAGCTCAGAGCCTGGAGCCTGCTTCAGATTCTGTGCCTCCTCCTCTCTCTGCCCCTCCCATGCTCATGCTCTGTCTCTCAATAACAAATAGATGTTAAAAAAAAATTAAACATTTTTTAAAAAGTGACTGGGAAATTGAAAAAGGGTAGCAGGCAAACTGAGACATACTTATGCAAAGGAAAAATGCTTATGGGTCACTTGTTTGTATACGAGCACCCATCACATTGCTTTTTAGGAACAGCTGGTAGAACCAGTCCCTTTTATCTTTAGGTTGCTTCCATGAGTTATTGCCCATCCTTTTCCCAAGTCAAGTCTGTCAAGGCATGAGATCTGGATTATGTGTTGGGAATACTTGGGAATACTTGTTTGTTTGTTTTAAAATTCATTATCAGACACAAATAGATCAATGCTTATCTGCTCCAGTGTGACATTTCTTACTTTCTTTGTTTTGAACAGAACTGAGATTGTTTTATTTTTTCTTCCTTTGCAATTATTAAGTCAGTTGGCCATATTTTGAAAAGCAGCTTAAAAATTTCTTTTCAAGGCACCTGGGTGGCTCAGTCAGTTAAGTGTTTGATTCTTGATTTCCGCTCAGGTCATGATCTCATGGTTCGTGGGATCAAGTCCCCCACTGGGTTCTGTGCTGACAGTATGGAGCCTGCTTGGGATTCCCTCTCCTTCTCTCTGCCCCTTCCTCGCTTGTGCATGCAGGCTTGTGCGCTCTTGCTCTCCCTCTCTCAAAAATAAACATTAAAAAATTTGCTTTTCATTTCAGAATTTACATGAAAATGAGAAAGGTGTCTTATTTACATTTGAAGTTTTTCAAATGTAGCAATTGGAATGTAGCAATTAAGTAAGTTTATCTTCATTCTTCACTGAAGTCTGATAAACCGTTAATGTGGCATTTAAATAATAAAGGGTTGCTCTGTTGCCAGTGACATAAAATAAATTTTCTTCTGATCTGTACTCTCAGTTAAGCAACAGCAAAGGAATTTTGTGCAATTTTACATCAGGAAGAGTCTTTGGATTTTTTTGATTCTTGAAAAAAGCTTTTAAAACAAATTCCTAAGAATAAAATAAGGTGAGGGGCACCTGGATGGCTCAGTTGGTTAAGCATTCGACTTTCAATTTTGGCTCAGGCCATGATTTCAGTTTGTGAGATCGAGCCCAGCATCAGGCTCTGTGCTGACAGTGTGGAACCTGTTTGGGATTCTCTCTCTCTGTCCCTTTCCTGCTCACTCTCTCTCTCTCAAAATAAATAAATAAACATTTTTAAAAAAAGAATAAAATAAAGTGAAAAAGATTTAGGAAAGGCATATCATACTAACAGTTATGTTAATTTCCTAAAAATACACTGCTGGCTGTAGTAATTTGTTAAGGTGTGGTGTACATGTTTAGTCAATCAGATGACAGCCCAATGGAGAATTATTGTACATAGTGGTAATAATAAAACAAGTAAATGTATTATCATTAAAATCTATTATCACCAACATATATATAATTCTTCTCATAATAAGCTCTATAGTTAGATGCAGTCACAAAGAATGTGATTGAGTGGATTCTTAATTAGTATCTTAATTTGTTAGATTTTGGTTATCTAACATTGTATTTTTCTCTAAGAATGCCCATAAAAAGAGGCTAAATCAAGTTAATTTATACTAAACTACATTAAAAACAAACAGTGTGTGATGTTGCTATCAATGACCTTGGTCTAGTTTCTCCCTGTGCCTCAGTTACCTCAAGTCTAATGTAAGGGAAGTATATGATTCCTAAAGTTCTGGCCTACTCTAAAATATTAAAGCAGTAATAAACAATATAATAAGCAAATCTAAGCAGCACCTAAATAAAAGTAGCCTATCTTAAAATAGCCTGGTACAGTTCAGCTTGTAGAACTGAAGAGTGCGATAAATTGGGTGGTTTTATTTATTTATTTTTATTTATTTATTTATTTTTTTTTTTTTTTTAAATTTTTTTTTCAACGTTTTTTATTTATTTTTGGGACAGAGAGAGACAGAGCATGAACAGGGGAGGGGCAGAGAGAGAGGGAGACACAGAATCGGAAACAGGCTCCAGGCTCCGAGCCATCAGCCCAGAGCCTGACGCGGGGCTCGAACTCACGGACCGCGAGATCGTGACCTGGCTGAAGTCGGACGCTTAACCGACTGCGCCACCCAGGCGCCCCAAATTGGGTGGTTTTAAAGCATGTACCAGATGCAAGAGTTACAAAGACAAACAAGTATATAGTATGGTACAGAGACAAGCAAAAATAAACAACTTAATGTGTTGAAAATACTATGTTGAATTTAGGCACTGGGGGGCCAAGAAAGTTTGATGAAGTATACTTAATGCACTTGGGAGAACACAATGTTTTCAGAGGAATAATGCCTTAGTTGAATTTCTCAGGATTAGTAGGAGTGTGTCAGGTAAAGGAGAGGGAGAGAACTCTGCACAAGTGAAGGAGCATTAGCAAAAGTAATGGGTCTGAAACAGTATGGTCTGTTTTTAAAACTATTCTTAAGTATAATGTCAGCAAAGGGTGCCAGGAGATGAGGCTGGAAACATCGGCAAAGACCAGATCACAAAAGGCCTGGTACGTTTTCAGGTGGAGTTTTGACTTGGTCTTGTACATAGAAGATTTTAAACAAGTGAATGAAATGGTCAGATTTGCATTTTTGATCAGCTAAATGGCAACAAAGTGGAAAGGGGTAAGACTAGCAGCAAAGTGACTGATTACACTAGGTTAGAAGAGATTACGAGGTTCTTAATGAAATCACAGTAAAGATAGAAAGTTGAGCAATATTGCTCAACTCTAACACTTAGATGACTTGAATTTAAGATTTAGAGAACTAGATGAATGATGGGTACCATCAGCTGAAAGAGGCAGAACAGGTTTCAGGAAATAATTGTTTTGTGCAGGGGTGCCTGGGTGGCTCAGTAGGTTAAGCGTCCAACTTTGGCTTAGGTCATGATCTCCTGGTCTGTGAGTTTGAGCTCTGCATCAGGCTCTGTGCTGACAGCTCGGAGCCTGGAGCCTGCTTCGGATTCTGTGTCTCCTCTTCTCTCTGTCTCTCTCTCTCTCTCAAAAATAAATAAACATTAAGAAAAAAAGGAACTGTTTTATGCAAATTGAGTTTGAGATGTTATGGGGCATCCAAGATGTTGAGTACACATCTCAACATTCCTGGTTTAGGAATTATTGGCATATAGTTCAAGAGAGGATAAGATTATTCAGAGGAAGAATATCAACTGGGAAGGAACTGGGGTAAGAAGTAACATTTAAGTTTAATTCAGTCGCTAGTGGGTGAGGGGAGAGGGAAAACTAATCAGGTAAAATACGTAAGTGGAAAAGTGGTATTGAGAATCCCATTAAGACTAGAAGCCATAATACTGTAGTGGCACCAATCCACACTACTATACAATGTTTTTCAGTAGTAGTCAATTCCCCAGATGTAGTAATAGCAAAACCAGACTGTGACATTAAACTGGGCTTATGATTTTGCAAAGCTAAGATAGTAGAATGATGAAAGTAGACAGGAGTTCAGGACACTAGGAAGAAAACAGTCCTAGTGACTATGAAGTTGAAACTTGGAAGGAAGGAAGCTTAGACTGAAGAAAACTGATAAATTGGGAGAAAACTGAGAGAGTAGGTATACAAGGATGAATGGAGTAAAAGCTGGAGGACAGGATCAGAAATGTAATCAGAGAGAAGGATATTCATTCAAGGTTACATGAGTAAGGAAGTTTCAGGGTATAGTCAATGGAAGTGGGTGGATGAAATGGAAATGAAATCACAAGTCAAGAAACTGAGGCTTTGGTATTAGGTAAGTTGGTAAGGTGTTAAGAATATAGAACTTATAACACCTGTGTACAAGTTTTGAACTGTAGTGTCACTAGTTAGCTATGTAACCTAAGGCAAGGTTAAGGTTTTGGGGTAGTTTTGAAAAGATTCCTTTTCTCATCAAAAAATATTTACTAAGCATCTGCTGCTATAGGTCAAGCAGTAAACTATACTCTAGGACTGTTCTGCCCTCAAAGAGATTAAACTCCTTAATGGATGTTACTGTATCTTTATTTAATAGTAAGAAATGTTCCAATTTTAGTATATGTGCTGCCGAAGCGAGCACATTAGTAAGAAATGTTAAGATGATTCTGGCAAGTACTCCCTTGGAAAAAAGTAAGATAATGAAGCTTGCTTTCAGAATTCTAAGGCTATATACTTTTCATAAAGAGATTTTTAGAAACAAAGGTGGACTGAAATCAACATGAAAGTACAAAACTGCAACAAAACAGTGGAAAGAGTATCATGACCTTGATTGTAGCCTCATGTTTAATTTTCCTCGTTTATAAAATGTGTTGCTGACATTGGCTGGCTATTTTGAGAACCAAATGAGCTAATGGTTATGAAAGCTCTGTGATAGACTACATACTATATACTAAAAGTACTATGGAAGATTTACTTGCCGTGTTCTTGTTTTCTTTCCTTTAGGTCAATTAACAACTCAATAATCCTGGGTAGAGAGCCTAAGAGATCCGAAAATAGGATTATCAGGAGAAATAGCATATCCTGAATTTCCTCAAGAATATATTTCAAAATTGTAAGTATTTTTCCATTAAAAAATGAAAGAAAATTTGTCAAGATGTTTCCTGTGTTAAATTCTACTGTTAACTTACAGATCCTCTAACTAGAATAATTAACTATGCATACCAATATGCTGTGTGCCTTGCGTCTATTACAGCTCTTACTGCACTGTACTGTAACTGTTTGCTTGTATGTTAATTAGGGTATGAATTCCTGGTGGATATGATCCTTGTCTTACTCATCTTTGGTATCCCTAGAGCATAGCATAGCTCTTAATGCAAGCAGGCTCTCAAAACATGCTAGATGAGTGAGTGGATGAACAAATGCTAAGTAATATAGGAAGCTGTCCTTAATCTTAGGAAGTCACAGTGTGCCAGAGACAGACAGACTTCTACATAATTAATTGCAATATCATGCAATAAATATTACATTGAGAACAACTCATTTTATCACAGGGTGGTAATGAAAGGCTTACAAAATAGCTGACATTTTAGCTAATCAATTTAGTTAATATGAAATTCAATTGACATTTATTTTTATTTTATTTTTTATTTTATAGAAAGAGAGTGAGCAGGGGAGAGGGGCAGAGGGAGACACAAGCAGGCTCCATGATCGGACGGGCTTGATATCATGACCCTGGGATCATGACCTGAGCCAAAATCAAGAGTCGGACGGTCAACTGACTAAGCCACCCAGGCGCCCCTCAATTAATATTTCAGAATCCAATTGTGTTGAAATAATACCGTTTATGGACATCTCTATAGAATGTGCAAAAATCCAACATTCCTTATAGGTGAAGTTGGTAAAAGTATACCCCTCAAAATAAAAAGAGAAAAGAAAATCTCTGGCCCACAACTGAAGGAACAGAGAAAATGTGAAAGATTTAATGCTATTAAAGAAATAAAGAAATAAAGAATAAAACATTTGGAAAGAGAAAGGTCATTAGAGTATAGAAATTGGTCAAATGAAATAGGCATTTATGACAGTCAAGTATCATATGATAAAGTCCTGAGAGAAATAAATATACTATTAGAATGCTCCATACATTTTTTAAAATTTTTTTAATGTTTATTTATTTTTTTGAGACAGAGAGAGACAGAACAGGGGAGGAGCAGAGAGAGAGGGAGACACAGAATCTGAAACAGGCTCCAGGCTCTGAGCTGTCAGCACAGAGCCCGGCGCGGGGCTCGAACTCACGGACTGTGAGATCATGACCTGAGCCGAAGTCGGACGCTTAACTGACCAAGCCACCCAGGCGCCCCTCCATACATTTTTTTTAATATGAAATTTATTGTCAAATTGGTTTCCATACAACACCCAGTGCTCATCCCAACAGGTGACCTCCTCAATGTCCATCACCCACTTTCCCCTCCCTCCCACCCCCCATCAACCCTCAGTTTATTCTCAGTTTTTAAGCATCTCTTATGGTTTGGCTCCCTCCCTCTCTAACTTTTTTTTTTTCTTCCCCTCTCCCATGGTCTTCTGTTAAATTTCTCAGGATCCACGTAAGAGTGGAAACATATGGTATCTGTCTTTCTCTGTATGACCATGGTCACTTAGCAAATAGCAGAGCCAAAACTCAAACTTATTCCTTTGACCCCAAATTCTGTTACTTTTCCCTTCGTCTGATTAAAAAAAAAAAAAAAAAAAAAAAAAAAAAAACTTTTTGGGTGCCTGGGTGGCTCACAGTTGGTTGAACATCCAACTCTTGATCTCAGCTCAGGTCTTGATTTTAGGTTGTAAGTTCAAGCCCCATGTTGGGCTCCATGCTGGGTGTGGAGCCTACTTCAAAAAATAAAAAAGGGGCGCCTGGGTGGCTCAGTTGGTCAAGCATCTGACTTCAGTGTAGGTCATGATCTCACAGTTCGTGGATCTGAGTCCCGTGTAGGGCTCTGTGATGACAGCTTGAAACCTGGGGCCTGCTTGGGATTCTGTCTCCCTCTCTGCCCCTCCCCTGCTTGTGCACTCTCTCTCTCTCTCACTTAAAAATAAACATTAAAAAATTTTTTTTAATAAAAAAGAAAGCTTTTATGCACTCTACTGAATATGACAGTCATAATGTTTGATCAATTTCTTATGATTATTATCTCCATTTTAAGATAAAAAAATGGAAGTTCCGAGAAGTGATTTGTTCAAAAAAGTCAGCAGGTGGAATTGGAACATGTTTCCAAGTCCAATGGTAACAAATTTCATGTGTATTGCAATCAACTTTAAAGGCTGAAATCTGGAAATATTAATATATCAATCTACTTTATTATGATTTTAGGTAGGCCTATACTAAGGATGGCACAGAATCTTTTTTACGTTTCCTACCTCCAGCTTTAGGCAATTGTTCCCCATGTAATACATAGCATCCTGACTGGCAAGACAGGTTACTTGGGTCCCTTTACAACAGATGAAACACATCAGTGTTTGAAAGAATGCTAACATTTAAATATAAATACCATAACAACTAGTTTGAAAAAAAGGGAAAATATATCAAAACTATACTTGATTCAAAATAACAATCTGTATTTAATATCTTTAAATCTTTCAACTACATATGAATCATATATGAAAGATGGTGGCATCTTTTTTTTTAATATATGAAATTTATTGTCAAATTGGTTTCCATACAACACCCAGTGCTTATCCCAAAAGATGCCCTCTTCAATACCCATCACCTACCCTCCACTCCCTCCCACCCGCCATCAACCCTCAGTTTGTTCTCAGTTTTTAAGAGTCTCTTACGCTTTGGCTCTCTCCCACTCTAACCTCTTTTTTTTTTTTTTTTTCCTTCCCCTCCCCCATGGGTTTCTGTTACGCTTCTCAGGATCCACATAAGAGTGAAACCATATGGTATCTGTCTTTCTCTGTATGGCTTGTTTCACTTAGCATCACACTCTCCAGTTCCGCCCACGTTGCTACAAAGGGCCATATTTCATTCTTTCTCCTTGCCACGTAGTACTCCATTGTGTATATAAACCACAATTTCTTTATCCATTCATCAGTTGATGGACATTTAGGCTCTTTCCACAATTTGGCTGTTGTTGAGAGTGCTGCTATAAACACTGGGGTACAAGTGCCCCTATGCATCAGTACTCTTGTATCCCTTGGGTAAATTCCTAGCAGTGCTATTGCTGGGTCATAGGGTAGGTCTATTTTTAATTTTTTGAGGAACCTCCACACACTTTTCCAGAGTGGCTGCACCAGTTTGCATTCCCACCAACAGTGCAAGAGGGTTCCCATTTCTATAGTCTCCTGATTTGTTCATTTTGCCACTCTGACTGGCATGAGGTGAT
Source organism: Panthera leo (assembly GCF_018350215.1). NCBI lineage: Eukaryota > Metazoa > Chordata > Mammalia > Carnivora > Felidae > Panthera > Panthera leo. The sequence goes on from NC_056692.1 coordinate 26,169,738, forward strand.
ATCTAAGTGTGGTTTTGATTTGTATTTCCCTGATGAGGAACGATGTTGAGCATCTTTTCATGTGCCTGTTGGCCAAGATGGTGGCATCTAACAGTTTAGATAAATGATATGCCACTTGTACAATTTAGTACTTTACAATATCAAAGAGCCAAATTAAACATTTTAATATTGAGTTTTATAAATATTGATGTAAAATAATGTTATGTAAAATGACAGAATTTGGGAAAAATCATAAGAAAATAAAAATCAAATAAATTGCTTTAAAAAGGAAAACCAAGATAAAAATACAAATTTATTATTAAAAAAAAGCACTAAAGTAACTACCTGATTATGCCTTGTTAAAATATATTCCTCTTCATCGGTATTTACCATTAGATTTTAAAGGTTAATTTCTGGGAATAGTAAGTTTCATGCAGCTTTTAATTTTTTTTTAATACATTGAAACTTGTTTATTACAGAGTGGAATTTGGTATAAGATGGGTTGTTTTGGACCTTGTCCAAGAGTTTAGTTACTGAAAGCACTTCATTATAAGGTAGTTTCACCAATAAGGTGATCCACTGGCTCAGATCCCATGGATATTATAACAAGGCTCCATTGTAGAGTACAGGAAGCTGGGCAGCCAATGTTCTATCAAATGAAACCTTAAGAAACAAACTTCTTTTTTTTGGGGGGGGAGGAGGTGGGAAGACATGAAAATCGTTTAAGCCTAGAGAATCATAAGCCCAGGTCATCTGTCTAAATTTCCATTTCCTGAAGTGATGTTCTTTATTGTACATTTAATAGTTGCACATATACTTCTTGTTATTTTAGCTTCTTTAAGACATTCATTGTCTGATGTAGCATTAAATTTATTTTTTATTATGAAAATGTCCAGTATTAATACTGCCCTTCTCTTTATAGAAGATTGACTTCATTTGTCTACAGAATAGACAAGAAACTACCAACAGTTTATGAAGGCTAAAGTAAAATCAAGTGCAGCTCACTGATAAATCTGAGGCATGAGCAAGAATAACTGTGTGGTAATCAAATTTTTAAAAATGCCATCACTTAGAGATTAAATAACTACAATAACCAGTCTTTCAAGTGATTTTACAATAGGCACTTTGATTTATAAAGTTTTATAAACAATCCTGAAGAATTAAATATTTTGAATGTGTTTTACTTTGGAAAAATAACAACAAAGTCGTTGCAGAAAAATATGGAAATAAAAAAATTAATGAATACAAAGATCAAAAGAATAAAACCAAGGAGTGCCTGGGTGGCTCAGTCGGTTAGGCGTCCGACTTCGGCTCAGGTCATGATCTCGTGGTTTGTGGGTTTGAGCCCCATGCCAGGCTCTGTGCTGACAGCTCAAAGCCTGTAACCTGCTTTGGATTTTGTGTCTCCATCTCTCTCTACCCCTCCCCCACTCACGCTCTGTCTCTCTCAAAAATAACATTTAAAAAATGTTTTTAATGAAGAAAAAAACAAAAAACAAAGCCTTATGAGAACTTAGATACACTAGCAAATTAAAAACCATGTAATAACTAAGTGCATAGTAGCAGCATTGTATGAACTGTCATTAATTTCCAATACAATTACAAAAAGTTTTAAATGACTTATCTAAATTTCAAAAGTAAAATCATGAAACATCTACTCTTTACATTATACCTTTCTCCATCAATAAAGCCCTTTCCAACTGGCAGTTTTCCTGATTCATGGCCAGTATGCTTTATATAATTTCAGCCCTTAAATAAATTCAGTATAATTATTTCATATATCCATTGAATGGGTAAGGCAAATTACCTGATAAACAATTTCTAACTTATGTACCTCCAAAGCCTTAAAAAATAACTAGCCAAATAATATTTCCTTCCTACTATATAACAATTCTTTATTGTCAGTTTATCTCCCTATGTATCTATCTGTCATCTATCATCATAAAAGGGAAGGCTTCACATAAAGCAAGGGTGTACTTCAGATATATGATTGATTTACTAGTTAATATTTGAGGGTTTGACATGTGCCAGATATTCTTTTAAATGCTTTCACATTTTAACTTAACTCTCTAAAACATCTTTTAAAAGTACATTATTACTAATTAAAATGTTCTACAACCTAATCTATTATAAAGGCTGGTACTTTAATTCTTGCATTATCCTGGTCAAAGTTGCTATCTAAGGAGACTATATACCTGTTTCACTAATGGTACCATTGCACAAAATTTTTAAAATATCTTTTGGAATTACTAAATACTAGTGGCACAGCTCTACATATGTTCTCGGATACTGGAAATTTTTAGCCTCAGAGAGAATTAGATTTTGGAGAGAATAAATTTGAGATAAGTTTGGATAATACACCAAGGTATGACTAAAAAATATTGTGCTTAATTTTTCTCATGTAATTTGCCAATTCTTCTAAAGGCAATATTAAGGGTCAAAAATGTTTTCATTATAGCATTGTTAAAAATAAATATTGGGGCACCTGGGTGGCTGTCAGTTAAGCCTTTGACTTTGGCTTAGGTCATGAGCTCATGGTTTGTGAGTCTGTGAGTTCAAGCCCTGCATTGGGCTCCAGCTGACCATGCAGAGCTTGCTTGGGATTCTCTCACTCCCTCTCTCTGTCCCTCCTCTGCTCACTTGTGCTCTCTTTCAAAATAAATAAAGAAATAAAAAAAAAATTATCTTGCTTCTCAAGTTACTATGTACATACTCATACAATTATTCCTTAAAAGATATATGAGTGTTATTTCACTGTTTCTAAAAAATGGTTTACTTTATTAAAAAAATTTTTTAATGTCTATTTATTTTTGAGAGAGAGAGAGCGAGCAGTGGTGGGGCAGAGAGAGAGGAAGACAGAATCCCAAGCAGGCTCCATGCCATTAGTACAGAACCCAATGTGGGGCTCGAACCCACCAAATGTGAGATCATGACTTGAGCCGAAACCAGAGGTCAGATGCTTAACTGACTGAACCATCCAGGAGCCCCTGTTAATTTTTTAATTTTTATTAAAAACACTTTTGTTCATTTTTGAGAGACAGAGCACGGGCAGGGGAGGGGCAGACAGAGAGGGAGACACAGAATCTGAAGCAGGCTCCAGGCTCTGAGCTGTCAGCACAGAGCCCGACGCGGGGCTAGAACCCACAAACTGTGAGATCAAGACGTGAGCTAAAGTCGGATGCTTAACTGACTGAGCCATCCGCGCACCCCTGGTTTGCCTTATTTTAAGCATTCTGGAAAAAAAGCAAATGAAAATTGACTCAGAATAAAATATTAACATCTTTAAATTATGTATTTTTAAAGCTGAAAGGGATTTACATGATTTTATATACTAAATCCCACATTTCACAGATGAAACTAATTTCCCAAAAGGCGTGGTGATTGCCAACAAGACTTAGCAAATTAGTGGCAGAACCAGGAACAGAACACAAGTCTCTTGTCTTCCACTTGCTTTTCTTTCTACTACCCCACTACCCTTATCTGTGGATTAGGAACTACATCTGAGAGGATAAATGGTTTCACTCTTGCAAAATTAGAAATTTTCTTTTACTCTAGTGCTTGTAACTTATTACTCACTGATCAACTAAGAAAAATATACAATACTAGGGATCAAATATATCCTAATCTATAGATGAATTCTTTAACTGGTAAGTTATCATTTTAAATTTCTTTGAACTATGCTTATAGTTGTACTATCCAGTGCTATAGAAACAAGCTGTATTCAACCTAAACACCTTCAAAATAAAAGTAAACATACAGACGTATAATTCATTTATCCAAATGAATATATAAAATACTGGATTCCTCGGACTTCAAGCTGTATTACAAAGCTGTACATCATCAAGACAGTATGGTACTGGCACAAGAACAGACATTCAGATCAATGGAACAGAATAGAGAACCCAGAAATGGACCCACAAACGTATGGCCGACTAATCTTTGACAAAGCAGGAAAGAATATCTAATAAAGACAGTCTCTTCAGCAAGTTGTGCTGGGAAAACTGGACAGCAACATGCAGAAAAATGAACCTGGACCACTTTCTTAAACCGTACACAAAAATAAACTCAAAATGGATGAAAGACCTAAATGTAAGTAAGATGGAAGCCATCAAAATCCTTGAGGAGAAAGCAGGCAATTTGGCCTGCAACTTTGACTTTGGCCACAGCAACTTCTTACTCAACACGTCGCCAGAGGCAAGGGAAACAAAAGCAAAAATGAACTATTGGGACCTCATCAAAATAAAAAGCTTCTGCACAGAGAAGGAAACAATCAGCGAAAAGGCAACCAATGCAATGGGAGAAGATATTTGCAAAAGGCATATCAGATAAAGGATTACTATCCAAAATCTATAAAGAACTTCTCAAACTCAACACCCAAAATACAAATAATCCAGTGAAGAAATGGGCAAAAGACATGAATAGACACTTCTCCAAGGAAGACATCCAGATGGCCAAGCAACACATGAAAAGATGCTCAACATCACTCATCATCAGGGAAATACAAATCAAAACCACAATGAGATACCACCTCACACCTGTCAGAATGGCTAACATTAACAACTCAGGCAACAACAGATGTTGGCGAGGATGCAGAGAAAGAGAATCTCTTTTGCACTGCTGGTGGGAATGCAAACTGGGGCAGCCACTCTGGAAAACAGTATGGGAGGTCCTCAAAAAATTAAAAGTAGAACTACCCTATGAGCCAGCAATTGCACTACCAGGTATTTTTCCAAGGGATACAGGTATGCTGTTTCAAAGGGGCACATTCACCCTAATGTTTATAGCAGCACTATCGACAATAGCCAAAGTATGGAAAGAGCCCAAATGTCCATCGATGGATGAATGGATAAAGAGGATGTGGTATATATACACAATGGAGTGTTACTCGGCAATGAAAAAGAATGAAATCTTGCCATTTGCAACTATGTGGATGGAACTAGAGGGTATTATGCTAAGCGAAATTAGAGAAAGACAAACATATGACTTCACTCATATGAGGACTTGAAGATACAAAACAGATGAACATATGGGAAAGGAAGCAAAAATAATACAAAAACAGGGAAGGGGCCAAAAACACAAGAGACTCTTAAATATGGAGAACAAACAGGGTTACTGGAGGGGTCGTGGGAGCGGGGATGGGCTAAATGGGTAAGGGGCATTAAGGAATCTACTCCTGAAATCATTGTTGCACTATATGCTTAGATATAACTTAAAAAAATAAATAAATAATAAAAAAATAAAATAAAATACTGGATTCCTGGAAATTTTGACTTGAAAATAAACCACATCCACAACTTGAACAACTTGTAAGATTTTTCAATTCAAATCGCTCACATGAAGCCTAAATGTCCATTGAATAAGACATGTTTCTTAGAAAAAGAGGAGTGAATGTATTTTTGGAATGATGACAGAGAAATGCATCTTTTATAACCATTTTTGATCAGAAGTATAGCTTCATACACAAATACATAAACAGGGTCAAAATTTACAGAAAAATTTAGTGAGCTATAAGAGAACATTTTTCAGCTGCAGTTACATGTTTGGGTTTACTTATAAAATTTATATATGGAGTTTTCTATCTTAACAGTTTCATAATTACAACCTTCATGCTAGAACATTTCACTTTTTTCTACAATGATGAAGCTAAGTAATTAGAATTAAAAATTTGGAGTCATTCCTTTGGCATTTTGTAACTTTATATAATTTGCTATATATTCAGTGCTTGATTGTGTTTTATCAAATGAAAAAATGTAAAGCAACATCAGTTAAAAATACATGCAGTTTTCTTCCTTAATTCTTAATTCCCTCTAAGTAGGCAGTTTAATACAGGAATAAACTTTTCAAGAAAACTCTGATTTCTAAAATAATATATTGATTTGAGGTAAATACGTAAGTGAAACAAGACTGAGATAAGACTGGATTAGACTGCTATTCATTTTTATGTATTAAACAGATGTTTTATGTATAAAAACAGGACTACAAAATACAAATATTTATGCGACAGGGGCGCCTGGGTGGCTCAGTCGGTTGAGCATCTGACTTTGGCTCAGGTCATGATCTCACAGTTCATGGGTTCAAGCCCGGCATCTGGCTCTGTGCTGACAGCCTGGAGCCTGGAGCCTGCTTCTGATTCTGTCTCCCTCTCTCTCTCTGCCCCTCCCCTGCTCACACTCTCTCTGTCTCTCAAAAATAAATAAATGTAAAAAAAAAGAAAAAAAATATTTATGCGACATATGAAGTACCCTAGGAAACTACATATCTTTCACATTGGTTAATTTTTAAATTGTATTCAGCTAAGGAAGACTTCTTGGAGGAAAATATTTTGTATGAATCTCTTTATCAAAACTTGAAAATAATAAAACATTCTGAATGTAAAATAGACTTTTAAAACACTGTAATAACAATGAGTTAAAGTGAAAAATACATTAAAAAAAAAAAGCTATACCACTTATCCAGTGTAGAAATTGTCATTTATAAGAGAGTTTAATACAAGCATGACAACACATTTTTAGTGTGTGACAGTTAAGTATTATTACCTAACACCAGGGAATACACCTTTATTTGTTGGAAGGAGACTGTTTAATATTCTTTTGTATCTGTTTCACGAGTTTTTCCCAGGTCTAATTCATTTATATGAGTTGTTTTTATATTACTACCATTGTCATCAATTTTACTTTAATATTCATGAGTCTATTCAACTTTGTGCAATCCTCAGCTTTTATTTCTTGGGACTCCTTTCTCAGTTCTAATTTCAAAAAGATCTTCAGCTAAAATGCATTTTGAATTATTAGCCAATCTATTATCTCTATCACTTTCAACTTGTTCATTCTTTTCTTCATTTGTATCTTCAGGATCATAAAGTTCAGGTGTAAAATAGATAGATTCATCCTCTGCTTCTGTGTCAGAAGCTCTATTTGAAGTAGAAAGTTTAGCTTCTTTACCAACTAGAGACAATTCAATGTCCGGACCCAGGGTTTCTTCATAGAACAGCTGTTTGGAATAATTTTCTTTAAGAAGAGTAGCATCAATCTTTATTGGTGAAATAACGATTTCTGATTGAGGGCATGGTTCAACTGATGTGTCTACCGTCAGAGATGAGGACTCACATTTATCAGTGAGTGGTAAGACTGTTTTGCATCCTTTTTCTGTTTCAAAAGGGGAAGCGCTAGAGGCACAGTCCTCTGGTGACCTGGATTTAGGTGTTGCAGTCAGAATTTCATCAGTAATATAATGTCCCAAAGAATTAAAGCTAGACCAATTAACTCTCTTTGTCTGTTTGTTGAAGGTTGGGCTTGTCGATCTGGAAATCACAATTCTTTCTGCTTTCATTGTCTGGGCAGACTCTTCCAATAATATAGGATCATCTATAAATACAAAAATTTAAGAATGTTAATTTCCTGTTCCTAACTAATATAATAATTGTCACATTAAAGTAATTTCTGTTAAAAATAATGAAGTAACTGTAGGGATCATAATTGAGAGCCCACAACCAACAGTAGCAGGACTTCATCTTAGAACATAAAGCACAAAATGTGAACTCTTAAAGGAATCCTAGGTCCCCAGTGATTCTGAGCCCAAGTTATAACGTTGTCTAGTAAACTATCAAATTCCACACCAGGGACTTTAGGAGTGAATGAGAAAAGGAGGGGTAAAAAAGGAATAGAAAGAGGGCTGAGTAATGGAGGAAATACACTGTAAAAATTTGCCTTGAAAATTCACTAACCAATGATAGGGAAAAACTGACCCTAGATTAATTCCCTAAAGGAAACTGGCAACCATAAGGACTAAATTATTTGATTTAAAGTTATAAAACTGGTTAGTAATCAGACCCAACTAGAACTCAGGTTTCCTGATTACTAGTCAATGTCTTTGCATTTACTATGACATTTATTAAAAAATAACAACAAAAAAACCCACCAGATACTATGAAGTAAATATTTAATACTTGATATATTAAATTATCATATATTAGTTAAAATAATTAAAATGGTATCCAATGCTATAGACCACAGTTTGGCAAATTTTTTTCTACACCTGGCCAGACAGTAAATATTTCAGGCTTTGTGGATCATATTGTATCTGCTGCAACTACAGGCATACCTCCTTTTATTGCACTTTGCTTTACTGCACATTGCAGGTACTGTGTTTTTTACAAATTCAAAGTTTGTGGCAACCTTGCATCGAGCAAGTCTATAAGTAACATTTTTCCAACAGCATTTGCTTACTTCATGTCTATGTGTCACATTTTAGTTATGCTCATCTGTGACCAGTGATCTTTGATGTCACTATTGTAATTGTTTTGGGGCACTATAAACCATACCATACAAGATGGTGAACTTAATAGACAAATGTGTGTGTTCTGACTGCTCCCCTCACCAGCTGTTTGCCCATCTCTTTCCCTTTTGTTCAGGCATTCCTATTCCTTAAGACACGACAATATTGAAATTAGGTCAATTAATAATCCTACAATGACCTCTAAGTGCCAAGAGTTACATGTCTCTCTTTATTTACTTTTGTCTCTTTAAGTCAAAAGCTAGAAATGATACGCTTAGTGAGGAAGACATATTGAAAACCAAGATAAATCAAGAAGTAATTTTGACTTTCAACTCTTTTTAAGAAAGACATTTTTTTAAGGCAATAGCTGCCACAGATAGTGATTCCTTTGATGGATCTGGGAAAAATAAATTGAAAACCTTCTGGAAAGAATTCACCATTCTAAATGCCACTAAGAACATTCATGATTCGAGCGGCCTCTGGGAGCAGACTTTAGAAGACCCCGCCTCGGACCAGGCCTTTCTGTGCAGAAGTGGCGGCACCGAGAGCCTCTATTTTACAGAGGCTTACTCTGACACATGCTCCACGGTTGGACTTGTTGCCAGGGAAGGCAATGTTAAAGTCTTAAGAAAACTGCTCAAAAAGGGACGTAATGTTGATGTCGCTGATAACAGGGGATGGATGCAGATTTCCTAAGCAGCTTATCACAACTCTGTAGAATGTTTACAGATGTTAATTCATGCAGATTCATCTGAAAACTACATTAAGATAAAGACAGTTCAGGGCTTCTGTGCATTACGTCTTGCTGCAAGTCAAGGATATTGGAAGACCGTACACTCTTTTAGAATCTGGGGCAGATGCTAATGCCACTACTTCAGAGAAAACCACACCACTGTTTTTAGCTGTTGAAAATGGACAGATAGATACATTAAAGCTGTCACTTCGACATGGAGCAAATGTTAATGGGTCCCATTCTGGGTGTGGATGCAACGCTTTGCATCAGGCTACTTTTCAGGAAATGCTGAGATCATAAAATTGCTTTTTTAAGAAAGGAGCAAACAAGGAATGCCAGGATGACTTTGGAATCACACTTTTATTTGTGGCTGCTTGGCACGGCAAGCTGGAAAGCTTAAACATACTTATTTCATCGGGTGCAAAAGTCAACTGTCAAACATTGGATGAAGTTACTCCCTCATTCATTGCTGCTCAGGAGGGCCACACAGAATGTGTAGAGCTTTTGCTGTTCAGTGGGCCAGATCCTGATCTTTACTGTAATGAGGCCTATTGGCAGTTACCTATTCATGCAGTTGCATGAATGGTCCATATTGGACCATTAATGGACTTGTTAATACCACTTACCAACTGGGTTTGTGACATGGGCCAGACAAAGTGAGCCCCGTTTACTCTGCAGTGTTCGGAGGGCATGAAGAGTGCCTAGAAATGTTACTCCAGCATGACTACAGACAAGATGTCTAGATGTGCCACATCTTTGCATTTAGTTCTCCCATGTGTATGGCTTTCCAAAAGGACTGTGAGTTTTTGGAATTGTGAATATTCTTTTGAAATATGGAGCCCAACTAAATGAACTTCATTTGGCATACTGCCTAAAGTATGAGAAATTTTCAGTATTTTGCTACTTTTTGAAGAAAGGTTGTCTATTGGCATTGTGGAACCATATTTCTGAATCTTTAAATCATGCAATTAAAGCATAGACAAAATATAAGGAATGGCTACCATCTCTCCTGCTTGCTGGATTTGACCCACTGAATCTACTCTGCAATTCTTGGATTGACTCAGTCAGTGATGACACCCTTATCTTCACTTTGGAGTTTACTAATTGGAGGAGGCTTCTTCCAGCTGTTGAAAAGATGCTCTCTGCTCGTGTCTCAAACTCCTCTTGGGCTCTGCAAGCAGCATATTGCCTCTGTTCTGTCCCTCACCCACCTTTGTTGTTTAGAAATTCGTTCAGTCCAGTCTCAAACCAGAACACCTATGATCCGACAGTTTTATCTGTCAGTTGCCACTTCCCAGATTTGCTCTATGCAAAGGTTCCGAGGATGAATGAAGTTCCAGAACTGGCAGTTATTTAAGATGGAGAAATCAGGGAAACTACTTAATGCAGCTCGTGTCTTACTCTCAAAACGACCAAAACAAAGAGCCATGTGGTACAAATTCTTCGTGATTTTATGGTCATAAATGATGATATTTGTTTGTGTGGTCAGTTAGGTTTTTTGGGGAGAGGCAGTTTATTGCAAATGTTTACAATTGTGCTTCCTGGTAAAAAAAAATACCGTAAACCTAACTTATGTTACATTAGTGCAAATTTATCACCAACACATTTTATGTTGTAAATTCATTTACCTAACCATTTTCTGCATTATTTTGTTAATGAACTATGATGCTGCTTCTAGTGCTGAAAATGGCACATTTCCACTTATGAGTCTGTTTACCTAGGGCTAGGAGCTTAGAATGGAATGCATAAAACTTTCCAGGAAATGTACACACAATGGGGTTGAATCTATTATTATTATTATTATTAATTTGAGGTTGTCTCTTATATTTATAAGTCCATTCTCATCTCTTAATTCAGTCAGTTTTATGAAGAATTGCTATTCATTGGCTTTTCACAGGTAAACTCAGGGGAGAATTTTTTTTTTTTAAGAATACAGAAAATGAATAATTTTTCTGTTGATCCCCCCTGCCCCCCAAGTTTCTTAATGTTCTCTTTGGCTAAAAGAGACTCCCATTTCTGCAAAGGCAAGAACAGATCTAAAGTCAAACATAGGCTAAGTTGAAAAAAATTAGGTCAATATTGAAATAAATGAGCATATTACCACACTTAGAGTACTAATCAGGACACTGAGAGGGGCATTTCTGTGGCACTATCATTAAAGAAAGCTATGTATTTCTGAGTCACATAGTATCAAATAAAACATTCAAGCCCCATTCAGCCTCCAGATCCGAGGGCAGCTTTGATCCTATGAAGCAATGATTGCTACTTTTATTAATATTATAGTGTTTTTCCTTTTTATCAAATAGTCCTTGATCCTATGAAATTTAGACCTCAGAAACCTAGGGTAATGAGCTACGACCTCATTGGTAGTGCTCAATATGAATCTACAGTCAGAGAAGAAAAAACACTGGATCAGGTGAGCTATGGTAAGATGCTGTCAGGACCAACCTTGAAAGAAAGTTTATGAAATCATTACTGTCATGACAGACAACTAGAAATTGGGCCTAGAGGAGGGAAAATCTTTTGTCCTACTGGGATTCTGTGGCTTGAAATAGATGGGAGTGTGTCAGCCAAGTCCGTCTCTGATAGGCCTTTGCTATTTGCTAAATAGCAAGGATGAAGTCAGACCAAATAATGGAAACATTGTTAAGATCCAGAGAGATGACTGAACTCGGTGCAGATTAGAGCTATAGTTGTTGCCTGTGGGTGGAGATAAGAGTTAGAATGTGGGTATACAGGTAGAAATAAGTGTAGATATGGAAAACCAGGTGGAAATTCTGATACTTAATAAATAAATTCCAAGAATGTATGTACTATGTAATAATTTTTAAATGTTGTTCTAATCTTTATTTTTCCAAACCCCAAGTCTCTGGTTTTTCACATAACTGGTTTATTATTGGGGCCAAATACACATAGAATATTTACATTTGAGGGTGAATCTTCTCATGTGTTTTTGTTCATGTTCAAATATGTAATAAAAATTAAACTATCAAAAAAATTCATGATTCATGGGAAGAAGTTAAAATATCAACATTAACAGGAATTTGGGAGGAGTTGATTCCAATCCTCATGGATGACTTTGAGGAATTCAAGACTTTAGTGGAGATGTGGTGGAAATCGCGAGAGCACTAGAATTAAAAGTAAAGCCTGAAAATGTGATTGAATTGCTGCCGTCTCATAAGAAAACTTCAATGGAAGAGGAACTACTTCCTATGTATCAGCAAAGAAAGTGGTTTCTTGAGATGAAATCTACTCCTAGTCAAGATGCTGTGAAAATTGTTGAAATGACTACCAAGAATTTAAGACATTATATAAACTTAATAAAGTAGCAGCAAAGTTTGAGAGGACTGACTCCAATTTTGAAAGAAGTTCTAATTTGGGTAAAATACTATCAAAAAGCATCGTATGCTATAGAGGTCATTTGTAAACAAAGAGTCAATTGATGTGGCAAACTTCATAGTGGTCTTATTTTAAAAATTGCTGCATCCACCCCAGCCTTCAGCAACCAGCACCCTGATCAGTTAGCAGCCATAGACACTGAAGCACGACCCTCCACCAGTAAAAAGATTATGGCTTGTTGAAAGCTCAGTTGATGGTTAGCATTTTTTAGCAATAAAGTTTTTTTAATTAAGGTATATACATTATTTTTAGGACATAATGTTATTACACACTTAAGAGACTATAGTATTAGTATAATGTAAACATAACTTTTATACGCACTACAAAACCAAAAAATTCATCTGAATTGTTTTATTGTGATACTTGCTTTATTGTGGTGGTCTGGAACCAAACCCGCAACATCTCCAAGGTATGTAAGTACTCAATTGTGCTGGTCTAGTGCAAAATACACTATGACTAAACTCTGCTGTTGTGTACCACACATAACTGAATGCTCTACCGACTGAGCTAGCCAGGCAGTTCATACATAACTGAATGGATGTGACTCTGTACCATTAAACATGATATACAAAAACAGATGGCCAAATTGGTCCATAAGCCATAGTTTGCCAATCCCTGACACAGACTATTATATTCTAATATATTTTAAAATGTTATTTTTTATTATTCAGAATAAATGACTCTCACTTCCCTAAACTAATAAATTCATGTAAGAGAAGTTATCTATACATTAGACCAATTTTTAATATAGCCTTTAGGAAAACATCTGCCATTTGTACAGTATTACCATGCTGTGATATTTATCATCTTATTAGATCTTTGCATCCCAAGCTAAGGGATAGCTATGAAGAGATTCCTTTTTTGTTTTTTGTTTTTGTTTTTTTTGAAAGTTTATTTAGTTATTTTGAGAGAGGGAAAGGGAGAGGGAGAGGGAGAGGGAGAGGGAGAGGGAGAGAGGGAGAGAGGGAGAGAGGGAGAGAGGGAGAGAGGGAGAGAGGGAGGGAGAGAGAGAGAGAGAGAGAGATAAGGAGGGACAGAGAGGGGGAGAGAATCCCAAGCAGGCTCAGCTGACAGTGCAGAGCCAGACATGGGGCTTGATCCTGTGACCCTGAGATCATGACCTGAGCTGAAATCAAGAGTCGAATGCTTACCCAGCTCAGCCACCCTGGTGTCCCAGAGATTCCTTTTTCTATTAAGACTCAAAAAAGTTACGTGACTTGCTCATGGTCACAAAGTTAGGTAATGACAAAGTTTTGAGTGGAAAACCAGAAAATATGCTCAGGTCTCTTGACAAAAGTTTGTTCTCATTCCAATACACCATACTATTTCATTACTTTATGATAATGTCTTCTATTACAAGCCAACATATTTAAGGAAATTAATCTATAGCAAAATATATATCATTTCACTTGATATAATGAAAGAATTCTCTATCAAATGTAAATAGGCAAAACTTTTCAAACCTTGGTCCTTTCGGGAGATGATGTCTCCTGGTAGAGATAGACTTGTGGTTATTTTAGGACAGTGTAGTTCTTGGACACACATTTTTGCTTCACCTTCCCTAGGATTTTCTGGTGGTAGATGGCTTGCTGCTTCTGATAAGTAAGTTAAGGTATTGTCCTTCAAACAGGCCACTTCAAGTGTAGACCCACTGTCCTGTATAAACTTTCTGTCCTCTTTGGATACATCAATGACTTTCTGGTGCTTTTTGGAAAATTCAGCCAAGGACTCCATTGCACTTTCAAAGGTTGAATGGTACTGAACCTGCTGCCGTATCCATTTAGAAAGTCCTAAGGAAAAAGTAAACCCAGGGAAGAAACTTTGGTTATTTAGTTTCTTAAGACATTATGTATTAAGAAAAACCTTAGATAATTTTTCTAATGAAGTAATCTATATGAATTTAGGGTATATAGAATGATTCTCTACACTAAAAACTATAGAAAAAACTATAGAAAGTTTATGAAAGAAATTGAAAAAGACACAAAAAAATGGGAAAACATCCTATGCTAATGGATTAAGCTCTTAATTGTTCTTCTGAACAAATATTGTTAAAATATCTATACTATCCAAAGCAATCTATGCATTCAATGCAATCCTTATCAAAATAACACCAGCATTCTTCACAGAGCTAGAACAAACAATCCTAAAATTTGTATGGAGCCAGAAAAGACTGAATAGCCAACGCCACGTTGAAAAAGAAAACCAAATCTGGAGGCATCATAATTCTGGATTAAAAAGCTGTAATCATCAAGACAGTATGGTACTGGCACAAAAACAGACATACAGATCGATGGAACAGAACAGAGAAGCAGAAAAGGACCCACAAATGTATGGCCAACTAATCTTTGACAAAGCAGGAAAGAATATTCAATGGAAAAAGACAGTCTCTTCAGCAAATGGTGCTCAGAAAACTGGGCAGTGACATGTGGGAGAATGAACCTGGACCACTTTTTACACCATGCTCAAAAATAAACTAAAAATGGGGGCACCTGGGTGGCTCAGTCAGCAGAGCGTCTGACTTCAGTTCAGGTCATGATCTCGCAGTCTGTGAGTCTGAGCCCCACGTCGGGCTCTGTGCTGACAGCTCAGAGCCTGGAGCTTGTTTTGGATTCTGTGTCTCCCTCTGTCTCTGTCCCTTCCCCACTTGTGCTCTCTCTCTGTCTCAAAAATAAATAAACATTAAAAAAATTTTCAAAATAAACTCAAAATAGATGAAAGACCTAAATGTAAGACAAGAAACCATTAAAATCCTAGGGGAGAAAACAGGCAACAACTTCTTTGACTTCGGCTGCATCAATTTCTTACTAGACATGTCTCTGGAAGCAAGGGAAACATGAACTATTAGGACCTCATCAAGATAAAAAGCTTCTGCACAGCAAAGGAAACAATCAACAAAACTAAAAGGCAACCGATGGAATGGGAGAAGATATTTGCAAATAACAAATCGGATAAAGGGTTAGTATCCAAAGTCTACCTATAAAGAACGTATCAAACTCAACACCCAAAAAACAAATAAGTCAGTGAAGAAATGGGCAAAAGACATGAACAGATACTCTTCCAAAGAAGACATCCAGATGGCTAGCAGACACATAAATAGATGCTCAACATCACACATCATGAGGGAAATACAAATCAAAACCATGATGAGATACCACCTCACACCTGTCGGGATGGCGAAAATTAAAAACTCAGGAACCAACAGATGTTGGTTAGAATGTGGAGAAAGAGGAATCCTTTTTGTACTGTTGGTGAGAATGCATACTGGTGCAGCCACTCTGGAAAAAAGTATGGAGGTTCCTCCAAAAATTAAAAATAGAGCTACCTTACCACCCAGCAATTTCACTACTAGGTATTTATACAAAGGATACAAAAATGCTGATTTGAAGGAGCACATGCCCCCCCCCCCCACCAATGTTTATAGCAGCACTATCAACAAGAGCCAAATTATGCAAAGAGCCCAAATGTCCATTGACTAATGATGAATGGATAAAGAAGATGTGGTATATATATACAATGGCGATCAAAAAGAATGAAATCTTGCCATGTGAAACAGGTGGATGGAATTAGAATGTATTATGCTAAGAGAAGTCAGTCAGAGAAAGACAAATACCGTATGATTTCACTCGTATGTGGAAGTTAAGAAAAAAAGATGAACATAGGGGAAGGGAAAGAAAAAGAAGATAAAAAGAGGGAGGCAAACCATAAGAGGTTCTTTTTTGTTGTTGTTGTTTAAGTTTATGTATTTACGTTGAGAGACAGAGAGAGAGAGAGAGAGAGAGAGAGAGAGAGAGAGAGAGCGCGAGCAGGAGAGGGGCAGAGAGAGGAGACAGAACCCCAAGCAGGCTCCACACTGTCAGTGCAGAGCCTATGTGGGATTTGAACCCATGACCCGTGAGATCATGACCTGAGCCGAAATCAAGAGTTGAATGCTTAACCTACTGAGCCACCCATGTACCCCTAAGAGACTCTAAATACAGAGAACTAAGGGTTGCTGGAGGGGAGGTGGGTAGGGGGCTGGGCTAAATGGGTGATGGGTACTAAGGACAGCACTTGTTGGCATGAGCACTGGGTGTTACATGTAAGTGAAGAATCACTTAATTCTACTTCTGAAACCATTATTACACTATATGTTAACTAACTTGGATTTAAGCAGGAAAAAAAAAAAAGATTCTCAATATTTTTCCTGCCTAAAAATCTTCACATGTACATTATGCTTAGTATTGCTCATGTATCAGTACCATTTTTCTTTACATGCAGTGATTGTCAACTGAAGGGAGGGAAGAGGGAGTGGGAGTAGAGTGGAATGGGAGAAATGTATTATTTGTCAGTTTAGAATAACTGGGGAAATAAGGCAAATTTAATTTCATCATAATTCCCCACAAATATTGCCTATGCTTTAATTTTAGAGAAACTAGAAGTTGTAAACAACACGATCTTCCATTCCAACTTTCTAACTTTGACTCCCTTTACAAAAAATAAATGCAAGATTCCAGTCTCATAGGTTTTTTTGTTCCTCTTCTTCCCCAATTCCAAATGTGTCTTAAACTATCCTGGAAATGAAAGGAATAACAATGTTACCATGGACAAATCATGTCCTATTTGAATATTTATGATATATTTTTTAATATATAAACAAGTTGTAAGGGACATGATTTGACCTATGACATGTGAAAACTGTAAAACCTTGAACCATATTAAAAGTATACGTGTTTTGTAGTATGACTTATTTCAGAAGGAAATTCAAAATCAGATATTCACTTTTAGAAAATATTCTCTGCTGGTGTTACTATCATCATCTTCTGGAGTAATTTAAAAAGTCACTATGGTATTTTAAGTTAAAAGAAAAATAAGGCAGGGCTTCAAACACCTTGAACTCCTATACAATCATTTACATACATTCTTTTAGTTTTTTTTTTTATGGGAGTTTTTCTATATTTAATGCAAAATGAATTGAGTTCTGTAGTTAATGCAAATTCACTTCAAATAAAAATTAGCCATCAAAAGGAATTTGTACATTGTTGCGCTAGTATTATCTAGATAGGAAGATTTCACACTTTTATGAGTCTCAGAGAAAATAAATAAAAACCATACAGAAATAATGTAAAATTCTTAATTTAAAAAATCTGTTGGCAGTGCCTAGCTGGCTCAGTAGGTGGAACATGTCATTCTTGATCTTGGTGTTGTAAGTTCGAGCCCCACATTGGGTATAGAGACCTACTTAAAAAATAAAATCTTTAGGGGCACCTGGGTGGCTCAGTTGTCAAGAGTGAGGCTCAGGTCGTTGTCTCATGGTTCTTGAGTGTGAGCCCTACATTGGACTCTCTGCTATCAGTGCAGAACCTGCTCGGATCCTGTCTCCTTCTCTCTGTCCTTCTACTAGTGTGTGCTCTGTCTCTCTCTCAAATCAAATCAAATCAGATCTTTAGGGGCATGTGGGTGGCTCAGTCGGTTAAGCATCTGACTCTTGATTTTGATTTTGGCTCAGGTCATGATCTCACTGTCGTGAGATCAAACCCTGCATTGGGCTCTGCACTGAGCGTGGGGCCAGCTTGAGATTCTCTGTCTCACCCTCTGCCCCTCTTCCCCACTTACGCCCTCTCTCTAAAATAAAATTAAAAAAAATTTTTAAGATATATAA
The DNA here is from genome assembly GCF_018350215.1 of Panthera leo. NCBI lineage: Eukaryota > Metazoa > Chordata > Mammalia > Carnivora > Felidae > Panthera > Panthera leo. The sequence continues at coordinate 26,187,761 of NC_056692.1, forward strand.
TTTATTTTCAACTTAGCTTGGAATACTACTCGGCAAGGACAAAGAATGAAATCTTGCCATTTGCAACAATGTGGATGGAACTGGAGGGTATTATGCTAAGTGAAATAAGTCAGTCAGAGAAAGACAGATATCATATGTTTTCACTCATATGAGGAATTTGAGAAACTTAACAGAAGTTAAGTTTCCATCTCATTCCATGCAGGAAGAGAAGAAAAAAAAAGTTATAAACTGAGAGGGAGTCAAACCACAAAAAACATTTTTTTAAATAAATAAATCTTTTAAAAATTCAACAAGTCTGAAATATAAGGTAAGAAGTACTAGATGTTCAAATAAGAAAAACTTTTCAGATTTTGCATTTTTTTAACTGAAGTTAAGAAAAACATTTGACAAGAAGACCATTTAATTTTTTAACTTTTTAAAGATTTTATTTTTAAGTAATCTCTACATCCAATGTGGAGCTTGAACTTATAACCCCAAGATCAACCCTGAACCAGCCAGGTGCCCGTAGAAGAATATTTTAAAGAAGGATTTCCCTTAAAGTTCTTTATTTTGTTTGGTTGGGAAAATAATTATACTGATTAAAAATCAAACTTTTCTAAAACTGAAAAATTTTAGTATTATACTCGCCTCTTTCATGTGTGGAACTTTTTGTAATCAAAGAAAGCCTTTTCAGTGCAAAATGTCAGTTTGCTTTTGAAAACTCAAAGAATCTGAGCTCCACCTGCTGACTAAACATAAGCACTTAACATTTTGCTTTTAGTTATGTCTGGCCCTAAGTGCAATGGGTTGCTTTACATGGAAAGAGCAGAAAAGACTAATAAAGCAGCACTTGCTGCTTTAATCCAGGTGTATACATTTTAATGCCAAACCAAATACTAGGCTCTGAAATAGAAAAAGTAGAGTCCATACCCATAGGTGGTTTATCTGAAACAAATTTAAAATTTTGCATCTCTTTTTATCATTGTCGTATGAACTTTTTAGCTTTGAAGATAATAAAGATGCAAGTATTTCCAAACTAAATACTATAGGCACAAAATATTTGTTCATCTGAGTGGGGAAAAATGGCCATTCACTATATCTTGAGGCCTACAGTGGAGCTTTTTTCCTTTTAGAAAATACTAGCTCTAACATGAACTCTATAACAGCTGAAGCATTTCTAAACAAACAAAAGACAATCAACAATCTTCAATATAATCAAGAATGAAAGAATAAAGAATCCTAAGCAGCCAAAGGAGATGTGCTTAAATGTAAAAACTTATTTTTTGGAAAATTCATTTCTGTGAATAGTCTTTTCCCTGATAATGATAAATAAATAATTACTGTTACTGAATTAAATCCAACATTCTACAAAATTGAAGGATACTAACTGATTAATACTATGTTAGTAACTAGATTCTCCTCTATAAAGATTTTTTTGTAAACACACAAGCATTAAAAGGCTAGATTTCCTGTCAATATGATTTTTTCCATATTTGATCTATTAAAAATCTGTCCCTCCCCAATTTTTAAAAAATTTATTCAATTATTTTGGGGCACCTGGGTGGCTCAGTGGGTTAGGCGTCTGAATTCAGCTCAGGTCATGATCTCACGGCTCATGAGTTCTAGCCCTGCGTCAGGCTCTGTGCTGACAGCTCAGAGGCTGGAGCCTGCTTCCGATTCTGTGTCTCCCTCTCTCTCTGACCATTTCCCGCCTGCACACTGTCTCTCTCTTAAAAATAAACATTAAAAAAACTTTTAATAAAAAAATAAAAAATAATTTATTCAATTTTTAATTCAAACCCTTGGGATGCAGCGAAGGCAGTCCTGAGAGGAAAATACATTGCAATCCAGGCCTATCTCAAGAAACAAGAAAAATCCCAAATACAAAATCTACCAGCACACCTAAAGGAAATAGAAGCAGAACAACAAAGACACCCCAAACCCAGCAGAAGAGAAATAATAAAGATCATAACAGAAATAAACAATATAGAATCTAAAAAAAACAGCAGACCAGGTCAATGAAACCAAGAGTTGATTTTCTGAAAAAATAAACAAAACTGATAAACCTCTAGGAGGCTTCTCAATAAGAAAAGGGAGAGGAACCAAATAGCTAAAATCATGAATGAAAATGGAATTATTACAACCAATCCCTCAGAAATACAAGCAATTATCAGGGAACACTATGAAAAATAATATGCCAACAAACTGGACAACCTGGAAGAAATGGACAAATTCCTAACCACACACACACTTCCAAAACTCAAACAGGAAGAAATAGAAAGCTTGAACAGACCCATAACCAGCAAGAAATTGAATCAGTTAACAAAAATCTCCCAACAAATAAGAGTCCGGGACCAGATGCCTTCCCTGGAGAATTCTACCAGACATTTAAAGCAGAGATAATACCTATCTTCTCAAGCTGTTCCAAAAAATAGAAAGGGAAGGAAAACTTCCAGACTCATTCTATGAAGCCAGCATTGTTTTGACTCCCAAACCAGACAGAGACCCAGCAAAAAAAGAGAACTACAGGCCAACATCCCTAATGAATATGGATGCAAAAATTCTCAACAAGATACCAGCATATCAAATTCAACACCATGTAAAAAGAATTATTCACCAATCAAGTGGGATTCATTCCTGGGCTGCAGGGCTGGTTCAACATTGGCAATTCAATCAATGTGATACATCACATTAATAAAAGAAATGGTAAGAACCATATGATCCTGTCAATCGATGCAGAAAAAGCATTTGACAAAATTCAGCATCCTTTCTTAATAAACACCCTCGAGAAAGTCAGGATAGAAGGAAAATACTTAAACATCATAAAAACCATTTATGAAGAGACCACAGCTAATATCATCCTCAATGGGGAAAAACTCAGAGTTTTCCCCGAGATCAGGAACACGACAGGGATGTCCACCCTCACTGCTGTTGTTTAACATAGTGTTGGAAGTGCTAGCATCAGCAATCAGACAACAAAAGGAAATCAAAGGCATCAAAAGTGGCAAAGATGAAGTAAAGCTTTCACTTTTTGCAGATGACATGATATTATACATGGAAAACCCGAGAGACTCCACCAAAAGTCTGCTAGAACTAATACATGAATTCAGCAAAGTCACAGTATACAAAGAAATGTACAGAAATCAGTTGCATTCTTATACATCAATAATGAAGCAACAGAAAGACAAATAAAGAAACTGATCCCATTCACAATTGCACCAAGAATCACAAAATACCTAGGAATAAACCTAACCAAAGATGTGAAAGATCTATATGCTGAAAACTATAGAAAGCTTATGAAGGAAACTGAAGAAGATACAAAGAAATGGAAACACATTCCATGCTCATGGATTGGAAGAATAAATATTGTCAAAATGTCAATACTACCCAAAGCAATCTACACATTCAATGCAATCCCAGTTAAAATTGCACCAGCATTCTTCTCGAAGCTAGAACAAGCAATCCTAAAATTTGTATGGAACCACAAAACACCCTGAATAGCCAAAGTAATACTGAAGAAGACCAAAGCGGGAGGCATCACAATCCCAGACTTTAGCCTCTACTACAAAGCTGTAATCATCAAGACAGCATGGTATTGGCACAAAAACAGACACATAGACCAATGGAATAGAGTAGAGACTCCAGAAATGGACCCACAAAAGTATGGACAACTAATCTTTGACAAAGCAGGAAAGAATTTCCAATGAAAAAAAAAGACAGTCTCTTTAACAAATGGTGCTGGGAAGACTGGACTTGAGCAACATGCAGAAGAATGAAACTAGACCACTTTTTTACACCATTCACAAAAATAAACTCAAAATGGATGAAGGACCTGAATGTGAGAAAGGAAACCATCAAAACCCTAGAGGAAAGGGTCACCTGGGTGGCTCAGTCGGTTGAGCATCCAACTTCGGCTCAGGCCATGATCTCACAGTTTGTGGGTTCAAGCCCCACATCAGGCTCTGTGCTGACAGCTTGCTCAGAGCCTACAGCCTGCTTCAGATTCTGTGTCTCCCTCTCCCTCTCTCTCTCTGCCTGCCCCCCCCCCCAGTCATGCTCTGTCTCCGTCTCTCAAAAATAAATAAATGTTTAAAAAAAAATTGAAAAAAAAAAAAACAAAAAAAAAAACCCTAGAGGAGAAAGCGGGAAAAAACCTCTCTGACCTCAGCCGCAGCAATTTCTTACTTGACACATCTCCAAAGACAAGGGAATTAAAAGCAAAAATGAACTATTGGGACCTCATCAAGATAAAAAGCTTCTGCTGTTTGTAAAGGAAACAATCAACAAAACTAAAAGGCAACCGACGGAATGGGAAAAGATATTTGCAGATGACATATCAGACAAAGGGCTAGTATACAAAATCTATAAAGAACTCACCAAAGTCCACACCCGAAAAACAAATAATCCAGTGAAGAAATGGGCAGAAGACATGAATAGACACTTCTCTAAAGAAGACATCCAGATGGCCAACAGGCACATGAAAAGATGCTCAACGTCACTCCTCATCAGGGAAATACAAATCAAAACCATACTGAGATATCACCTCATGCCAGTCAGAGTGGCTGAAACAAACAAATCAGGAGACTATAGATGCTGGAGAGGATGTGGAGAAACGGGAACCCTCTTGCACTGTTGGTGGGAATGCAAACTGGTGCAGTCACTCTGGAAAAGTGTGGAGGTTCCTCAAAAAATTAAAAATAGATCTACCCTATGACCCAGCAATAGCACTGTTAGGAATTTACCCAAGAGATACAGGAGTGCTGATGTATAGGGGCGCTTGTACCCCAATGTTTATAGCAGCACTTTCAACAATAGCCAAATTGTGGAAAGAGCCTAAATGTCCATCAACTGATGAATGGATAAAGAAATTGTGGTTTATATACATAATGGAATACTACATGGCAATGAGAAAGAATGAAATATAGCCTTTTGTAGCAACATGGATGGAACTGGAGAGTGTTATACTAAGTGAAATAAGTTATACAGAGAAAGACAGATACCATATGGTTTCACTCTTATGTGGATCCTGAGAAACTTAACAGAAGACCATGGGGGAGGGGAAGAAAAAAAAAAGTTAGAGAGGGAGGAAGCCAAGCCATAAGAGACTCTTGAAAACTGAGAATAAACTGAGGGTTGATGGGGGGAAGGGAAAAGTGGGTGATGGGCACTGAGGAGGGCACCTGTTGGGATGAGCACTGGGTGTTGTATGGAAACCAATTTGACAATAAATTTCATATTTTTTTTTTTTTTTAAATTTAACGTTTTATTTATTTTTGAGACAGAGAGACACAGAGCATGAACGGGGGAGGGGCAGAGAGAGAGGGAGACACAGAATCGGAAACAGGCTCCAGGCTCCGAGCCATCAGCCCAGAGCCTGACGCGGGGCTCGAACTCACGGACCGCGAGATCGTGACCTGGCTGAAGTCGGACGCTTAACCGACTGCGCCACCCAGGCGCCCCAATAAATTTCATATTTAAAAAATAATAAAAAAAATAAAAAATCTTTTAATAAAAAAATAATCTATTCGATTATTTTGAGATAGAGAAAGAGAGAGAGTGTGCAAGTGGGAAGTGTTCAGAGAAATAGAGGGTAAAAGAATTCCAATCCCTGTGCAGAGCCTGATGCAGGCTTGAACTCAAGTACCGCAAGATCATGACTGGAGCCAAAGTCAGATGCTTAACCAACTGAGACACCCAGGTGCCCCTGTCCAAATTTTTTCTTTAAAACCAGCAGTTATTAGGGGTGCCTGGGTGGTTCAGTTGGTTGAGCGTCTGACTTCGGTTCAGGTCATGATCTCATGAGTTCGTGAGTTCGAGCCCTGCATTGGGCTCTGTACTGACAGCTCGGAGCCTGGAGCCTGCTTCAGATTCTGTGTCTCAGTTTCTCTCTCTCTGCCCCTCCCTGGCTTGTATGCTCTCTCTCTCTCTCTCTCTCTCAAAAATAAATAAACATTAAAAAAGAACAACAACCAGTAGTTATTAAATACCAATAACTGTTATTAACTCTTACTCTAAACCCAGCTGAGAATCTTACCAGATATATACTGTGCAGGGTTACTACTAAAGCGATTATCCACAAGAATAAGAGCTCCCCAATCATTTTTGTGTCGAATACACCTTTAAAAAAAATAGGGAGAAAAATCAAACAAATAACTTTGAAAACAAAAGCCAGACTTCTTGTGAGACAGAAGATTGAGAAAAATCAGTGATGTCAGTAGTATATTCCTCTAAGCCTTGTTATTATGAGCAAGATTATAGAAACAACTCAATACAATGTACCAAAGTAGGTATATTAAAAATCTCCTACTTTTGCCAACTCTTGATAACTTACATCAAAAAATGTTTATATGCATTCTATTTTGAAAGCCAAAAATTTATAGAAAATATTTACAAATCCTTACTTAGCTAAACAAATTATTTTTTTTTTACCTTCAATGTCATTTTAGTTGTAGAATTTATGTAGATAAACTTTGTTCTAGTTTAATGAGTTTTTATCATGAATGAATGTTTAATTTGTAAAACAAACAAACAAACAAACAACAAACTTGGGAAGAACCAATTGATTTGATCATGTAGTTTTTCTCCTTTAAACTGTTAACATGGTAGATCACACAGGCAAAATTTCAAATACAGACCTAGACTTTCATTCCTAAGATAACCACATGTTGTTATGGTGTATATTCTTTTTATAGATTGTTGAATTTGGTTTGCTAAAATATTTTTTAATTTTAAAAATTATTTAAAAAATTTTGAAGTGTGTAATTCAGTGACTTTTAGTACATTTACAAAGTTGTGCAACCTACACCACTATCTATCACACAACATTTTTATCTCACCAAAAAGAAACCCAGTGTCAATCAGTCACTCTCTTTATCCAATTATTCCCCCTATTCCCTGGAAACCACTAACATACTTTCTATCTCTATAATTTGCCTATTTTGAAATTTTCATATAACCGGAATCATGCAACATACAACATGATTCTTTCAGTTAACATGATGTTTTTTCAAGGCTACTTGTTATCACATGTATCAGTACTTTATTCCTCTTTTTAGCTGAATAATATTCCATTGCATTTATCCATTCATAAGTAAATGTGCATCTGGGTTGTTTTCACCTTTTGACTATTATGAATAATGCTGCTATGAACATTTGGGTACAAGTTTTCATATGAATCCAACCAGAAGTGGAATTGCTGGGCTGTACAGTAATTCAATGTTAACTTTTTGAGGAACACTTTTGTCTGAAGCAGTTGCACAATTTTACATTCCTGCCAGCATTGTGTGAGATTTCCAATTTCTCCATATCCTCACCAACACTTGTTATTATCCATCTTCTTCATTAAAGGTACTCTAGGAAGTGTGAAGTGGCATTTCACTGTGGTTTTGATTTGCATTTCCCTAGTAACTAGTGATGTTGAACATATTTTCATGTGCATACTGGCTGCTTGTGTATCTCTTTTGGAGAAATGTCTACTAAAAGTATTGGTCCATTTTTAAATCGCATTATTTGTCTTTTCATTGTTGAATTATAAGAGTTCTTTATATATTCTGGATACTACAACCCTTAGACATATGATTTGCAAACATTTTCTCACATGTGTGAGTTCTATTTTTTAGCATTGTTCTTTGAAGAACAAACGTTTTAACAAAGTTAAACAAAAGTTTGACAAAGCCCAATTTATCTAATTTTTAAAGCTGTTTGTGCTGTTGATGTCATATTTAAGAAACCATTGACTACCAGGGTACTTGGATGACTCAGGCGGTTAAGTGTCCAACTTCGGCTCAGGTCATGATCTCGAGGTTCTTGAGTTTGAGCCCCACACTGGGATCTGTGCTGACAGCTCAGAGCCTGGAGCCTGCTTCAGATTCCATGTCTCCTTCTCTCTCTGCCCCTCCCCCGCTCATACTCTTTCTCAAAAATAAAATAAACATTAAAAAAAAAAAAAAAAAGAAAGAAAGAAACCATTTCCTAGGGGCAACTGGGTGGCTTAGTAGGTTCAGCGTCTGACTCTCGGTTTCGACTCAGGTCATGATCTCTCAGTTAGTGAGCCCTGTATTGGGCTCTGCTCTGATAGCACAGAGACTGCTTGGGATTCTCTCTCCCTCTCTCTTTGCCCTTCCCCTGCTCATGCTCTCTCCCTCTCAAAATAGACATTAAAAAAAAAAAAAAAGCAAGAAACCATTGCCTAATCCAAGGAGTCTAAGAAGACTTACACCTTGTTAGTCTTTCACCCATCTTGAGTTACCTTTTGTATATGGTGTGGGGGTAGAGGACTAGTTTCATTCTTTTATATGGATATGCAGTTATCCCGGCACCATCTGTTAAAGACTATTCTTTCCCCCATTGGATTGTCTTAGCACTTTTTAGGAGGGGGTGGTGGCTTAAACAACAGGGATTTATTTCTCACAGTTCTTGAGGCTAGGAAGAACAGATAGAGGTGCAAACTGATTTAGTTCCCTGGTGAAGGCTCTCCTCTTGGCTTACAGATGTCAGCCATCTCACTGTGTCCTCACATGGGTGGGGGTGGAGAGAGGGAGAAGAAAAGGAGAGAAAGAATCAAGTCCTCTGATGTCTGTTTTTATAAGGGCGCTAATCCCATCATGAGGGCCCTGCCCACAGGACCTCATCTAAACCTAATTACATTCCATAGGCCTCATCTCCAAATAGCATTATGTAGGGAATAAGGGCTTCAACATATGAATTTGAAGGAGGCACAATTCAGTCCAAGGAGGTAAGAAAATCATATGATATATGAAAAGATGCTAAGTGCTAGGGAAGAAAAACAAAAAGGGAAAGAGAAGAGGGAATATTGGCAGAGGGTGCTAAATTTTAAATAGGGTGATTTTTGAGCACCTGAGAAAACATTACTTGAACAAAGATTCTTCACAGGTAAGGGAATGAGCTGTGTGTGTATCTGGAAGGGAAGTGTCTAGCAGAGAGAAATGCAAGGGCAAAGTCTCTGCAGCAAGAGCTTACCTGACATGGTCAGGAAACAGCAAGGAGCACAGTATACCTTCTATGATGTACCCTCTTCTCTCCCTTTAGGTGTAGGGTCTTTCTGGGGTATATAGGATGATTTGGTAGTTATCTAGCTGTGTTCATGGGACATGAGGAGCCTAGGGTCCTCCTACTCCACCACCACCTTCCTCTCTCTCTGGCTTGGCACTAATAAGCTCACTGTAAACACGGAGGTTAGTTTCTGGACTTTCAATTCTACCCCCTGTCCTACATGTCTATATTATGCCAGTACAACACAAGTCTCAATTATTGTAGCACTGCAATAAGTTTGAAATCGAGAATGGTCAGTTCTCCAATTTTGTTCTTCTTTTTCAAAATTTTTGTGACTATTCTGGATTTCTTTCAATTTCCATATAAATTTTAAATCAGCTTCTCAATTTCTGCAAGAAATCCAGCTGGGATTTTGGCTGGGATTGCACTGAATCTCTACAGATATTCTGGGGGGATGCTACGATCTTTACAATAAGTCTTCCAATCCATCATTACAGAATTCTTCCATTTATTTAGAAATTTCTTTCAACAATGTTTTGTAGCTTTCGGTGTACAGGTCTTGTACTTCTTTTGTTACAGTTACTCCTAAGTATCTTTTGACGTTATTGCAAATGAAAAATATTTATTTTTATTGAAGTACATAGTTGACACACAGTGTTACATGAGTTTCAGGTTTACAACATAGTGATCTGACAAGTCTACACATTATACTATGCTTACAACAAATGTAGCTACCATTTGTCACAACACTATTACAGTATGCAAGTAGAGTTTATTAATTTCATTTTTGGATTATTCACTCCCATTGTATAACGTGATGGATTTTTGTATACTTTTGTAACTTACTGAACTTGTTTATTAGCTCTATTAGTTATATTTTATGGATATAAATTTCCATGTAGAATATCATGTCATTTGCAAATTTTAAAATAATTTTACTTCTTTTCCAATCCAAATTAATTTTTCTTCTTTTTTTCTTGCCTAATTGCCCTGTGTAGAACCTCTAATACAATACTAAATATAAGTGGTGAGAGTGGACATCCTTATCCTGTTATCAAACATAGGGGCAAAGTTTCAGTCTTTCTTTTTTTAATGAATGTAATTTATTGTCAAATTGGCTTACATACAACACCCAGTGCTCACCCCAACAAGTGCCCTCCTCAATGCCCATCACCCATTTTCCCTTCTCCCCCAAGCCCCCATCCACCCTGTTTGTTCTCTGTATTTAAGAGTCTCTTGTGGTTTGCCTCCCTCCCTTTCTGTTTGTAACTATTTTTTCTCCCTTCCTTTCCCCCATGGTCTTCTGTTAAATTTCTCAAGATCTACATATGAGCGAAAATGTGTATCTGTCAGTATTTTATCATTAAGATGTTAACTACAGGTTTGCCATAGACGCTCTTCTATTTCTGCTTTGAGGGTTTTATCATGAAAATGTGTTGGATATTGTCAAACGTTTTCCTCATCTTGAGAAGATGTATTTTATTCTACTTAATCTATTACATTGATTGATTTTAGTTGGACCAACAAAATTGGCTGGATGTTGAATCAACCTTGCATTCCCAGGATAAATTCCGCTTGGTCATTGTGTATAATCCTTTTAGTAAGTTGCTGGATTCAGTTTTCTACTTTCTCTGTTGAGGATTTTTGCATCTATACCCATAAAAGATAATGCTGTGTTTTCTTGTGACGTCTTTGGTTTTGGTAACAGGCCAATACTGGCCTCATAGACTAAGTTGATATATGTTTGTCCTTCAATTTTTCATAAGAGTTTGTAAAATACTGGTGTTAATTCTTTAAATATTTGCTAGAATTCATCAGTGAAGCCATTTGGTCCTGGGCTTTTCTTTGTGGGAAGTTTTCTGATTACTTACTATCTCTTTACTTTTACAGACCTATTCATATCTATTGTATCAGTTGCAGTAGCTTATGTTTTCCTATGAATTTGCCCATCCTTAAGTTATAAAATTTGCTGTCATCCATTATTCAAGGTGTTCTTTTATAATGCTTTATGTTTTTGTAAGGTTGGTAGTTACATCCCCTCTTTCATTCCTAATTTTAGTAATTTAAGTTCTTTCTGTTATTTTCTCTTGGTCAGTCTAGTTAAAAGTTGTTAGTTTTCTTGGTCTTTTCAAAGAACCAACTTTTGTTATCCTTATTTTTTCTACTGTATTTTCTATTCTCAATCTCCTTTATGTCCATTCTAATATCTATTATCCTTTTTGATCTGCTGTCCTTGGGCTTTGCTTGCCCTTCTTTTTCTAATTCCTTAAGTTAGGAGGTTAGATCATTGATTTCAGATCTTTCTTTTTAAAAAATATAGGCACTTACAAGTATACATTTCTCTCTGAGCAATACTTTCATTTTATCCTCAAAATTTTGGTACTGTGCTTTCACTTTCATTCGTCACAAGGTACATCCTAGTTTCTCTTATTTCTTCTTGGATCCATTGGTTAAGAATGTATTAATTTCCACTTATTTATGAATTTCCTATTTCTCCTCCTGTTATTATTTCTAGTTTCATTCCACTGAAATCAGAAAAAGTACTTTCTATGATTTTAACCATTTAAAATTTACTGAAGACTTATTTTGTACCCTAACTTATAGTCTATCCTGAAGAATATGCCACATGAACCTGAGGAGGGTGGAGTGTAATAGATATACATTAGGTTTGTAATTCTTGGTTTTAAGTGTTCAAGACTCACATTAAAAAAAAATGTTTAAGGTGCCTGGGTGGCTCAGTCATTAAGCATCTGACTTTGGTTCAGGTCATGATCTCATGGTTTGTCAGTTCAAGTCCCACATAGGGTGAGCATGAGCCCCACTTTGGGTGAGCAAGATATCTGCTCTGGATGAGCTCGAGCCCTGCTTCGAGTAGGTCCCGCTTCTCGCTCTCTCTGCCTCTCCCCTCTCCCCCTCTGCCCTTCCTGGGATTCTCTCTCTCAAAAGCAAAAACAAAAAAAGTTGGGGTGCCTGGTTAGCTCAGTAGGTTAGGCATCCAACTTTGGCTCAAGTCATGATCTTGTAGTTGGTGAGTTTGAGCCTTGCGTTGGACTCTGTGCTGACAGCTCAAAGCCTGGAGCCCACTTCCAATTCTGTGTCTGTCTCTCTGCACCCCGCCCCCCCCCCCCCACTCACGCTCTCTCTCAAAAATAAAAACATTAAAAAAATTAAAAACAAAAAAATGTATTTATTTTGAGAGAGAGTGCAAGCTGGGGAGGGGCAGAGAGAGAGAGAGATTCCCCAACAGGTTCCATGCTGTCAGAGCAGAGCCCAACATAGGGCTCAATCTCACAAACTGTGAGATTATGACCTGAGCTGAAATCAAGAGCTAGACATTTAATCAACTAAGCCACCCATGTGCCCCAAACTCACATTCTTCATTGATTTTCTAATTGTTCTATTATTGAAAGTGGGGTAATGAAGTATCCAACTATTTAACTGTTGAATTGTCTATTTCTGACAGTTTTTGCTACTGAAGATTTAGGGCCTTTTTGTTAGCTGCATATATGTGTTTAATAGTTGCATATTATTCTTGGAGTGAAAAATTTATTATTATAGACTATTTACTGTCTCTAGTAACAGTTTTTATCTTAAAGTCTAGTTTGTCTGATACTGAGTATGAGCAAACCAGCTCTCTTTTGTTTACTGTTTGCATGATATGTCTTTTCCCATCCACTTACCTTAATCCATGTGTGTGTGTGTGTGTGTGTGTGTGTGTGTGTGTGTGTTTTAACTAGAGTGTTTCTCTTACAGGCAGCATATAGATGGGTCATTAAAAAAATTCCATTTTGCCAATCTTTGCTTTTTGACTGTTGTGTTTAATGCATTTACATTTAATGTAACTACAGATTAAGGCAGGATTTACTTAGTTATTTCATAAATACTTTTTTTACTATTTGTTTTCTATAGGTCTAATTTTTTTTGTTCCACTGTTTTCCCATTATTGCCTTCTTCTGCATGCAATAGATATTTTTAGGTATCATGTTAATTATCTTGTCATTTCTTATTATTTTGAATTATTTTATTTGTGGTTGCTTTGAGGACAATTAACACCTTAACTTATAACAATTTAGTTTGGATTAATACCAATTTCAATAGTATACAAAAATGTTACTCCTATATAATGCTGTTCCTTCCCTCTTCATCTGTGTTATTACTGTAATATAAATTGCATCTTTATACATTGTATGCCTGTACAGAAAGGTAACAGGAGGCCAAAATGCTTATCCTAGGAAGGCCTGCATACAAGGTAGGTTTTGGTTGTTTTAAGAACTTAGGTTTCAGTAGGGTTCCAATCATTGATGGATAAGAATGGCTCCCTGTGTCTAAAATGTTCATGCTAACAGTGATTGATGCTGACCACCCCCTTTGCTTTTAAGAGGCTAAACTTTGGAGAAATGCTAGGCAGAGGCTGCCTATCTGACCAGCCCCAAATAAAAACACTGGGTGCCAAGTCTTTTGAGTTCTCCTAATTGGCAGTATCTCATACATGTCACCAAAATCACTGCTGGGGAATTAAGTGTGTCCTGTATTACTCCACTGAGAAAGGGGCCTTGGAAGCTTTGGCCTGGTTTTCCCTTGACTTTGCCCATGTGCCTATTCTCTTTGCTGATTTTGCTTTGTATTCTTTCAATGTAATAGATCTTACATATGCATGCAACTATATGATGAGTATATCCCTGCTCCTAGTGAATTACTCAAACAGTGGTGGTTTAGGGGGCCCCAAGACAATGCCTATTACCACATATTTAAAATGATTGCTTTAATGCAGTTGTTTAAAAAAAACAAATAGGATTTAAAAAGCTACAAAAATACATTTATATATATCGTTTATTTTGAGAGATGGTAAAGGAGCGGCAGAGAGAGAGAAAGAGAGAGAGAATCCCAAGCAGGCTTGATTCAGGGCTCAAACTCACGAACTATGAGATCATAACCTGAGCCGAACTTGAACGTTTAACTGACTGAGCCACCCAGGTGCCCCATTTATATTGTTTTTTTTTTAATATTTATCTATGAAATTACCTTTACAGATGTTCTTTATTTCTTTATATGGATGAATTACTGCCTAGTGTTTCACCATTTCAACCTGAAAAGGACTCCCTGTAGCATTTCTGGTAGTTCAAGTTTTCTGGAGATTCATTCTCAGTTTTTGTTTATTTGGGAATATCTTCCTTTCTCCTTCATTTTTGAAGGATAGTTTTGTTAGATATAGACTTGGTTGACAGTCTTTTTCTTTAAATATGTCAGTCCACTGCCTTCTGCTTGCCATAGTTTCCAATAAGAATTCTAAGGTTAGTGAGTATTGAGGATGTGAGGAATATGTGAGAAATTATATTATTATATTATATTATTATAATTGTATTTAATTATATATAATATATAACATATATAATATATATAATTGTAAATATATTATATTATATGTGAGGAATTGTTTCTCTCCTGTTTTCTAGATTCTTTGTCTTCAGCAGTTTGACAATAACATATCTACGTAAGGATCTCTTTAATTTTTAACTACTTCAAACTTGCTGGTTCTTAGATTTGATGTTCTCCATCAAATTTGGAAAGTTTCGGGGCGCCTGGGTGGCGCAGTCGGTTAAGCGTCCGACTTCAGCCAGGTCACGATCTCGCGGTCCGTGAGTTCGAGCCCCGCGTCAGGCTCTGGGCTGATGGCTCGGAGCCTGGAGCCTGTTTCCGATTCTGTGTCTCCCTCTCTCTCTGCCCCTCCCCCCTTCATGCTCTGTCTCTCTCTGTCCCAAAAATAAATAAAAAACGTTGAAAAAAAAAAAAATTAAATTTGGAAAGTTTCCAGCCCTTTTTTCTTCAGCTAATCTTTCTGTTCCTTTCTCTCTTCTATCCTTCTAAAAGACTCCCAGTTGGGGCGTCTGGGTGGCTCAGTCAGTTAGGCGTCCGACTTCGGCTCAGGTCACGATCTCACAGTCCGTGAGTTCGAGCCCCGCGTCGGGCTCTGGGCTGATGGCTCGGAGCCTGGAGCCTGCTTCCGATTCTGTGTGTCTCCCTCTCTCTCTGCCCCTCCCCCGTTCATGCTCTGTCTCTCTCTGTCTCAAAAATAAATAAACGTTAAAAAAAATTTTTTTTTAAAAATAAAATAAAAAAATAAAAGACTCCCAGTATGTGTACACTGGTATATTTGATGGGGTCCTACAGGACCCTGTGACAATGATCATTATTCTTCATTCCTTTGTTTTCAATTACTCAGACTGGATAATCTCAACTGACTTACCTTTAAGTAAACTGATTCTTTCTTCTTTCTGGTCAAAACTGCTGTTGAGTCCCTCTAATGAATTTTTCATTTGTTATTGAATTTTTCAAATCCAGGATCTCCATTACTTTTTTTTAAGTTTTATTTTTTTATTTTCAGAGAGAGAGAATCCCAAGCAGGCTCCACACTGTTATTGCAGACCCTGACACAGGGCTTGATCACATGAACTGTGAGATCGTGACCTGATTCAAAACCAAGAGTTGGACGCTTAACCAATTGAGCCATCCACGTGCCTTTCCATTAAGTTCTTTTCACAAATTCTATCTTAGGGGAGGCTGGGTGGCTCAGTCATTTAAGCGTCTGACTTCAGCTCAGGTCATGAACTCACAGTTTGTGAGTTTGAGCCCTGTGTTGGGCTCTGTGCTGACAGCTCAGAGCCTGGAGCCTGCTTTGGATTCTGCCTCTGTCTCTGCCCCTCCCCTACTCATGCTTTCTCTCTCTCTCTCTCCTTTAAAAATAAATAAACATCAAAAATTCTGGGGCATCTGGGTGGCTCAGTTGGTTACGTGTCCAACATCGGCTCAGGTCATGATCTCACAGCTCGTGGGTTCGAGCCCCGCATCAGGCTCTGTGCTGACGGTGCAGAGCCTGGAGCCTGCTTCGGATTCTGTGTCTCCCTCTCTGTCCCTCCCCTAACTCGTGCTCTGTCTCTTTCTCTCTCTCTCAAAAATAAACATTAAAAAACATTAAAAAAATTATATCTTATTATTGATTCTACCTTCTTTTTAAAAATTCTATTTGGTGAGGGGTAGCTGGGTGACTCAGTTAAGCGTCTGACTCTTGGTTTCAGCTCAGGTCATGATCTCGCAGTTTCATGAGTTCAAGCCCTGTGCTGGGCTCTGTGCTGACAGTGTGGAGCCTGCTTGGGATTCTCTCTCTCTCTCTCTCTCTCTCTGCCCCTCCCCACTTACACTGTCTCTATCTCTCTCAAAATAAATAAACTGAAAAAAAATAAAAATCTATTTGGGGAGACATCATTTTCATAGTTTCCTATAGTTCTTTAGACAGAATCTCCTTAGTTTTTTGACTATATTTAAAATAGCTTTACATACTAACTACCTCAGGGACACATTCTATTGATTGCTTTTTTCCCATGTGTATGGGGCAGACATTCTTTCTTTGCATGTCATAATTTTTGTTGAAAAAAGTACATTTTAAATAATACAATGTGGCAATTGTAGAATTCTGATTCTTCCCTCTGCTCAAGGATTTTTGTTATTGTGACTTTTAAAAAAATGTTTCTTTAAAGTCTGTATTCTATCATGTGTGACCATTGCAAGATCTACTCAGTGATCAGTTAATGAGTAGACAAAATTTTCCTTAAACATCCATAACCAATATATGTCTTATTTGCCAAGAGGCTTTGTATGTCTTTTGACATGCTTTCGATCCTCAGCCAGGCAGGTGACAACTCTACCTTAGTCTTCACTTCCTGTTTCAACACAGCCAGAGGTGAGAGCACAGGGCCTTCTCAGTCTTTCTTGAGCATGTGTACATCCCTGGTTATATGCACCATTGTACAAACAGGCATGGCCCACTAGAGTCCGAGAAATACATGAGAACTTTTGAAGCGCTCTATGGAGACCTCAGTTCCTAGCTTTTCCCATTAAACTGTTTAGTTAGCTTATTATTTGCTGGAAAATTTAGTCACTGTCTCAGGATACTGTGAAATTAAACAACTAATTGCCTGGGTGAACTCCTAGTCAGGTCAAATAAAGATAGCCTTGTGAATGGGGTCTTCCAAGAAATGGGGTCTCATGGAAGAGAGGTTCCATAATGACAATTCTCCAGGAATAAGATCCAGCTGCCACTGTGGCTAGCAGATTGCTTGCTTTCACCATGATTTACAACTATTATGAACTAGGAGAAAGGGAAATGGGAACTGGGCAAGTGAAAATGCCATAACACTCACAGTTCTTAATGAGATTCGGCCATTTTCACGAATGTTTCCTGGAATGCTGTAAACTGGTTAATTTACAGTTTTGAAAAAGTTGATTCTAACTATTTTGCTTATTTTCTCATTCCTTTGTTAAAGATTTTCAGAGTTCTTTTGTCATTTTTGTGCATCTAACCAAATTTGTAAATATTTTGTTACAAATATTTTCATCTAAGTTCATGACAGATATTAGTCTGTAGTTTTTCTCTTTCTTGTTTTTATATTGTCTTCATCTAGTTTTGGTAGAATAGTGCTGGCCTCATGAATTGGGAAGGGGTCTATTTTCTAGAAGAAATCATATGGAATTGGTGTTATTTCTTCTTTAAATGTTTGGTAATATTTATTAATGAACCTATCAAAGTGATTTTTTTCAAACTACAAATTAAATTTCTTTACTAGGCAGAGGATTATTCAGGTTATCTATTTCATCTTGAGTGAGTTTGGTATTTTGTGGGTTTGGGGGAGTTAGTCTATTTCATATAAGTTGTTGAATGTATGCATATATTTTTTCCTCATATTATCATTTTAACATCTGTAGAGTATATAGTAATATGACCTCTTTTATTCCAAATACTGACCATTTGTGGCTTCTTTTTTTGTCAGTTTACCTAGAGGTTTATCAATTCTATTGATCTTTTTAAAATCGATTTTTTAATTTTTAGCTTCACTGATTTCCTTTATTGTTTTTTGTTTTCAAATTCATTGATTTATACTTTTATCTTTATTATTTCCTTTCTTCTGTTTGCTTTACATTTATTTTGCTCTTCTTTTCCTAGCTTAAGATAGAAGCTGAGATTATTGATTTGAGAACTTTTTTCTTTTTCAAAATAAGCATTTAATGATATAAATTTCCCACTGAGCACTGCTAAAGATGCAGCCCACATATTTGGATGTATTTTCACTTTTGATTAGCTCAAAATATTTTCTAATTTTCCTAAGACTTTCTCTTTTACCTTTCACCTATGCATTATTTAGAAGTATGTTTTTAATTAACAAGTATTCAGACATTTTTTTTTCTGTTATGTGTTACTGATATCTAATTTAATTGTTTAATTTCATTTTGGTCAGAGAATACTATGATTTCAATTCTTTTTAAAAATGTAAACTTTGGGGCACCTTGGTGGCTGAGTAGGTTGAGCGTCCAACTCTTAATTTCAATTCAGGTCATGATCCCAGGGTCAAGCCCTGCATGGGGCTCCATGTTCAGTGTGGAGCCTGCTTAAGGTTCGTTCTCTCTCTCTCTCTCTCTCCCCAAATCGTTCTAAGATTAAAAAAAAAGTAAAGTTACTCATCCAGGATATCGTTTATACTGGTAAATGTTCCCTGTGCACTTGATAAAATATTTATTCTAATATTGTTGCACATAGTGTTCTATAATATCTATTCAATCCAGTTGGTTAATAACATTGTTCAAGTCTTCTATATCTTTATTGGTTTTCTGTCTACTTTTAGTATCTATAACTGAGAGAGGATATAAAATCTCTAGCTATACTAGTGTATTTGTCTATTTCTCTATTCAGATCTGCCAGTAGTTCAAATATATTTTGAAGTTTGATTTTTAGGTGCATACACATTAAGGATTGTTGTATTTTATTGGCATATTAGCCTTTTCATCATCATAAGATTTTCCTTTTTAATACTCCAATAATACTCTTTGCCCTGAATTCTACTTTGTCTGATATTAATATAGTTATTCCAAAATGTTCACTTGTATTTTGAATTCTATTCTTCTTCCCAAATCTGCCTATTTACTTTTCACAGCACTCAAATAGCTGTTCCATGCATTCTGTCTAGGTTTTTAAGACAGTATGTCTCATGTGTGCTCCATCTTATCTAGAGTTGAAACCTCCAGACTACTTTTTAAAAGTTAATTTTAAGTTTGCACAGGCACCTGGGTGGCTCAGTTGGTTAAGCATCAACTTTTGGTTTCGGCTCAAGTCATGATCTCACTGTTCGTGAGATCAAGCCCTATGTCAGGGTCTGTGCTGTCAGCACAGAGTTTGGGATTCTCTCTCTCCCTCTCGCTCTCTGCCCCTCCCCCACTTCTCTCTCTCTGATTCTTTTAGTAAATAAACTCTAAAAAATAAGTAAAAGTTAATTTTAACTTTGTAAATTTTAACTTTTAACCAAATACACAAGTATAGTTTAAAAGTCAAATAATAGTATAATAGTTAGAATTAAAAAAAAAAACAAACACCCAAACAATTCTTTTTTAATCTACTCACATCCTGTCTCCAGTTCCCAATCCTCAGGGGAAAAAAAAATCCTTTAAATATGTTAGTTCTTCCACTCATTTACCTCCATGTTTCTAAGTAACATTTAGAACTACTACTACTTCTTGGTTTTTAACTTTATGTAATGACTTTTCTTATACAAGATGTTCATTATCTTATATCACTGATACTTCATCATCTCTTCATTTTCCTGACAGTTATACCACAATTCTTGTGTCATCAATATTCAGTAGATTACCATTTACAGGTGAGTTATATTGTACACTACGATTATATTTTCTTTCTTGTACAAGATTTTTTGGTCTGCCTTAGAGTTAATAACTGTCTCTCTCTCTTTTTTTTTTTTTTTGCTTAATTTTCTATGTATTCTATCATTAATTCCCAAACTTTGCCAAACTGTAAAAATTCTTCTCAATATAATTAAAATCTCCACCCTTAGAAACAAATCTAGACTGGCTACTATGGGACTGGTGCACAGCTGTCACCCCAGAGCATCCTTTCCTAATTTGAGAATTTCCTTTTCTTCTATTCTAGGTTGGAACTCCAGTTTCCTAAAACCTTGATATTCCTCTGTCTGAATTTTCTCTTATTTGATGAAGCATATCTTCCTGTAGCATCCTGAGAAAGTGTGCATTTGAAGCTAATGTTTTAAATCTTTCCATGTTGAAGACTTTATTCTATCTTGGAGCTTATTGATTGTTTGGGTTGTATAGAACTTCAATTGCAAGTCAAAATTTCCTTCAAAAATTTGAAGATAATTTAAAACTGTCTTCTAGCTTCTAATGTTGCTTTTTAAGAAGTCTCTTTCCATTGTGATTCCACGTCTTTTATAGGAGACCTCTTTGTTCCCTCAGGAAAGTTTTAGGACGTTTTCTTTATCTCAGGTACTTTGAAACTGCATGAGGTGCTCTGTAGCTTTTCTCTTACTGGTACTTGAGTGGACCTTTTTAACCAAGAAATTATGTCCTTCAATTCTGAGTGTTTCTCTCGGATTATTTCTTTGATAGGTTTATTTCCTCTGTATTTTCTCTCGTCTCTTCATATAGGTTTCCTTTTTATCAGAAGTTGTCTCTTGAATACTGATGTTTAAATTGTTTGGTTTTTCTTTTCCATTTTCTACCTTTTTGTCATTTTGACCCAGGAAATTTTAATTTTATCTTTTAAGCCCAATTCTGCATTTAAAATTTGCTCCTATCATGTTAATGCCTAGAAATTTTTCTTACAATAAATCTGTTCTTGTTTCATGGAGGAAATATCTTACCTCTCTATGTATATTATTGTTACATTTGTTTTGTATTTTCTTCTAGGCAGGGGTTGGCCCACAAAGAAAATCTGGTCCATACCTTGTTTTTGTACAGCTTACAAGGTTGGAATGGTATTCACATTTTTTAAGGATTAAAGAAAAAATAAAAAAGAATATGCATGCTGACTGTACATGGCCCCCAAAACCTAAAATATACATTGTCTGCTCCTTAACAGAAAAAATTTGCCACCCTATGTTCTATTGTGCTGTTTATGTTTTCTACAAGTTCTTCCACCTTGTTTTTCTTTTGTTGGTATAGTTCTGCTGTTGTTTTTTTCTGTATTTTTCATGATGCAGACTTTCTTTGAGTATCAAATGCTGACTGGTAGCTCTGCCTACATGGCTGTGGCTTATAAACTGGGAAGCTTTGCCAGAGTAAGGTACTCTGGTAGGAACAGGACCACTTTGATACTATTTTACTCACAAGGTAGTTAGTATCCCTAGAACTGTACTTTCCTGCCTTAGAGATGTAAGATTGATTATAAGCCTATTCAGAGCTGAGAAGAAAAGGGGGGTGGAGTTCTCACATTCAATAAACAGACTTTCTTAACCCCCATCTTTTATGCATCCTTAGCTACAGCTGGAGTTGAAGAATATATAAACTCTCTAGTATAATCTCTCCAGAGAGTAAATCTCAGTGGAGGAGGGAGCTGTCTACTTATAGGAACTTGCAACCAATTCTTTTGTGATTAACCCTACTTCAAATGATACTTCAGTGTCCCCACATCCTGAGTTTTTCCATGCCTGAATCTGAAGGATCTTGTTGGCTTTGCAACAGCCTTCTTTTGCCTGCTAAATCACTCAATCATTCATTTGTTCTCCAATGTTCAAAATTTGTTGACATCTCATCTGTTATTGTCCCCTCTTCCACTCTTTTTTTAACTCTGTCGTTGGACATTTTTATTCCTTTACTATCATGGAATTTTGAGAGGGGTGAAGATTAATATAAATATTTGATTTTTCCAGAAAATCTAAAAAATCTAAATTCTATATAACATTCTTTTTTGATATTAAAGTAATCCATAGGTTCTCAGGCATCACACCACAAAATTAGGCAGGAAAGGAAGATGGATACTGCCAATATTATAGAACAGTGATGAAAATCAGTGGAAAGTCAGAGTGCCACTCTATTTTTGATTCCACTTTGGTTTATTTTAAAGTGTCCTATGGTCCTAAAGGCATTTAAGTTAAAAAAAAAAAAAAAAAACAGTTCAGAGAAAAAGAATTTCACATTTTCTTTTTTCCATTGTTTTCATACTGCCTTGTTCAAATGAATTATGCCCACTTCAGACAAAGATTATACTTTCAGCAAAGCAGACCTTTTAGGAAACTCATAGTTCAGTTGTAACCTGGTCACAAAACCATCTGGTGCATTCCCGAAGGCTGTTATTACATTTCACGGACTTATATTACTTCAAATACTCTAACAGTCCCATGTGGGCTTAAAAAGAGGATTTAAAAAAAAAAAACCTTAATTTGTTTCTGCTTACTTTAGACCTTCTAGACTTATCCCTTATAAGAGGAATCCTGATTATAAGTACCTTTTATGTCAATCAATACACATTATGAGTTTTATCAAGTGATACAAAACACTCACTTGATTTTTAAATAGATATGTTTCTTTGTAGTAAGTTGCTACTTGTTGATACTGTTTCTCTCAAAATCAATACAATGACAGTTGGACTATCAATTTTTTAATTAATAAAATACTAAAACTATAGCATTATATGTAAATATTACAAATGTAGTTTTAATGAAAATTCTAGGAAAAGTATGTTTTGAACCTTTAGAAGCTCTCTGGACAACACGGTATAGTGGTAAAAGTATCAAACCCACCATTTTCCACGAATTCAACAAGTATTTATTGAGCATCCATACCCTAAGCTGAGACACAGTTGGTTGCTAATAATGTACAAATGTATAACACATGTTTAAGGAAGTAGGCAGATATATAAATAGGCTATTACAACACAGTAAGATATATGCTATAATAGTAATAAACTACTATGGGTTTCCTAAGGAGTAAATCCTCAGAAAAGTAAAAAGAAATTTTCATAAAGAACATAACCTTCAACTGGTTTTGATTGGTAAATATGCCAAATGAATTGTATAACTTGTATGCCAAGGCAGAGAGTAATGATGGGATATGGTATGTTTATTAGTAAAAGATTTTATGTTTAACAGTGAAAACTTCAGCACATAAAGGTAAGGTCTAAGGATGAAAAAGCAGGTCTTGAGGTTTTAAAAGTAGGTGGGGGCCAAGATGTGAAGGCTCATTTAGTAGTATGTGAGGTTAGATAAGTAATTTCATCTCTTACAACCTGTATAATATATGTAGAAAAGGTTTATAAATGACAAAGTAAATATATTTTTGCTTCAAACGATTTCTTAAAATTCAAGACACTGCCTACATTAAAGAGGAAAAATAATCAACTGAGGTAAGAATATTTATTTTCCTAAAATTAAGTATAGTGACTAAAATTCAGGAATATTAAATAATATTCAAGCTCCCATAGAAACTATTTGCTGAATATTAAAATACAAATAAAAGATGACAAAACAGGCTGATCACCAGGGAGAGACCAAGTAAGCAGATGAAATGCTTCAAGAACAATTTATAATGCAACTTGATGCCAAGTACCAATGGGATTTCTAGGCAGAGAAGGGCAGCAGCTTAACCATATCAGATTAATCACAGAACTGAATCATTCAGTTTGAAGGGAAACACCTGCAGAATATCGGAAGAGGGGCACCTGGGTGGCTCAGTCGGTTAAGTGTCCAGTTTCGGCTCAGGTCCTAATCTCACAGTTTGTGAATTCAAGCCCTGCATGGGGCTCTGTGCTGACAGCTCAGAGCCTGGGGCCTGCTTTGGATTTGTGTCTCCCTCTCTCTCTGCCCCTCCCCCACTCACGCTTGGTCTCTCAAAAATGAATGTTTTTTTTAAAAAAAAAAAAAAATTAGGAGTGCCTGGGTGGCTCAGTCGGTTAAGTGTCTGACTTCAGCTCAGGTCATGATCTCATGGTTTGTGAGTTCAAGCCCCACGTCAGGCTCTGTGCTGACAGCTCAGAGCCTGGAGCCTGCTTCAGATTCTGTCTCCATCTCTCTCAGTCCCTTCCCCACTCACCCCTGTCTGTGTCTCCCTCTCTCTCAAAAAATAAACATTAAACAAATTTTTTTTTTAATTAAAAAAAATAATGGGGTCTTCCCTTTTGAGGCCATGGCTGGAGCTACAGTGGTCCACATGAAGTTCAATCTGTTTGTGACCTCTGACCGTAGCAAGAACCATAAAAGGCATTTCAATGCACCTTCCCACATTCACAGGAAGAGTATGTCTTCCCCTCTTTCCAAGGAGCTGCAACAGAAGTACAACATTCAATCCATGCCCATCCCAAAGGATGACGAAGTACAAGTTGTGGAGGACACTACAAAGGTCAGCAAATTGGCAAAGTAGTCCAGGTTTACAGGAAGAAATATGTTATCTACATTGAACAAGTACAGCGAGGAAGGCAAATGGCACAACTGTCTATGTGGGCATCCACCCCAGCAAGGTGGTTATCACTGGACTAAAACTGGACAAAGACCACAAAAAGATCCTTGAACGCAAATCCAAATCTCGCCTAGTAGGAAAGGAAAAGGGCAAATATAAGGAAGAAACAATTGAGAAGATGCAGGAATAAAGTAATCTTACATACAATATTAAATAAAAAATGTTAAAATGGGAAAAAAAATAATGGGGAAGAAAGTGGGTGATGTGTTCTTGGGACTTAAATCCAGTTATTGTAGTCTTATGTCATTAGCTATCTGTAAATTTGAACCCAAATGCAATCTAATCTGCTTATGTGTAAATGGACTAACTAATGAACAAGATACTTGAGAAAAATTTTAATTCTGGATTTGGCTAGGTCAGATAATGGTTAGCGGTGGGTCTTCTGCCTGAAGTGAATAGATGTCAAATGGTCATGTTTTCATGATTTTATTCTTTTTTTAAATATTTATTTTTATTTGTATTTATTTTTAGAGAGAGAGCAAGCCGGGGAGAGGCAGAGAGAGAGCAAGAAAGAGAATCCCAAGCAGGGTCTGCATTGTCGGCACAGAGCCTGATGTGAGGCTTGAACTCACAAACCACGAGATCATGACCTGAACCAAAACCAAGTGGGACACTTAACCAAATGAGCCACCCAAGAGCCCCTGATGATTTTATTCTTAACCTGTGTTCTTTTATTTTAATTATCTGAGTGCCTTATAGCCTCACAGGAAAATTACATGGCTTTAATAATAATTTCATAAACAGAGAATATGAAATATTAAATTGTATTATTAAAAATACAAGAATTACAGTGTTTATAAATTAAACGTTGATGTCCTACAATATGAAAATTATGCTATAAAATGGTGATTTAATAACTAGTTGTACAAAACACAAATCTTAATGGACCAGAATCCTCAGAAAAGAAGTATTACAATTAAATGTTATTATTAGTTGATGTTAATTCTTTAGTACCACGAGTATAGTTTGTTTTATCTCTTCTTGAATAGTTTGCTTTATACCCATAAAATCATCAATTGGGTTCTGATGTTCACAAGGTAAAACTTTTATTGTTTGAGATAGTGAACTTCTATAAACATTTATGGAGTACCTCTTCTGTGTGACATTCATTGATCAATTATAAATCTTTACATATTTTTTAAATCCTTTATTTTTTAAGTTTGTTTATTTACTTTTGAGAGAGACAGAGAGAGCAAGTGGGGGAGGGGCAGAGAGAGGAGGACAGATGATCAGAAGCATGCTCTGTGTTGATGGCAGAGAGCCTGATGCAGGGCTTAAACTCACCAACTGTGAGATCACAACCTGAGCCAGAGCTGAACGCTCAACCGACTGAGCCACCCAAGTGTCCCAACCACAAATCTTTAAACTTTAGCAGAGTTTGTAGAGTTTCATTTGTTCCATCGATTCTTTTTAGCTTTCACTTGTGACATCTATCATTAAAAATATACCAGTTCCAGGGGTACCTGGGTGGCTCAGTCATTTAGGAATTGGACTCTTGATTTCAGCTCAGGTGATGATCTCACAGTTTGTGAGTTTGAGCCACACATTGAGGTCTGTGCGGATGGCACAGAGCCTGCTTGGGATTCTCTCTCTCCCTCTGCCCTTTCCCGACTCACATGCATTCTCTCTCATAAACAAACAAACAAACCAGTTCCTAAGGTTCTAGTGAAATACAATTCTATCAAATTTATTATAAGGATTAAAGTAGCAAGACTATCTCTTCTACAGCCCTGACCAAAGGTTAATATTACAGTTACATTACATGAAATTTCACTTACCTGCCTAGGGCCTGGTTTAAGGCCCTATATGCTTGAATTTCATACCACTGACGACCAGGTAAAAGACCTCTCAGTTTGGAGTGCTGATCGTTGTACTGTCGCTTTAGTACAACCTAATAATTTAAAAATATTAAAAATATAGTAGATAATTACGGCTCAGTTAAAAAACCATATTAACTTCCAACATTCTGAATCATTTTATTAGGGTACAGACATTTTGTTTTTCAGTATTTCAGTAATACATTTTTTTTCAGTTCATTTAAAACATGTTTATTCATTTTGTAACTTTACTGCCCAATGCAGCAACTACTAGCCATGTGTGACTATTTAAAGTTAAAATAATTAAATAAAATAGAACATTAAAAAAATAAAAATAAAAAAAAAATAAAACATGTTTATTCATCCTTACATTCCCTGAACTCCTACATGCAAATAATTAATTAGCTGTGTGATGAAATCAGTTTTATTGAGAAATAATTTACAGAAAATAAAATTCACAAACTTTCAATGTACATGTAGATAAGTTTTGACAAATACATAGTCACGTAACCACCACTACAATCATAATTTAGAATATTCTTACACCCTCCTAAATGTCCTTTCTATTCCTTTTCAGTCTCTCTCCTTCACTGCTGACTCTGTCAAACAATGATCTGCTTACCGTTTTGCCTTTCCTAGAATTCCATGTAAATGTTATTATATAGTATGTAATCGCTTGTTGTTTTCATTTAGCATAATGATTTTGGAATTCATTCATGATGAAATATACATCAGTGGTTCATTCTTTTATGTTTATCCAGCCTGATAATACCTGCTTTTTTGATTGGGGTGTTTACACCCTTCACATTTAATGTAAATATTGTTATGATTTCGTTTAAATCTACAGCAGCAGAACACACATTCTTCTCAAGTGTGCATGGAATATTCTCCAGGATACATTATATCATATAAATCATATAATGTATCTTTTACAACATCAATGGTATGAAATTAGAAATCTATTAACACAAGGAAAACTGGAATGTTCACAAACATGTGGAAATTAAATAACACACAACTGAACAATGGGTCAAAGAAGAAATCAAAGGAGAACTTAAAAAATATCTTGATACAAATGAAAATGGCAACACAATAAACCAAAACTATCAGATGCAGCAAAAGCAGTTCTAAGAGAAAAGTTTATAGCAATAAATATCTACAGTAAAAAAAAAAAAAAAAAAAAAAGATCTCAGATAAACCACCTAACTTTCCACCTTAAGTAATTAGAAAAGGAAGAACAGCTTAATCTCAAAGTTAGCTTAAGGAAGGAAACTAAGATGAGAGCAGAAATAAACTTTGAAGCTAGAAAACAATAGATAAAAATCACTGAAATGAAGAACTGGTTTTCTGAAAAGACAAAACTGATAAACTTTTTGCTAACTAAGCAAAAGAAAGGGTCAAATAAAATTATAAATGAAAAAGTACATTTCTGGGATAACCCAGAAGGAATGGATAGATTCCTACAAATATACAACATACCAAGGCTAAATAATGAAGAGAAAAAATCTGAACAGATCTATAATAAGCAAGAAAATTGAAGCAGTAATCAAAAGTCTCTGAACAACAACAACAACAACAACAACAACAACAACAACAACAACAAATCCTAGGACTAGATGGCTTCAATGGTAAATTCTATCAAGCATTTAAGGAAGAATTATCACTGTTCCTTCTCAAATGCTTCCAAAATATTGAAGAGACGGAAAAACTTCCAAACTCATGTTAAGAAGCCAGTACTACTCACATACCAAAGTCAGATCAGGACACTACAAGAAGAGAAAATTACAGGGCTATATCCCTATAGGATAAACACTGTTGCAAAAATCTTTATCAAAATACCAACAAACTAAATTCAACATCACATTAAAAGGATTAGATACATGATCAAGAGGGATTTATTCCTGGAATGAAAGATTAATTTAACTATACATAAATCAATAAATGTAATAAACCACATTAACAAAAGGGAGAACAAAAATCATATAATCATCTCAAAAGAGGCAAAAAAGCATTTGCGAAAATTCAACATCCTTTCATGATTAAAACTCTCAATAAATCAGATATAAAAGGAATGTACCTCAACATAATAAAGGCCATATATAACAAGCCTGCAGCTAATATACTCTGTGGTGAAAAGCTGAAAACTTTTCTTCTAGTATCAGGAATAAGACAAATGTGCCCACTCTCACCACTTCTAGTCAACAAAATACTGAAATTCTTTGCCAGGACAATTAGGCAAGAAATAAAAGGAATCCAATCCAGAAAGGACGAAGTAAAACTTTGTTTGCATATGACATGATCTCATATGTAAAAAGCCCTAAAGACTCTACCAAGAAACTGTTAGCACTAATAAATGAATTTAGTAAAGTTGGAGGATACAAAAACATCATACAAAAATCAGCTGTATTTCCATACACTAACAACAAACTATCCAAACAAAAAGAAAAGAAAAGAAAAAGAAAAACAGTCCCATTTACAATAGCATCAAAAAGAATAAAATACTTTGGGATAAATTAAACCAAGGAGGTGAGGAGCACCTGGGTGGCTCAGTTGGTTAAGTGTCTGACTCTTGATTTCAGCTCAGGTCATGATTCCAGAGTCATGAGATTGAGCCCTGTTTCGGGTTCCACACTGAGTGTGGAGCCTGCTTAAGATTACCTCTCTCTCTCCCCTGCTCACTCTCTCTCTAAAATAAAAATAAATCAAGGAGGTGAAAGATCTTTACACTGAAAACTTTAAGACATTGATGAAAGAAACTGAAGAAACACAAAGAAATGGAAAGATACTATGTTTATGCATTGGAATAATTAGTATTGTTAAGATGTCCTTATTGCCCAAAATGATCTACAGATTCAGTGCAATCCCCCTCAAAACCCAAATAGCATCTTTTATAGAACTAGATGAATGGTAACTGGCTAGTAACCCACATGAAAAGATACTTAACTTTATCTTTTTATTTTGCAAGAAATGCAAATTTAACAATCCCACTGTTTTTATCTGCAGAATACTGACAAATATTTACCACAAGTGTTTCTATTTTCCTACAAGTACAGATAGATAATATGTACAAGGATATTCATAGCATCTTTCTACTAAAGACAAATAAGAAACAACCTAAATGTCTAATTATCAAGTGGATAATTAAATGTTATATTACATTTATTCTGAGATAAATACTAATTAAAAGAAATAGATTTATATATTTTGACATGGAAATTTAGCCAAAATATATTTTGTAAATAAAAAATCAAGTAAAATACACACACACACACACACACACACACACACACACACACTCACACACAGTCAGGTATAATGTTTTTAAAAAGGACCATGATTTAGAAAGATGCCAATTCTAAACCAACTCCCAAAAAGACTTAAACCAAAACCCTGACAAAAATCACAGGGGAGACAGAGTTTAAAGATTATGTACTTTGAGGGATGCTTGGGTGGCTCAGTGGTTAAGCATGTGACTTTGGCTCAGGTCATGATCTCGCAGTTCATGAAGTTTGAGCCCCACACAGGGGTCTGTGCTGGGAGCCTGAAGCCTGCTTCAGATTCTGTGTCCCCCTCCCTCTCTTTGCCCCTCCCCCACTCATGCTCTGTCTGTCTCTGTCTCTCTCTCTCTAAAAAATAAACATTAAAAAAAATTTAAAGAGGGGCGCCTGGGTGGCTCAGTCGGTTAAGCGGCCGACTTTGGCTCAGGTCATGATCTCGCGGTCCGTGAGTTCAAGCCCCGCGTCGGGCTCTGTGCTGACAGCTCAGAGCCTGGAGCCTGTTTCGGATTGTGTCTCCCTCTCTCTGACCCTCCCCCGTTCATGCTCTGTCTTTCTCTGTCTCAAAAAAAAAAAAATTTAAAGATTATGTACCTTGAGCTTTTCCAGAGTTCCCCTAAAAACTTGTCAAATAATGCCCATGTAAGTTCAAGATCATCAGCTACTAACCGAACTACCTACAAAAAACAAAAATCAATATTCTTCAGAGAATAACAGAAAACAGAATCTCTATAATGTACCATCTACAATGTCCAGTGTACAATAAAAATTACTAATAAAAATGTGAGCCATAATCAAAGAAAAAAAGAGTGAACAAAAACCAATCTAGCAAGGGCCCAGCTACTGGAATTAGCAAAGACCTTGTTGTAGCCGTTATAAATATATTTAAACAACTTAAAAATATATAGCTTAATAAATGAACTTTGGAGAAATGGAAACTATAAAAAAAGACCCAAATGGAAATTCTATACCTGAAAAATATAGTAACTAAAATAAAAATCCATTGGATGGGTTTAACAGATCAGAGAAGACAGAAGAACTGGTAAATCTTAAGACAGACCCACAGAAGCAATGAAAAGCATCAACTAGAGCCCCACACACCAAAGACATAGGTATGAAAGAATCAAAGCATGTGAAAGCAGTCAGTGATGATCTGAACAAATTTAAAATTCAGAGTTGAAACAGTACTAATACATTTGAGACAATACTTAGTACTTCAAAGGCTCCACTATTAAAGGATATCAAGAATCTCATACTTTTCCAAGTGGCTGAGACTATATTCATTTTCTATCTAGGTACTAATACACAGTACTAACACACAGAGACTGTTAAATTAAACTTCTTCTTTGCTGGAAAAGAGATCACAGTAAATCCTGCCGTCTAGTCAATTGAGCTTGATATTAAAATCATACTCCTTTTCTGGGAATGCAAGCTGGTGTAGCCACTCTGGAAAACAGTATGGAGGTTCCTCAAAAAACTAAAAACAGAACTAACCTACGACCCAGCAATTGCACTACTGGTCATTTATCCAGGGGATACAGGTGTGCTGTTTCGGAGGGACACATGCACCTCCATGTTTATAGCAGCACTATCAACAATAGCCAAAGTATGGAAAAGAGCCCAAATGTCCATCGATGGATGAATGGATAAAGAAAATGTGGTATATATATATAGATACAATGGAGTATTACTCAGCAATCAAAAAGAATGAAATCTTGCCATTTGCAACTACGTGGATGGAACTGGAGGGTATTATGCTAAGTGAAATTAGTCAGAGAAAGACAAATATCATATTACTTCACTCATGAGGACTTTAAGAGACAAAACAGATGAACATCAGGGATGGGAAACAAAAATAATATAAGAACAGGGAGGGGGACAAAACAGAAGAGACTCATAAATATGGAGGACAAACTGAGGGTTACTGGAGGGGTTGTGGGAGGGGGGATGGGCTAAATGGTTAAGGGGCACTAAGGAATCTACTCCTGAAATCATTGTTGTCACTATATGCTAATTTGGATGTAAATTTTAAAAAATAAAAAATAAAATTAAAAGATAGGCTTTAATATCAATAGTGTACTTATATAAAACCGTAATTTAAAATTTTCTGTTAAAAGGACATTTTTTTTCCTGGACTATTCTATTCTAGGTAATAAGAGATTGTGAACTTGTAAAAGGTTTTTCTTTATACTTTAAGTAATCTTCCTAGACAACAATGATTTTGTATCTTACCAAAATAACTTCATGTTGTCTTTTTTATCAGGTCTTTGGTTACTTAAGAATACTGAGTCTTCTCAATATTAAAAGAGGTAAATTTTCCTTAAAAAAAAAAAAAGAATGTTCCTTCAGTAAGTGCCTGTCCTTACAGTCCCCATCTCAAGCTCGGCTTCCAGGGAAACAAACCCAAAACATGAAGACAGTAATGAAATGGAAAATGAAGAAGAGAGACATGGAAGATGGAAGGCCAGAAGATCAAGAAAGACAGACTAGAGGATAAATAACCAAAGAAATAAAAGGAATTTTTCTGGGTTGAAAAATGTCTTCAATTCTCTCAGATCCAAAGGATTCAACAAATGATAGGAATATCCAAAATCCACTGTCATCATGTAAAATTACTTGGAGATTCTAATCACTAAATGAACTAAGAAAAACCAATAGTACCAATTAGAAAAAAATAAACATCACCATTATTTGTAGATGATTTGAATATAAACCTAGAAAATCTAAGAAATGAAGTGGGAAATTATTGAAACTAATAAGAATTCTAAAAGATGGTCAAACTATGTAGTCAACCAAAAACATTAATAGCTTTCCTTCATATTACAATGACTATTTAGAAAACATACTGAGGAGAAAATTCCATTCACAGGACCAACAGAAATTATCAAATTCCTAGGAATAAAACCAACAAAAATGAACTAGATCCATTTCTTAAAAGAATTTATAAAGCTTTGCTGAAGGACCAAAAACAAGATCTATATAAACAAATCAAGGTTCCTAAAGGAGACTATGGATGTCAAATCTTTCCAAAATAAGATATAAATATAATATACTACAAATACAACTGCCAAACGTAGTTGGGGGGGGGGCAGTTTTGTGGTGTGTATACAGTCAAGAAATTAAAAATCAGGTTCATCTGGACAAATAAATTCTTGTTCTACTTAATTAAAGATATATTTTTTGCACAAGAGAATTAAAATTTTAACAACTGCGAAAAAATAAATAAAATAAAATCATACTCCTTTTCAAAGATGGACTCAATTACAGCATATAATGCTACATTCCTATTAAAAGCAGTGTCACACCAAAGAATACCACATACACAGCCTTCATATGGTCTTCATAAAAAATGTTAAAATTACATCCTCCCAAGAGTGAACTACTTTTATACAAGGTCAGAATGAATGGAATACACAATTAGCTAAACACAAAGTCAAAATTGGAAAAGATGGGAACAACAGATTTTAATAATAAATGATAATAACATTTATTGAGCTCCTATAATGTTCTAAGCACAGTGCACAGGAGTAGAGCTGAGAACTGAATCTAGGTCTCTTTCCAGAGCTTGCTCTCTTAAGAGTGAAAACTCTGGAGTCAAGACACTATATAGCTTTCCTGAGTGATCTTGGGTAAATCAATTCTGTTGTGGCTTACTTTTCCTAATTAGAAATGGAATCAGTAAGAAAATCTAATTAAAGTAAAATTTAAAATAGTTCTCAAATACAACGACAGCAATTTATTCACCTATAACTATCTGCTAGTATTGGGAGCTCACAGAAATTGACTACAGGGGTGCCTGGGTAGCTCAATCAGTTAAGCATCTGACTCTTGATTTCAGCTTAGGTCATGATCTCACAGTTTCTGAGCATGAGCCCCACGTCGGGCTCCACACTAACAGTGTGCAGCCTGCTTGGGGTTCTCTGTCTCCCTCACTCTCTGCCCCTCCCCTGCTCTCTCTCTCAAAAAATAAATAAACATGAAGAAGAGGAAGAAGAAGAAGAAGAAGAAGAAGAAGAAGAAGAAGAAGAAGAGGAGGAGGAGGAGGAGGAGGAGGAGGAGGAGGAGGAGGAGGAGGAGGAGGAGGAGGAGGAGGAGGAGGAGGAGGAGGAGGAAGGAGAAGAACAAGAAGAAGAAAGGAGAAAGAAGAAGAAACAATTGACTATAATACCCAGCAACTAGTTATTGAATATGAAACAGCAGGAACTGCTCTTTCTTCACTTAGTCAACTTTTTAAGATCTCATATGTAGTATTCCTGGGGAAGTATATAGTATATTTTTGTAGTATAAGCCTAATTAAAGGTATAAAGAGTTACCTTCTTGGATAAACTCTGGACTTTCAAGATAAATTAACAAGTTAGTTTTAAGAAGTTGTGAAACTACTTAGGGCGCCTGGGTGACTCAGTCGGTTGAGCGTCCAACTCTTGATTTCAGCTCAGGTGATGATCTCATGGTTAGTGGGTTTGAGCCCAGCGTAGGAGCCTCGCAATTACAGTGCAGAGCCTTCTTGGCATTCTTTCTCTTCCTCTCTCAGTCTCTCCCCCTCCTTCCCTCTCTTGAAATAAATAAATAAAAACTAAAAAACAAAAAAAGTTGTAAAACTACTCAAGAGAAAACAAAGTCTCTTCAATACACTCTATATTACTATTAACTTTTTAAACAAAAGGACATGTGTTAGACGAGAAATCAGAAGAGTATACTTCTGACAAGTAGCTTTCAAATTGGTAGGAAACAAACTGTACTTTATATCCTCTCAAAATAACCTGTCAAATTTCTATATTAAAACTTTATAACTAGAATACAAAGGAAGTACACTTTCCTTTAAGTGTTATAGGTTATATTTTAAAAAATAATATAATAATATGGCATCATAGGAAAGGTTAGATAATAGTATGTAAAAGTAACAATTCAGTGATAAAGTATATTATAATATGTAGAGATTAAAAGAAAATATACTTTAAAAATTCTATCCAACTGGGAAAAATGTATATTTCCTACCTATCTCTCAAAATATAACTAAGTAGTTTCTTTATATTCTTTGAGGGTACCTGCCAACCCCTGCCAAATTGTAGCATTTATCCTTTGTTAGACATAATAGCTTAAGGGCTTTCAAATTTCCCTACACCTTATTCCAAACAAATACTTTATAAAGATCACTCTGCCTATGATAACAGTTGTTCTAGGATATGTTAGTTATAAATGAAACAGAGATAATGTAGCAACTATTAGATTAAATAAACAAAATTATCTCTCCTTAGTGTTTTAGTTTTCATTAAAATGAACTAATTTTTATGTTTGACAACATGAATTCAATTTCTTATAAGTTTTCAAATATTCTCTACCATCCAAATAGCCTTTAAAGTACTGTGAGTATTTTACCCAGGAAAATTATTTTAGGCGAAAAGAAAAAAAAAAAACAAACTTTTGAAGGTAAATATATATATATATATATATATATATATATATATATATATATATATATAAATATATAAATTAACATTTAAATATTTTTTATTATATAAAGAAACAAACTCCTAAAAATTAATAAAAAGAAAAAATTGTCTTGGGGAAACACATTTCATTAGGGAAAGCAAGGTTAAGGGTTTAGAAAAGGTAGGAAGATCGTATACCGCATTATAATGACATCAGAATCTATTACACTGTACACTTAGGGATTATCAGGCATGAAAATCAATGCCCAATTTAAAATGACATAAAGCATATGTGAAAAAGTCAGTTTCTCCTGCCAGCAAATAGCCTAAATGTTAAGTAAACCAAAGGCTGGAAGGGATTAGTTGAAATGTCAAAAGACAACCTTTTACTTTTACCTGCTCATCCTTATAAATGCATTCTCATCCCTCAGGCATGATTTCCAAACAAATAGTTTCAATGTGCAGCAGCAAAAGGCCCATGGCAAGCTCTGCCATCTTGTAACTGTCAAAGAGATTAGTCTTTGATCTATTTGGGAGGTCATGTCCACATTCACATTAGCAATACAGTCTAACAACATTATACCTGTTGACCAATCCTTTAATGCCTAACGAGACAGACATTTTATATTATGGAAGTTAACTGTGAATGTTTTTTCTAAGTTTGGACAGAAAGTAAACACTATAAACTAAGCTGAAGTGTGGTTTGGAAAGATGATCTTGTAGACCAGTTAACATTACTTTTCAAATACATTTTACAAGGCTTTCCCAAAATAGAAAGCTATATTTAATTGTACACTCTAGAAAGAGTTTAAACCACTTGGTCCCCACCCCCAATAAATTAGTATATGTGTAATTCTGGAGGGGTGTGTAAACAGCAGAGAGAAATCAAACTATTTTATCAAAGGTTGCAAACTGAGGGCCCAAACTTACGTTTCATGTGGCTCTTACCATAGCTTAAAATAATTTGAACTATTTACCAACCCTCAACTAGCTCACTCATTTAAATAACCTGTTTAACTCCTTTAGTGGCTTGAGTCTGCAACCCATTGGTTCAGATGCTGCACTGAATTTTTTTTTTTCCATAATGAGTTTAAGTTCACAGAAAATGAAAAAAAAAAAAAAACAACAACCCTTAATATAGTAGTTTCTGGGCAACTAAAAATATCTGTGCATCAAAAGCTAACCTGATGTAAGCAAAGATGAGATCCTGAATAGCAGACACAGATAATCAAGACTGAGGTGACACTTAGAGAATTATGTAAAAATACCCAGATAACTATTGTCAAGCAGAAGTTAAATGGTTCTGGATTCTGATTTTACTATTAAACTATAATATACTTGAGATCAAACAGTAAGTTTCTCAAGTCCTTTAATGACTCAGTTTTATTGGAGACAGTATACGTACTACACTACTGAATGGGTATAGAATATATAAAATAACCAAAAGGATTATACTGTATATGTCAACAAGAAATTTAAGTCACACTTTTGAACACTAGATTATTTTTTCAACTTAGTCAAACCCAACAGTGTGGCCATAAGTAGCTCTGCATGATGAGAGTATCATTTTACACATAGCTTCTGAAGAAATAAGTGGTGTGATAAATATGAACTGGAATTATAAATGCATCTCCTCACTTTACTGCCTCATATAAAAGACTGGGGAATTTATCCCAATTCATATGAATATATATTATGATTTCAGTATTAAATGCTTTTCTAAAAGCAATCACTATAGGCAGAATATATTTTTTTCTCATATGTAAGCTTTAAAACAGAAGTTCAAGCCTCAAAAT
This sequence comes from Panthera leo, assembly GCF_018350215.1. NCBI lineage: Eukaryota > Metazoa > Chordata > Mammalia > Carnivora > Felidae > Panthera > Panthera leo. The sequence goes on from NC_056692.1 coordinate 26,224,372, forward strand.
AAGACTGACAACAATCAGCTAAACTTATTATTAAAAATATTTTAAAACTTTGCTTCAAAAAAATAAACACATTTGTCCAGCAAACACTCAAGATGCATAGTTTTATCTTTCGCCAAGGTAAAGGACCTAAAACATAAACATTTATAGCAAACCAAATCTGGAGACAGAGACTGTGCATTAGAGACATTTACTGCTTTATATCATCACAGTATAAACACTTTTTATCAGGGTATCACAATATAAATTCCAATGGTTAGAGTTCTAAACTCAGCATAAGATCTTGTATGTAAAATAATTTAGCTAGATAAAAGGAATATAGCTGGTTTTATTTCATCTGGCATATTTTCAAGATTTCTGAAACACCAAGTTAACCAAATATAGTATATATATTTTCTTAAAAGGGGAAAAAATGGATTTCTGCCAAGACTTAAGAAGCCAGGCTCCCTTTTAGAGTTTAAAAAAAAAAAATACACACAAAAAACCACACACACATTGGAGATGGTTTTCAATTGTTACTTACTTTTCTTGTTACAATAGGAATTGACCACAATAATCTACTAAGAAATAAGAATCAAGACATAGTAACAGACACAGTATCAGTAACATAACTTATTTCACATATGCTTTAAGGCTGCTTTGGGTAACACACTTTGTACAGAAAAAATCTATATTGAACTCTGTGTTATAAATTATCATTGTTAAAAAAAAATGGCCTAGAAATTTCAAATATAAGAAAAAAACATTCTCCTCAAACTAGGCATCTCTTATTCTCGACATACTCAACATATTTTACCTCAACTAGTTATAATAATTTAGCTACTATCCAGAATAGCTTATTGGTAACTCAGCAACATCTAAGTAATTCTGAATAATGCAAAAACATTCTGTCAGTATGGTGCATTAGATCTTTGGGTTTTTTTATTACAAAAATAATTTTTCAAGATAAGATAATGAACCCAGAAAAAAGCAGAAATTAATATTTTTCTATTAAAAGAAAAAAAAAGACAGTTAATATTTTAAAACATGTAAGAAACCTTAAGTTGAATACACTCATTCTATAAAGGGCAAAGTTTAAAAAAATTCTTTTAAATACTAAGTTTTGTGGCAATTCAGTTAGGCTACCCATACTAAAATATCATCTATATAAATCTGAAAATGCTTAAGTTATCATCGCTAGAAAAGGTCATATATATATTCATGCTATAGTAGGTTCTGAGGGAAGGAGGTATAATGGAAAAAATACACAGCTTGGATTCAAGGCTTTGACACTAATTAGTTGTTTGACCTTGGGCGAGGCACAGTACCTCCTCAATTTAGCTTTCTTTCTTAGTTTCCTCCTTTGTAAGTGGAAGAAAACAAGAAAACATAAGAAAATAATTCCTGCCACACAGAGTTGAAGAAATAAATGACACACAAAACAGTAAAGCATCATCACACATTGGAGGTAAGTGGATTGGAGTCATTACATATCCCATTATTTCTAAAATCCAATGGTTTGGGTGGGCTTTACATTCTGTTATACTATATTGTTGCACATATATGAAAGAAGTCACAGGACTAATAGAGACAATGTGGGCCATCTAGCCAATGTAGGCCATCTCTTAGGCTGTTCACCTCAAATTAGGGCTTTACCACCTGGATCAACTCCCTATGAAGACATTTAAACTGTTCTATTCAGTATATAGGCACATTATCTTAGGTAACATAAAATAAATTTCTTCAGTTTATGACGTAGCTACTTTTTCATCAAATATCAATGAAAGTATGTACTTTGGCAGGACATAGAGAACAGCATTCAGTTTTGAAACACAATTTTTGCTAAATAATTTCTGCAATTGATCTTAAATTTTCTGACAAATTATAACACTAGCACTTTTTAATATCTTTCATAATATTCTTTATCACTTTGCAACCCATGAGCTGTATTTGAACTATATACATATAAAATACATTAGTGATATAATCTATGGAATGAATGCATGACTGCTACTTTATTAGTCTGAATATTATCTCATTCGCATATCTTACGATCTAGAGCTTCCCTCACTATGAATAAACTTGTCTAGCAATAACAACCAATAAAATGAAGTAATATCATATGTAAGAAAGCAATGTGAGGCTGTAAATGGAACTCCAGGCTCTTAAAGGAATAAGCTAATATTAAGAGGCTTTGATGGGGCACCTGGGTGGCTCAGTCGGTTCAGCGTCCAACTTCAGCTTAGGTCATGATCTCGCAGTTCGTTGAGTTCAAGCCCTACATTGGGCTCTGTGCTGACAGCTCAGAGCCTGGAGCCTGCTTCTGATTTTGTGTCTCCCTCTCTCCCTGCCCTTCCCCTGCTCATGCTCTCTCTCTCCGTCTCAAAAATAAACAAACATTAAAAAAAATTTTTTTTTTAATAAAAAAAAAGGCTTTGTTAAGGGAATGAGTAGTGCTGCATTCAGCAAGTGACAGAAACCTGCACCTACTCCTATGTATCTCTGGATGGCAAGATCTCTCATGGAAGAAGCTTGTAGATGCTAGAAAATGCAATACTAAGCACTTTGGCCCTGGGGTGGAGTGGGGTGGGAGAGGGGGTGCTGGATAAAAGTTTTATGGCAATGGCAGGCATAGAAAGTAGAAGGTAATCACAGTAAGAGGAGGCTCAGACTCAGATTTCACATGATTAAACACTGTGACATTTAAAAACAAACATGGTCACAAGAAAGTGTGCATGTAACAAAGATTATAGAAGTACTGAAAAATACTGCAATACACTTAAAACCTTGAAACTTATTACCTCCACAGCCCAACAAATGAATTATGATACTTTCTCCACCTAGATTTTTATTACATCTAAATTTATCTTTCAAATATAAGTATATACTTGATTTTTTAGAACAATTATTACTTTCTACCTTTACAATATTATTGTTAGGAATATTTGATTTAGAGCTTCTCAAATGTGCTTGTAGAAGTGTGGAAATAAAGTATACGGGATCATAGATTTTATTTATTTATTTATTTATTTATTTATTTATTTATTTATTTATTTATTTAAGTTTTTAAGTTTATTTATTTTTGAGAGAGACAGCGGGAGTGAGGGAGGGGCAGAGAGAGAGAGGGAGGGAGGGAGGGAGAGAGAGAATCCTAAGCAGGCTCCACACCATCAGCATGGAGCCTGATGTGGGGCTAGAACCCACCAAACCATGAGATCATGACCTGAGCCGAAATCAAGAGTTGGACTTTTAACTGACTGAGCCACCCAGGCACCCCTGGGATCACAACATTTTAAAATCCCATACTTAATCTTACAAAGTAATGAAGACTTCTAGTTTCAGAAAGGAAAAAAGAAAGACATAAAAACTTCTCCAAACTTAAAAGACAAATAAGAGAAACAGTCCTCATCTTCAATTAAACTAAGAGACGTCTGCAAACTCAAAACCTGATACATGAATGTGAAAAGCAGATGGACAAAAGGTGTATGACTGAGCAGAGAGGTGAAAGTTCAAACCAAAGTACCCACAGAGCTACTGATGGGAAATAAGCCAGTTAGGCCAGCAGGAGTCCAAAAAAGCTCAGGAAATGAAAGTATAGATAAACTGCCAGAGGACTGTACTATGAAGATGAAAACATTTAGGAAGATTTGAGACTCAGGAAACTTATGATCCAACACAGAAGATAGGCAAATCAAATTCCCAGGATGACAGCAAAAGGAAATCTCAGGAATCTGGCAGTTAAGTGGGCTAAAGAACAACTTGGTCTTGCTTGATTGAAGTAGGAGATCAGGAGGCTCCAGGAGCAATGTCTTCAGAGGGAAAAAAAGGACTGACCTATTATCTCACAGATCTGATAGGAAAACTGTATTGAGAGGTGTTGCATATATTCATTGAAGGGTGACCCAAAATTAATTTAAAGATATTTTAGGGGCACCTAGGTGGCTCAGTTGGTTAAGATTGAGCCCTACATGGGGCTCTGCGCTGACAGAACTGAGCCTTCTTCGGATTCTCTTTTTCCCTCTCTGCCCCTCCCCTGCTCATGCTCTCTCTGTCTCTCTCAAAATAAATAAATAAACCTAAAAAAAAAACCCAAAACAAATATCTTTTGAAAAGGAAAAAAGGACAGAGGGCATTATTAATAGGAAGATAAAAAGTTCAAGAAAGGAAGGAAATTATTTGACTACAATGAACAATATTTTCATAGTCATGATGTGAATATTGATTATGGATTTAATTTTTAAAACGTGATGTAACTATGTTAGGAGGAAAAAGAAAGAAAAGGTATATAGTAAGCTAAAATCCTTATCTCAATATAACAAATAAATACTTAGGTCTAAAACTGATTAAAGAAAGATAAAATATGGAGTAAATACCAGACAGAAATAGCTAAAAGAAGCAAAATTTGCTGCCTCTCAGAAGCAAGGGCTGGGAATGGGGCAGAAGCCAAGATATTGTTAATATAAGAAACAACTGTATTTTGTATAAATTAGGCTCTTAGTAAAAGCTTTATTGAACTTTTTTCAACTTGATAAAAAATAATTAAAAGATAAACAGATTGCTCATTTTAATTCATGACACACACCCATATGTCTCTCTCTCTATATATATATATTTATATATATCACACATAAATATTTTTAGAGAGAGACAGCATGAGCAGGGTAGAGGGGCAGAGGGGAAGAGAGAGAGAAAATCTTGAGCATTTACCGTGCTCAGCACCCTATGCAGGGCTCAATCCCATGACCCAAGGATCGTGACCTGAGCCAAAGTCGAGTCAGATGCTCAATTGACTTAATTACCCAGCTGCTCCTATGCCTTATTATATAAAGCAATGGTGCTCAACTGACATTGATTTTGTCTACCAAAAGATTTTGGCAATGTCTACAGACATTTTTGGTTGTCACAACTAGTGAGGAGAGAAGGGTCTGCTACTGGCATCTATAGGTAAAGGCCAGAGATGCTGCCAAACATCCTACAATGCACAGAACATTGCTCACAACGAGGGGATTTGATTAAGTAAATGTAAATAGGCCAAAATCCACTGCAACAAAAAATTCTACTCTAAAGAAAAAGAAGACTTTCAGAGAAGTTAAAAGTCAATTCCACCACTTCCCTTGAGGTCAGTGGTGCTGATTATGCTCTAGGCCACTGGAAGTAATGTGTCAATCAACCTCATAAGTGCCCAGGGTGATAATATCACTTTTAAAGCCTTCAACCTACTATGAGAACAAAAGTAAAATACAAAAGTCAATAAAGTTCTTGTTCTTGCCAACAAGATGCACATAAGAAAATATAATTTCAAAAATTTTCATAAACCAAAAGTTTTTATTTGTTAAATATCCAAAGCTTTAATTTGTAGCTATATTCAGGCATGGCTTTTTATCTGCTCCCCCCCCCCCCCCCCTGAACTAGAATGACATGATTATTGGGAGAAAAAGAAGGAAAAAGGCTAATGAAAACTGCTTGAAATTTTGTGATTTTAAATGTTTCTTCCCCTGATCCCAAAACATTCCTTTAAGAAATATGGGAATTTTTTAATTTAAAAATTAAAAATACCTCAGCCATTTATTTTTGTGTTTTTATGCTTGTTTGTTTTTAAAAAAGGATGGGAACAAGGGTTTGGTTATCTCAGTTTTCACTGTCCACGGCAAATTACAAGTTGTCAACCCACATGGAATAATTAGATTTCAACTAGATTCTAATTTTGTTATTTCAAAGTGCACTTAAAACCTACTTTAATAATACTTTTGGCCAAACTATCTTGAAAAAAAAAAAGCGTTCTGAGGAGGAAAAAAATGTTTAAGTAATTGAGGATAAACTCATTCTAGACCTTCAGAGGTGACATGGTTTTTCTTCCATATCTGTGCTTTGGTCTAAGTGTTTCCAAAAATTCCGACAGCAAATTGCTGAACTCCTAAATGTTGGGAGTTTAGTATTACAGCCCTTTAAGTTTATACACATAGCCATTTCCCCTGGGTAACCACATGTTATTATTGGGGCTAGATCCAGGTGGGTTTCTGTATCAGATGCTACACTATAACTAAAAATCCACTACACTCTGACCTCAGGCTCTATTCCCAGATCTGGTTTCCCACAGGACAGCTTAGAATTTCCCTTGGTTTAGAATAGTCTCAAATCCTTAAAATGGCATACAGAGTCCTAAATGATTTGGCTCCTTAATATCTCTCCCAGTCTCTATTCACATGCCATTCTCCCCCACTCTCCACCTCAGCCTCTTTCAATTCCTGGAAACTGCTTATCCTCTTTCACACCTTAGAGCCTTAGCATAGGCCACTCTTTCTGCTGAGAATACTCGTACCCATTCTGTTCATCTATATAAGTCTTAGCCTTCTAGGACAGTATTTAAGTGTCAGCCTAAATATCACTTCCTCAGGAAGTCTTTCTTTACCCACAAACACTAGCTCAGGATCCTGTTATACATTCTCATAGTTCTTGTGACTTTTTCTTATAGCCTTTATCACGACTGTAATTAACTTCATTATTTTAATGTCACTATTCCTTGCTAGACTGTAAGTTACATGAGTCAGAGGGCTATAATCTGTATAGTGGTTCACTGCGTCACCAGTCTATTAAAGTACTTGGTACTCTTGGCAGATATTTAAAAAAATGGTTGTTTCGGTATTCTGAATAGTCTTAACGATATTAATAGTCTTATTGTAATCTGACCTTTGGTGAGGCCATTCCATTTTATCAAATGTTTGTATGCTTCAATATCATTGTAGACAAGATTCAAATATCATCTCTCTGTCTCCATCTATTTTAGGCAAACCTAAGTAAATGGATATCTGGATGACAGGTGAAAGAAAGGTATTCCTTAATTTTACTTTCTCTAAGCATTTGAACACTCAGATTCAATCCCACCAAACACTGTAATACATTCATGTCCTTCACTAAAGACTTTAGTAGTATAGAGATAGCATCATGTTCATTTAAAAAAAATTTTTTTTAAGGTTTATTTATTTTTGAGAGAGAGACAGAGTGTGAGTGGGGTAGGAGCAGAGAGAGAGGGAGACACAGAACCCGAAGCAGCTCCAGGCTCTGAGCTGTCAGCACAGAGCCCGATGCAGGGCTCGAACTCATGAACCGTGAGATCATGACCTGAGCCGAAGTCGGACACTTACCGACTGAGCCACCCAGGTACCCCAGCATCACGTTCATTTTTATACCTACTGTGTTTAGTACAAATTAGGCTCTTAGTAGAAACTTATTACATGAATGAATACATGAACGCTACAATACTCAAGATCATCAGCACAATTATGGAAGTGATACAAAAGGAATAGATAAACCTACTCAAAATTAAGAATAGTTTCTGTTTCCGAAATTGTTTGTCTTGATATACTATAGCCCTTTACATTCCTGCCTTCATTCATCTACTGATGAATATACACACTGCTGCCAAAGGAACAAGGAATAATGAGGAATCAACAACAATCTCCTTAAAAAGAAATGTCAGATTTAAGAATTCATATATTGCTATCATCTAATAATACTTTGATACTTGAGGTGGCTCAGTCCGACTCATGCTTGCTCTCTCTCGCTCTCACAAAAAATAAACATTAAAAAAATTTTTTTTTAATTAAAAAAAAGTACTTTGACACTTGAAAACACTGGTTGAATGTGGTTTAATGTGCACTGTTTTATTAATGCTGATATCTTTTTAAAAATGTTTATTTTTGAGAGAGAGAGAGTGTGAGCAGGGGAGGGGCAGACAGAGAAGGGCAAAGGATGCAAAGCGGGCTCTGTTGTGACACCAGAGAGCCTGATGCAGGGCTGGAACTCACAAACCATGAGATCGCAACCTGAGCTGAAGTTGGACTTAACTGACTTAGCCACCCAGGCACCCCAATGGTGTTATCTTCTGGGGGCATGCAAAGGCTAACAAACCCTTTTCTGAGGTTTATAAAATGCCAAGGATGCATGGAAGTCTATAAATTTATACATGTTTGTTATAAAGTCAGTAACTAATTTAACATGCCTATATTTTTCAATTATGAGTATAACTTTTAAAAATTGATTAAAATAATATATTCATATAGTTCAGTACCTTCAGAGCTAAGAGAAGTTTGCTAAAAAAAATAATAGTTACTGTATGTCAAAACTAAGATAACTAATCAGATCATCCTCTGAATTGTAAATAGTTTCCAAATAAAATCAATTTTAATAACTCAACATATTATATTAATAAAGAAAAATAATAAGCACATAAAATTTGTCATCTTAAGTTATTTCAATTGCTATAAGAGCACTTCTGAAATTGAATGTTACCATCAAATTTTATGAAACCAATTATAAAAATCTAAAATACCACTTGAACATTTTTAAAGTATAAGATTTTTTTGCCATATTCTGTGGTTTTATGAATTTTCCACAGGGGAATTAAAGGCACAATATCCACGAAAAACAAATTTCTATATACTACCAAACTATGTTAAGGAATATAAATAAAATTTAATTTTAAAATCTAAATATTGTACCTTATAATGTCTCACAAATTATGAATATGCCACCAATTTGAGATGTAGATGTCTGAATTAGAAAGTTGAAGGTTTTTGTAGCTTTTAGATCATACTAATTGGCCAAAGGATTTGCTTTAGATATCCATTAAATGGCAGCCTTGTTATACTGTGACTTAACCGCATTAAAAAAACTTTTCTTTCAGTTATACTTTTCCACCGACATCTAATCATATAAAGGCCTTGGTTCACTTTCCTGCCCCTCAAATACTATGGTTTAGTGCACAGAAAGTTTTCTTTTTAACTATTACACGATTAAGTATGTCCTTATAGAATGATCAGAAGCATCTGGGAAAAGTGGAAGTGAAAAAAACCCTCACTGGGAAAGTTAGCTTAATGCTTGCCCTTCAGAGTGGCCCATTATCAACATTTCATAGTGGGTTTCTTTATTTTCAGGTCCCTGAGGTATGGGCAATAAATTACGACTTGAACTAAACAAGTCACACTTGGCTCCAAAATGAAATTTTCCTACCTCTACTTTCTAGTCCCCAAGGTGGGAAGAGGAAATCCTGGTCACAGCCAAAGAAGTCATATTTTTGGCTCTAACATACATTTTCCTGCTTCTCTAAAAGCCAAACTCTGCAACTGAGACTATAAGAGTCTTAAGTTAGTATTTTAAACTGTATTTTCATTTTTATTTCCATAATCTGTGTCTCAAATTTAAGAAAAAAATTTTAGTATCATAAAATTAATGTCACTGCTCTTTTTCCCACTCAAATCACTTTTCTAACTCAGACACTGATCTTAATCTTCTAAAATATGAATTCAAATGAAACAATGAAGAAAATAATGTAGAAATAGATTATTTCATTTCCAGAAGCTGTAGTATTTAAGGTTTTCAATATAAATAGCTTCCACTTATTTCTGTGTGATAGACTGAGTATTAATATAAAAGTCCTATTAATAAAGTCCTAAGTTATAGTCTAGTAAGTAATTTGAAGCACTATTTTAGTTTTGGAAGAGCCATTTATGGAAATCATTTAGTTCATCATCTCATTTTACCAAAAACAAGAATATGGCAAACATACCATAAGGTGACTCAGAGAGTTGTGTCTTATATAATCTTCTCACCTTAAGTATGAGCAGAACCTGTGACTTGCTTCTTATCTACCTTGTTGACCTTGTGAAGAAGTTAACTGCCATGTGGTGAGAGGGCTTGTGAGAAGGCCACAGGGCAAGGAACTCTGCATAGCCTGAGATGAGAGTTGCCCCTGGTTGGATCAGTCCTACAACCATAAGGAATGAATTCTGCCAACATCCTGGATGAGCTTGGAAGAAGACCCCAAGGTCCAGATAAGAACACAACCCAGCCAACATTTTGGCTGCAGCCTGTGGAAGCCTGAGGAGAGAAGCTGGTTAAGCCATACCTACATGCCTGCCCTACAGAAACTGTGACATTTAAGAAATGTGTATTGTTTTAAGCTACTATGTGATCATACTAATGCAGCAACAGAAAAATAATATATAAAGAGTGACAATCAGTATAACCAATATAAGACACCCCCTTCATTTATGATGTTCTACTATGTATTAGTATAAAATGGTACTGGGATTGAGCATTTTCTTCTGTAACTCCTTTAATGACTGTAACAACACACCATGTTGCCTCATTTAAGTCATATTAATGTTCACTAATGTCCTATTATCATCTAATAATGATTACTATCATTACCATGTTTTAATTAAAGTATATAGAAATGGAGGATTTTTTTAAAGTTTACTTATTTAGAGGGGTGCCTGGGTGGCTCAGCTGAGCGTCCGACTTCAGCTCAGGTCATGATCTCACGGTTTGTGAGTTCGAGTGCCGCATCGGGCTCTGTGCTGACAGCTCAGGGCCTGGAGCCTGCTTCAGATTCTGTGTCTCCCTCTCTCTCTCCTCCTCCCCTGCTCACACTCTGTCTCTCTCTCAAAAATAAATAAAGATTAAAAAAAATTTTTTTAAGATTTTTGAGAGAGAGAGAGAGAGCGCATGTGCACATGTACAGGAAAGAGGCAGAGACAGAAAAAGAGAGAGAATCCCAAGCAGGCTCCATGCTATCAGTGCACAGCCCAAAGTGGGGCTTGAACCCATGAACCATGAGATGAACTGAGCCAAAACCAAGAGTTGGATGTTCCATTGACTGAGCCACCCATGCGCCTTAGGATTGTTGTTTTTAAATAACAGTGTCAAGTAAAACAAACAACAAAACTAAATACTATTTTAATAACTTATATTAAATAGAAATAGACACCTCAGAGATATTATGGGTTTGATTCCAGACCACTGTGATAAAGCAAATATGAAAACAAAATGAGTCAAGTGAATTTTCATTTCTCAGTACATATAAAAGTTATGTTTACACTATACTGTAGTCTATTAAGGGTGCAATAGCATTATGTCTTAAAAAAACAACAACATAAATGCCTTAATTGCTAAAAGTGCTAATCATCGTCTCATTGAGTCAAAATCTTTCTGCTGGTGGGGTTCCTCCCTCAGTGTTGATGGCTGCTGACTGACCAGGGTAGTGGTTGCTAAAGGCTGGGGTGGCTATGGCAATTTCTTAAAATATGACAACAATGAAGTCTGTCATATTGATTGACTCTTGCTTTCACGAACTCTCTCTATAGCACATGGTGCTATTTCATAGCATTTTACCCACAGTGGAATTTCTTTCAAAATTGGGAATCCATTCTCTCAAACCCTGCCACTTCTTTACCAACTAAGTTAATGTAATATTCTAAATCTTTTGCTGTCACTTCAACAATCTTCACAGCATCTTCACTAGGAGATTACATTGATCATCCATACGAAGCAATTCCTTTTCCATTAAATTCTTATCATGAGATTGCAGGAATTCAGTCACATCCTCAGGTTCTACTTCTAACTCTAGTTCTCTTAGTATTTCTACCACATTTCCAGTGAAGTCTTTTTTATAATTTTTTAAAAAAAAATTTAATGTTTATTTTTGACATAGAGAGGGAGAGAGGGAGTGTGGGGGGGGGGGGAGGGAAAGGGGCAGAAGAGAGGTGGGGACACAGAATCTGAAGCAGGCTCCAGACTCTGAGCTGAAGTTGGGTGTCCAACCAACTGAGCCACCTAGGCACCCCTCCACTGAAGTGTTGAGTCCCTCAAAGTCATCTCTGCAGGTTGGTATCAACTCCTTCCAAACTCCTGTTAATGCTGATATTTTGACCTCTTCCCATGAATCATGAATGTTCTTATTGGCATCTATAATAATGAATCCTTTCCAGAAGGTTTTCAGTTGACCTTGCCCAGATCCATTAGAGAAATCCCTATCAGTGGCAGCTATTGCCTTATAAAAATGTATTTCTTAAATAGTAAGACTTGAAAGTCAAAATTACTCCTTGATCCATGAGTGCAGAATGAATGTGGTATTAGCAGGCATGAAAACAACATTAATCTCATTGCATTTCTCCATCAGAGCTCTTGGGTGTCCAGGTGCATTGTCAATGAGCAGTCATATTTTGAAAGTAATCTTTTTTTTTTCTTTTTTTCTGATTAGTAGGTCTTAGGAGTGGGCTTAAGATATTCAGTAAACCATGTTGTAAATAGATGTGTTGTCATCCAAGCTTTGTTGCTCCATTTATAGAGCACAAGCACAAGCATTTATAGAGCAAGAACATAATTCTTATGGGCCCCAAGATTTTTGGAATGGGAAATGAGCACTGGCTTCAGCTTAAAGTCACCAGTTGCATTAGCCACTAAGAAAAGTCACCCCATCCTTTGAAGCTTTGAAGCCAGGAATTGACTTCTCTTTTCTAGATGTTCCAATACTAGATGGCCTCTTTTTCCAGTATAAGGTTGTTTCATCTACATTGAAAACCTGTTGTTCAGTGTAGCCACCTTGATTAATTATCTTTGCTAGATCTTCTGGATAATTTGCTCCTTCTACATGAGCACTTGCTGCTTCACCTTGCACTTTGATATTATGAAGATGTCTTCTTGAACCAACCTCTGCTAGCTTCAAACTTTTCTTCCTCACCTCTCTCATCCTTCATAGAATTAAAGATAATTAAGGCCTTACTCTGGATTAGGTGTTGGCTTAAGAGAATGTTGTGGCTGGTTTGATCTTCTATCCAGGCCAAAAAAACTTTCTCCATCAGCAATAAGGCTGTTTTGCTTATCATTTTTGTGTTCACTGGAGTAGAATTTTAAATTTCCTTCAAGAACTTTTGCTTTGCATTCACAACTTGGCTAACTGACACAAGAGGCCTAGCTTTCAGCGTATCTCAGCTTTCGACATGCCTACCTCACCAAGCTTAATCATTTCTAGCTTTTGATTTAAAGTGAGACATGTGACATTGAACACTTAGAGGTCACTGAAAGGTTATTAACTGTACCAATTTCAATATTGTGGTGTCTCAGGAAACAGGCCCAAGAAGAGGGGGAGAAGTGTACCAATTTCAGTATTGTGGTATCTCAGGAAATAGGCCCAAGAAGAGGGGGAGAGATGGAGGAACAGCCAGTTAGTGGAGTAATCAAAACACATGATGAATGGATAAAGAAGATGTGGCATATATGTGTATATGATGGAATATTACTCATCCAACAAAAAGAATGAAATCTTGCCATCTGCAATATCATGGATGAAGCTAGAATGTATTATAGTAAACAAAATAAGTTAATCAGAGAAAGACAAATACCATGTGATTTTACTCCTATGTGGAATTTAGGAAACAAAACAGATAAATATATGAGAAGCAGTGGGGAGAAGAGAGAAAAACCACAAGAGACTGTTAATGCTAGAGAACAAACTATGGGTTGACAGAGGGAGGTGGGCGGGAGATGGGCTAGGTGGGTGATGGGTACTAAAGAGGGCACTTGTGATGAGGACTGGGTGTTGTATGTGTGAATCACTGAATTCTACTCCTGAAACCAATATTGCACTGAATGTTAACAAACAAAAATTTAAACTAAAAGAAAAAATTTAAAAAAGAGGTATGCCTGAATATTAATACATATTTAACTTTTAGTTCTATTTTAATTTATTTCAATCAATATATTGAATATACTTAATACTTAAATATAATAAATATATTTAAATATGTTTAAATATGAAACATGTTTAAATATGAATGTTTAAATATGAAAATATATGTATTTAAGACTTAAATATATTAAATGAGTTTATATTAAGTGTTAATAAAATCAACATTTATTGAACACTCACTACATTCCAATTATAGAGACAAAGATGTTTAAGAAATTATCCTAATCCTTGAAGTACACCATATAACAGATTACAAAGTGCATTTATAAACACTAAAATATAATATAATGAAGGCAATATAGTAGGAAGTACTTCAGTTTAGCTTAATACTTCCTACTATAGTAAAGGAAGTAATAAAGGGCACTGGTAAAGAGAACTGTGTAGTTAAACATACAAGCCAGTATCATTATACTTTTAGTTTGTAATTCTTTTTTTCTACATGATTTAAAAGGCAAATGTGTAAAACAATAATTATAAATTATGTTAATGAGCATACAATGTATAAAAATGCAATCTATGACAGTAATGATATAAAACAGGAAGGACAGAGGTTAAGATGTTACTTGTAATCCCCAAGGTAATACTAATAACTAAACAATGTACACAAAAGAAAAGAAGGGGACCAAAATAGTACACAACAAAAAAACCCAACTAAATACAAAAAGGGGTAATACCGAAGCAACTGAGAAACAAAAAGCACAGAAAACAAATAGCTAAATAGTAGAACTAAGTCCTTCCTTATCAGTAATTACTTTGTGAATAGATTAAACTCTCCAACAGAAAGGCAGAATTTGGCTAGATGAATTAAAAAAACTATATGGTGTCTATAAGTGACTCATTTCAGATATAAGGAAGCTGAACTCTTATCTTACGTCATATACAAAAATTTACGCAGGGCACCTAGGTGGCTTAGGCAGTTAATTGTCCAACTCTTGGTTTCGGCTAAGGTCATGATCTTACGGTTTGGTTTGTGGGATCCAGCCCAGCGTAGGCCTCTGCGCTGACAGTGCGGAGGCTGCTTGGGATTCCCTCTCCCTCTCTCTTTCTCTCTCTCTCTCCCCTTCCCTCTCTCTCTGCCCCTCCCCTGCTCGTACTCTCTCTCCCAAAATAAATAAACATTAAAAAAATTTTACTCAAATGGGATCACGTATCTAAATTTCAGAGTTCAAACTATGAAACTCTTTGAAGAAAACTGGGACAGATCTGCATGGCCTAGATTTGTCAAGTTTCCTAAATATGCCACCAAAAGCATAGGCAAAAACAAAAAAATGAAGTGACTTAATTATCAAACTTTTGTATTTCTTTTATATTTTGTTTATATTTGTATATATGTATATGTATATTTGTGTATGTATACGTTTATATTTTTATTCTTTTATATTTTATGTTTATAAATTAAATAAAATATATTTTTTATTTAATATAATATACAATATATAAATATATGATATACTTAATTAATATATAATATATTTAATTATTAAATATATTTAATTTATAATTATAAATTTATAATTTATAAATTTAATTTATATATTTTTTTCCTTTTTTATCCGAAATAAATATCTTCAATAACTTGTTGGATCACTTACGAATTTTAAGAAATCACCCATTGGGAATGCAAGCTGGTGCAGCCACTCTGGAAAACAGTATGGAGGTTCCTCAAAAAACTAAAAATAGAGCTAACCTACAACCCAGCAATTGTACTACTAGGCATTTATCCATGGGATACAGGTGTGCTGTTTCAAAGGGACACATGCACCCCCATGTTTATAGCAGTACTATCAACAATAGCCAAAGTATGGCAAGAGCCCAAATGTCCATCGATGGATGAATGGATTAAGAAGATATGGTATATATATATATACAATGGAGTACTACTCGGCAATCCAGAAGAATGAAATCTTGCCATTTGCAACTATGTGGATGGAACTGGAGGGTATTATGCTCAGTGAAATTAGTCAGAGAAAGACAAAAATCATATGACTTCACACATATGAAGACTTTAAGAGACAAAACAGATGAACATAAGGAAAGGTAAACAAAAATAATATAAAAAAAAGGGAGGGGGACAAAACAGAAGAGACTCATAAATATGGAGAACAAACTGAGGGTTATGGGAGGGGGGATGGGCTAAATGGGTAAGGGGCACTAAGGAATCTACTCCTGAAATCATTGTTGCACTGTATGCTAACTAATTTGGAATTAAATTTTAAAAAATAAAAAATGAAATTAAAAAAAAAAAGAACGCTTCTTTCTACTTGATACAAGAAATATGGATCCCTGGTAGTGATCAGAGAGAACTACTGAAGATGATTTGTGCTGATTTTTTATACATTTCGAGAATCAGAGAATTTTTTATACATTTCGAGAATCATCAGTAAGCATAATTGCAACTACAGAGCAAAATGTGGTGTACTGAGCACTGATGTTACAAAGAACCTGGAATGTCATATAATCTAGCCATTAAAATTTCCCAAATAATTACCATTCTTCAATATTCTATTTTTATTGCTTCATCCCTTCATTTAAAGTTTTATACTACTCTCTACCAATGCTCCACATATTGTCTACTAATACACCACCTTGCTTATAACTTGAAATGAACTTTTAAACAATTTTGAGTTACTCTAGCAGGTGTCAGTGAGGTGTCTGGTAAATATATCAATAACAGTTATTCAACGGCATTAACAGCATTAATTTCTGTCTTCAAAAATTATGTACTATATATTTTAAAATATATAAACTTATGTATCTAAAATTATACAAATTTATGTATTTTTCTGGTAACAAGGGTGTTACATGGCCACTGTAAAATAACTAAGCAATATAGAATATATGAAGTTGAAGATTACTTTTCCATAGTTTCACTCCCAAGAGAGAATCATAGGTTTCACTTTGATGTGTACTCTTTTGGATTTTTTAAAATACATATTCAAGATTTATACCATGTATTTTACAAAAAATGTGTTCAGATTATACACATTTTGACCATTAAAAATCACTTATCAGTTATCATTCCTTGTCAGTATGTATAGATATAACTTACTATTTCCGCAAATGTGTGATAGTCAATAGACAACTGCTATATGCTTTTTAGCTAGATTTCAGTTGATAGGCAATTAGGTGGTTGCCAATTTTTTTATATGAAAACAAAAGTGCAATTAATACCTATAAACATATATCTTCCTACATTTGTACAACTATTCCTTCAGGAAAAATTCTTAAACATGGTGTATCTGATTCCAAAATTTATCAATAGCTTAATTCTGAAATTGACGTTTCTTTAAATAGATATTTCCAACTGCTCTCAGTAGAGTGTGTTAACTTATACTTCCACCTTCTAAAATAGTCTATTTCCATCACTGGCATCATCACTCATTTCAATCTTTTCCAAGACAGATATCTCATTGTTTGAATTTGCATTTCTCTCTTGGGTCAGGAGGAACATCTTTTTTTCATATGTTTCTGGTTATTTGCACTTTTTTCTGTGGATTATGTTTTATGACTTTTGCATTTTTCTTATTCCATTTAGTTATTTGATATTGATTTGTAGTACTTCTTGTAATTTATGGCAATTAACCTGTCAATCATATATATAGTAAATATTAATTCCAAGTTCAGAAAAAAAAAAAAAAAGAAATCACCCATAATGGTGTTCTGATTTATTTCAAGTATTCAGAAAATTTAGGTATTGATGGCTATATTCTGGTCACTTCCAAATGATAAAAGAACTTCCTAATTATTATAAAAATTGTATACCTATACTCCTAAAGCTTATAAACATCAGTCTTTTGAATGGATGCTTTATAAATATTCTTTAGTTATTAAAACAAAAAAAGCCAAAACTCCTTTTTGGAGTCTTGATTCTAAGCCCTTTGCCATGTGTGGTAGAAAATAACCACACCCCACCCCTTGATCTAGACTTTGGGCTTAGTTAGGCACATGACATGCTTTGGGCAATAGGTTAGCAGATGTGATATAAGTAGGTATTTGAAAAGTATTTGCACAATCAAGCCTGCCTTCTTCTATCTCTGACAAGGTATAAAACATGGTAAAATGTTCTGGCTAGTCTGCTGGTATACAAAGGATGAGATATATGTAGAGCAGAGCTGACCCAGTCGGGCCAAACCTACATTGGTGAAACCATAGCAGGGTGACTAAGCCCAGCTGAAATCAGCAGAGCAGCCCAGCCAAGTTCACTCAGATCATTTACCACCCAGCTACCACCCCCCACCAATTGATATGTGACTCATAACAGATGGTTGTTTTAAGCCATTAAATTTTAGACTTGTCTGCTACATAAGAAGAACTGATCTAGACATAAGGCAGTAAGAAATACACTTCCCTTACATCTGGTATTGCCAATAAAGAATTTTCCTCTCTATCTGTCCCTTGTCCCTGCAGTTAGGACTACTCTTAGGTCTACTCCACTTGCCCCTTTCAGGAACTACTGGGGAAACTTCTTTAGAACCACCCTCCCCCTCTGCACCCAGATTGCAGTGAAGCTTGTTGTTTTGCTGTTCTGTATAACTACAGTCAGTCATTGTAATTCAGATAAGCAGAAATGTAACAAGCAAGACCATTACTAAGGAATGTCAGAGCAGGTTACCAGCTATCTTTTTTGTATGACAGAGTGAGACACTGCCTGAGAAAAAATAATGCTGAGGAAAGAGAGCAGTAAGAACTCAATACTGGTGCAAAAACAATGCCCATAATCATAGTTGTTGGGAGTGAGAGTAGAGAAAATATAAGGTAAATGTAATTTTGTTCACAAGTAACATTTTCTTTAAATGTAAATTTTTTTCAAAGAATGACATAATAAACATCTTTATTCTTACCATATTTTCTTAAAACTTGTTTTCTACTAAAACAAATATAGGAAAAGTTAAAGTCCCTTTTGATAGCTACCCACACCATCATTCCTTTCTCTTCTCAGATGTAACACGATTGAGTTTGATGTGAATTAATCCCTTCAGGATTTGCTATTTTTGTGAGCATATTTTGTACAACCTAGTATCAGCCAAAAAGTTATCTTCTTTTATGGTCCTCAAGTACTCATACATAGGTCCAAGAAAGAGAGGAGATAATAAGCAAAAATTTAAAGAGCTAGTTTTAGGGAAAAAATATATTTAAGACATTAGGAGAACGTGTGGTACAAAGAGGGGAAAGGGATTCTCTCCACTTTAACAAAGTGGCATTAGTGCAACGATATAGGGCCAAGGTAAAATGATAAGACATCAAAGAGAGACAGTAACACTGCCAATAGCAGTACCATCAGCAGCATTCAGCTTCAATGGAATGTGGCAATGAAAGCTGTTGATAGTGAACACAACGGTTTTCTTGACTGGATGTCAACTATTTCATCAGTACTCAGAGGCAGCATTAACCATTTTAGGATAGGAGCTCTGGGCGTGATTGTCAGCACTCTCAGTAAGAGTCACGGTACTTGAAGAAAGGTAGTGAAAGCCACCAAAGTTAGTGAAGGCTGAAAGAATTAGGTAACCTCCTAAGGACTTTCAGAAACTTTCAAGAAATCCAGAGGTTAGGGAAGAATAGGAGCTAACCAGAGAAATACTGTTTATTACTGTTAATATTGTATAATTCACAGTGTCTGCTGAAGTATTAATAAATGTAACTGTAAGGGAAAGAATTCTTGCTTTGGTATGAGACCCTAACAGACTGTACCCTAGGAAGAGGGATACAAATTATGCTCAGCTCAAAGGCCAGAAAACCTGAAGTCTGGGTCTCAGATGGCTAGAACCTTCAAATTCCAGCAGGGAGTAAGAGAAAATCCTTCGTGATGGAAAATAACATCACCTTAGGCTTCAAGTTATTGCTGCAAATAATTTTTCAAATATAATGGTTAGCAATCAGTGATAATGAAGCAAAACTCCTGTTTCTGGCTTTGACAGAATAACCAGTTTGGGATCCCTCCTCCCACTGTTAAGTAAATGTAAAACTGGACAAAAGAGATAAAGCAACTGCTTTCAGGGAGTAGATATGAGGTAGCATAAGACTATAATCTCTGAGATAAGGGAAACCATTAGGTGAATTCCATGATTCTTAGCTCTCTTCCTGGGTATAATTTCCTGACAAAAGCACAGAGCACTGACATACAGGCAGAGTATGGTGGTCCTACTGAGCTGGGGTCCAAGAGATCAGATTTTGGAGCAGCTAAAATCACTGAAATCAGCAGGGCTGGGCACAGCACTGAGAGAAGGGAGACAGAGAGAAAGTCCCCTAGAATTCCCTGAAGAGCCTTTGTAAGTCTGTGGCTAAGAGCTTGATAAAACACAAATTGCTAGGCTTCAGATTGAGCTGTATATTTCTATCAAGTTCCCAGGTGATTCGGATACTCCTGATCCAAGATCACACTTTGAAAATCACTCTTATTGAGCAAAAGACAATATAAGTTAAAAATAAAATAAATCCATATCTACCAAACCTTTCTCACTCATTCTGAATCACCAAAGCATTTAAATATCTCAGGATATAAGAAAAACATATAATCAACTTTATGTAAAGATAAACAACTTCTGCATCTAAAACTAATATTACACTATATGTTAACTAATAGGAATTTAAGTAAAAACTACAAAAAAAAAAAAGAAAAAGAAAAAGAAAAAGATCAACAACCTCTGTGGTAAATAAAACTTAAGGCTTTGATGGCTTACCTGTAGATCTTTCACATTCGGAAAAGGAATCCCTATTGTTATGACAGCACGGGCATTGTCATCTGAGAAATCCAGACCCTCACTCACTTTACCACGACAAACTGCTACCAAGAGGGCTCCATCTTAAGCAATAAAAAATAAATATTTTAAAAAGTACATCTAAAATTCCTCAAAACTGCTTATTCTTGTCATTTTGAAAAGATCTAATTAAGTACTCATCATAGCAAATTTTAAAACATCAAAATAAAAAACTATGATGAAATAAAGTTTTAAAAGGGCCACAAAATTGCATTTCTGTGTAATATGGTACCAAACCAATTTACAAACTGTATCTCCCAGATAACTTCCACAGAAAAACCACATCAGAGTAGAATTAGCTTGCAGATGAACTGAGAAATTTTAGGCACCAACTGTTTTATCTTTAAGAGTGTAACTGCAATCATTACTTTTACCACCAACATGTAAAGGCCTCAGATTGATTTAAACAACTCTAGTTTGTACTATATATTATATTGATCACTATTATATTGGAAAGCATTTAAAACATACACACAGAATACTCTGTATCATCTCATCATACTGACAATATTGACAATTATGTTACAGTATCTTTAAGATGGTGCACTATTCATGTGTTATTACTATTAGCTCTTCCTGTCAAACTTTTTATGGACATTCTCTAAACTTGAAATTAAGACTTCAGCTATGCTTTGAAAACTCAAATTTACCTTATGTAATAGAATGTAAGCATAAAGTACATTATTTACATCAAAATGCAGGACTCATTTGGCTACTAAGGTAGATATTTATGCATACTCCATCCATCCTCTTTCACAAAACATTTTAGGTAGTGTAGGGAAGACTATACTAAATGTCTTCCTAACCTGAATATATGCTGTTTCTCAAGTTGAACTGGCATCTCCAATGAAAATATCCATAGAAGAACAACTCCAAATAAAAGAGTTTCTTCAGTTTATTTTCTTTTCACCCAGATTATAAAATATAACTTTTCTCTTAAGTGAAATTCATTTAAAAGGTAACAGAATTCTGACAGCATCAACTTCTTTATGATAAAAAATACTTTTTGATTGGCCATCAAATAATTTCCAATTACCTTTCTTTCCTTTGTATTTGATTGCATCATAGTACATCTGTAGTAATTCATCAAAATCAATTTTTTCTCCTGCCGGTGGTTCTACGATGACTGTTTTCACCAACTCTAGATTATGCCATAAACCAGTAGAGAGCCAACGTTCTTTTAACTTTTCTAACAACTGGAAAGGAAAAAGAAAAAAAAAAAATGAACGTTTTGTGTGTCCAACTGAACTTACCTTGGTTTGCTGAAAGAAAATGTGACTACAATGTGACTATGGCAAGTGAATTAATAACCTGTGTTTTATTTTTTCTCATCTATAAAATGAGAAAAACAATAATATGCCATAGTGTTATTAGTGGGTTAAATTCATGCACTGATTTAGATAGCTTTGAATGATGCCTTGCACACTGTAAGAACTCCACAATAGTTAACTGCTACTGCTGCTGTTACCATTTCTATTACTACTAATATTACTTCTGCTGCTGCTGCTGCTACTTCTATGATTGCTATTTTGGGGTTTCAAAAACAGAAAAATGACTTCTGACAAAGTAGATAAATTTTAAGTTATCTCTTTAAAATTATTTTTTTTAAATATGAAATTTATTGTCAAATTGGTTTCCATACAACACCCAGTGCTCAGCCCAACAGGTGCCCTCCTCAATGCCCATCACCCACTCCCCTCCCCCCCCCCACCCCGCCCTGCATCAACCCTCAGTTTATTCTCAGTTTAATAGTCTTTGGTTTGGTTCCCTCCCTAACTTTTTTCTTTTTCATTCCCCTCCCCTATGGTCTTTTGTTAAGTTTCTCAGGATCCACCTAAGATCAAGTGTAGTATCTGTTCTTATCAGTTTAAAATGATTTTTTAATGTTTATTTATTTTTGAGAGAGACAGAGAGACACAACATGGGGGGGGGAAGGGCAGAGAGAGAGAGAGGGAGACACAGAATCCAAAGCAGACTCCAGGCTCTGAGCTGTCAGCAGGGTCTTGAGCTCATGAACTGCGAGATCATGACCTGAGCCGAAGTTGGACACTTAACCAACCGAGCCACTACCCAGGCACCCCTTAACTTACCTCTTTACACCTAAAGTGAAATTCCTTAATTCCCTCAACTAAAGATTCTTAAAGATCATTTTACCTAGTCCATAGGCAGCTAAGCTGTTTAAAAATTTGATCATCATTAATAAACTGAATTAAGTAAATACATAAACAGAGACTCAGGTAGCTAACAAGTAGAAAATATACAAGCACGAAAGAACATTTATTAAAAAAAAAATAACCACATACTAGATTACAAGATGACTTTCAACAAATTTCAAAGAACCTTTATCAGATTAACCACATATTCTGGGGCGCCTGGGTGGCTCAGTTTGTTAAGCATCCAACTCTTAATTTTGGCTCAGGTCGTGATCTTAGAGTTTGTGAGATGAAGCCCCATGTCAGCCTCTGCGCTGATAGCACGGGGCCTGCTTGGGATTTTCTCTCTGCCCCTCCCCACTCATGTGCTCATGCACAAGCATGCACACTATCTCTCAAAATAAATAAACATTTTAAAAAAGATTAACCACATATTCTAACAACAGTGTAACTTTAGACTAATAGACAATACAAAGTTAGTGGGGTAAAAAACCCAACAACCAAACTCAACACTAAAGATTATATTCTTAAAGAAAACATGTGTTATATGTCAATTATATCTCAATAAAACTAGGGAAAAAAAGAACATATGGTTAAAAAAGAAAAACACAGTAGAATTAATGATATCTTTAGGTATGAATAAGAAAAGCACTCACCATTCAAAATACGGGATTCAATACAGATAATACTTAGAAATATACTTTGGGCTTAAGATGTATTTATTTTAAAAACCTGAAACTGAATGAAGCATTCTTTTGAAGAATGCTAGAAAATCAGGGTACCCTGGGTGGCTCAGTAGGTTGAGCCTCTGACTTTGGCTCAGGTCATGATCTCACAGTTTGTGAGTTTGATCCCCACTTGGACTCTCTGTCAGTGCAGAGCCCTCTTCAGATCATCTGTCCCCCTCTCTTTCTGCCCTTCCCTGGCTCATGCTCTCTCTCTCAAAAATATATAAACATTAAAAAGAAAAAACAGGGCGCCTGGGTGGCTCAGTTGGTTGAATGTCCGACTTGGGCTCAGGTTATGATCTCGCAGTTTGTGGGTTCGAGCCCACATCGGGCTCTGTGCTGATAGCTCCAAGTCTGGAGCCTGCTTCGGATTCTGTGTCTCCCTCTCTCTCTGCCCTTCCCCCGCTCACACTGTGTATTTCTCTTCTTCTCAAAAATAAACATAAAAAAAAAAAATCACAAAAAAAGAAAAAAGAAAAATGGAAAAAGAAAAACAAAGAATAAATGCAAAGAAAGTAGAAGTTAATAACCGTAAGAGCTGAAAAAAAAAAAGCCAATATTAGGATTATCATTAAAAAAATGTTTTTTAACGTTTATTTATTTTTGAGACAGGGAGAGACAGAGCATGAACGGGGGAGGGTCAGAGAGAGGGAGACACAGAATCTGAAGCAGGCTCCAGGCTCTGAGCTCTCAGCACAGAGCCCGACGTGGGTCCAGAACTCACGGACCGCAAGATCATGACCTGAGCCGAAGTCGGCCGCCTAACCGACTGAGCCACCCAGGCGCCCCAGGATTATTATCATTTAAACCGACCTGTTTTACCCACTTGTTCTATGCAAACAGTTCTATGCAATGTGGACCAGTTATTATATTGTAGGCAACAGGACATTACCCCAAATTCTCTAGAGAACAAAAACTAATTTTTATAAGATGACTTATTTCCTCAGAACTTCACCCTATCTATTTTCAGAAGTAAACTTAATAAGATCATAAGACAAAATTGTTATCACTGCTATAGTGTAAATGTTTGTGTCCCCCTCAAAATTCGTATGTTGAACTCATCCCCAAAGATGATGGTATCATGAAGTGGGCACTGTGGGAGGTGATTAAGTCATGAGGGTGGAGCTTTCATGAATGACATGAGTGCTCTTATCCCACAGAGCTCCCGGCTCTTTCCATCATCTGAGACACAGCCAGAAGGCCCTAGCTACCAACCAGGAAGAGGGCCATCCTCCAACCTGATCTTGGACCTCCAGCCTCCAGAGCTGTGAAAAATAAATTTTTGTTGTTTATAAACTACCAAGTCTGCAGTATTTTGTTATAACAATTGGAACAGATTAAGAAAACCACTAATTGGTAAAACACCTCATTGTGTATTATATAATGATCAGGGTACCCTGATTAATAAAAAGAAAAATTCTCTGTTAACACCATATGATTTAGGTTAAAAAAAAAAAAAAAAAAAAAGTAGGGCTATCATTAATCTAAAAGTACTTTTTGAGTGCCTCAAGGATTGGCTATTAAAATTTGCTTTTTGAATATGCACTGTTTCTGAATCAGTCTCTCATTAGTGCTAGGAACTATTAAATCTTGTGACAGTATTCAGAGCTACAGTGTCTATGGGAGAGTCAAACCAAGTCTTCAACTGAAAAGACAAGACTATTATAAAGTTGATAATGCTCAGAATAATATATTAATTTCTTTACATTTTCTATTGAATAACCAGTTTAGAAGAGGATATAAATATCCTAAGAATGTAAAACCAGATAAAATGTGTCATGAATTTGTGTAATTACTGATACTTAATGGAATTTAATCTAATGATACACTGTTTTCTGTCATCTGAAAACATAGCTAGCATTTCATCTCTGATTCCTTGATCTTGAGATAACTGTCAGTACATTATGTTTTTAACATTCAAGATCTGAGGAATACCTCTTACTTGAGGGAGATCATCAAGTTGGTAATTCCAAAATATATTACATAAAATCTATTTAAGAAGGCAATTTGAGAAATAACAAAGAAATTAGTTCAATGTACAACATTTACCTCCAAAGAAATTCCCATTATATAGAAAAGAATTGAGAACATCAAAGAGTCAGAGACAATTTAGAAAATGTCTAACAAAAGTTTAAAAAATTTCAAAGCAGATATGATATAAGCAAAATTTCAAAATTTGTTATAATGAATGAAGAAAAAAGTCTACTGCTTTTTTGGATTCTAAAAACTTCAAAAATTTATGGACAATGAAAATGCCCACATATCTGTAAATAAATCACGAATATTGTAATTAAAAAGTACAAAATGCACTATCAATCACTTCAGGAAACTTCTGTGGCAAATACAAAACAAACTGTCTATGTTATTGGGTTTTTAAAAAATTATTTGCAAAATAAGCCTGTTAAAGTTTGTTGCTATATCTGAAGGAACTTTTAGTTCTAAAGCTCTTTAATTCTATTAAATTTCTAAAACTGAATTGTCAGGACATAATATTTACATATAAGATTATAATTTCAGAGAATAGGAGAGAACAAAAATGGAAAAGGTGGGACACACAAAGATAGGATATTTTTTTCTAGGTTTGCATTAGGGTTGAAAAGGTTTACTGGTAATGCAAATCTTATAACTAGGACCAATTTTTTTCCCTACATAGAAACCATTCAAATGTGCTTAAATTGAAAAGGAAGAACTACTTTTTTTCCAGAAAAAATTTTATGCAGTTTGACACCTATCAGCCTTTCCAAACTGCCATACCAGTTAAAGCCAAGTACAGAGAAATATTTTGGGCAACTCAAGCAAAGATGAGGCAGGTAAGACACAAATAATTGAGCATAACTAGGAGAACACTTAGTCAGAAATTTACTTTTCAGTTGTATCTATTTTTAGTAAGTGTTGGTGAGAATATGTAGAATTGGAACTCTCATATACTGCAGTGAAAATGGTGCAGGTGTTTTGGAAAGAAGCTCTAAACATAGAGCTACCATATGACCCAGCAATTACACTCATAATTAAATACCCAAGAGAAATGAAAACATATGCCTACACAAAAACTTGTACATAAATGTTCATAGCAGCATTATTCATAATATCCCTAAGTAGAAACAATCCAGATACCTTATTTATACTAGATAAATAAAACATGGTATATTTGTGCAGTGGAATATTATTCAGCCATAAAAATGAAGTACTGATACATGCTATAACATGGATGAACTTGGAAAACAATATACAGCCAACCCTTGAACAACACAGGTTTTAACTGTGTAGATCCACTTATATAAACAGATTTTTTTCTGTTTCAATACAGTACAGTACCATGTATATCTTTTCTCGTCTTTATGATTTTCTCTAGCTTACTTCTAGCTTACTTTATTCTAAGAATATAGAATATAATACACATCAACTGTTATATGTTCAACTATTTGTGTTAATATATGTTAATCAACTGTTAATGTTATGGTAAGGCTTCTGGTCAACAGTAAGCTATTAGTAGTTAAGTTTTGGGGGAGGCAAAAGTTACACACAGATTTTTGACTGTGCAGGGAGTTAGTGCATTGTTCAAGAGTCAACTATACCAAGTGAAAGGAGTAAGACACAAAGGATCGCATCCTATACAATTACAATATGTAAGTTCCAGAATAGGTTAATGCATACAGACATAAAGTAAATCAGAAGTTGCCTATGGCTGGGGAAGGGAGAAAGTTCGAGGGAAAATGGAGTGATTACTAATGGGCATGGAGTGATGAAAATGTTCAAATATAGTGGTGGATTACTTGCAGAACTTTGTGAATCCGATAAAAACCAATGAATTTACACTTTAAGTGAAGTGAGCTATCTGTAAATTATATCACAATAAAGATGTCACGTTGAAAAAATGGTAAGTGGGACACAGAACTCCCAAATCACTATGATGAAAAAGGACAAGGGGCGCCTGGGTGGCGCAGTCGGTTAAGCGTCCGACTTCAGCCAGGTCACGATCTCGCGCGGTCCGGGAGTTCGAGCCCCGCATCAGGCTCTGGGCTGATGGCTCGGAGCCTGGAGCCTGTTTCCGATTCTGTGTCTCCCTCTCTCTCTGCCCCTCCCCCATTCATGCTCTGTCTCTCTCTGTCCCAAAAATAAATAAAAAACGTTGAAAAAAAAAAATTTAAAAGAAAAAGGACAAAAGCCCATATTGACTGAATAAGGTAAACAAAAGGGGAAAATAGGTAAAAGAAGGCACAATATAAGGTGGTAGAAAATATGTCCAAATGTGCCCAGAATCAAAGCAAACACAAATGAATTTAACTTATTAAAACTGAGACACTCAGATTGTCTGGAAAAAAGGCAGAGAGGAAGGGAGGGAGGGAAGAAGTGGGGAGAGAGAAAGAAAAACTCATCCATTTGTTGTTTATAAATAGAGACATTTAAAATTAAACCACACAGAAATCTTGAAAGTGAAGATACGGAGGAAGAAATGCAATGCAAATGCCAAAAGAAATCAGGTAAATCACAGTCATGAAAAAACAGACTTCAAAGCAAAAAGTTTTCTAATAAATATACATTCCATATAGTTAAAAAGTGCTGGGGCGCCTGGGTGGCTCAGTCGGTTAAGCGTCCGACTCGCTCAGGTCATGATCTCGCGGTCCATGAGTTTGAGCCCGGTGTCGGGCTCTCTGCTGACAGCTCAGCCTAGAGCCTGTTTCAGATTCTGTGTCTCCCTCTCTCTCTGACCCTCCCCCGTTCATGCTCTGTCCCTCTCTGTCTCAAAAATAAATAAAAGTTAAAAAATTTTTTTTTAATAAAAAAAAAAGTGCATCCACTAAAAAGATGTAACAGTCATGAATCTTTTTTTTTTTTTTTTTAGGTTTATTTATTTATTTTGAGAGAGACAGAGAATGCATGAGCAGGGGAGGGGCAGAGAGAAAAGGAAAGAGAGAGAATCCCAAGTAGGCTCTCTGTGCTACCAACACAGAACCCAACACAGGGCTTGAATCCACAAAACTGTGAGATCATGATCTGAGCTGAAACCGAGAGTTAGATGCTTAACCAACTGAACCACCCAGGCACCCCTGTCCTGAATCTTTATGCACTTAAAACATAGTTTCAAAATACAGAAAAGAAAAGCTAACAAGAAATACAAGGATAAACTGATCAATTGCCTAAATACTATAGAAGATTTCAACATACCTCGGTTAGCTATCTATAGATGACTTGGACAAAATTAGTAAGAATACACAAGATTGAAGTTTATAAGAATCATCGACCTTGCTCTAATATATGTAGAGAACTTAGTGCTAAATGGAAAATAATGATTCTTTTCAAACATGGAACAATACATGTAAAGTCACAAAGAACATAGCAATAAATTTTTAAAATCTGGAATTGTACAGATTCACTGGAAATGAGTATTAACAGAAAGGTCTTCTATATCAAAACAAAATAAAATTTATCGACATAGAAATAAGAAAAAAATTTTTTCCATACAATTTCTAGGTTCAAGAGGGGAAAAAAATTTAAAACATTTGGCTATCCTAGGTCTTTTCCGTATAAATTTTAAAATCAGCTTCTCAAATTCTACAAAAATGTCAATAGTAGCATTATTTAAACAGCAAAATAACCAAAAACACTGATTAAAGGTAATATATAAATTGTTTCATATTCATACAATGGATAAGCAATAAAAATAACTTCTACCATGGATTAGTGAAAAAAAGCAAATGGCAGAAAATTATATACCATTCCATTTTTTAAAAGCTCAAAAAAAAAAAAAAGCAAAATTAAGTAACATTGTTTAGGAATACTTATGTATTGTGGAATACATATGAATGTGGTAAGACCATTTAAAAAAAAAAAAATGAATAATTACAAACTTCAGGACAATTATTAACTCTATGGGGGGTAGGCAAAGGGATGGGATTGAGAAGGGGCATCCACATAGCTTTAAATGTAATATTTAGTTCTTAAGTGAAGTTTTTGATGTTTTCATTTTATTAATATACTTCATAACTCACATATACATTACATGTGCTCTTATATAAATATGAAATATATAATAACTGTGAAAATGAAGCAAGATGTATTTCTTTCACATGTTTTTAGTTTTTAGTAATACCAGGGAGTGGGGATGGAGGGTAAAGATAAGGAAATAAACAATAAACATATTTAGCTTCTACAATGTGGCTGAAACATAAAAAAAATCTAAGGATAAAGAGGCAACATCATAGAAAAGGTACCTGCCTACATACACTTACATTTCAGTGACAGAATATTATATTCCTAAAGATGCAGAATCAATATGGTCTGAAACTACAAAATTTGTATCTATAGGTTGCTCCTCTATATGCTATATTCATACATCCAACACCCTGGTCAAATTCACCAGTTAGACCTCAAAGGCACCTGAAATGTTTCATACAAGACCAAATTTATAACATTCTAATACTGCTTATTTCAATAAAGGATATCACCATTCACTGAATTGCCTTTGCTAGAACACTGAGTCATCCTTAACAATTCCCTCTCCTTCTCATTGCCCATATACAGTCTATTACAAACCCTCTCTGAATTTTTGTCTTCTATCTCTCCATACCTAAAACCACCACCCCAGTCTAAGCTATTAAAATCATTTGAAAAACTACTCCAATAATCTCCTAACTAGATTTTCTATTTCTTTTTTTTTTTTTTAATTTTTAATGTTTATTTATTTTTCAGAGAGAGAGATAGCAGGAGAGGGGCAGAGAGAGAGGGAGACACAGAATCTGAAGCAGTGTCCAGGCTCTGAGCTGTCAGCACAGAGCCCAATGCAGGGCTTGAACTCACGGACTGTGAGACCATGAGCTGAAGTCACTTAACCGACTGAGCCAGCCAGGTGCCCCTGGATTTCCTATTTCTTATCTATCACTCTTAGGTTGTTACATTTCAGCCAGAGAATATTTTCAAAACACAAATTTTATCACATCCACTCACATCTCCACTTTGAAAACTCAATAAAGTGTATATCAACAAACTCTCCTTGCCCTCATGGAAACTTTGATTCAATAGCAATACATGGACCAATTACTTTTGTGAGAAATCCGGAAAACAGTTAAGAGGCTCTTGCTCCTAGATGACTGTGAAACCAGCTGCAAAGAAGGTAGAAAAATTTGTGGCACCACTTGCCATAGTCCCTCTCCCCAGCTCAGTATGGTGTGAGTCAGGGAAAACTTCCAACTCCTGGCTTTTCCCCAAAGAGGGAAAGAGAAAACTGAAACATACATCCAATGTACAGACTATTAGGGGGCTACCCAGGGGACTGGTTTCTGTCTTACCTAAATCTAAGCACTGATAGGAAATAGTGCTGGGTTGGGGACCACTGGGCACAAAGGCTAAAGTTTAGCCTAGAATGGACTCACTCACCATAGTCTCTCCCCACTGGCTCAAGTCTTAATTAAGGGGGAAAAAAACCCAACTCCCAATTTCTGCAGGGGAAGGAAACAGTTGGGACCATATATTCAATGTTCCACTTTCTCAGGAAGCTACCTGAAGGACTGGTGGTTTCTGTGCACATGTCTCAGAGCACTGACAAGACCCTAGATGACATACCCTAGCATACCCTAGCATACCCTAGCTAGCATACCTTATCTAGCGTACCTTAGATGACAGGGGACCACTGAGAACAAAAGAGAGCTAGGAAGCTTGGTGCCACTCCAGAGGACTAGCAGTACAGCAGACAGACCAAGACAACTTGGTGGTCTCCTGGATGGGGAGTAGAGAAGAGTGGACTATGTGTACAATATTCCACTGGGAAGGCATGCTGCCCGAGGGGCTGGTTTCTGTCTTGCCTGACTCAGAGAGCTGATGGGACCTGACATACTCTAAAGGCCTGGGGGCCGCTGAAAACAAAAGAGAGCTGGGTGGTTTACAGCACTCCACAGAACCTGTAGTACCATAGACTAAAACCAGAGGGAAGAAGAAATTACGAGCTCTTGGAAAAAAATGGGAAAATACCTCTAATTAGGGATCTATACATATGAGTCTACAGAAGAACATCCATAGGAAAGGTTTGGGAAGTCCCCAGAATCTGTAGCTACAAAGCCAGTCCATAAATTTTTTTTTTTCAAATGGGTAGATATAAAGGAACAAAATAAACCCCAGGAATCAACCATAAAGAAATGGAAGTTATGAATTACCTGATAAAGAATTAAAAATAACCATTATAAAGATGCTAAATAAGCTCAGGAAAATGATATATAAACAAAATGAGAATTTCAAAAGAGAAACTAAAAAAGAACCAAACAAATTTTAGAGCTGAAGAATATAGTAGCTGAAAAATTCACTAAAGAGATTC
Source organism: Panthera leo (assembly GCF_018350215.1). Taxonomy (NCBI): domain Eukaryota; kingdom Metazoa; phylum Chordata; class Mammalia; order Carnivora; family Felidae; genus Panthera; species Panthera leo. The sequence goes on from NC_056692.1 coordinate 26,255,817, forward strand.
AACAGCAGATTTGATCAATCAAAATAAAGAATCAGTGAACCTGAAGACAGGTCATTTAAAGTTATGTCGTTGGAGAAGTAAAAAAAAAAAAGAAAAAGAGTGAATAAAGCCTAGGGTATTTATAGGAAACCATTAAGCAAACAAATATACACGTATGGGAGTCCTAGAGGGAGAAAAAAAGTGAGAAGGGGGTACAAAGTTTAATTAAAGAATTAATAGCCAAAAATTTCCCAAATGGGGGTTAGGGGTGAGGAATGGACATCCAGCTTCAAGAAGCCAACAGACACCAAATAAGATGAAAACAAAGAAGGTCACACTGAGATACATTGTAAATAAATGTATCAAAAGTCAGAGACAAAAGAGAATTCTGAAAGTAGCAAAAGCAAAACAAAACCCCCCCATAAAACTGAGTGGATTTCTCAGCAGAAATCTTGTAGGCTAGAAGGGGGTAGAATGATATATATGAAATGCTGAAAGAAAACAAACTACCAACCAAGAACAAAATATCCAGTAAAGCATGAAGGTGAGATAAAGACTTCCCCAGAATAACAAATTATTCCCCAGAATAACAAAAACTGAGGGAGTTTGTTTCATTGCCCCTAGACTTGCCTTATAAGACATATTAAAGAGAGTCCTTCAAGTTTAAATAAAGATGCTAGACAGCAACACAAAACCAGAAAAAATGACTTTTAAGTGAACAACTGTTAAAGAGACAAAGATATTATATATTGAAATAAGTGTCAACGCATGAAGATGTGATTATAAACATATAAATGCCTAAACGCAGAGCCCCAAAACATATGAAACAAAAACTGACAGAATAGAGAAATAAACAGTTGCACAGCAACAGTAGGAGACTTCAATACCTGAATTTCAATACTCAACAAAACAACCACACAGAAGTTCAGTAAAGAAAAAAAGAGGACTTGAAAAACACTATAAAATAATTGGCCTAACACATATATAAAGAACATTCCATCCAACAAAGTAGGAATACACATTCTTTTCAAGTACATGTGGAACATCCTCTAGGATAGACCATAGATTAGGTCACAGTAGAAGTCATAATAAGTTTTTAAAAGACTGAGTGGCTTTTTTGACAATCATGAAATGAAACTAGAAATCAGTAACAGAAGGAAAATTGAGGGGCCCCTGGGTAGCTCAGTCAGTTGAGTGTCGAACTCTTAATTTCTGCCCAGGTCATGATCTCACAGTTGTAGGATGGAGCCCTGTATCAGGCTCCACACTGAGCATGGAACCTGTGTAAGACTCTCTCTCCCTCTGCTTCTCTTCCATGCTTGAGCTCTCTAATATTAAAAAATAATAATAAATAAATAAATAAATAAATAAATAAAAGGAAAATTGAAAAATTCACACATATGTGGAAATTAAATAATATACTATTACAATTTTTCTAAATGTTTGTTTATTTTTGAGAGAGAGAGAGAGAGAGAGACAGAGAGACAGAGAGCACAAGTGGAGGAGGGGAAAGGAGAGAGGGAGACACAGAATCCAAAGCAGGCTCCAGGCTCCAAGCTGTCAGCACAGAGCCCCATACAGGGCTTGAACTCATGAACCGCAAGATCATGACCTGAGCCAGTCAGATGCTCAACCAACTGAGCCATTTAGGTGTCCCTAAATAATATACTCTTAAATAACTACTGGAACAAACTAGAAATCAGAAATCACTAAGGAAATTAGAAAATATCTTCAGACACATGAAAACAAAAATACAAAAACGGCAAAACCTATGAGATATAGTGAAACAGTGCTATGAAGGATATTTATAGCCATAAACACATACATTAAAGAGCTCAAATTAATCTTAACTGTACATCTTAAAAAACTAGAAAAAGAATAGCAAGTTAAACTAAAAACTAGCAGAAGGAAATAAAAAAATAAAGAGTAGATAAAAAATAAATGAAATGGAGAATAGAAAAAATTGCGAAATGAAAGTTGGTTCTTTGAAGATCGACAAAATTGATAAATCTTTGATAGATTGACTAAGAAAAAAAAAGGGAGACTAAAATGACTACAACCACAAAAGAAAGTAGAGACATAACTACCAATTTTACAGAAATAAAAAGGACTATAAAACAATACTATGAACAAAAAACCAAATTGGATAATCTAGACATAATGAATAAATTCTTGGAAACACATGACCTATGAAACTGAATCATAAAGAAAAGAAAATGTAAATAGATCTGTAACAAGTAAGGAGATTGAATCAATAATCAAAAACCTCCCAAAGAAAAAGCTCTGGATCAGATAGCTTCACTGGTGAATTCCATCAAAGATTTAAAGAAGAATTTATATATATATACGTATATATATATATATACATATATATATACGTGTATATATATATATACGTATATATATATATATATATACGTATATATATATACACACACACACATATGTATATATATACACATATATGTATATATATATATTTCCATATACTTAATTCCATATATATGTATATATATGAAATTAATAGCAATCCTCTTCACTCCCAAAAAACTGAAGGAGAACATGTCCTAATTCATTCTAGAGGCCAGCATTATCCTGATACCAAAGGCAGACAAAGATACCACAAGCAAAGAAAGCCACAGGCCAATATCCCTTATAAATACTAATGTTAAAATCCTCAACTAATACTAGTAAGCAAAATTTAGCAACATACAAGAAGCATTATATATCATGACCATTTGGGATTTATTCCTGGAATGCAACGTAATGCACTAATAAAAATCAATGTAATGCACTACACTAACAGAATGGAGGAAAAAAATACGCATCTCTATTGATGTATAAAAAGCATTTGACAAAATTTAACATCTTTTCATTATAAAACCACTCTAACTAGGAATCAAAGAAAATTTCCTAAACATATCAAAGGTCTTTTATGAAAAGTTAACTTTTATGAATACCTAAATTTTTTGAATACCTAACATCATACTCAATTTAGGTGACTAACCTAAAGCTTTCCCCCTATAATTAGAAACAAGATAAGGAGGCCCCCAACTTCACCACTTCTATGAAACAGAGCAATAGGCATAAAAACAAAGAAAGGGTATTCAAATTGGAAAAGAAGTAAAACTATCTCTGTTACAGATGCCATGGTCTTATATCTAGAAAATATATATATCAAAGAATACACATCAACCCTGACCCCCCAACCCCCCCCCCCGAACAAAAACCCCTGTTACAGCTAATAAATTAAATCAGCCAAGATGCAGGATATAAAATCAACATGCAAAAATTGGTTTTATTTCTATACACTAATAACTATAAAAAGAAATGAAGAAAAAAATTCCATTCACAATAGCATCAAAAAGAATAAAATACTTAAGAATAAGTTTAACTAGGGGTGCCTGGGTGGCTCAGTCGGTTAAGCATCTGACTCTTGGTTTCAACTCAGGTCATGATCTCATGGTTTCATGAGTTTGAGCCCTGCATCTAGCTGATGGTGTCGAGCCTGCTTGGGAATTTTCTCTCTCTTTCTCTCTCTCTCTCTTCCTCCCTCCCTCCATCTCTCTCTGCCCCTCTCCAGCTCATGCTGTCTCTCTCTCTCAAAAATAAACTTAAAAAAAAAAGAATAAATTTAATCAAAGGGTGAAAGACTTGTATACTCAAAACTACAAAACACTGTTGAAAGAAATCACAGAAACATAAATAAATGAAAAAACATGCCATGTTCATGGACTGGAAGACTTAATATTGTTAACATGACAATACTACCCTCCAAAGAGATTTATATTCAGTGCAATCCCTACCAAAATCCCAACCTTTCCTCCCCAGAAATATAAAAACCTTAAAATTCACAAGGAATCTTAAAAAAAAAAAAAAAAAAAAAAAAAAGAACAACATTGGAGGACTCACATTTCCTAATTTCAAAAACTTAATACAAAGCAACAGCAATCAAACAGTGGGACACTGGCCTAAGGACAGACATACAGACCAATGGAATAGAACAGAGAGCTAGAAATAAGCTGTCACATATATGGTCAATTGGTTTTCCACCAGGATACTAAGACCATTCAATGGACAGAATTTTTTTAACCAATCAAAAAAAATGGATTTAAAAATGAATTCTTAGATATGACATCAAAAACACAGTGAACAAAAGAAAAATATAGATATATTCAACTTCATCTAGATTTAAAAACTTTTATGCATCAAAGGATACTATCAAGAAAGTGAAAAGATAGTCCACAGGAGAAAATATCTGCAATTCATTTATTTGATAAGGGATTAACATCCAGAAAATATAAAGAACTCCTGTAACTCAAAAACAATCCAATTCAAAAATGGGCAAAGAACTTGAATAGACATTTCTCCAAAGAAGATACACAGAGAATTAATAAGCACATGAAAAGATGCACAACTTCACTAATAATTAGGGAAATGTAAATCAGAACTACAATGAGACACCACTTCATAACCATTAGGATGGCTACTATAAAACAAACCAACAAAGAAACAAAACCAGAAAATAGTTGCTGCAAGGATATAGAGAAACTGGTATCTTTGTACACTGCTGGTGGGAAAGTAAAGTGGGATAGCCACTGTGTAAGTTTGGCAGTTCCTCGAAGAGTTTATAAACATAAAATGACCATATGATTCAGCAAATTCCACTGCTGGGATATATCACCAAAAGAAGTGAAGGCAAAAAACTCAAACAGATAGTTGTACATCAGTGTTCATAACAGCATTATTCACAATAGCGATTAAGCTGGAAACAACTCAAACATCCATCAACAGATGAATGGATAAACAAAGTAGGATATCCATACAATGGAATATTCAGCCATAAAAAAGAATAAAATTGTGATACACGCTACAATGTACATAAACCTTGAAAACATTATGGTAAGTGAAATAAAGCAGAAACAAAAGAATATTTTATGATTCCATTAAAATTTTTTTTAATGTTTATTTATTTTTTGGGAATGCAAGCTGGTACAGCCACTCTGGAAAACAGTATAGAGGCTCCTCAAAAAATTAAAAATAGAACTACCCTATGACCCAGCAATTGCACTACTAGGTATTTATCCAAGGGATACAGGTGTGCTGTTTCAAAGGGACACATGCACCCCCATGTATACAGCAGCACTATCAACAATAGCCAAAGTATGGAAAAAAACCAAAAGTCCATCGATGGATGAATGGATAAAGAAGATGTGGCATATATACATATGTATACACATGGATACACATATACATACATACATACATACACACATACATACAATGGAGTATTACTCAGCAATCAAAAAGAATGAAATCTTGTCATTTGCAACTACGTGGATGGAACTGGAGGGTATTATGCTAAGTGAAATTAGTCAGTCAGAGAAAGACAAATATCATATGACTTCACTCATATGAGGACTTTAAGAGACAAAACAGATGAACATAAGGGAACGGAAACAAAAATAATACAAAAACAAGGAGGGGGACAAAACAGAAGAGACTCATAAATATGGAGAACAAACTGAGGGTTACTGGAGGGGATGTGGGAAAGGGGATGGGCTAAATGGGTAAGGGGCATTAAGCAATCTACTCCTGAAATCACTGTTGCACTACATGCTAACTAATTTGGATGTAAATTAAAAAAAAAAATAAAATTAAGTATTATGTTGAAAAAAATGTTTATTTATGAGAGAGAGACAGAGCATGAGCGGGGGAGGAGCAGAGAGAGGGAGACACAGAATCTAAAGCAGGCTCCAGGCTCTGAGCTGTCAGCACATTAGCCCGACACAGGGCTCAAACCCACAAACCGTGAGATCATGATCTGAGTGCAAGTTGGACGCTTGACCGACTGAGCCACCCAGGCACCCCCTATGATTCCATTTTTTATGAATGGAATAGACAGATTCATAAAGAAAGTAAGTAGAACAGGAGTTGCCAGGGCTTGGGGAGAGGAGAAAATGAAGAGTTAATAGTTTAACAAATACAGAGTTTCTAGATTTGTAATGATGAAAATGTTTTGGAAACAGCAGTGATGTTGTACTATATTATAAATGTACTCAACAACATGGAATTGTATACTTCAAAAACAGTTAAACAGCAGGGGCACCTGGGTGTCTCAGTTGGTTAAGTGTCTGACTCTTGATTTCAGCTCAGGTCACAATCTCATGGTTCATGAGTTTGAGCCCTGCTTGGGATTCTCTTTCCCCCTTTCTCTCTGCCCCTACCCCACTTACGCATGCGAGCTCTCTCTCTCTCTCAAAATAAATACACTTTTTAAAAAATGGTTAAACAGCAAATTTTATGTTATATGCTTTTCACACCACCGTTTTAAAAATTGAAGAAAAAAAAACCCACACCTACACAAAAACAAATACTACACAGGAGTGTCAATGAATAAATTAGTAACATGTGAAACAACAAAGATGAACACAAAGCTATAAAATTTACAGAGGGGTGCCTGGATGGCTCAGTGGGTTAAGCAGCCAACTCTTGGTTTGGGCTCAGGTTGTGATTTCACTGTTTATGAGATCCAGCCCTGCGCTGGGCTCTGTACTGACAGCGCGGAGCCTGGCTGGTCTTCTCCTTCTCCTTCTCCCTCTGCTCCTCTCCCACTCATGCACAAGCACTCTCTCTCTCAAAATAAATAAACTTTAAAAAACAAAGCAAATTACAGATAGATAACAAATGATTTCATTCATATTAAGTTCAAAAACAATATATTATTTAAGCATGTACATATACACACACATATACATACTATCTTTAAAAATGTAAAACTATTATCCCTTGAGATGGAAGGATATGATTGTGAAGGAGTACATGTGTTATTCTACTGTTAAGAGTAATGTTCTATTTCTTAAGTTGGTGGTAGATATGCCAATGTCAATTTTATTGTTTAAAATGTGTATGTTCCCCTGAAAGATAGATACCTTATGTTTTCACTCATATGTGGATCCTGAGAAACTCAACAGAAGACCAGGGAGATGGAGAAGGGGGAGGAAAAAAAAAGTTACAGACAGGGAAGGAGGCAAACATAACAGAGTCTTAAATACTGAGAATAAACTGAGGGTTGATGGGGGGTGGGGGGGGGAGGGGAAAGTGGGTGATGGGCATTGAGGAGGACACCTGTTGGGATGAGCACTGGGTGTTGTATGGAAACCAATTTGACAATAAATTTTATATAAAAAAAATAAAATGTGTATGTTTGTTTTATATACTTCATATGAAGGCAAAGGCCCATCCAAGGATTATACAGGGAAGTGTACTTTATTAAACTCACTGTTGTATTCCTATAAGTGGCCTATAAGTTCATAGTTCTTTAAATACTCTCATTAGCCTAACATCATACTCATTCCCTCATTTTTCAATAAACTGAATAAACTGTTTGACATTAATCAATAAACTGAATGAACTCTTTGAATAAATTTACTTTATATTTACATGTGAGTCATGATTTTACCTTTTTGAAAATTATACTGTAGAGAAAGAAAAGTGAGCAAGTTACAAAAATATTTAAAATGAAATATAAGATTGGATATGACAAGGGGGGGGGGAAGGTTCACAGATGACCCCGATTATATGATTAGTCCAAATACAGATTGTGGTACCATTCATTCATACAAGCAACACTGGAAAAGGACCAAGATTGGGAAGAAAGATCACAACTTTTTTGCCTTTGAGATACTCATATTGACATGTTTATCTGTCAGTTCAATATACGGCTGTGCGTGATGCTGTGATTTATAATAAGAAATATATATTTTGGTTTGTATCCCTGTTCCTGGCACACAGCTCCTAAAACCCTTGGAATTTCCTAAACAATAAGAGCTGTAGGGGTATCTTTGGTTCCAGTTCCTAAAATAGCTCCAGAACCATAAAGGTGAAATTATGTATTCATAACAAGCCTCTTCAACTACACCTGAGTATATGTTAATTAGATGATTTCTGGACAGCCCCCAGGTAAGGATGGCAGCTGGTTGCGGGAAGGGGGAGAAGAACCAACCATGTGATTAGAAGGTTGGCACTTTCAGCCTCCACCTCCAACTTCCAGGGAGGGGAGAGGGGCTAGAGGATGAATCAATTGACAGCAGCCAATGATTTAATCAACCATGCCTATGTAATAAAGCCTGCATTAAACCCAAAAGGATAGAGTTCAGAGAGCTTCTAGGTTGGTGAATGCATCCACGTGCTGCAGGGTGATATACCTCAGATCCATGTGAACAGAAGCTCCTCTGTTTGGGACCTTTCTAGACCTCACCTCATATAGCTCTTCATCTGGCTATTCATCTGTATCCTTTATATCCTTTATTATAAACTGGTAAACATAAGCCAATGTTTCTCTAAGTTCTACAGAACACTCTAGCAAATTAACTGAACCTGAGGAGGGAGTGGTGGGTACCTCTAATTTACAGCCAGTCAGTCAGAAATACAAATTAACAATCCGGACCTGAGATTGGTGTCAGAGTGGGGGCAATCTTGCGGGACTGAACCTTTAACCTAGGGAATCTGATGCTCCGTCTGTAGGCAGAAAGTGTCAGAATTAAGTTAAACTGTAGTCTGATGCTGGCTCTAGGTAGACAGTGTCGGAATTAAGTTAAACTATATAGAACAATCACACACCTGGTGCCAGAAGTAAAGGTGTATTATAGCAGATTACCAAAAGGAGGCACACAAGAAGTGAGTTTTCTCTTTAGAATGTGGTAGAGGAGAGGGGAGAATTGGATGCGAAATCAGGAAACCAAGACAACCGATGTAACTAAAATAATGAACACAGATGTGACTAACTAGCAGGAGAGTACAAATACAGAAAAAAGCCCAGCAAGAAAACCTCCCTCCCTCCCTTTCTATCACATTGGACATCCAATTCATCAGCAAATCCTGCCAGCACTACTTTCAAATCATATCTAGACTCTAAACACTGCTACCACAGCAGTCCAAGCCACCATCTATCATAGGAGATATTACAGTAGACTCCTACATAGTCATCCTGCTTCTTCTATGTAATCTCTGACAGGCCTTCTAGAACCATCCACTTAAAATTCTAAACCACTTTTCCCCACTCCCCCAAGAGTCTCATTTTCCCCTTCTTGGCATTTTTTACCATGATCTGTACTAGTCCACTCAGGCTACTATAAGAAAATACCACATAATCATTTTGTTATAGACACATGGAATCAAATAATCACATTGATGGGATGTCAACAATTTACATAGGTTATATCAACAATATCTCAATAAAGATGGAAAAAAAAATACCACAGACAGAGTGGCTTAAACAGAAACATTTCTCAGAGTTCTGGACGCTGGGAGGTTCAAGATCAAGATGCTGGCTGACATAGTTGCTGGTGAGGCTCTCTTCCAGGCTTGTAGACAGACATCTCACTGAGTCATCATATCACTTTTCCTCTGCTCAGATTGCAGAGAAGAGAGCAAGATTTCTGGTGTCTATTCTTGTAAGGACACTAATACTACTAGATCAGGGCTCCATCCTTATGACCTCATTTAACCTTAATTACTTCCTTAGAGACCCCATCTCCAAATACAGGGAGTTAGGGCTTCAATACATGAATTTGGGGTTGGGGTGGGGGGACACAAACATCCAGTCCATGACATCATCTAATATGTTAATTTATCTTTTCTGTGTGTCCGGTTTATTTTCTTTCATCCCTGGAATATAACCTCTTTAAGGACAATGACTTTTGTTTGTTTTGCTCAGTTGATTGTCCAGTACCTAGAACAGTACCTGACACACAGAAAATACTCAATAAGTATTTGTTGAATGAATTCAATAAATGAATGAAAAACGGAAGGCCCAAAATAATGGAAGGTCAGAGAGGGGTGTAAGAAGGGGAAAAAAAATCCTGTAGAATCCAGTGCCAATGGCCTTAATAAAGGAAGAGTATTCAAGTGATTTGTCACATGTTGATAAAGATGAAAGGGAAAGGGCGATATATGTCAAAAGACATGAGCTCAGAGACTAGAACTTTTGTTGGTGAGTTTTTTCCTCTCTCTTTACATGTCTCTCTCTTCCCCATATCCTTCCCTCTCTCTCTCCCTCCTTCTTTCCTTTCCTTCCCTCCTTCAGAAAAAAATGGAGAGGTAAAGGTTTAGAAAAAGCAATGGAGAGTAAATAGGGTATCACCTGAGTTACTACAGAGGAAACATAGTCACAACATGAAAGAGTTAATGAAGAAATGACATGTCCTCTGGGTATATGCAGATTTTAGTTTAGGTAAGGAAGCACAAGGAACACTGTGAAAAAGAGGGAATTTGATAATTGTGAGACATTTTCACAGAACATAATGTGTTTATTTTAATATCTTCAGTGGAGGTTTTAAAAAAAGTATCTTAAAAGCCTTCTGTTAAAGATTATACAGAAGGGGTGCCTGGGTGGCTCAGTCAGTTGAGCGTCCGACTTTGGCTCAGGTCATGATCCCACAGTTTGTGGGTATGAGCGCCGCATCGGGCTCTGTGCTGACAGCTCAGAGCCTGAAGCCTGCTTTGGATTCTGTGTCTCCCTCTGTGCCCTCCCCTGTTCGCACTCTGTGTCTCTGTCTCTCAAAAATAAATAAAGATTTAAGAAAAAAAAAAGATTACACAGCGGCTACATGCACATGGAGTAGTAGCTCTACAGCAAAAACATACTGATTATTTTGGTGAAAATGGTCTGTAGCAAATTTTCAGTTTTAGATAACAGAATATTTAGATATATAGCTTTTCCATTCTCACTGCAGGTGACACTCAAATTATCCATTTATACATCTTAATTACTCCCCCCCCCGCCAGAAAAATCATATAGATAACTAAAGACACACATTACTCAGTTGATTTTTAAATTCTCTTAAGTATCCCAACTACGCACCTAAAAATCAAATAAGAGGAAAAAAACACTGACACAGAGTCATCTCTGTCATAGTTTACTTAGCTTATAAAAAACAAATACTATTCACATACAGACTAGCTCATATATAATAATATACAGATGACTTAATCTATTAACTGAAGTTCACATCACTTGGATTTGGTAACCTCACTTTTTTTAGTCAGATCTCACAAATTAAAGGACACTTTGGAATGTTTATGCTTTAGCTGGATATTGTTATTTTACTTTTCCAAGCTTCTTAAATAGTATCTCACTAGGGAGGCAATAAGTTAGAATGCAACCTAGTGGGGAAATTCTGCATTTGCTCAACGTCTATAGCTTTTACACAGTTCCAGATGTTCGTACATTAATAATGTTCTAACTCAAAGCCTCTTTTTGAAACTTTAGAAAGTGTAAATTGCATTAAGACCTCTTTGCCCTCATTAATGGTATTGTTACAATCCCAGTCCTCTGGAAAATGTTTTTTGGCATGTGTTTAACTTTATAATATTGCCATTTACTCACTTTAATAGCCAGTACTCAAGTCTTAATGCTTTTAATAGGCCCGCCTAAACAGACTACCATCTTTTGTAATCTTTTTCACATGATTTATTTCATAGGTAAAGCCTGTCATATTTTCCATCTGAGGAGGATTCTTCACTATTCATTCCATGAGGTACTAATATTAAAGAAATATTTACTTTCTTTTACTCAGTGTATATGTGCCTATCTATAGATGACACATGTTAGAAATAAAGTGCAGTTCCCTTTATATTTTTTAAGGTTATTTATTTATTTTGAGAGAGAGAGAAATCATGTGCAAGCGAGCAGGGGAGGGGCAGCAGAGAGAGAGAGAGAGAGAGAGAGAGAATCCCAATCAGGATCCGTGCTGTCAGTGTAGTGGCTGATGTGGGGCTTGATCTCACAAACTGTGAGATCATGACTTGATACAAAATCCAGAATCTGGACGCTTAACCAACTAAGCCATCCAGGCACACCTAGCTTCTTTTAAATAGAAATAAAAAAGGAAAATAAAGTAGTGGTATTTTCTACAACTTTTATAGTAAAAATAGGCATATCCTAATCAAATGTAAAATGTGAGAAAACCAAAAATATAAATACCTATTAAACTCTAGCTATTTGGTGAGATTTGACTCGGCATCTTCAGCTCAAGAGACCGGGTTATATTTCAGGATCAAATTTTCAACGCATATAGGAGTAGTCAGAAAAGCATAAGGAAGAATATGGAGAAATACTGTCCCAAGTGAGAGTAAGTAAGATCCCTTGTAGCTGTTGGCTATCTAAATGGAAATGAAAGGTCCTACAGTCCACTCTGACAAAGCATTTCCTCCCATAAATTTGTTAAGAGTGAGGACTCTGAAAATATTAGAGCTGCACTACTGATACTGCAGCAGTCATTTATTGATACATTCTGATAAAAGTACACAATTATTTACAATGTAAAAAATTTCAAATAAAATGGAATTTCAGAAATAACTCATACATTTCCTCACAACAATCTACTTGGTTGAAATCTCTTAAAAGGAAAACAATGGTTATTTATGTATGCAACAAATTATTAGTTCTCTAAAACATGAATTCTGAATTTCTGTTGACTGGCCAGAATAGTTAGTTCATCAGTATCTGAAATAAGCATATGGTTAAAATGTATAAATTTGATCAGTTTTGCTACTTTACAGTCAAGAAGTATTGGCTTAGTAAATTTGGCTGAACTTGGAATGAATAAATTTATATATATATATATATATATATATATATATATATATATATATATACACATATACATATATATATATATGTTTCATTCCTTATCTGACAAAATTAATTGCAGGCAAAAAAGGGGTGGGGTATGTGACTTGCATTCTATCCTCTGTTAAAAGGTAACAATTAAAGTAAACTACAATGTAGTCAGTGCACCTGTACTACTAGAATCTTGGTAGAATGCAGACTGAAAGAAGAAAATGAGTAAGAAGAAATCACTACAAAGTTTCCTAAAAGTTACTACTTTCAGGTACTGCCAACACGAATTTACTATAAACCTGTTGCTGTAAATCCTGAAGATCAAATGCTCTACAAAAAAACACTACTTCACAATCTAGTGGAGAAGCGCCCCAAACCCCCACACCAATGCTTAAAATGTAATGTAGTAAGTGCTATTATAGACGTATGAGGCTAGGCCAAAGAGTGACTAACTTTGCTTTAGGGTTAGGATGGCTTAATAGAGTTTAAGGTTAATAACCTTTTAGCTGGATATAGAGCATAACGTTTCTGGATAATAATAAAGTCAGAGAGGGGCGCCTGGGTGGCGCAGTCGGTTAAGCGTCCGACTTCAGCCAGGTCACGATCTCGCGGTCCGTGAGTTCGAGCCCCGCGTCGGGCTCTGGGCTGACAGCTCGGAGCCTGTGGCCTCTTTCCGATTCTGTGTCTCCTTCTCTCTCTGCCCCTCCCCCGTTCATGCTCTGTCTCTCTCTGTCCCAAAAATAAATAAAAAAACGTTGAAAAAAAATTTAAAAAAAATAATAAAGTCAGAGAGTGGATTTCAAAAAGACACAAAACTATGAACATGACATAGTCTGTGTAACAAATGATTCACAAACTTAGCGACTTAAAACGATACCCATGTTTTATTGATTTTAAGTTTATTTATTTATTTTGAAAGAGAGAGGGAGAGAGTGAGCATGATCTCGGTGAAGGGGGCAGAAAGAGAGGGAGAGAATCCCAAGCAGGCTCCACACCATCAGCATGGAGCCTGATATGGGGCTCCAACTCACGAACTGTGAGATCATGGCCTGAGCCAAAGTCAGAGGCTTAACCAACTGAGCCACTCAGGCGTCCACAATATCCACTTTTTAATTTTTTATTATTATTTTTTTTATTATTTGTTTTTAACATTTATTTATATTATTTTTTTTTCAATATATGAAATTTATTGTCAAATTGGTTTCCATACAACACCCAGTGCTCATCCCAAAAGGTGCCCTCCTCAATACCCATCACCCACCCTCCCCTCCCTCCCACCCCCCCCCCCCCCCCCCATCAACCCTCAGTTTGTTCTCAGTTTTTAAGAGTCTCTTACGCTTTGGCTCTCTCCCACTCTAACCTCTTTTTTTTTCATTCCCCTCCCCCATGGGTTTCTGTTAAGTTTCTCAGGATCCACATAAGAGTGAAACCATATGGTATCTGTCTTTCTCTGTATGGCTTGTTTCACTTAGCATCACACTCTCCAGTTCCATCCATGTTGCTACAAAGGGCCATATTTCATTCTTTCTCATTGCCACGTAGTACTCCATTGTGTATATAAACCACAATTTCTTTATTCATTCATCACTTGATGGACATTTAGCCTCTTTCCACAATTTGGCTATTGTTGAGAGTGCTGCCATAAACATTGGGGTACAAGTGCCCCTATGCATCAGCACTCCTGTATCCTTTGGGTAAATTCCTAGCAGTGCTATTGCTGGGTCATAGGGTAGGTCTATTTTTAATTTTCTGAGGAACCTCCACACTGTTTTCCAGAGTGGCTGCACCAATTTGCATTCCCACCAACAGTGCAAGAGGGTTCCTGTTTCTCCACATCCTCTCCAGCCTCTATACTCTCCTGATTTGTTCATTTTGGCCACTCTGACTGGTGTGAGGTGATATCTGAGTGTGGTTTTGATTTGTATTTCCCTGATGAGGAGCGACATTGAGCCTCTTTTCATGTGCCTGTTGGCCATCCGGATGTCTTCATTAGAGAAGTGTCCATTCATGTTTTCTGCCCATTTCTTCACTGGGCTATTTGTTTTTCGGGTGTGGAGTTTGGTGAGCTTTTTATAGATTTTGGATACTAGCCCTTTGTCCGATATGTCATTTGCAAATATCTTTTCCCATTCCGTTGGTTGCCTTTTAGTTTTGTTGGTTGTTTCCTTTGCTGTGCAGAAGCTTTTTATCTTCATAAGGTCCCAGTAATTCATTTTTGCTTTTAATTCCCTTGCCTTTGGGGATGTGTCGAGTAAGAGATTGCTACGGCTGAGGTCAGAGAAGTCTTTTCCTGCTTTCTCCTCTAGGGTTTTGATGGTTTCCTGTCTCACATTCAGGTGCTTTATCCATTTTGAGTTTATTTTTGTGAATGGTGTGAGAAAGTGGTCTAGTTTCAACCTTCTGCATGTTGCTGTCCAGTTCTCCCAGCACCATTTGTTAAAGAGACTTTTTTCCATTGGATGTTCTTTCCTGCTTTGTCAAAGATTAGTTGGCCATACGTTTGTGGTCTAGTTCTGGGGTTTCTATTCTATTGCATTAGTCTATGTGTCTGTTTTTGTGCCAATACCATGCCGTCTTGATGATTACAGCTTTGTAGTAGAGGCTAAAGTCTGGGATTGTGATGCCTCCTGCTTTTCTCTTCTTCAAAATTACTACGGCTATTCGGGGCCTTTTGTGGTTCCATACGAATTTTAGGATTGCTTGTTCTAGTTTCGAGAAGAATGCTGGTGCACTTTTGATTGGGATTGCATTGAATGTGTAGATAGCTTTGGGTAGTATTGACATTGTGGCAATATTTATTCTTCCAATCCATGAGCAGGGAATGTCTTTCCATTTCTTTATATCTTCTTCAATTACCTTCATAAGCTTTCTATAGTTTTCAGCATACAGATCTTTGACATCCTTGGTTAGATTTATTCCTAGGTATTTTATGCTTCTTGGTGCAATTGTGAATGGGATCAGTTTCTTTGTCTTTCTGTTGCTTCATTATTAGTGTATAAGAATGCAACTGATTTCTGTACATTGATTTTGTATCCTGCAACTTTGCTGAATTCATGTATCAGTTCTAGCAGACTTTTGGTGGAGTCTATCGGATTTTCCATGTATAGTATCATGTCATCTGCAAAAAGTGAAAGCTTGACTTCATCTTTGCCAATTTTTTGATGCCTTTGATTTCCTTTTGTTGTCTGATTGCTGATGCTAGAACTTCCAATACTATGTTAAACAACAGCGGTGAGAGTGGGCATCCCTGTCATGTTCCTGATCTCCGGGAAAAAGCTCTGTTTTTCCCCATTGAGGATGATGTTAGCTATGGGCTTTTCATAAATGGCTTTTATGATCTTTAAGTATGTTCCTTCTATCCCAACTTTCTCGAGCGTTTTTATTAAGAAAGTGTGCTGAATTTTGTCAAAGGCCTTTTCTGCATCAATTGACAGGATCATATGGTTCTTATCTTTTCTTTTACTAATGTGATGTATCACGTTGATTGATTTGCGAATGTTGAACCAGCCCTGCATCTCCCAGGAATGAATCCCACTTGATCATGGTGAATAATTCTTTTTATATGCGGTTGAATTCGATTTGCTAGTATCTTATTGAGAATTTTTGCATCCATCTTCATCAGGGATATTGGCCTGTAGTTCTCTTTTTTTACTGGGTCTCTGTCTGGTTTAGGAATCAAAGTAATACTGGCTTCATAGAATGAGTCTGGAAGTTTTCCTTCCCTTTCTATTTTTTGGAATAGCTTGAGAAGGATAGGTATTATCTCTGCTTTAAACGTCTGGTAGAACTTCCCTGGGAAGCCATCTGGTCCTGGACTCTTATTTGTTGGGAGATTTTTGATGACTGATTCAATTTCTTCGCTGGTTATGGGTCTGTTCAAGCTTTCTGTTTCCTCCTGATTGAGTTTTGGAAGAGTGTGGGTGTTTAGGAATTTGTCCATTTCTTCCAGGTTGTCCAGTTTGTTGGCATATAATTTTTCATAGTATTCCCTGATAATTGTTTGTATCTCTGAAGGATTGGTTGTAATAATTCCATTTTCATTCATGATTTTATCTATTTGGGTCATCTCCCTTTTCTTTTTGAGAAGCCTGGCTAGAGGTTTATCAATTTTGTTTATTTTTTCAAAAAACCAACTCTTGGTTTCGTTGATCTGCTCTACAGTTTTTTTAGATTCTATATTGTTTATTTCTGCTCTGATCTTTATTATTTGTCTTCTTCTGCTGGATTTAGGCTGTCTTTGCTGTTCTGCTTCTATTTCCTTTAGGTGTGCTGTTAGATTTTGTATTTGGGATTTTTCTTGTTTCTTGAGATAGGCCTGGATTGCAATGTATTTTCCTCTCAGGACTGCCTTCGCTGCGTCCCAAAGCATTTGGATTGTTGTATTTTCATTTTCATTTGTTTCCATATATTTTTAAATTTCTTCTCTAATTGCCTGGTTGACCACTCATTCTTTAGTAGGGTGTTCTTTAACCTCATGCTTTTGGAGGTTTTCCAGACTTTTTCCTGTGGTTGATTTCAAGCTTCATAGCATTGTGGTCTGAAAGTATGCATGGTGTAATTTCAATTCTTGTATACTTATGAAGGGCTGTTTTGTGACCCAGTATGTGATCTATCTTGGAGAATGTTCCATGTGCACTCGAGAAGAAAGTATATTCTGTTGCTTTGGGATGCAGAGTTCTAAATATATCTGTCAAGTCCATCTGATCCAATGTATCATTCAGGGCCCTTGTTTCTTTATTGACCGTGTGTCCAGATGATCTATCCATTTCTTTAAGTGGGGTGTTAAAGTGTCCTGCAATTACCACATTCTTATCAATAAGGTTGCTTATGTTTGTGAGTAATTGTTTTATATATTTGGGGGCTCCTGTATTCGGCACATAGACATTTGTAATTGTTAGCTCTTCCTGATGGATAGACCCTGTAATTATTATATAATGCCCTTCTTCATCTCTTGTTACAGCCTTTAATTTAAAGTCTAGTTTGTCTGATATAAGTATGGCTACTCCAGCTTTCTTTGGCTTCCAGTAGCATGATAAATAGTTCTCCATCCCCTCACTCTCAATCAAAAGGTGTCCTCAGGTCTAAAATGAGTCTCTTGTAGACAGCAAATAGATGGGTCTTGTTTTTTTATCCATTCTGATACCCTATGTCTTTTGGTTGGCGCATTTAGTCCATTTAGATTCAGTGTTATTATAGAAAGATATGGGTTTAGAGTCATTGTGATGTCTGTATGTTTTATGCTTGTAGCGATGTCTCTGGTACTTTGTCTCACAGGATTCCCCTTAGGATCTCTTGTAGGGCTGGTTTGGTGGTGACGAATTCCTTCAGTTTTTGTTTGTTTGGGAAGACCTTTATCTCTCCTTCTATTCTAAATGACAGACTGTTGGATAAAGGATTCTCAGCTGCATATTTTTTTCTACTCATCACATTGAAGATCTCCTGCCAATCCTTTCTGGCCTGCCAAGTTTCAGAAGAGAGATCAGTCACGAGTCTCATAGGTCTCCCTGTGTATGTTAGGGCACGTTTATCCCTTGTTGCTTTCAGAATTTTCTCTTTATCCTTGTATTTTGCCAGTTTCACTATGATATGTCGTGCAGAAGATCGATTCAAGTTACGTCTGAAGGGAGTTCTCTGTGCCTCTTGGATTTCAATGCCTTTTTCCTTCCCCAGTTCAGGGAAGTTCTCAGCTATTATTTCTTCAAGTACACCTCAGCACCTTTCCCTCTCTCTTCTTCCTCTGGAATACCAATTATGCGTATATTATTTCTTTTTAGTGCATCACTTAGTTCTCTAATTTTCCCCTCATACTCCTGGATTTTTTTATCTCTCTTTTTCTCAGCCTCCTCTTTTTCCATAATTTTATCTTCTAGTTCACCTATTCTCTCCTCCGCCTCTTCAATCCGAGCCGTGGTCGTTTCCATTTTATTTTGCATCTCGTTTATAGCATTTTCAGCTCCTCCTGACTATTCCTTAGTCCCTTGATCTCTGTAGCAAGAGATTGTCTGCTGTCCTCTATACTGTTTTCAAGCCTAGTGATTAATTTTATGACTATTATTCTAAATTCACTTTCTGTTATATTATTTAAATCCTTTTTGATCAGTTCATTAGCTGTTGTTATTTCCTGGAGATTCTTTTGAGGGGAATTCTTCCGTTTGGTCATTTTGGATAGTCCCTGGAGTGGTGCGGACCTGCAGGCCACCTCCCCTGTGCTGTGGTGTATAACTGGAGTTGGTGGGCGGGGCCGCAGTCAGACCTGATGTCTGCCCCAGCCCACCACTAGGGCCACAGTCCGACTGGTGTGTGCCTTCTCTTCCCCTCTCCTAGGGGCGGGATTCACTGTGGAGGGAGTGGCCCATCTGGGCTACTTGCACACTGCCAGGCTTGTGGTGCTAGGGATCTGGCATATTAGCTGGGGTGGGTAGGCAAGGTGCACGGCAGCAGGAGGGACAGGCTTAGCTCGCTTCTCCTTTGGTGATCCACTTCAGGAGGGGCCCTGTGGCAGCGGGAGGGAATGAGACCCACCACCGGAGGGGTGGGTCCGCAGAAGCACAGAGTTGGGTGTTTGCTTGGAGCAAGCAAGTTCCCTGGCAGGAACTGGTTCCCTTTGGGATTTTGGCTGGGGGATGGGCGAGGGAGATGGCGCTAGCGAGTGCCTTTGTTCCCCACCAAACTGAGCTCTGTCCTCCCAGGGCTCAGCAACTCTCCCTCCCGTTGTCCTCCAGCCTTCCCGTTCTCCGAGCAGAGCTGTTAACTTATGACCTCCCAGATGCTAAGTCGTGCTTGCTGTTGGAACATACTCCGTCAGGCCCCTCCGCTTTTGATGGCCAGACTCGGGGCTCTGCTTGGCTGGCGGGCCGCCCCTCCACCCTGGCTCCCTCCCGCCAGTCCGTGGAGCGCGCACGCCTCGCTGCCCTTCCTACCCTCTTCTGTGGGCCTCTTGTCTGAGCTTGGCTCCGGAGACTCCGTTCCGCTAGTCTTCTGGCGGTTTTCTGGGTTATTTAGGCAGGTGTAGGTGGAATCTAAGTGATCAGCAGGAAGAGCTGTGAGCCCAGCATCCTCCTACGCCACCATCTTCCCTAACGTTTATTTATTTTTGAGACAGAGAGAGACAGAGCATGAATGGGGGAGGGTCAGAGAGAGAGGGAGACACAGAATCCGAAACAGGCTCCAGGCTCTGAGCAGTCAGCACAGAGCCCGACACGGGGCTCGAACTCACGGACCGCAAGATCATGACCTGAACTGAAGTCAGATGCTTAACCGACTGAGCCACCCAGGCGCCCCAATACCCACTTTTTTTAATTGTGGTAAAGTATACATAAAATTTACCATTTTAAGCATTTTTAAATGTATAGCTCAGTAGTGTTAAGTACATTCACATTATTGTACAACCAATCTCCAAAACGCTACTTACCTTGCAAAACCAAAATTATACCCCTTAAAAACTCCTCATTCCCTCTTCCCCCAGCCCCTGGCAACTACTCTTCTACTTTGTCTCTATGAATTTGCCTACTCTCAGTACCTCAAATAAAGGGAATCATACAGTATTTGTCTTCTTGTGACTGCCTTATTCTATTCAGCATAATGTCTTCCAGTGTCATTCACGTGGTAGCATAAAAATACCATCATTTATTATCCCAGTTTCTGAAGATCAGATGTCCGGTCATAGCACAACTAGATTCTTGCTTAGGTCTCATAGGCTCAAATTAAGGTGTCTGTCAGGACTACAGTTTTCATCTGAAACTGGATTTTCTTCCAAGGTCACTGGTTGTTGTCAGAATTCATTTCCTACTGGCTTCAAGACTATTCCGCCCCATTTTTTGCTATCTATGGACCGCGATGTCTCTCAGCAGCTAGAGGCCATCTGAAATACCTTACCACATGCTCCACCCCTCCCACCAGTTTACAACACAGATGTCTGTTTTCTTCCAGGCTAGATCATGTGTCTCTGACTTCCTTTTCTGCAACCAGCTGTAGAAAATTCTGCTCCTAAAGGGCTTGAATGATTAGATCAGGACCATCTAGATAATCTCCTATCTTAATGTCTACTGACTTAAAAAACTTTTTTTTAATGTTTATTCATTTTTGAGAGAAATCAGTTAGAATGAATGCAGCTTCTAGATTTATTGCTTGACCCTTGCCTCTTTCAACTAGGTTATCTAGCCATCCTTCACTCTAGTTAATCTTAACTTCCCTGCTCTTATTCTCCCTAGGTTTTTCACTTAAAAAATTGTAATCAATATATTTTTATAAAGGTCTGTTGAAGCTAGATGTGACATAAATGTACATATTTTTGTTTACAGAAAAACTGTATGAATGATTATATACATGCATAACATTAAAAAAAAGCAAAAAACCTGGTTGTTTAAATAGATGATTTCCAAATGATCTATTTTCCAGAATATTTAATCAGTCACTCATTAAAGCCACTTTCAGCATATCCCTTCAGAGTAGCTCTTATGTCTACCTTTCTAAGGATAACAGTTTAGCTCACAAGCAATGGTAGAAGTGAAAAGCAAAAATAAATACTGATATACCAGTATATAGGTATTTGTATAAATGTGTGTATTATTTTAAGTAATAATAGATCAAATTAATATTTACCATATCAACTATATTTCATATATTAAACTCTAGAATGCTATTATGAACACAGCACTGGACCAGAAAATCAAGAGTTCTAAGGCAAATGCTTTCATTAATTAAACATACAACTTTGGCCAAGTCGTTTGAGTTGTTTACTCAGAATGTAGTTATGTGCCCAATGTTTGTTAAATAAATAAAATCAGTGAAGGAATGAACAAATGAAGGAATATTGTTTAGTTAAAAAGAGAAGTTCTTAAGAACTACACCTAACCTCTCACAATCCCAAAGTCCTCAACACCATGAACATTCCTTCTCCTTTACATTGTGGGGAAAATGTTCCTTAGAAATGCTTGGTTGATTAGTTAAATAAGGCAAATCTATAATCTATAGAAACATCAAGCATCTAAATAAAAAAAAAAGAATAACATTTTAAATGGAACAATTTGGTTCCAACAATCTGGCTGAGCATCTGACTTCGGCTCAGGTCATGATCTCATGGTTTGTGAGTTCGAGCCTGCACTGGCCTCTGCTGCTGGTGCATAGCCCACTTCGGATCCTGTTTCCCTCTCTCTCTGCCCCCCCTCTGCTTGCACACATTCTCTCTCTCTCTCAAAAATAAACGTTTAAAAAAGTTGAATGGAACAATTTGGTTTCTCCTTCAAATTAAATGCAATATAGCTCAAAAATGAGAAACATATCAAACTAATTTCTTTCAACATACACATTTAATATTAAACAATACTTATAAAAATTCTAACTAGAGACTGAACAGAAACATTTGCATTTTATTCCTTATCTGACATTCAGTGGTCAATGCAAAAATGTTCCCTCAGGGAAAATGGTTTATATATTTTACTCATAAAGATGTAACAAAAAATCAGACTGAAATGAATTAAAAAGGTTCAAGTTGCTACTTTGGCACCAGAGAGTCTCTTTTCAAAATAATTTTTTGGAAACTTTTCTATCCATAAAAAAAGTTTAGAAAATCTTCTACCCATTAACATGATCTCTCTTAGGGGCGCCTGGGTGGCTCAGTCACTTGAGCATCAACTCTTTATTTTGGCTCAGGTTATGATCTCATGGTTCATGAGATTGAGCCCCAAGGTGATTGGATAATGACAGTGGATTATGATGGAGAGAGCTGTAATCTCAGACCCTAAGAATGAGTTTTGGGGGATAGTAACTCAAAAGTTCATGAAAAATAAGTAACAGAAGTAAATATAAAGTAAACATAAGAGACAGTATAAATGTATTTTTTGTAACACTTTTTGTCTATTTGATTAAAAAAATAAGTACAAATGCAGTAATTATAAATCTGTGTTGACAGGCATACATGTATAAAAATTTATGTTTATGATAATAATATCACAAAGTAGAACATAATACAGCTATACAGGATAAAAATGTTTATATGCTATTGAAATTATAGTAGTATCAATCCAAACTACTGTATATTGTTATAAATTAAGATGGCTATTATTATTCCCAGGACAACCATTAAAAAATAACTAAAAAATAGGGACTGGGTGGTTCAGTTGGTTGAGTATCCAACTCTTGATTTCTGCTCAGGTCATGATCTCTCAGTTCGTGAGATCAAGTCCCATGTCTGGCTCCATGCTCAGCATGGAGGCTTCTTGGGATTCTCTCTCCACCCTGCCCTCCCCCGCCTCTCGGCCACTCATGCTCTTTCTCTCTCTTGCTCTCAAAATAAAGAAATAAACATTCAAAAAAAATTTTTAAATAACAAAATATATATAGTAAAAAAAACCACCAAGGAAATTAAAATGACACACTAGAAAAATTTAAACAGCACACTAGAAAATACCTACTTAACACTTGTATTCCTCCTACTTGTAATGGAGGAATACAAGGGAGAAAAAGACGACACACATAAAACAAATAGCCAAGTGGCAGATATAAAAGCTACCTTATCAATAATTACCCCAAATCTAAATGAAGTAAAAACTTTAGTTAAAAGGCAGAGTAGCAGAATGGATTTTGAAAAAATGAACATGCTGTCCATAAAAGACACACTTTAAGTTCAGAGATACAAATATTGAAAGTAAAAGGAATATTATTTAATCATAAAAAGGAATAAAGTACTGATTCATCCTACAACACAGATAAACCTTGAAAACATTATACTAAGTGAAGAAGCCACCAAAAAGGCCACATATTATATGATTCCATTTATATGAAATGTCCAGAAAAAGCAAATCCATAGAAACACAGAGTAGTGGTTACCAGGGGGTAAGGGGAGGTAAGAGGAGGAAATGACCACTACTAGATAAGAGGTTTCTTTTTGAAGTGAAGAAAATGTTCTAGAATTAGACCATTAGTGGTGATGGCTGTACAACTTCGTAAGTATACTCAAAACTACTAAATTCTATACTTTAAAAGGGTGATTTATATGATATGTGAACTGTATCTCAAAAAAAAAGGTTTATGAAAACAGGAAGGAGACCAACTTGAGATTAAGAAAAAATAAGTTAAAGACGGAAAAATTAGGAGGTTTCCGAATTTTCAAAAATTCAAGATTTTGAAACATTATAATAGGAGTCAATTGGTAATTACAGTAATTAGATAATAAGAACTAGTTGAAAATTATGAATAAAGAAAAATTGTCTCCTCTGTGCTATAATATTGATTCTTCAAAATCTTCTCTGTTTTAAATATCTTTTTTAAGGGGTGGGGTTGGGGGGGGGGAGGGAGGGAGAGAGAAAGAGAGAAAGAGAGAAAGACATAGAGAGAGAGAGAATGAGAATCTTAAGCAGGCTCCATGCCGTGTGGAGCCCAACGTGGAGCTCGATCTCACATGAACGGAGAGATCATAACCTGAGCTGAAATCAAGTCAGATGCTCAACCAACTGAGCCACCACCCAGGCACCCTACACATACTTTATATTTATTTTTTAATTTTTTTTTAATGTTTTATTTTTGAGACAGAGAGAGACAGAGAATGAACAGGGGAGGGTCAGAGAGAGAAGGAGACACAGAATCGGAAACAGGCTCCAGGCTCTGAGCTGTCAGCACAGAGCCTGACGCGGGGCTCGAACTCACGGACCGCAAGATCATGACCTGAGCTGAAGTCGGACACTCAACCGACTGAGCCACCCAGGCGCCCCCATACTTTTTTTAATTTTGAAGAAATATTTGGTCTTAGTATTACAAACCAAATTTCAAAACTTCTCATGTCTTTAATAAAGTTCTTATGCTTCATGATGAATTATTATGATAATCACATTCTAATCAGGAAAAAAACCCTGTTAACCCATATATTGTGTCTCTTTTTAGATCCATACAGCATAATCACATGATATAAAAACTCTATTACTAAGTAACATTTAAGTATGTAATTTTTATTATAATAAAACTAATGTTCTTGTAATTTTACTTAAATTTTCACTTATTTAGAAAATATACTTTTACTATAAAGCTGTGTTACAACTGTCATGTTTAATATTTTTTTATTGTTAAGACAAGGTGAATAAATATACCCTAACAAGATTATTTATGGTAAAAATCAGTAGCAATGCTAGCAAAAATAACTTTTCAAAATGAGTATCAGAACTGATACTCACTGGGTACCAAAGAGTATCAGAAAGTACAAGTTAATTAGAATTAGAAGATGCTTTTAAATAAAATTAAGATAAAAACCATTAGTGTTCATGTTGTCAATCTGTCTACATTAAGATGTAGAAAGGCCTGGTGCCTGGTATCTTATCAAAGACTAAGTACCCAATGAAGGGAAAAGTGATAATGCCTATACATTTAGTTGATTCATCATCATAGTTACTCATCTTTCTAAGGAAGCTGTTTACAATATTATAATTAAATATGCTTTTAAATTGTGAATTATAGGTCTGTAACACAATAATATTTTACCAATTGTGTATACTATGTCATAATTATGGAATGGCATCTAATTTAGATATTAATAGCATCCTGATCTTTAAGTTGTCATCAATATAGACATGTTATTCATTAATGAAAAACAGAATTTCATCATTTTGTTTGCCATTTTTAAACTTTTAAACATCTTTCCCCCCTTTTTTTTTCTTTCTGGTTGATAATTTTCTTTAGTTGAATTCCTGCCTGACTCTGGTACTTACATTATTAACTATTCTAGACTTCATAAAGGTGAAGTAGAAGCTTGTAGGGAATGTGAACTATAAGACTGATTACCTAAAAACTCATGGAATGTCAACTTGTATAAACAACAACTCTAAACATTCATTTTAAAACTGAATTTGAACAATATTTGAACATATAAATTTTCACAGCAAAAGCTATTTTTTCAGTTATTTATATTGGCATACCACATGACCTAATGAAAGGTAGAATGTATCTGCTTATGCACTTTTGTTAAAGGGAAAGTATCGGGGCAACTGGGTGGCTCAGTCAGTTAAGTGTCCAACTTCAGCTCAGGTCATGGTCTTGTGGTTTGTGAGTTTGAGCCCTGCATCAGGCTCTCTACTGACAGCTCAGAGCCTGGAGTTCCCTTTTTCTCTGTCCCTCCCCTGCTCACAATCTCTCTCTCAAAAATAATATAAACATTAAAAACTTTTGGGAAAAAAAAAGGGAAAGTATTAAGCACACTGTTTTATTGTTGGTTTAACCACCTAATTTTACTGAAGGATACAAAAATACTGCATAATATAGACACACATCATATCCTATGTGGGAAGATCTTATATTATACTTTCCAGATAAACATATTTGAATAACATTTTCATCAGATTTGCAATGAAAATTGTATTTTTTTCTGTTTTGCTTGGGCTGATGTTTTGCTGCTAAAAAAGCAATTTCATTGGTGTATAATTACTTATAACAAAATGCATTCATTTTAAGCGAGTAATTCAATGAGTTTTAACAAATTCATGTACCCAAGAAACTCTTGCCATAATCAAAATATGAAACATACATTTTCCCAAAAAGTTCCTTTGTACCATTATGGACTGAGATTTTCTCACTCAAAATTTATATGTTGAAGTCCTAATCCCCAGTATCTCAAAATGTGTCTATATTTAAAGATAAGGTCTTTAAAGAAGTGATTTCAGTTTTTATGTTTTGGCTTTTTATGTTTAGGTATGTGATCAATTTTGAGTTAATTTTTTGGATAAGGTTATGAGGTGTCAGTGTTCACTTTATCCCATAAGGATGTACAAGAATCCCATTTTCTGCAAAGACTTCCACTTATCTAATAAATTACCTTGGCATCTTGGGGTGCCTGGGTGGCTCAGATGGTTAAGCATCAGATTCTGACTCAGGTCATGATCTCATGGTTCCATGGGTTCAAGCCCTGCATAGGGATCTGTGCTGACAGCTCAAAGCCTGAGCCTGCTTCAGATTCTGTGTCTCCCTTTCTCTGTGCCCCTCCCCCACTCATATTCTGCGCGTCTCTCAAAAATAAATAAACGTTAAAAAGAATTTTTTTTTAAATTTTTTTTTCAACGTTTTTTATTTATTTTTGGGACAGAGAGAGACAGAGCATGAACGGGGGAGGGGCAGAGAGAGAGGGAGACACAGAATCGGAAACAGGCTCCAGGCTCCGAGCCATCAGCCCAGAGCCCGACGCGGGGCTCGAACTCACGGACCGCAAGATCGTGACCTGGCTCAAGTCGGACGCTTAACCCACTGCGCCACCCAGGCGCCCCTAAAAAGAATTTTTTTAATTACTTGCATCTTTGCCAAAAGCCAGTTGACCATATATGTATATACATATGAATCAACTTCTAGATTCTACTTTGTTCCACCGATATATATGTTGATCCCTATGCCCAGTATCCCTGTAGCTCTACAGGAAATCTTGAAATCAGTTATTTAAGACTTCCAACTTTGTTTTTGCTTATTTTTCTAAATTTTTAAATAATCTAAGTTATTTGCACTTTTGTGTGAATTAACAGAATCGTGTCAATTTCTTTACCAAAAAAAAAAAAAAAAAAAAAAAAAGGCCTATTGAGGGGCGCCTGGATGGCTCAGTTGGTTAAGTGTCTGACTCTTGATTTTGGCTCAAATCATGATCTCACAGTTTGTGAGATCAAACCCTGTGTCAGGCTCTGCACTGACAGACTCCTCTCCCTCTCTCTCTGCCCCTCTCCTGCTCGTGCTCTCTCACTCTCTCTCTCAAAATAAACAAAACACTTTTTTAAAAAGGCCTATTGAAATTTTTACTAAGATTGGCTTGAATGTACAGATAAATTTCAGGATAATAGATACCTTAACAATACTAAGACAATACTAATACTAAGACTCATAAACATAGTATCTCTTTATATAGGTATTATATACAGTCTTTAATTTCTCTCAGCAATGTTTTGTACTTTTTAGTGTTCAGGTCATGCATATCATGCACATAATTTCATGCTTTTTAATGTTATTTGAACTGATGCTGATTTAAATTTTATTTTCCAATAGGCCATTACTATTATAGATAAACAATCTGTTTATGTATGCAGTTGATCCTTGAACAATGTGGGAATTAGGAACAACACCCCTGCCCAGTTAAAAAGCCATATATAACTTCTGACTCCCCCAAAACTTGACTACTAATAGCCTACTACTGTCCAAAAGACTTGCCAATAACATACCTGATTAATACATATTTTGTATATTAAATGTATGATAGTGTTCTTATAATAAAGCAAGCTAGAGAAAAGAAAAATATTATTAAGAAAATTGGGGCGCCTGGGTGGCTCAGTCGGTTGAGCTTCCGACTTTGGCTCAGGTCATGATCTCACAGTCTGTGAGTTCGAGCCCCATGTCAGGCTCTGTGCTGACAGCTCAGAGCCTGGAGCCTGCTTCCGATTCTGTGTCTCCCTCTCTCTCCGACCCTCCCCCATTCATGCTCTGTCTCTCTCTGTCTCAAACATAAATAAACATTAAAAAAATTAAAAAAAAAAAAAAAAGAAAATTATAAGGAAAAGAAAACACATTTATAATATTACACCATATTTATGAAAAAAATTGACATATAAGTGGGCTTGTGCAGTTCAAACCCATGAAAAGGGGTGCCTATATTGACTTTCTCTAGACTGAGAACTTGCTACATTCAGTTATTAATTCTAATAGCTTTTTTTTATTGATTCCTTAGTATTTTATAAATACACAATCACGATGTCTGAGCAAAACCATTTTCTTTTTCTTTTGAAATCTAACTTTTATTTCCTTTTTTTGTCTTACTATTCTAGATACAGTACAATGTTGAACAGAGTAAGAAACAGATATCTGGGGGTACCTGGGTGGCTCAGTCAGTTAAAAGTCTGACTCTTGATTTTAGCTGAGGTCATAATCTTGAGGTTCATGGGATGGAGCTCCATGTTAGGCTCTATGCTCGGTGTGGAGACTGCTTGGGATTCTGTCTCTCTTTCTCTCTCTCTCTGCCCCTTCCCCACTTGCGTGTACTCTTTCACTCTCAAAATAAATAAATAAACGATAAAAAAAAAAAAAAAAAAGACATCTGAGCCTTATTCCTGAAAGTGGACAAAAAACATTCAGTCTTAGAACATTAAGCAGGATGTTAGCTGTAAGTTTTTCAGATTCCCCTTTATCAGATTGTTCTTTATTTCATAGAAGTTTATATTATGAACTGGCAGTAAGTTTTGTAAAATGCTATATCTGTGAATTTTTAGAGAAACATGTGTTTTTTTCTAATTTTTCTAACTTATTCCACTGATGAACTGAATTATACAGGTGGATTTTTGAATTATTATTAGCTTCTTAGGATAAATCTCACTTGGTCATGATACATGATCCTCTTTATACTAAGGGATTATATTTACCAATTTTTTGTTCATGACTTTTAGGCCCATGTTGGTCCATAGTTTTAATTTCTTATAATGTCCTATTTGGCTTTAGTATCAGGGATAGTTTGCCTGATGACATGGGAAGTACTCCCTCTTCCTCTATTTTCTGAGTTTGAGTAGTAATGGTACTTTTTCTTTACAGAATTAACCAATAAAGACATCTGAGCCTACAATTTTCTTTGTGGAAAGGTTTTAATTACTATTTCAATTTGTTCAACAGATATGTTATTTGAATTATCTGATTCTTATTGAGTCAATTTTGGTAATCTGTGTCTTTCAAGGAATCTATCCATTTCATAGAAGCTGTTTATCTGCTTGGCATAAAGTTGTTAAAAATATCCCTTTATTACCTATTTAATTCAACAAAATCTGTAATGATATTCCCACTTAATTCTTAGCATTGGTAATTTTCCTTCTCTTTTTATGTTGTGTGGTCTTGTTAGATTTTATTAGCTTTATTAATACATTTTAATAATGAGTATAGCTCTTGGTTTCACGGATTTCTTTATATTATTTATTGGTTTTCTATTTTATTATTTCCTTTCCTCTATTTTGTTTATTTTTGTTTATTTTCCTCAGAAATTCAGATTATAAGATCTTTCTCTTTTTTTTCTAATAAGGATTAAAAGCTATAAATTTCCCTCTAAGTATAACTTCAGCTACACTACATAAATTGTGACATTTTGTATTTCCCTTATCTCTTAATTCAAATATTTCAAGAAATAATGGCTAAAATTTCCCCAAATGTGATGAAAGAAGTGAGTCTACAAATCCAGAAGGAGTTCAATCAGTTCTAAGGAGTTCAATTAGAATAAATCCAAAGCAACATACACAAAGACACTTTGTAATTCAACTGTCAAAAGATGAAAAGCAAAATAAATACATAAACAAACAAATGAATAAACAGATGCAAAAGCAAAGCAACTCATCTCATACAAAGGATTCTCAATAAGACCATAAGCTTATCTCTCATCAGAAACCTTAGAGGCCAGAAAGCAATGGGATATATTTAAAGTGCTAAAGAAAAAACTATCAACCAAGAATTCTATTATCTGGAGAAACTCTCCTTCAAAAATGATGGAGAAAAGTGAAACCAATACTACACTATATGTTAACTAACTTGAATTTAATTTTTAAAAAATGAGAAATTATGACATATCCAGATAAACAAAAGGTGAGAGTTTATTACACTAGACCTTACTCCAAGAACTGCTAAAGGGAGTCCTTATTTTGAAATAAAAGAACACAAAACAGTAACTTACAGTGGTATAACAATATAAAGATCTTCAGGAAAGATAAAAACATGAAAAAATATAAAGCCACAATTATTGTAATTTTGGTTTGTAACCCTATTTTTATTTATTTTTTTTTAATTTTTTTTAATGTTTATTTATTTTTGAGACAGAGGGAGACAGAACATGAGTTGGGGAGGGGCATAGAGAGAGGGAGACACAGAATCTGAAACAGGCTCCAGGCTCTGAGCTGTCAGCACAGAGCCCGATGCAGGCTCGAACCCATGAACCGTGAGATCATGACCTGAGCCTAAGTTGGGCGCTTAACCGACTGAGCCACCCAGGCACCCCTGTAACCCTATTTTTAATTTTCTACAGGATTTAAAAGGCAAATGCATGAAAATTATTATAAATCTTTGTTATTTGGCATACATGTAAAAAGAAGTAACTTGTGACATCAGTAACACAAAGAAGAGATGGAGCTGTTTACATGGAAGTTTCTGTACATAAATGAAGTTGGTATCAATTCAAATCTGATTGCTATGATAGGATGCTAAATAGGTAATCCCCACTCTAAGCACAAAGAAAGTATCTATAAAATATACATAAAGCAAAACGAGAAAGCAAAATGTGTAACTATAAAAAATCAAGTAAACAAAAAAGAGGGTGGTGATGGAGGATATAAAGAACATAAAAGTTGTAAGACACACAGAAAGCAAATAACAAATGGCAGAATGGATTTAAAAAGATGGCTCAACTATACACTAACTATAGGAGATTCACTTTAGATCTAAAGACATGAAGGCTGAAAGTAAAAGGATGGAAAAGCTATTCCAAACAAATAGTAACCAAAAGAGTAGGGTGGCATTACTAATATCAGACAAAATAAACTTGAAGTCAAAAACTGCTACAAAGGATACTATACACTGATGATAAAAAGGTCAATTATGAAAAACATATAACTGTAAATATAATACACCAAAATTGAAGACCCAACATATATAAAGCAAACAATGGCAGAAAGGGAGAAACTGACAACTATACAACAGTTGGAGACATCAATAACCCACTTACACTAATGGATAGAAACTGCATAGAGATGAGAAAGGAAAAAGAGAACTAGAACAACCCTGTCAATTAGTTGGACCTCATAGACATGTATAGAACTTCAATCACAACAGAGAATACACATTTCTCCAAAAGGGACAGGGAACATTCTCCTGAAAAGACCACATGAGTCCATAACACAAGTCTTAATAAATTTATAATCACTGTAGAAGAAATGGACAAGAGACATGAATAGACACTTTCCCAAAGAAGATATCCAGATGGCTAACAGACACCACAAAAAATGTTCAACATCACTCATCATCAGGGAAATACAAATCAAAATCACAATGAGATACCATCTCACACCAGTCAGAATGGCTAAAATTAATAACTCAGGCAACAACAGATGTTGGCAAGGATGTGGAGAAAGGGGATCTCTTTTGCACTGCTGATGGGAATGCAAAGTGGTGCAGCCACTCTGGAAAACAGTATTGAGGATCCTTAAAAAGTTAAAAATAAAACTACCCTACAACCGAGCAATTGCACTACTAGGTATATATCCAAGGGCTATAGGTGTGCTGTTTCGAATAGGCACATGCACCCCAATGTTTACAGCAGTGCTATCGACAATAGCCAAAGTATGGAAAGAGCCCAAATGTCCACTGACAGATGAATGGATAAAGAAGATGTGGTACACACACACACACACACACACACACACACACACACACAGTGGAGTATTACTTGACAATCAAAAAGAATGAAATCTTGCCCTTTGCAACAATGTGGATGGAACTAGAGGGTATTATGCTAAGCGAAATAAGTCAGTCAGAGAGGGACAAATATATGACTTCACTCATGTGGAATTTAAGATACAAAATTAGTGAACCTAAGGTAAGGGAAGCAAAAATAATATAAAAACAGGGAGGGGAAGAAAACATAAGAGACTCTTAAATACAGAGAACTGAGGGTTGCTGGAGGGGTTGTGGGTGGGGGGGCTGGACTAAATGGGTAAGGGGCATTAAGAAAGACACTTGTTGAGGGGCGCCTGGGTGGCTTGGTCGGTTAAGCGTCCGACTTCAGCTCAGGTCATGATCTCACGGTCCGTGAGTTCGAGCCCCGCATCGGGCTCTGTGCTGACAGCTCAGAGCCTGGAGCCTGCTTCCGATTCTGTGTCTCCCTCTCTCTCTGACCCTTCCCCGCTCATGCTCTGTCTCTCTCTGTCTCAAAAATAAATAAACGTTAAAAAAAAAAAAATTAAAAAAAAAAAAAAAAAAAAAAAAAGAAAGACACTTGTTGAGATGAGCACTGGGTACTATACATAGGGGATGAATCGCTGGAATCGACTCCTGAAATCATTATTGCACTGTATGGTAACTAACTTGGATGTAAATTAGAAAGAAAGGAAGAAAGAAAAAAAAGAAAGGAAGGAAGGAAGGAAGGAAGGAAGGAAGGAAGGAAGGAAGGAAGACCACTGTAATCATACAAAAGATCTTTTCTGGTCACAATAGAATAAAACTAGAAATCAATAAAAGAAGGAAAACTAGAAAACTCACAAATATAAGGAAATTAAATAACACATATTAAAAAAATTTTTTAAGTTTATTTTTCCATTTTGAGAGACAGCAAGCAGGAGAGGGGCAGAAAGAGGGAGAGAATCCCAAGCAGGCTCTGCATTGCCAGCACAGAGCCTGATGCGGGGCTCAAACTCACAAACTTGAGATCATGACCTGAGCCGAAACCAAGAGTTGGATGCTTAATCGACTGAGCTACCCATGTGCCCCTAAACAACACATATTTTAAACAACCAACAAGTCGAAAAAGAAATTACAAGAGAAATTAGAAAATACCTTGAGAAATATGTAAATGAGAACACAATATACCAAAACTTAAAGGATGCAAAGAAAGCAGTGCTAAGAGAGATATTTATAGCTATAATGACATGCTTTAAAAAAAAGAAAGGGGCACCTGGGTGGCTCAGTCAGTTAAGCGTCCAACTTCGGCTCAGGTCATGATCTCATGGTTTGTGAGTTCAAGCCCCATGTCAGGCTCTGTGCTGACAGCTCAGAACCTGGAGCCTGCTTTGGATTCTGTGTCTCCCTCTCTCTGTCCCTCCCCCACTCATGCTCTGTCTGTCTCTCTTTCTCTCTCAAATACATAAACATTAAAAAAAATTTTTTTTTAATAAATTTAAAAAAGGAAGATCTCAGGGCGCCTGGGTAGTTCAGTCGGTTAAGCATCTGACTTTGGGCTCAGGTCATGATCTCATGGTTCATGAGTTCGAGCCCCACATCAGGCTCTGCACTGATAGCATGGAGCCTGCTTGGATCCTGTCACCCCCCTCTGACTACACCTTCCCTGCTCTCTCTCTCAAAAATAAACATTTAAAAGTAAATAAATAAAAATTAAAAAGGAAGATCTCAAATTAATAAACTAATTTTGTGCTTTCAGGAAGTAGAAAAAGAAGAGCATGCTAAATCGAAAACTAGCAGAAGGAAGGAAATAATAAAGATCACAGAAGAGATAAATGGAAAAAAAAAAGAACAGGAAACAGCAGAGAAAATCAATAAAACCAAAAGTTGGTTCTTCGAAAGGGTAAAAAAAAAAAACTGACAAACCTTTAGCTAGAATGACTGTGGGGGGGAGGGGAGGGTAAGACTCAAATTACTAAAACCGCAAAAGAAAGAAGCGACCTCACTACCAATTTGACACAAATAAAGATTATAAAAAACATCATAAATAATTGTATCTCAACTTGGATAGCCAACATAAAATGGACAAATTTGAAGAAATACACAATCTACAAAAACTGAATCATGAATAAATAGAAAATCTGAACAGACTTATAACTAGTAGAGAGATTGAAACAGCAATCAAAAATCTTCCAACAAAGAAAATCCCTGAACCCAGTGGATTCATTGGTGAATTTTACAAATCCTTTAAAGAATTAACACCAATCCTACTCAAACTCTACCAAAAAACTGAGGAGTAGAGAATATTTACTAACTTATTCTATGAGGCTAATACTACCCTAAGAGCAAAGGCAGACAAAGATATTAGAAGCAAAAGAAACTGGGGCGCCTGTGTGGCTCAGTCAGTTCAGCATCTGATTTTGGCTCAGGTCATGATCTCATGGTTCATGAGTTCAAGCCCCATATCAGGCACTCTGTTGTCAGCGCAGAGCCCGCTTTGGATCCTGTATCTCCCTCTCTTTCTCTCCTTCCCTCACTTGTGCTCTCTGCCCCTCTCCCACTTGAGATTTCTCTCTTTCCTCTCTCTCTCTCTCTCTCAAAAACCAAAAGAAACTATAGACAAATATCTCTTATGAATACTGATGCGAGAATCCTCAACAAATTCAGCAACCAAATTTAGCAACATACTAAAAGGATTATAACCAAGACCAAATGGGATTTATTCCCAAAATTAAAGAGTAGTTCAACATATGAAAATCAGTTAATGTAACATATAGAATTAATAGAATGAAGAACCCCCCCCAAAAAAAGCCACATGATTATTCTCAATTGATACAGAAAAAGCATCAATGACAAAAAAAAAAAAAAAAAAAAGTCAATAAACTAGGAATAGAAGGAAACTTCCTCAACATTATAAAGCAATATATGAAAAACCCACAGGCTAACATCACACTCAATGAAACAACCCACAATGCCAGTCTGCACCATTTCTATTCAATATAGTAGTTTAAGTTCTAGCCAGAAAAATCAGGCAAGAAAAAGACATCCAAATTGGAAAGGAAAAAGTAAAATGATCTCTGTTTGCCAATGATATGATCTTATAATTAGAAAACTAAAGATCCCTCCCCAAATATAAAGCCAATAAATTTAGTAAAGTTGCAGGATACAAAATCAAGACACAAAAATCAGTTCCCTTTCCATACAACAGCAATGAACAACTGGAAAAGGAAGTTAAGACAACAACCCATTTACTACAGCATAAGAAATACTCAGAAATAAATTTAACCAAGACGGTTAAAGAGTTGTACTCTAAAACTACTAAATACTGCTGAGAACAATTAAAAAAAGACATAAATAAAAGGAAAGACATCCCATGTTTATGGATTGGAAAAATTAACATTATTAATAATACTACCAAAGCCAGATACAGAGTCTTTGGAATCCCTATCAAAATCTCAAAAGCATTCTTTGGCAGAAAAAGAAAAAATCCATTCTAAAATGAATAAGGAGGGGTGCCTAGGTGGCTAGTTGGTTGAGCGTCAGATTCTCGATTTCAGCTCAAGTCATGATCTCATGGTTTGTGAGTTCAAGCCCTGTGTCAGGGCTGTACTGACAGCACAGAGCCTGCTTTGGATTCTCTTTCTCCTCACTCTGCCCTTCCCCTGCTCGTGTGTGCTCATGCTCTCTTTCTCTCTCTCAAAATAAATAAAAATAAACTTAAAAAAAATGCATAAAGAATCCTGAGGAGCTCCAAATAACCAAAACAATCTTGAAAAAGAACAAAATTAGAGGATCCACATTTCCTGATTTTAAAACTTACTTTAAAGTTAAAGTAATTGAAACACTAATGGCATAAGGATAGACTTACAGACCAAGGACAGAGAATAGGAAGTCTACACATAAGTCCTTGCATATGTGGTCAATGGATTTTCAATAAGGGTACCAAGACCGTTCAATGGAGAAACGGGAAACTTTTCAACAAATGATGCTAGGAAAAGTGGGTATCCACATGCAAAAAAAATGAAGTGGACCCATACTTTACACCATACATAAAATTATCTCAAAATGGCTAAAATACCTAAATTTAATACCTGAACTATTAAGTCCTTAGAGAAAACATAGGGGGAAATCTTCATGACACTGGATTTAGCAATAATTTCTTGGTTATGACACCAAAACACATATAACAAAAGAAAACAATAGATAATTGAACTCGATCAAAATTTCACAATTTATAATTTTTGTGTACCCAAGAATGCTATCAACAGAGTGAAAGACAACTCCTAAAATGGGAGATGGTATTTATAAAGCATGTATCTGGTAAGGGATTAATATATAAAATATAAAAAGAACTACAGCTCAACAATAACAAAAACCTTATTCGAACATGAGGAAAGGACTTGAATTAAACATTTCTCCAAAGAAGATACACAAATGGATAATAAGCACAAAAAACATCACTAGTCATTAGGGAGATACAAACCAAAACCACAAGGAGATGCCACTTGTGGTTTCCATCCATTCATATCCATTAGGATGGCTATTATCCAAAAAATAGTAAATAACAAATGTTGGCAAGAATGTGAAGAAATGGAAATCTTTATGAAATGCTGCTTTCTGAATCTAAAATTATACAGTTGCTGTGGTAAACAGCATGATGGCTCCTCAAAAAGTTATACAGATTTACCATATGATATAGCAATACCATTCCTAGGTATATATTCCAAAGAACTGGAAGCAAGGGTTCAAACAGGTATCTGTATACCAATGTTCACAGCAGCATTATTCATAATACTCAAAAGGTAGACCCAACCCAAGTGATCACAGAATGGATAAACAAAATGTGGTACATACACAAAATGGAGTATTATTCAGGCATAAAAGTGAAATTTTAATACATGCTACAACATGCATGAACCTTGAAAACAAAAATTATATTAAGAGAAATAGGCCAGATACAAAAGGACAAATATTTTATGATTCCATTTATGCCTAGAATAGACAAATTCTTACAAACAGAAAGAATAGAGGGACTGTGGGTAGAGGATCTGGAGAGCTACTATTTCATAGCTACAGAATTCCTGTTTGGGAAGATGAAAAAGTTGTAGAAATAGACAGTGTTTATGGCTGAATAAATTACAAATATATTTAATGGCAGTAAATCATACACCTAAAACGGTTAAAATGATAAATTTTGTTATGCATATTTCACAATTTAAAAAAAAGGAATAACAATAAATATCAGAGGAACAGATCAAAGATTTGAGAAGTCTCGAGGTATAGAAATGGAAAGTGAGAAGCCAGAGGACTATTGGTTTTCATTATAATCATTTTATATTATTTGTGTATAAGAATTAATTTGATAGCAAATTTATTTTTTAAAGCTTAAAAAAAGAAATTATAATAATGAATTCAACAAATGAAAAACTGGGGAAATGTTGATATGTACTATAGGGAATTAATACCCACGTGATTAAGTCCATAAAAATTAATAAAAAAGATACAGTATAAACAGACAATAAATTAAAATAAATAAGCAAACCCCCCAGAACTATCAATCTACTATTAATAAAAACAATTAACTAAGACAGAAATAAAATGTTTGAAAGCTTATTTGATTATCTTCTCATTCTTTTTAGTTGAAAAAGTAGAAACAGAAAATTTTATAATCCATTCATTATGCCAATTTATAAATCTGATAAAAAAGTATATTTAAATGTTACAGTCTCTATAGTCACCCAATAATCAATCATCAATTTCAGTAACTGTAAAATTAATACTGTGCTATATCTATTCCAAAAATTAAATTTAGGAGGTAATATTCCGTTTATATTTAGAGTAGTTACTTTTCTTCTACCAAGTAATGTATTTCACCTCAATATATTAATAATTAGGATGTATTTTCAAACTGCTGAACCCAGCTAACAAAAACTACATCATTTGAGAACACTGCTACAATATGATATGGCGTACTGTTCAACAGTCTGTTTTCTTTCTCACTGTAACTTTTCCAATGACAATTGTATTATTGTCGATTTAAATACCTTTATATTAGATTTGGTTTTCCTCCATATATACACTAAAAAACTCAAGAAACAAAAAACAAAACCCCAAAAAACCATACCAAACTGCTTACTAGCATATAAACAATCATTCTTACCATGTCTTTGAAGCCTAGTAGAATATGAAATTATTTATTCAACTGGGCATTTCATGGCTCACTTTTGTGATCATGATTGGGAAATATAAAAAGGTATGTATTAATGTACTGAGATTTTACTTTTCTTTAGCTCCAAGCTTAATTATTAGTTTTCTTTAACATAGCTGTTTGGTGTAAATGTTCACACTTTGGGATAAATATTGCTTTCTTTTAAGAATTTTTTAAATGTTTATGTCCATTTTTTTTCTGGATATTCTTGTAAAAAAAAAAAAACAACTATCTGATTAAATTTCTTCTGAAAGCAATTCTTTCAATTTATCTACAGGAAGACTAATTTACTGTATCGGGCTAAAAAAG
This sequence comes from Panthera leo, assembly GCF_018350215.1. NCBI lineage: Eukaryota > Metazoa > Chordata > Mammalia > Carnivora > Felidae > Panthera > Panthera leo. The sequence goes on from NC_056692.1 coordinate 26,294,300, forward strand.
TACGTGCCTTGGTCCCATTTGGGCTGCTATAACAGAATACCTCAATAGCTTTTAAACATAAGAAATGTTATCACTTACACTTCTGGAAGCTGGAAAGTCCAAGATCAAGGCACCAGCATGGTCACATTTGGTGAGGTCCCTCTTTCTGGTTCATAGCTGGCATCTATTCTGTATGTCCTCACATGGTAGAAGGGGCAAGGTTTCTCTCAGTGTCTCTTTTATTAGACACTAATCCTGTTCGTAAGAATTCTAACCTCGGGACTTAAGCACCTCCCAAAGGCCCCACTCATAATGTCACCATCTTTAGGGGTTAGGATTTCAACATATGAAACTTTGGGAGGACACATTCAGGTAAAGCAGTATGTACATAAATGGAAAACAGTAGCAGAGTCAAAAGTATTTCAGTATTGCCATTCAAATATATTATTTATTTATGCTACTATCCTTACGTATACAACTTCCAATGAGAAAATAAAAGGAAATACCACTTTTCTACACTGGAATTTAGCTTGGATTTTGATAAAGTATGATTTTACTCTCAGAAATTATATGTAGTTTTAATGCTTTAAATATTAGGACTAAAATACACTATGTAACTCAATTTTACACAGTATTATTAAAAACCAGAGTGACTTTAAAAACAAAAATGTCTAGCCTCGCCAAATACATGAAGTAAAAAGATGGGCAACAAAGAAAGTCTGATTTTAGATTCAGATTAATGAAACATTCAAAAGTATAATTTGTGAAAGTGAAAATGAATATACTTTTTCCCGTCTACTATGAAAAAAATCAAGCTGCCCCTAAAAATAAAAATAATGTACACATCATAAACAGTCCTCATATAACAAACACTGCTTGAAGACTTTTAG